>NW_027361917.1:27407857-28082142 GCF_039654945.1 Dendrobates tinctorius
TGAAAATGGTGGAGGCCCACAAAGCAAGAGAAGGCTGTAAGAAGATAGCAAAGTGTTTTCAAGTTGTCCTTTTGTCAGTTCGAAATGTTTCCTTCTTACACTAAGTGCACAATTATTAGGCAAGTACAGTGGCATGTAAAAGTTTGGACACCCCTGGTCAAAATTACTGTTATTGTGAACAGTTAAGCAAGTTGAAGATGAAATGATCTCTAAAAGGCCTAAAGTTAAAGATGGCACATTTTGTTTTTTAGGCAAAAAATATATATTGTCATTTTTTTACATTTTAAAAATGACAAAAAGTAAAATGGTCTGATACAAAAGTTTGGCCACCTTTGGAGATTTGGGTGCTCAAATAACTTTGACCAAGGTTTCAGATATTAGTTAGCCTGTTAGGTTTATGGGGTGTTCACTATCATTGTTAGAAAAGGCCAGGTGATGCAAATTTCCCAGCATTCTTTAACCTTGTGCCAGAAAAGAGCAGCCATGGGTTCTTCTAAGCAGCTGCCTAACACTCTGAAAATGGTAAAAGTCCACAAAGCTGGAGAAGGTTATAAGAAGATAGAAAATCGTTTTAAAGTTGCTCTTTCCTCAGTTTGAAATATAATTAAGAAATGGCAGTTAATAGGAACAGTGGAGGTCAAGATAAGGTCTGGGAGACCAAGAAAAATTTCAGTGAGAGCTGCCATTAGGATTGCTAGAGAGGCATATTGACTGCAAAATTCCTTCAGAAATCTTTAGCAGACTCTGGAGTTGTGGTACATTGTTCTACTGTTCAGAGACACCTGCACAAATATGGCCTTCATGGAAGAGTCATCAGAAAAAAACATCTAAACAAGCTTGATGCATTTTGGACACAAGTCCTGTGGGCCGATGAGGTTAAAGTAAAACTCTTTGATCAAAGGAATGTGTGGAGAAAAAGGGAACAGAATTTCAGGAAAATCAACCGTTAAGCATGTGGGTGGATCAATAATGCTTTGGGGTTGTGTTACAGTCAACGGCACAGGGAACATTTCACAGATAGAGGGAAGACAGGTTTCAATGAAATTTCAGCAAATTCTTGATGAAAACTTAACACCATCTGTAAAAAAAAGCTGAAGAATTCTCCAATGAAAAATGTATGAAAATCCCTAAAACCAGGATTGAAATACTTTTGGCTGGCTATAAAAAGCGTTTACAAGCTGTGATACTTTCAAAAGGGGGTGCTACTAGGTACCAGCCATGCAGGGCACCCAAACTTTTGCATCGTCCCATTTTCCTTTTTGTAATTTTTAAAATGTAAAAGATGAAAACAAAAATATATACATTTTTTTTTTGGCTAAAGTACAAAGGAAATGTGTCATCTTTAACTTTAGGCCTTTTAGAGATTATTTCATCATCAACTTCCTTAGCTGTTCACATTAACAGTAATTTTGACAAGGGGGCGCAAACTTTTACATGCCACTTTATGTGGATTGGATAGGTTGTTACCGATATGTGGTGAAAAATTCATGTCAATAGCTCCATTACAAATATACTTACTTAGAAAATTGGTGACATGTTCAATATTTCAGCCGTTATATGTAAACAGCAAGAAATAACCACTAAATTAAAAAAAATACTAAAACTGCATGTGAGTGATGAACACAATTCATCTTTTTGGACTGATTATATGCTCAACTATGGACACCGGGCCACACTGAATGAACAGGCAGTAAAACTGACAGTATTAAATCAGCTTAAAGGTCACTGACCATTGCTCCTCTTTTAGCTTGGCTTCTTAACATGTTTTCTATTCCTTGGAAGTCTACCAAACTGTCCTTCTTTATTCACAGCTAAACCCTTTAATTTAAGAAAAGCTTTTTCTTAGCTTCAACATCCTCCTATCTGCTTTTTAGTAAATGAGGCCAGTCGTATGTATTATTTCTCACTGCTAGCTATACATTGTGACGTTGATTGACAGGATTAATGTGCAGTAAAAGAGACACAGGAAAGTTGAGGAGAGTAAAAAGTGAGAATTTACAAGACAGAAATAAGATAAGCTGACACTTCTGCATCAAAGATTGTAGACTATATTAACATTTCCCAGAGTCTCATGTATCTTGCTGAATACTTATCCCTTAATGTGAAGGAAATTGGTATGACATTTAAATAAAGTTACTTGGAGTTGGATACCCTCAAGCATACAGGTTAATTATTATACCATCTTGTCATATTATTTTAGTGCACTGGTTGTTTTTGAAATATTGATAAAATAATATACCTAATTGATAAACAAATCTGACATGGATCATAAAAAATGTACAGTATGTGTGTATCAGAAGTGTGTAAAAAGCATCGTAAAATGTTACAAGTGGTTTCATATATTTTACACAAACATCATAAAATGATACATTAAATCTAGATACATCAGGGGAATTTATAGAAAGTAGTACGAAATGATGTAGTAAAGTGGAGCTGTCACCAGATTTCACATAGCAAATGTACGTATATTGCTAAGGAGGAACTTTCACCGGTTTTAATTTAAACTGGGTACCTCTACCAATTGGTGGGTTTTCACTGATTCTGGAAGTTATTCTTTTTTTTTTTTTTTTGCTGTGCCCCAACTTTTGAAAGTTATGCCCACCAGTAATAAAGAAGCACATTTTCACTGCAACCAGATGTGTGGGAAGGGTGACAGCGATGTGAAATTAAATCTGTTATTGTTTGCAATTATATAAATCTGCAGCTACTATGTAAAGATACAGTAGAGTAGTAAAAACCCTTCCAAATCTCATATCACAGTGTTGTCAACTCTTACCCTCCTCCCAGGAGGCTGACTGCCATGACGAGAGATTTGGAAGTGTCTCTAATGATACATAACTCAGCTCTTCTGTGTCTCTAAATAGTAGTTACAAAGATCAGTGAGGAGAGGAGGGGGTGTTCTTTTCTCCCCTGTATGATGCTGCCTGCTTATAATTGGACAACCGGCATGCAGGAGAAGTACAGAAGTACAGCCCCGAGACAATTATCTGGTAATGTCCATTTGAACTAAAACATAAATTATAAGTGAATGATGGGCAACATTTGCTTTGCAGCAACTGTTCCTTGATGTGTCCAGTTTAGCATGCTCAAACTGGTGAAAGGTTCTCTTTAACAAAATGTAAAGTGAATGAACAAAAGATAAATAGATAATTCAAAACAATAGCTGCACACAGTTTTGGAAGGAACTGAGCAGGGAGGTTGGTCTAAACATCTTTTAGAACTAACCACATACAGTTGTGCTCAAAAGTTTACATACCCCGGCAGAATTTTTGCTTTCTTGGCCTTTCTTCAAAGAATATGCATGATAACACCAAAACTTTTTCTCCACTCATGGCTAGTGGTTGGGTGAAGCCACTTATTGTCAAAATACTGTGTTTTCTCCTTTCAAATCATAATGACAACCCAAAACATCCAAATGACGCTGATTAAAAGTTTACATACCCCATTTCTTAATACTGTACATTGTCCCCTCTAACATCAATGACAGCTTGAAGTCTTTTGTGGTAGTTGTGGATGAGGTTCTTTATTTTCTCAGATGGTGAAGCTGCCCACTCTTCTTGGCAAAAAGCCTCCATTTCCTATAAATTCCTGGGTTGTCTAGCATGAACTGCACGCTTAAGATCTCCCCAGAGTGGCTCAATGATATTGAGGTCAGGAGACTGAGATGGCCACTCCAGAACCTTCACTTTCTTCTGATGTAGTCAATGACCGGTTGACTTGGCCTTGTGTTTTGGATCGTTGTCATGTTGAAACATCCAAATATGTCCCATGTACAGCTTACGGGCTGATGATTGCAAATTTGCCTCCAGTATTTGCTGATAATGTGCTGTATTCATCTTTCCTTCCACTTTGACCAAATTTCCTGTGCCTTTGTAGCTCACACATCCCCAAAACATCAGCGATCCAACTCCGTGCTTTACAATAAGAATGGTGTTCCATTCATCATAGACCTTGTTGCCCTCTCTCCAAATTAACATTTATGATTGTGATTAAAAAGTTCAGTTTTGGTCTCATTACTCCAAATTACCTTGTTCCAGAAGTTCTGAGGCTTGTCTCTGTGCTGTTTTGCATATTGTAGGCAAGATACTGTGTGGCATTTGTGCAGTAATGGCTTCCTTCTGGCGACTCGACCATGCAGCCCATTTTTCTTCAAGTGCCTCCTTATTGTGCTTCTTGAAAAAGCAACACTGCTAGTTTTCAGAGAGTCCGGTATTTCAGCTGATGTTATTTGTGGGTTTTTCTTTGCATCCCGAACAATTTTCCTGGCAGTTGTGGACAAAATTTTTGTTGGTCAACCTGATCATGGCTTTGTTTTTACAGAACCCCTGATTTTCCATTTGTTAATCGCAGTTTGAACACTGCTGACTGGCAATATCAATACCTTGGATATCTTTTTGCATCCCTTACCTGTTATACAGTTCAACTCATCCCTTACCTGCTATACAGTTCAACTACCTTTTCCTGTAGATCCGTTGACAATTCTTGTGCTTTCCCCATGACTCACAATCCAGAAATGTCAGTGGCTGGATGAAAGATGCAAGAGTCTGTCTGGATCCCAGAAACTCACTCAGCTTTCATGCACACACACTGATTACAAGCAAACATGTCACAGGTGAGGATGTTACCTTTAGTAGCCATTCAAACCCATTTTTGTCAACTTCTGTGCTTGTTATCAGGCCAAAATCACCAGGGTATGTAAACTTTTGATCAGGGTCATTTGGATGTTTTGGGTTGTCATTATGATTTAAAAAGAGAAAACACAGTAGTTTGGCAATAAGTGGCTTTACCCGACCACTAACCTGAATGCTGAGCTCTGTATAACCCCCCACTCCACTAATTGGCAGCTTTCTGTTAACAATTGCATAGGCAGAATTCTGCCAATCAGTGGTGGCAGCGGGGTTACACAGTGCTCATGAATATGGAGGAATTATATAGCAGTAGGTAAAAAATAATGATCATTATCATCTGTTTGGTATAACTGGTTACTCATACTTCTGACTTTAATACTACAGAATCCCAGATTTTGTGCAAGCTACATCTATAACAATTGATGCTATTGCTGCTTTGAAAGCAAAGACAGGTCACCCCAAATATTGATTTGAATTAGATTTCTATTTTTTTGTTCATTTTCTATCATGTTAATTGATAAAAGTAAACTATTAACACTTCTATTTTAACTAAAGCAACCTTACTTTGCAACATTTTTTTCACACCTATCTAAAACTTTTGCATGATACTGTAACTATACCAGCTGCAACATGTATAAGAGATCTATTTCAAAGGGTTTTCCAATCTACATAAATTATCACCTATGTACTGAATATGTGATAATTATAAGGTTTTAACCATCACTTGCTCTGGTTCTCCCATGGTTGTGAGACTGCAGCCATGAGCTGAATGGAGTGTCTGGCTGTAAATGTGCTCTGAGAGTAGTGGTAATAACCGAGTGGTGGAAGTCCCAGTGATGGGAGTGAACACACCGATTTGGTAATTATCACTGATCCTATAGATAGGTGATCAATTTAGTATACTTGAATATCCATTTAATAATGTGTTCAATATTAGATACTACAAAGCTATACCGTCTTTTCTTAATATTTATACTTTTTGACTTGCTTTTGAATCTAGATGTCTATTTTGCAGCCTATCCAGACTGTAATGTTTCCTTTTTATTACAAGCAAGATATACAAAGCCCAGCTTAAGGAAGGCTCTGGGCAAAACTCATACACAGCTATGTCTAGTACAGGGCCTCAGGAGGTGGTACATCTCACAGGAACTCTAAAAATGGGGGCCTAAGGGTGACAAATGATACTCTTAGTCTATATAGTTACACATATTAAAAGTTAATACCAGAGGTATTTGTTGAGATTTTCATTGACACATACCTTCAACAGGTAATAGTGTATACAGCAGTAATTTCTTACATAATATCTTAGTAATTCTGTCATTTCTGTCTGTTCTGTGTAAAGGATAAAGCCCTACATTTTCCCAAATATAAGTAAAAGGGAACCTGTCACCAGTTTTTGTGTCGTCTCTGAACAAATACCACCACTCTTATCTGTATATAAGAAGAAAAAGTAGTGGCACTCACCGGTCCTATTAAATCCAATGTTTTTATTCAGAAAAACATGTTTACAACTGACTGCAGTGAGGGAAGAAGCACATGTGTGGGACGACGATCGTTTCACACTTTCCTGCACTTCTACTGGTCCTGGAATTTCTCTCTGCAGACGGTTTTAAACATTTTTCTGAGTAAAGACATTGGATTTTGCAGAACCAGTGAGTGCCACTACTTTTCATTCCTATATGCATGATTGCATCTTATTTTGTGAGCACCCAGTACCTGCAGGCTTGATTGCTCAGTCCAAAGTTTGGTTTAAAGGGAATCTGTCACCCTTTTCTTGGCCTATCAGCTGCCGGCATTGACATCAGTGGCTTATCTACAGTATTCTGTAATGTTGTAGATAAGCCCCCGATGTAACCTGAAAGATAAGAAAAACACGTTAGATTATACTCACCGGAGGGGGCGGTCCGGTCCGATGGGTGTCGCGGTCCGGTCCGGCGCCTTCCATCTTCATATGATGCCATCCTCTTCTTCCCTTCTTGTAGTGGCTCTGGCGCAGGCGCACTGCTCTGTCCTATTGAGGGCAGAGCAGAATACTGCAGTGCGCAGGCGCTAGACTTCTCCCGACGCCTGCGCACAGCAGGACTCTGCTCTGCCCTCAACAGGGCAGAGCAGTGCACCTGCACAAGAGCCATGACAGGAAGGGAAGAAGAGGACGGCATCATGTGAAGACGGGAGACGCCGGATGGGACCGCGACACCCATCGGACCAGACCGGACGTCGGGGTGAGTATAATCTAACGTGTTTTTCTTATCTTTCAGGTTACATCTGGGGCTTATCTACAGCATTACAGAATGCTGTAGATAAGCCCCTGATGTCAATGCCGGCAGCTGATTGGCCAAAAAAAGGGTGACATATTGCCTTTAAGGACAAGTTCACACACACAGGTTTAATGATGCTGGCTTTCTCCTTGTTTTTGTTTTTGACACTCTTACCTGCAGAGCATAAAACATCAGTACGCAAGCATCGAGAGAAGTCATTCCAGCTCCAATGTACCCTGCCAATGGAAATGACTGGAATGATGTGTTTCGGTGCTTGCCCAGTGATGTTTTATGCTGTGAGCCCAGCAGAGTACAGCAAAGTGTGTGCGCGCGGGCCGGCAATAAATCTGTGCAGGCCAAAAATTTCCTTTCGCTATCTAAACGACGCAGGATGCGTCATTAATTTCAATCAAAGTCGGCGATTAGGTGCAGAGAGGAGGCCCAGACACTGCAGTGATGACGCCCATCGGACCGGATCATCCTCATTTAAATACAGTGCGGAAGCAATTAAAATAGTATTTTTTGTGGTGTACAGGGAGAGTCAGGAGATGACTGCCACTTTTGTGGAATGCATAGCAGGAACAGATAAAGGTGGAATTTGTTTAGAGAGTCAAAAACTGGTGACAGCATCCCTTTAATGTTAAAATTTTTCTGCGCAAGAAATTCTTATGTCGGTGTTCATTGTATCACATGAAACTAGAGTATAATGTGTCCTGATGCTGATAAATAACTATATACTGTATGGCACTATATAGTATACAACATTTAATAGAGCATTATAATATTACACAATAATATTACTTTATTACAGCAGATTACATTGCTATTGTTACTAGTAGTCTTGCCAAAGTTTATCATAATACACCAAGAATAGAAGACATTTTATTCCTAAATCTAAACCAAGTGAAACTGCAATGTCTTTTTCCTAGATTCTTGGCTGTGCGCTTTTGTTTATCCCAGAATAAAATGTGTCCGATATGTTTGGCTAGGTGTGAAAATTGAAAGGGTCTCTACTTACCTTTCCTTATCCAGCTGGATCAAGACAGCTTATATGGAATCCTGCCTGGAAGCTTTATGTTTATTAGAGGATTGGATCTTATTTTCGATGCCTTATTACAACTGCAAACTAGTCGCATTTGTTCTCCAGATATATTTATTCCTAATGCTGTTCGTAAAGGAAAATGATGGAATGCAATCATATGAATTGTCAGAAGCGTGAGATTTAGACAAAGCACCACTAGAGGCTGAGCTGACACCACTAATCCATTTTACTCAATGTTAAACCTTGTGATCTATAGAAAAGCAAAACGTTTTTCTCCACTAAGTTTGATTTAGTGCTTTCCAATTCCGTCATGCTTACAATCAGAGAGGTGCATGTAATTTGACATTGAGAGAGGCAAGATTTTTTGTCCCATGTGTTATTAGTTTTGTTTTGACACTTGTGATATTTTCAATGTCGCTAGAGAAATCACCCTTGATTTGTAATAAAATGTGTTTTGTTAGGTCACGAATCCCTTGAGGGTATTTTTTATGATAAAATAGTTTAATATCAGATGTGTTATTGTGTTATTGTATTTAGTGATGACAATGGGTTATTATTTGTTTTTGCAACCTCTTTGTCTTGTGGTGGATCTATGTGGGTGCCTAATGTAACTGTTACTGATTGTTAGACCTCACTATACAAGACAATCTGATAATACATGAGGCACTACACCGTGTCCGCTAATTCACGGAGAGGATACATAATGCACACTAACGGAAATCATAGTTTATAAACATAAAAGCACTCTCAATTTAGTAGCGATTTGCCTTCTAAATTCTGACAATGAAATCCTCCCATACCTTAGAGGGGTTTTACCATGAACAAAAGTAGATTTTAATCAATAGATCTTAGAATAATAATAAGAAAGGATCAGCTGTGATCCCCTGCTGTCCTGTCTGTATCCTCTCTTTTGCTTCCTCCCCTGCCCAGGAGCTGTGGTATGATCATACCAGGTTCCTGCACGGTCAGACACGGCCATTAAACAGTACACAGCAGGGGCACATTTATAAGATTATCTCAGCACAGGAACATTTTATTTAAACACATCCAGTTGTTTAACTAATTATTATTCCAAGATCTGTCGATTAAAATTAACTTTTGTTATTTAAATATCCTCTCTCATTGCGGGTGTAAGCAGGTTGCGGGATGCAGTGACAAACAGGAAGCAGAGCAAGGGTTAACAAATCTAATTAACAATAAAGGTACTCCTCGCAGGGAGATAAACAGTTAAACTGGGAATGAATAAGGGTGACTAGCAAAAATAGCAACAGTTCGCTCAGTAAATTTCTCATGTCTTTGGTTTCCTCAGTCGCAAATGTTCCAATGAGGGTAGTAGTCCTTGTAGCTTTTGGCGAATTGTCCTCAAGGGGGGTCCAAGCTTAGCGATTCTGGTGGCAGCGGTCGTCTCCAGTACCTTCCGCTGAGCTCCTAGTCCATAAACTGGTGCAGCTAATGCAACAATAGCTACAGCAATCCAGGGATTAAACGAGGGTTGTGGTTGGATTCAGATCAGGAGTCATACCTGGCCACTGAATCAGATGTTGGTTTTTGATCATTTTCTACTGTTGGGCGATCCGGAAGTCACAACTCAACGTAAGTCTATGAGAACCAGAAGGAGGCAAGGAGAAGGCTCTCATAGACTTACACTGAGAGCTTTTCTTCGTTTCGGTTAGCGGTTGGGGTCAGAAAATGGCAGAGTAGCGCGGGGAACAGCTGAAGATGGTGACTGGTAGGTATAATACTAAGGGGTCAGAGAATATACGTAGATTAGTGGCACCACTCCAGCTCTGAAATAAAAATATAGACTGGAGTGGTTCTTTAACAGCAGTGAGCAGGAAGCAAAGGCTGTGATCACCGCATCTATCCAGAATACACTCACTATTACATCTCTCTTTTGATACTTGACTGTTTTCAATCTATTATTGTGAATAGAAAATGTTTCAGAAGTCATGGGCAAGTAGAGTGGAACAATAGAATATACTTTCAATATCATGAGCGCCAGGGATAAAGTCATCCAGGAAAGGTATAATAAGTGCACTCACTGCATTTGGCTCAAGGCAATGATGCAAATGTGAATAGTTGATCTTCAAAATGCAATAAGACCATCTAAACAAAGGGTGTCTCCAAAAATTAAAGAAATTTGATAATCTTGATTGATAATGCATATACAGTTGTGGCCAAAAGTATTGACACCCCTGCAATTTTGTCAGATAATACTCAGTTTCTTCCTGAAAATGATTGCAATCACAAATTCTTTGGTATTATTATCTTCATTTAATTTGTCTTAAATGAAAAAACACAAAACAGAATGAAGCAAAAAGCAAAACATTGATCATTTCACACAAAACTCCAAAAATGGGCCAGACAAAAGTATTGGCACCCTCAGCCTAATACTTGGTTGCACAACCTTTAGCCAAAATAACTGCGACCAACCTCTTCTGGTAACCATCAATGAGTTTCTTACAATGCTATGTTGGAATTTTAGACCATTCTTCTTTGGCAAACTGCTCCAGGTCCCTGATATTAGAAGGGTGCCTTCTCCAAACTGCCATTTTTAGATCTCTCCACAGGTGTTCTATGGGATTCAGGTCTGGACTCATTGCTGGCCACCTTAGAAGTCTCCAGTGCTTTCTCTCAAACCATTTTCTAGTGCTTTTTGAAGTGTGTTTTGGGTCATTGTCTTGCTGGAAGACCCATGACCTCGGAGGTAGACCCAGCTTTCTCACACTGGGCCCTACATTATGCTGCAAAATTTGTTGGTAGTCTTCAGACTTCATAATGCCATGCACACGGTCAAGCAGTCCAGTGCCAGAGGCAGCAAAGCAACCCCAAAACATCAGGGAACCTCCTCCATGTTTGACTGTAGGGACCGTGTTTTTTTCTTTGAATGTCTCTTTTTTTCTCCTGTAAACTCTATGTTGACGCCTTTGCCCAAAAAGCTCTACTTTTGTCTCATCTGATCAGAGAACATTCTTCCAAAATGTTTTAGGCTTTTTCAGGTAAGTTTTGGCAAACTCCAGCCTGGCTTTTTTATTTCTCGGGGTAAGAAGTGGGGTCTTCCTGGGTCTTCTACCATACAGTCCCTTTTCATTCAGACGCCTATGGATAGTACGAGTTGACACTGTTGTACCCTCGGACTGCGGGGCAGCTTGAACTTGTTTGGATGTTAGTCGAGGTTCTTTATCCAACATCCACACAATCTTGCGTTGAAGCCTCTTGTCAATTTTTCTTTTCCGTCCAAATCTAGGGAGGTTAGCCACTTTGCCATGGGCTTTAAACTTCTTGATAACACTGCACACGGTAGACACAGGAACATTCAGGTCTTTGGAGATGGACTTGTAGCCTTGAGATTGCTCATGCTTCCTCACAATTTGGTTTCTCAAGTCCTCAGACAGTTCTTTGGTCTTCTTTCTTTTCTCCATGCTCAATGTGGTACACACAAGGACACAGGACAGAGGTTGAGTCAACTTTAATCCATGTCAACTGGCTGCAAGTGTGATTTATTTATTGCCAACACCTGCTAGGTGCCACAGGTAAGTTACAGGTGCTGTTAATTACACAAATTAGAGAAGCATCACATGATTTTTTGAACGGTGCCAATACTTTTGTCCACCCTCTTTTTTATGTTTGGTGTGGAATTATATCCAATTTGGCTTTAGGACAATTCTTTTTGTGTTTTTTCATTTAAGACAAATTAAATGAAGATAATAATAACAAAGAATTTGTGTTTGCAATAATTTTCAGGAAGAAACTGAGTATTATCTGACAAAATTGCAGGGGTGTCAATACTTTTGGCCACAACTGTAACATGCATGATTTTGAATTACATATGTTATTACCACTTTTTATGAGGATGCAGAGGTATATCAAAGGTGTATAAAAAGGAGTTATTACTACCTGCTGCTCCACTCTTTTCTTATAGGTGACAGCGGTGATGTCACGACAATAACATACAGCACTGATGCAACCAATCAATGAACCCTGCCAATTGAGCTCAGTGAGTAGCAGCAACGGTGATTATGCATTGTAGTTGTGACATCACTGCTGCAGCCTATCAACGAAGACTGGGGTAGTGGGAAGAGGCAACATCGGACCTGGGGAGGGTGAATAGCAACTTGTTTTATTATTGTAACCTAGCACAGGCTGATAGGTTAAAGAACGTTAGTCCCTTAAAGGACTTAATTTTACTCAAAACAAGGCGTGTAGTGGCATGCACCGCTATGTGCGCCTCACCAGAAATCTTACTCCAGCCTCTGCTGAAGTAAGATTTGTGGTACAGTAAATGTCACTGCTTGTCATGAATTTGATGAGTGGCGTCCCCTGCCCTCGCTCCTCTTCCCGTTGCGCAAAAAAAATGCAACTTTACAAAGCTTTTTTGCCAAATGTCTGGCCAAAAAGCTTTGAGGATTCGCCTCCTACATATATCAGCTACTATTTAGGTGAATAAGTGCTAGAAATGACAGAGTAAACAGAAGAAAAGACAAAAATCAGGTGCAAAGAAGGAATGACCCAGTTAGGATCTGTTTTAGTTTTTATTTGAAGTAAGAGATATCCTTCCAGAAACTGAAAAAACCCTGTTTTGATTGGTATAGGCTGGCCCTTTCAAAGGTCTTAGTAATATAAGGTGCCATGGTTGCAATATCTGTGAGGAAGTCACTTGGTATCTGACTCTTGTTTTGTGGTGCCCTTGAGGGTTCAGTCGCCACAGATGTACTGCAACTCAGCCAGAGGTGTGGTACTCTGCTCTCAGGTAAGGAGGGGGCACTACTCAGAATCCAGACACTTGCATCCAACACCAGACTTCTCCAGGCCAGGGAGGGTCTAGGCAGAGGGTGTGTGGAGAAAGCAGCAGGGGGAGAGCAGAAGGAAGTGACAGTGAGAGAGTGAGTCAATTGGAGCTGGGGACTTGAGCAGTGAGGAGCTCATCCCTAGACCAGAAGACAGTAGGAAGAGAGAAAGGAAAGACAGAAGAAACAGAAAGATAAGCTTCAGTGGAAGAAAGGAAGAAGGGGTCCTAGGGACAGAGGTAGTGAGGAATGCACCCGTGGGGCCCGTATCCACCGTAGTTGGGTGGAGGGACCAGGTCGCAGTAGGGGACAGGTCCCAGACTAGTGGAGAAACTAAGGACTCAGCTAGTTAACCGTAGGTTGCAGTATCTGCATGTGCTGCAGCCACATCCATACACATTTGCTTAAAAGGCAGCCATATAGGATTAAGGGGACCTAGAGCACGTCGCCGAAAGGATCCGGGGCTGCTGGCTTGGGACACTGTATGTGAAGGCACAGGGCAGGAGAGGTGGGAGCCAGCACAGTGAGACAGCCAGGAAAGGAACATCTGAAGGGGGTTCTGACAGGGTGTACCCCAAATTACCTGAGAGCTGGCTGGACCACTGACCCGGAGGACACAGCACCCTGGCTGGGGATGGTAACTGGAAGAACTGTGAGTAAAACTGTGAAGACTGCACTTATTTACAGTGTCACCTGCCTTACACCACAACTACAACCACCATCATCATCTCTAACACCTATAACTGCCCTGGGGCTTAGCTCTACCCATGGAGAGCTGTAACAACTCTGTTGCATCACCAACAGCCCCAGCAGTCTCTTTTGCAGCGTCAGCTATCACCTTCCTTGCCGAACACCACGGCTGGCGACACAAATCATGACCATCTTTATTCCCTAATATCATCTTCTTTATTTTCAATGTTCGCCCAGGGCTACGGACCGGGTCTCTGCTGCCATGACATCCCTTTTAAGAACTGACCGGCCCACTACCGTGTAACCCCGGCCCTAGGGGGCGCTGCAGTTTCTTATGTTTTCTGTACTCATAAGCTGGGAACAAGGAAAGGGAGATCAAGAAAGATACAGCACAAATTTGAAACCATGTAGACAATATGATTGCGTTGAGTATAGGTAAAAATAGTCAATATTCGTTTGAGGAGGCCAAATATCGGAACAGAAAGTCTGTAAAAGTTCTCCAACCAAAACAGTAAACTGTGTCTAATTCTAATGGCTCAACATTGCTCCAAGAGCTCATTCACTTATGAAACCTCAGATCATATGTGTCTGAGTGCTTTGTTCCACTTGAGGTAGAACAATAGAAAATACTTCTTTACATGTTTCAAGTTACTTTCTTCTTCCACTTCATAACGAAAATGATCTCTGTCACATCACAGTGTCCATGTGCTGGAGACAATCTTGTTAAGCCAGTGAGTGTGACTCGACTTAGTCCCAGTCCAGGCAGATATTGCCTTCACCAAAGTAGTTTATTATACTCAATGCAAGATAAAAAGCATCCATTTGAACAATTAAACCTTTTAAGACCAGCAGTGTACCTATTATTCTGACCTAATGTTTCGCCCCAGCAGGTTTTTCATTAGCATGTAGGATTGCACCCTATTAAGAATATTTCATAGTATTTTTCTAAAACATTACATTAATAAATTAGTCTTCATAAAAAAACACATCACAGATACAGTCATGATGTGCATGTGAAGCGTTCTAAAGGGGGTTTTACACTAAGCGATATCGCTAGCAATATCGCTAAAACGTCACTGGTTTTGTGACGTTATAGCGATATCGCTATGTGTGATACTTACCAGCGACCGGCTCCCCCGCTGTCCATCGCTGATCGCGCGAGAATGTCCGGCTCCATTTCTCGTCGGGCGCTTCCTGCTGAGACTTCCTGCTGTGACGACGAGCGACGCTGGACGCGGGCGGGAGGACGCAGGATCATAGAATCATAGAATCGTAGAGTTGGAAGGGACCTCCTGGGCCATCTGGTCCAACCCCCTGCTCAAAGCAGGATTCGCTAAATCATCCCAGTCAGATGTCTGTCCAGCCTCTGTTTGAAGACTTCCATTGAAGGAGAACTCACCACTTCTCGTGGCAGCCTGTTCCACTCATTGATCACTCTAACTGTCAAAAAGTTTTTTCTAATATCTAATCTGTGTCTCCTCCCATTCAGTTTCATCCCATTGCTTCTAGTCTTTCCTTGTGCAAATGAGAATAAAGTTGATCCTTCTACAATGTGACAGCCCTTTAGATATTTGTAGACAGCTATTAAGTCTCCTCTCAGTCTTCTCTTTTGCAAACTAAACATTCCCAAATCCTGCAACCTTTCCTCATAAGACAGGATCGCTGTGTGTGAATGGTAAGTATCGTGCGCTGCGTCGCTGCTGCATCACTGTGAGATCTTTCTGTATGAAAGCTCACTAGCGATCATTTAGCGATGCACCAGCGATCCTGACCGGGTCGGATCGCTGGTTGGATCGCTGGTGCATCGCTAAATGTAAAAGGGCCTTAAGAAGTGCCACACTTTACCTTGAACATATGGAAGTCCACTTCCAATTTAGTTAACATCATTAATGAGATTTAGTAGATGATTTATAAATTAACCTATAAGATGTTGACCTTAGTAGAAAGTGATTGGCAGACTACTTCTCACCTTTGGGGACAATTATTGTCTAACAGGGCATCTAAGCTGGCTCAGTGATTAGCAGTGTTGCATTGCAGTAGTGTTGATCGAGCAGTGAAATGCTTGGTACTCGAATTGAGCACATCGGACGTTCGGACGTAGTCAACTCGAGAGGTGAGAATAATGGAATTTAATGGCAAACACAAGCATTTTATCCAGAGGATGGAATAAAATCTTTCTCTCTCATAATACACTTATGGAGATCCGTACAACACGCGATAGTTGCCACAGCTTGCTGCTCGATCAAGCACCCCGATGCTCAATCATTGCCGAGAAGGATAACCCATCACTGTTCTGCAGGGCTAGGATCCGGAGTTTACGTCCCACCAAGGAAAACTACTGCAAGGTGTCTGTATGATCTCCCCACTTTTGCTTGGATTACACTCCAAAGAAATGCTGATACTGAGTTTAGACTGTGAGCCCCAAAGTAGACCATGATAATGAAGTCTGTAAAGTGCTGTTGAAATTATTGGTGCTTTATACTGTATGTGAGTACCGTAAATAGCAAAGATCTGCTGGAATACTATTGCAGCCGGTCCCAGATCACAGTGAGTTATACTTTGTCCAATAGTCTTATAGGGTATATATCTATGTCTATATAAGGCTAGGTTCAGATATACGGATGTCAGAGCTGTGGAGGGTTGCGTAGTTCCTCCGTGCAGCTCTGTCCACTTCCACACCTCCTCCGTTCAGCTCTGCCTACGTCCGCATGTGGCCTGTGTACAGTACCTATCTTTAACATTGGGTACGCAGGCCATGCGGATGTATGCGGATGTGTCGCATGCGTCGTTTTGACTCTGCGGCGACCGCAACAAAATCAACATGTTGTCTTCGACGCAGGTCGCCACAGTCAGTGGAGCTTCACTGAGGAACTACGCAGCCATCTGCAGCTCTGACATCTGCAAATATGAAACCAGCCTAATAGACAGTACTCCCGTTGCATCCTCCAATTACAAATATTTATTGAGTCAACTCCCAAGTGAGGTGTTGCAAATTCTGTGAACGTGACAATTTTGTGAAAATGCAAATTAGGACCAGAAGGTACAAATGGCACTAGGGTCTCTCATGAAGTGGGCACTGTTTCACTGACCGCACATTTGTTATGTATACACTATTAATATAGGTGCGTAATGCACCAGCAATGCGTTGGTTCTGTATTTTTTCCAACTAAACATAGATTGAGTGGATTTACGTGGATCAATTGCATGTAGTTTAATCATTGGAAATATCTGTCTTGAGCCTTCTTCACCCCTATATTTTTGATTTGCTATGTTTACTCACATTTTCAATGTTGACGTCTGGATTTCTGTAAGTTCACAACTATCCAACCACACTAAAAACAGTTAGCTGCTAAACCCTGGGTATCCAAGGGGTAAAGTTTCTCCTTGTGGAGAATGCTACATAGGCTATATACAGAGAGGAAGCGGACAGGAACTCTAGTGCCACCTATTGGGGGCAGCAATCCCAAAAGTCAATATTGTCCCTGGTTTGGCTTCCGATTATAAGTCATGTGGCAAGTCCACAAAAGGGGTCTATATTGAGTTTCCATCTTCTTCCTTTCTGAAGAGGCTATTTGCACTTTTAAATCGATGAAGATGAAAGGAGCAATAAACCTGTATGAAATGTAACAACATATATTCACATTTATCTTTGAGGGGGGGAATAGAAAACTATTTGTTACATAAAATATCGGTTTAGATTTCAGCAGATTAAGGGAAACATTTCTGTTTTATAGTTTGACGCCTATTTGCAGGACATCAGCGAGGTTTATGCGGCTGCCGATAGCACAAATCACTCGGACAAACAGAAGACGCGCCGGTCCTGACAGCTTGGTGATTTCCTTTGTCTGCATTTCGGATCCCGGAGCATAGTATATTCTTGTGCTGCTTTCCCTGCCTACATGCTATCATGTTTGTTTCTAAATGTTTTTCAAATGTTCAGGTGAACAAGATGTCTCAAATAGACGAACAAGTTTAGATGTACTGCCAGACGGTGGAATGACCTCTAATTATAATTCTGGCATCCAGGATGGGGTCCATTGCACAGTGTGATTTCATGCTTATGGAAAACATGCCTGAGATTTTGTTTACTGAGCATCTTTAAAGCTAATATTAACCACTTTAAAGAGAGATATTTAATGTCAGTTCAGTTAAACTTCTGCAAATGTTTTTCTTGGATACATATAAATGTGCCATTTTCATGGGAATGTTCTTTTACAGTCAGCCTTTTAGGAATATACAGGAATATCAGATGAACGTGGATGAGGGCTGTGCTTGTATTCACGTCTAAAGCTCACTTTGATGCATTATTTATTATTATTTAGGTATATATTACACTTTCTTTGCTTTGCTACATGTATTTTCCTGCCCTGTTTTTAAAACATGCACAGTAAGTTAGCTATGTAATCTGCACCTGTCCGGAAGAGGGGGTGGCAGTGGAGACTATGAGAACATGGATTTCATAAAAATAGCTAAATCATGGGTCACTGGATACACAGTTAGATTGTGTATGATGGTGGGCAGAGTAATGGGCTCTAGTTTCACAGGTTCAAGTGCTGTTGACCGTGGTAGGTGGTTTATGAATGCAAACGAGGAAAGGAAATAGCTAAGTATTGCTTCCTAGGACAAAACACAGACATTATTACTCAAGTGATATGAAGGAGAACTGCATCATAGACCACAGGTGGCTCCTAAAATAAAGTGGTTGATATTTCACAGTGGGTTGTGTTACACTCGCAGGTAATCCCTGAGAGGTCAGCTAGAACTACATTCATCAACATCTTCTCTGATGGTCACTGGGGACACTAAATATATAAACTGATGAAGCATTCTTTTTATGAACTTTTAGCACTTTGTTTATTTTTAGTGAACGTTGTGAAAGTTTCGATTTCAAAACTTTTTGGCAAGGACATATACAACAATTATAGGTCACTATAGCAAAATTTAGGAGCAGAATGACCAATATTATTTTTAAATCCAACTTTTTGTGCTCTTTAATTTTGTAATATATCTTTATAAGGGAGCTCTGTTGCTCTGACTTGACAAGTGTTACATTCAATATGGGCACTGTCATTATATGGCACCTACACACAACACTGATATCAAATTATTATTAACATACTGATCATTATTATATTATTACTATTATTAACATACCGATCATTATTATATTATTACAGTAAGTGAAGTTGTGCTACCATATGTGTTAATGCTGCAGAAAACTTTTAAATACTTTTTTTGCAATTAACATGTATTTAAAATAACACTTCCTTCAAAAGATAATAACTTTTTATGTTTTGAATCCCACATCCAGGTGTTGGTACTGCTGGCCATTTTGCCCATCCACCTAAACCGCACTTCTAGTGGCCAATCATGTGTAGTTCCCTTTCCCATTGTTCTCATTCCGATGACTGAAAGCTGGTATGTACAAGGAGTGTCTGAAGCCACTGCAAACAGATTCTCCCAATTCATCATCAGGACAGTAGCTTCTTATCTTTTCACCTATCCCAGTGTTTATTATAAACAAAATTTTATAAAAACAACTCAATTTGTATTTAAGGCCATTTTGATGTTATTGAAATTTATCCCCCTCTTTCTTGTAGCCACAAACTGTATCAGTAACTTCTTTGTCTTCTCAACTGCTTTTGCTAATGACTATGTAGAGTTCAGCATTGAAGATGAATTATCAGCTACTACACTTTGTATTGACAGCAACTGAGATGACAAAGCTCACAGTATGATGAAGTGAGCATTGTTATCTGGAACACTTCTAATACAGAGCGCAGCAGTTGATGACAACATCAAATGAGAAGATAAACTGATTATGCTCTCACATCTCCTCCTACAGCACCTCCTCTCCCAACATCTCCTCCTGCATCTCACTTTCAGTATTTCCTCCAACAGCACCTCTGCTCCAAGCATCTCCTCCTTCTGCATCTCATTTTCAGCATTTTTTCCTACAGCACCTCTGCTCCCAGCATCTCCTCCCACAGCACCTCTGCTCCTAACATCTCCTCCTGCAACACCTCTGCTCCTAGAATCTCCTCCTAAACCACCTCCTCTCCCAGCATCTCCTCTATTACGCGCCCCGATGCTCACCTGGGGTCCCCCTCCTCCCGGCGCGTCCCTCCTTCATCCTCGCGCCGTGCCCTGTCTGGCTTTGCAGGGTCACGGCGCGTCAGAGGCACGCACATGCGCACTCGCTCGTTTCTCACCGCGGGGCATCCTGGGAGCACGTGACCCGGTGGCTCCGCCCCCAACATGGCGGCGCCCACCGGGTATTTCTGTCTGGCGTCTGGAATGGTAAGACGCCTGTTTGTCTTCCTCTGTGGCGCTTAGCGTCCCTGCGCAGCGTCGCACCCGACTCTCAGGTCCCCCCTCTCTCTGGTCTGCGCTCTGCTCTCCGCTCCATAGCCCCGACTGGACTCCCGCTCAGTCCCCTCTGCTGCCTCCGTGCCTGTACCTCGCCTGGTCCTTCTCTGCTCCTGTCACCGGTGGTTCCTTAGCTAGGGTTCCGTCCTCACCCCTAGGTCAGTCCCCCCTAACCTTTCTTCCTTCTTTCTTCCAGCGTTCCTGCTCTGGCTCCATCCTGATCGGTCCTGGTTCCCTACGTTCTGTCTCCCTCCTGCTCCGGGCCTACTCTAGTCAGTATCCTTTGGCCTTTCCCTCTGTACACTCCCTGGGTCGTCCCTTTGGTTCCGGCTGTCGTGGTCTCACCCCCCTTGGGCCTGCCCCTAACACTCCCTGTATAGGGGGTGGTCATCACCTGGGCCGCTCGCCCTCGGGGGCTCTGGAGCCACGACCCAGAGGGTCCACTCTCCGGTTCCTACTAGAATCGTAACAGAACAAACAGGCCATGGACCCCGCTGGAGCCGCTGCGGCTCAAAAGGAGTTGCTGTTTTTGCGAGAGAATCAAACTCGTATCATGGCTTTCATGAAATCCATGGATTCTCGTCTTTCCGGGCTCCAGTCCTCTGACCCTGGGAATGCCTCCCAACTGGCTGGACTGCAGCAGGAACTGGCCCAGCAAAGAGATACCCAGACCCATATCCTTAGTTATATGGCCTCCATAGATGACCGCTTACTCTCCTTACAGTCGGCCGCTGCAGCCCCCGTTCCAGCCCAGGCGCCTCACCCGCCACCCCGTTTAGCTAAGCCGCCCCGCTATAACGGGGATCCCAAGCTGTGCCGAGGTTTCCTGAATCAATGCCGCCTCCATTTCGAACACCTGCCCCTGCAATATCCCACTTAGCGGGCTAAGGTGGCTTTTATTGTCTCCCATCTTGAGGGAGACGCTTTAGCGTGGGTTAACCCCCTCTGGGAACGTGATGATCCGGTAGTCTCCCAGCTAGGTACTTTCTTCGAGACGTTTCGTCGAGCGTTCGACGAGCCGGGTCGCCTGGCCTCTACTACGGAATCTTTATTTAACCTCCACCAAGGGTCCCAAACCGTGGGTCAGTATGCCATCCGATTCCGAACCTTATCTTCTGATTTGGGATGGAATAACGAGGCCTTGGTAGGGGCCTTTTGGCGAGGCCTCGCGGGTCGAATTAAGGATGAGTTAGCTGGGCGGGATACTCCCACTGCCTTAGAAGATCTAATTTCGCTAGCTACACGTATCGACCTTCGGTTCCAGGAACGTGCTCGCGAGAGGAGACTTCCCCGTGCCTCCCCAACTATCCGCGCTCTACCCTGTCTTCGACCCGGAATATCCGCTTCTGTTTCCATGCCAGAACCCATGCAAGTAGACCGGCTTAAGGTATCTGCACAACGCCGGGAGGAAAGACGCACTCACGGTCTCTGCTTCTACTGTGGTAGTGACTCCCATCTGGTCCGTACCTGCCCGGAACGTCCGGAAAACTCCTCCGCCTAGGTCAGGTAAGAGAGGCCTCCCTAGGTGTGTATGATACCTCTCTACCCCTCACTCTGTCTGTCTTGTTGCACGTTGGTGGAAAACGTTTTCCTCTGGCCGGACTGTCACCTGTGGGTTCTTTTCTAAAGCCTTTTCTCCCCCCGAACGCAATTACTCCATTGGGAACAAGGAACTACTGGCAATTAAACTGGCTTTAGAGGAATGGCGTTACCTTCTCGAAGGAGCGGTCCATCCCTTTACGATATTTACCGACCACAAGAATTTGGCCTATGTTCAGTCTGCCCAAAGGCTCAATCCCCGGCAAGCCCGATGGTCCCTATTTTTTGGACGCTTTGATTTCGAGCTCCGCTTTCGTCCGGGTAATAAGAACATCAGAGCTGATGCCTTATCAAGATCATTTCTCCCGACCGATGAAGAGGAGAGCTCCGCTCACATCATCGATCCAGCAAAGATCGTCACCCTAGCCCCTCTAAGTTTGGTCAACCCACCACCAGGCAAGACCTTGGTATTGGACCATGACAGAGTAAGGGTTCTGCACTGGGGACACTCTTCTAAGATCGCCGGGCATGTCGGAGCCAAGAGGACTCTATCCCTCATCTCCCGCCATTATTGGTGGCCTTCACTCCGCCAGGATGTCCTGGAATTTACCGCTTCTTGCTCATCCTGCGCCCGGAATAAGATTCCACGACAGCTACCCTCTGGTCTCTTACATCCTTTGCTGGTTCCATCAGTTCCCTGGAGCCACATCGCCATGGATTTCGTCACGGATCTACCTCCATCTTCCGGCTGCTCTGTCATTTTGGTGGTGGTAGACCGTTTTTCCAAAATGGCTCATTTCATCCCGCTACCTGGTCTGCCTTCTGCGCCCGAGTTGGCGAAGATCTTCGTGCATCATGTTTTCCGACTTCATGGTTTTCCCCAGCACATCGTGTCTGACCGTGGTGTTCAATTCACCTCTCGTTTCTGGAGAGCTCTCTCTAGCTCAATGGGGGTAGTCCTGGACTTCTCCTCCGCCTATCATCCACAATCCAACGGCCAAGTGGAGCGGATCAATCAGGTGTTAACCACTTATCTTCGACATTTTTCTAATGCACACCAAAGTAACTGGGTCTCACTGCTACCCTGGGCGGAATTTGTTCACAACAATCACCCCAACGAGTCCTCTTCCAAGTCTCCCTTTTTTGTAGTTTTTGGGCAGCATCCGGGCATTCATCTTCCCGTGTCCCCCACCTCGGGCGTGCCGGCGGCGGACTCCTTGTCCTCAGAATTCTCTAAAATTTGGGAGGAGACTAAGACGTCCCTTGAGAGAGCTAGCGATCGGATGAAAAGATACGCCGACAAGAGGCGCCTGGACACCCCTCCTTATCATCCAGGCGATAAGGTCTGGCTGTCCTCGCGCTTCCTCCGACTTAAAATCCCCTCTTATAAGTTAGGTCCACGTTACGTTGGTCCCTTTGAGGTTTTGACTCGCATCAATGATGTAACCTATAAACTAAAATTGCCTGCCTCCCTGCGGATCCCCAACACTTTCCATGTCTCGCTTCTCAAACCCACAGTGTTTAATCGCTTTCAGCCAGCCTCGTCCCACGCTCCGCAACCTAGCTCCGCTGGGGACGTCTTTGATGTCAGGGACATCCTGGCAAAGAAGACCGTTCGAGGTAGAGCCTTCTTTCTGGTAGATTGGGAGGGATTCGGTCCTGAGGAAAGGTCATGGGAGCCCCGGGAGAACATCAATGCTCCTCATATCATGAGGTTTCTATCCCGCCTGAAGAAGGAGGGGAGTAAGAGAGGGGGTACTATTACGCGCCCCGATGCTCACCTGGGGTCCCCCTCCTCCCGGCGCGTCCCTCCTTCATCCTCGCGCCGTGCCCTGTCTGGCTTTGCAGGGTCACGGCGCGTCAGAGGCACGCACATGCGCACTCGCTCGTTTCTCACCGCGGGGCATCCTGGGAGCACGTGACCCGGTGGCTCCGCCCCCAACATGGCGGCGCCCACCGGGTATTTCTGTCTGGCGTCTGGAATGGTAAGACGCCTGTTTGTCTTCCTCTGTGGCGCTTAGCGTCCCTGCGCAGCGTCGCACCCGACTCTCAGGTCCCCCCTCTCTCTGGTCTGCGCTCTGCTCTCCGCTCCATAGCCCCGACTGGACTCCCGCTCAGTCCCCTCTGCTGCCTCCGTGCCTGTACCTCGCCTGGTCCTTCTCTGCTCCTGTCACCGGTGGTTCCTTAGCTAGGGTTCCGTCCTCACCCCTAGGTCAGTCCCCCCTAACCTTTCTTCCTTCTTTCTTCCAGCGTTCCTGCTCTGGCTCCATCCTGATCGGTCCTGGTTCCCTACGTTCTGTCTCCCTCCTGCTCCGGGCCTACTCTAGTCAGTATCCTTTGGCCTTTCCCTCTGTACACTCCCTGGGTCGTCCCTTTGGTTCCGGCTGTCGTGGTCTCACCCCCCTTGGGCCTGCCCCTAACACTCCCTGTATAGGGGGTGGTCATCACCTGGGCCGCTCGCCCTCGGGGGCTCTGGAGCCACGACCCAGAGGGTCCACTCTCCGGTTCCTACTAGAATCGTAACATCCTCCTTCTGCATCTCACTATTTATTAGCATTTGCATTTCCTCCTACAGCACCTCTGCTTCCAGCATCTCATCCTTCTGCATCTCACTTTCAGTATTTACCCCTACAGCACCTTTACTCTCAGCATCCCCTTCTGCATCTCAATTTCAGCATTTCCTCCTACAGCACCTCTGCTTCGAGCATCTCATCCTTCTGCATCTCACTCTCAGAATGTACCCCTGCAGCACCTTCGCTCTCAGCATCTCCTCCTTCTGCAGCTCACTTTCAGTGTTTCCTCTGACAGCACCTTCTCTCCAAGCATCTCTTCCTTGTGTATCTCACTGTCAGCATTTCCTCCTACAGCACCTTTGCTCCAGCATCTCTTCCTACAGCACCTCTGCTCCCAGCATCTCCTTCTACAGCACTTCTGCTCCTAGCATCTCCTCCTACAGCACCTCTTCTCCTAGAGCACCTCTTTTCCTAGCATCTCCTCCTACAGCACATCTGCTCCCAGCATCTCCTCCTACAGCACCTCTGCTCCCAACATCTCCTCCTACAGCACCTCTGCTCCCAACATCTCCTCCTACAGCACCTTTGCTCCTAGTATCTCCTCCTACAGCACCACTGCTCCTAGCATCTCCTCCTACAGCACCTCTGCTCCTAGCATCGCCTCCTACAGCACCTCTGCTGCTAGCATCTCCTCATACAGCACCTCTGCTCCCAGCATCTCCTCCTACAGCACCTCTGCTCCTAGCATCTCCTCATGCAGCACCTCTGCTCCTAGCATCTCCTCCTGCAGCACCTCTGCTCCTAGCATATCCTCATGCAGCACCTCTGCTCCCAACATCTCCTCCTACAGTACCTTTGCTCCTAGTATCTCCTCCTACAGCACCTCTGCTCCTAGCATCTCCTCATGCAGCACCTCTGCTCCCAACATCTCCTCCTACAGCACCTTTGCTCCTAGTATCTCTTCCTACAGCACCTCTGCTCCTAGCATCTCCTCATGCAGCACCTCTGCTCCTAGCATCGCCTCCTACAGCACCTCCGCTGCTAGCATCTCCTCCTACAGCACCTCTGCTCCTAGCATCTCCTCCTACAGCACCTCTGCTCCTAGCATCTCCTCCTACAGCACCTCTGCTCCTAGCATCTCCTCATACAGCACCTCTGCTCCTAGCATCTCCTCATACAGCACCTCTGCTCCTAGCATCTCCTCATACAGCACCTCTGCTCCTAGCATCTCCTCATACAGCACCTCTGCTCCTAGCATCTTCTCATGCAGCACCTCTGCTCCCAGTATCTCCTCCTACAGCACCTTTGCTCCCAGTATCTCCTCCTACAGCACCTCTGCTCCTAGCATCTCCTCATGCAGCACCTCTGCTCCTAGCATCGCCTCCTACAGCACCTTTGCTGCTAGCATCTCCTCATACAGCACCTCTGCTCCCAGCATCTCCTCCTACAGCACCTCTGCTCCTAGCATCTCCTCCTACAGCACCTCTGCTCCTAGCATCTCCTCCTGCAGAACCTCTGCTTCTAGCATCTCCTCATACAGCACCTCTGCTCCCAGCATCTCCTCCTACAGCACCTCTGCTCCCAGCATCTCATCCTACAGCACCTATGCTTCTAGCATCTCTACCTACAGTACCTCTGCTCCTAGCATCTCCTCATACAGCACCTTCACTCTCAGCATCCAAGCCAACCATTATTAGAGCTTGGACTAGGGATAGGGCTACAGTTAGGCGTATGACTAATTTAGGGCTAGGACTAGGTTTGTGGCTAGGACTAGGATTAGTGCTAGGAATAAGATTGAGGTTTGACAAGGGTTAAGGCTAAAGTAATACTTCATAGAAAAAGGAAAGTCCAGCTCAAGGAGTAAAATCCAGAATTTTCTTTATTTATTTCATTAAAATACAAGCATGGCTGCTATAGTCATCATTGCGGTTTTAACCCTGACATGGGATAGCCGCACAGAAAGTGCCCAGGAGGTTCTGTACGCGTTTTGAGCGGTATACGCTCTTAGACTCATCTCCTCCTTCAGCACCTCTGCTCCCAGCATCTCATCCTACAGCACCTATGCTTCTAGCATCTCCTCCTACAGTACCTCTGCTCCTAGCATCTCCTCATACAGCACCTTTGCTCTCAGTATCCAAGCCAACCATTATTAGAGCTTGGACTAGGGATAGGGCTACAGTTAGGCGTATGACTAATTTAGGGCTAGGACTAGGTTTGTGGCTAGGACTAGGATTAGTGCTAGGAATAAGATTGAGGTTTGACAAGGGTTAAGGCTAAAGTAATACAATAGTTTCATAAAAAAGGTTAAAAAAGCAAAAAGTAAAACAAATATAATAATGTGTATTGGATACTTCAGATTTCAGCAAAAAAAACAGAAAGTAGAGGCAAAATATAGACACATCAGTATAATTTTAAAATACAATACATGTGTTTGGGGGATAAGGGTCCAACTGGACTGGTGGAAGGAACGCAAAGAGTGGTATTGATACACATTTTAGAAAGTACAAAATGCTTGCTTGGCTCTGGCCACATGCATTTTTTATATGTAAAACGAACTCCCTATTGATGTATTTGAGAAAAACCATCAAAACCACAGAAATTAATGGCATAAAACAAATTTTAAAATCTGCCCTGCGGGTTAATTTAGAAGTGGCAAAAGTGCAATGTGTATATGACATTTTAAAAATATTACGCTTACTTTGCTAATATTTTATTATGCTATGTTTTTCCGTGCAAAAAAGTGCATAGTGTGCATGCATCATGCTGAAGACTTTGTTGCAGAAATTTCTGCAACTAAAAATCTGTTCCCTGCATTTGAATGGTGTTGAATGACTAGCATGTAGTAAGGGACTTATTTGAATACAACAATGGGGAAGGAGTATGTAAAGGCTGTGATGCAACCACTGAGCCAATGAACGAGAGGTACCTGCTAGCTCATGGGTCATCTTTGAATCCATTCCAATATCTCCTGATTAGTATGATATGAAAGGGATACAAGCATGCAAGATAAAAAAAATTCAAGGTATTTTTTTCCCAAGTTATTCCACTTTAAACATTTTCTGTGAATGTTTATTCCTGTTTAGGAGCTTTCCTCAACATTGTCAAATCACTACCCCCATAGATATTGTTTTACAACATAGTATTACTAATATTATTATAATTTATTCTTATAGCTCACCTCCTTTGCATCTGCTTCAATCAATAGGCAACATTGTGCCTTTGTAGGACGTAATGCAGAGTAACAGTGCAAAGTTCCTTTTTGAGTTTCTGTGAAATCTTGGTTGGGAGCTTGTGAGATGACTTCTTTGGTTTCCTACTATTAATCCTAAGTGGGTCTATTGGGTATTTACTTTCCTGAATCCCGGTTCCCCATTACAAGTTATAGGTATTTTAGCCCTGTTCTACATGTTTATCTTTCTTTGCCCTGCTAGTAATTTCCTTTTGTTCGACCTTGGCCCATATTCTGTTTGTCCACCTGATTCATATTTCAGCTTCTGTTTCGGAGTTCCTGGTACAACATCTCAGGTGAGAGGCAGTGTAAGGGGATATTTTGGAGATGTGCAATGTGGGGGGGTATATTTTGGAGAGAGGCAGTGTAGACGGATATTATGGATAAGGACAGAGTGGGGGGATATTATGAAGGGCAGTTTGAGGGGTATTATAGAGAGTGGCAGTGTGGCAGAGATATTTTGGAGTGCGGCAGTGTGGGTGATATTATGCAGAAAGGCAGAGTGGAGGAAACATTATGGAGAGGGGAGGATATTATGGAGCATGGCAATGTGTGGGGGATATTTTGTGCAGTAAACACAGCAATTATTTATTCAGGGGTGCAGTATATTTTTATTTAAGGGGCTGTATAATTATGTTTTTATTTTTAAGGGCAATGTGTCGGGAAGCGCTGCTGAAGTTGGGCAAGAGAGAAGGCTGTAGAGATGAGCTGTGGACATGAAATCTCATAATGGCGACTGTACTGCAAGAAGGCAAAAGGGATGGGAATGACTCCAACCAATCAGAGAAGATGTCACCAACAAGCTACTTGGATGTAAATGTTTTCTTATGACACTCGTCAGTGCTATGGTTCCTGTATGGTCCGCAGTCCGATGATGGCTGGTAACTAGTGTTGAGCGATACCGTCTGATACTTAAAAGTATCGGATCGGATGGTATCGGCCGATCTAAAAAAAATATCGGGTATCGCCGATTCCGATACCGGAAGTCCCATTCAAGTCTATGGGACTTCCGGGATCGGAATAAGAAAAACCCCTATTTTTGCCTTGTACAGCCTCTCTGGGGTCTGTACGGGCCTTTCGGGGGGCTGTCCCGGCCTGCCGGGGGGTCTGTGCAGGCTCCGGTGGTCTGTGCCGGCCTGCCGGTGGTCTGTGCAGGCTCCGGTGGTCTGTGCCGGCCTGCCGGGGGGCTGTGCCGGCCTGCCGGGGGGGTCTGTGCAGGCTCCGGTGGTCTGTGCCGGCCTGCCGGGGGGGCTGTGCTGGCCTGCTGGTGGTCTGTGCAGGCTCCGGTGGTCTGTGCCGGCCTGCCGGGGGGCTGTGCCGGCCTGCCGGTGGTCTGTGCAGGCTCCGGTAGTCTGTGCAGGCATCGTCCGATGGGACTACAAGTCCCATCGGGCGATGCCTGCTACCATGACAGTGATTGACACATTAGCCAATGATGGGACAGTAGTAGTCCCATCATCCGGCTAATGTGTTGAATGTAAAAAAAAATAAAAAAAAAAAATAAAAAATTGCATGCTACATACATGCTACATACATGCTATATACATACAACATGCATACTACATATATACTACATGTAACATACATGCTACATACTACATGCATGCTACATACTACATACATGCTACATACATAATACATATATACTACATGCATGCAACATACATACAACATATATACTACATGCATGCAACATGCATACTATATATATACTATATATACTACATGTAACATACATACTACATATATACTACATGCAACATGCATACTACATACATGCTACATACATGCTACATACATACTACATACATAATACATATATACTACATGCATGCAACATACATACAACATATATACTACATGCATGCAACATGTATACTACATATATACTATATATACTACATGTAACATACATACTACATATATACTACATGCATACTACATACATGCTACATACATACAACATACATACACTACATGCATGCAACATACATACTACATATATACCACATGCATGCAACATGCATACTACATATATACTGCATATATACTACATGCATGCAACATACATATATACTACATAGAATACATACATATAGACATACAGTACATATAACATAGAGTATATACTCACCGTCACTTGTCACTTTGATCCCCGAAGCCATTGTCGCCTGAGGAATAAATATCAAAATAAAAAAACACCAATATACTTACCCCGATCCGCAGAAGTCCACGAGGGTCCCACGTCCATCTTGTGTGGAGAACAGCAGCATCAGCTGATGCTACCGTTCTCTACCAGCTTCAGGAATACAATGACGGAAGGTAGGTATCCTTCCGCACTGTATTCCTCCACCACTTTAAAAAAAAAAAAAGTCCCTAGTCTCACTTTATGCCATTGCTGCGTGGGAAATTGTATGTAGCATGTATGTAGTATGTATGTAGTATGCATGTAGTATATATGTAGTATGTATGTTACATGTAGTATATATAGTATATATGTAGTATGCATGTTGCATGCATGTAGTATATATGTTGTTTGTATGTTGCATGCATGTAGTATATATGTATTATCTGTGTAGTATGTATGTAGCATGTATGTAGCATGTATGTAGTATGCATGTTGCATGTAGTATATATGTAGTATGTATGTTACATGTAGTATATATAGTATGCATGTTGCATGCATGTAGTATATATGTTGTATGTATGTTGCATGCATGTAGTATATATGTATTATGTATGTAGTATGTATGTAGCATGTATGTAGTATGTAGCATGCATGTAGTATGTATGTTACATGTAGTATATATGTAGTATGCATGTTGTATGTATGTAGCATGTATGTAGCATGTAAATTTTTTTTTTTTTTACATTCAACACATTAGCCGGATGATGGGACTACTACTGTCCCATCATTGGCTAATGTGTCAATCACTGTCATGGTAGCAGGCATCGCCTGATGGGACTTGTAGTCCCATCGGACGATGCCTGCACAGACCCCCGGAGCCTGCACAGACCACCGGCAGGCCGGCACAGCCCCCCGGCAGGCCGGCACAGACCACCGGAGCCTGCACAGACCACCGGCAGGCGGGCACAGCCCCCCGGCAGGCCGGCACAGACCACCGGAGACTGCACAGACCACCGGCAGGCCGGCACAGACCCCCGGAGCCTGCACAGACCACCGGCAGGCCGGCACAGCCCCCCGGCAGGCCGGCACAGACCACCGGAGGGTGCACAGACCACCGGCAGGCCGGCACAGCCCCCCGGCAGGCCGGCACAGACCACCGGAGCCTGCACAGACCACCGGCAGGCCGGTACAGACCCCCGGACAGTCGGCACAGCCCCCCCGAAGGCCTGAACTGACGGCGCATCATGATGCGCACAGACAGCGCATCATGATGACGTCATTTCGGCAGCCAATCAGAGCCACAAAAGTGGCTCATTGCATTTTGGACTTCCGATTCCGGTATCCGATACGAAAAAAGTATCGGTACTCGGTATCGGAATTCCGATACGGCAAATATCGGCCGATACCCGATACTTGCGGTCAGCGTCGGACTGGAACACCTTGGGCCCACCAGAGAAAATCATTCTTGGGGCCCACTATGTAGCTGCATAGAGTTAAATACCAGACCACCAATTGTGCGGTAAAACACACTAATATCCGGGTATAATATAAGGTTGTACATGTCTTAATTATGTAGCAGGAGTTGGGGTAGCCCCCTCATAGAATATAATGTAGACCTCTCATAGAATATAATGCAGCCATCTCATAGAATATAATACTGCCCCCCTCATAGGGTATAATGATAGGGTATAATGCACCCCCTCATAGGGTATAATGCACCCCCTCATAGGGTATAATACTGCCCCCCTCATAGGGTATAATACTGCCCCCCTCATAGGGAATAAGGCACCCCCTCATAGGGTATAATGCACCCCCTCATAGGGTATAATGCACCCCCTCATAGGGTATAATACTGCCCCCCTCATAGGGTATAATGCTGCCTCCTCATAGGGTATAATACTGCCTCCTCATAGGGAATAATGCTGCCTCCTCATAGGGTATAATACTGCCCCCCTCATAGGGAATAATGCTGCCTCCTCATAGGGTATAATGCTGCCCCCTCATAGGGTATAATACTGCCCCCCTCATAGGGTATAATGCTGCCTCCTCGTAGGGTATAATACTGCCCCCTCATAGGGTATAATGCACCCCCTCATAGGGTATAATACTGCCCCCTCATAGGGTATAATACTGCCCCCCTCATAGGGTATAATACTGCCCCCCTCATAGGGTATAATGCTGCCCCCTCATAGGGTATAATACTGCCCCCCTCATAGGGTATAATGCTGCCTCCTCATAGGGTATAATGCTGCCCCCTCATAGGGTATAATGCTGCCCTCCTCATAGGGTATAATGCTGCCTCCTCATAGGGTATAATGCTGCCCCCCTCATAGGGTATAATGCTGCCTCCTCATAGGGTATAATACTGCCCCCCTCATAGGGTATAATGCTGCCTCCTCATAGGGTATAATGCTGCCCCCTCATAGGGTATAATGCTGCCCTCCTCATAGGGTATAATGCTGCCCCCTCATAGGGTATAATGCTGCCCCCATCATAGGGTATAATACTGCCCCCTCATAGGGTATAATGCTGCCCCCCTCATAGGGTATAATGCTGCCCCCTCATAGGGTATAACGCTGCCCCGTCATAGGGTATAATGCTGCCTCCTCATAGGGTATAATGCTGCCCTCCTCATAGGGTATAATGCTGCCTCCTCATAGGGTATAATGCTGCCTCCTCATAGGGTATAATGCTGCCCCCCTTATAGGGTATAATGCTGCCCCCTCATAGGGTATAATACTGCCCCCCTCATACGGTATAATGCTGCCCCCTCATAGGGTATAATGCTATATAAATATATAGAGTTAGATAGATATAGATAGAAAGATAGATGTAGAAATAGATAGATATAGAGATAGATAGTAGATAATGGATAGATATAGATAGAAAGATTCATAGAGATAGATAGAGATAGATATAAAGATAGATATAGAAAGAAATATAGATAGATAGATAGATAGGTAGATAGATATAGAGATAGATAGAAAATAGATAATGGATAGATAGATAGATAGATAGATAGCTATAGATAGAAAGATATAGAGATATATAGATAGAGATAGATAATAGAGATAGATAATAGACAGAGATATACAGATATTATAATAATAATAATAATAATATAGACATATATAGATAGATATAGAGATAAATATATATAGATAGATGGCTATAAATAAAAATAGATATAGAGATATATAGAGATAATAGATATAGAGATAGATAGATAGATATAAAGACAGATAGATATAGAAAGATAGATATAGAGATATATATAGAGATAATAGCTAGATATAGAGATATGTATAGAGATAGATAGATATAGTTAGAAAGATAGATAGATATAGAGAGATATAGAGATAGATAGAGATAGCTAGATAGATAAATGGATAGATAGATAGAGATAATAGAGATAATAGATAGATATAGAGATAGATATAGAGATAGATGGATAGATCAATAGATAGATAGATAAAGAGAGAGAGATAGAGATAGATAGATATAGAGATATGGTGTTAGATAGAAAGATAGATATAGAGATAGATAGTTATAGAGATAGATATGGATATAGAGATAGATATGGATATAGAGATAACAGATAGATATAGAGATAGATAGATAGATATAGAGATAGATAGATATAGAGATAATATATAGATAGATAGATATAGAGATAATATAGAGATAGATATAGAGATAGATAGGTAGATAGATATAGAGATAATAGATAGATATAGAGATAGATATAGATATAAAGATTGATAGAGATAGAGAGAGCGGTAGATATAGAGAGAGATAGATATAGAGATAGCTACAGAGATCGATAAATAGATAGAGAGATAGATATAGATATAGATAATAGATAGAGATAGATAGATAAAGATAGATAATAAATATAGAGATAACAGATAGATATAGAGATAGAGTAAGACAGAAAGATATAGAGATAGGTAGATATAGATAATAGAGATAGCTAGATAGATAGACATAATAGATAGATATAGAGATAGATAGAAAGACAGATATAGAGATAGATGTAGAGATAGAAAGATAGATATAGATATAGAGCGATAGATAGAGATAGATATAGATAATAGATATAGATAAATAGATAGATAGAGAAAGATAGATATAGAGATAGAAAGATAGATAGATATACAGAGAGATAGATATAGAGATAGAGATAAATAGATAGATAGATATAGAGAGAGATATAGAGAGAAATAGATATAGAGATAATAGATATATATATAGATAGATACAGAGAAAAGAGATAGAGATAAATAGATAGAGAAAGATAGATAGATATATAGATATAGAGATAGAGCGATAGATAGATATACAGAGAGATAGATATAGAGATAGATAGAGATATATAGATAGATATAGAGAGAAATAGATATAGATATGGAGATAGATAGAGATAGATATATAAAGATAGATATAGAGATAGATATAGAGATAGAGCGATAGATAGCGAGAGAAATAGATATAGAGATAGATAGATACAGAGAAAAGATATAGAGATAGATAACGGATAGATAAATAGATAGGTATAGAGATAGATATAGATATTAGATAGAGATATATATAGATAAAGTTAGATAGATATAGATGGTAGCTAGATAGATAATAAATATAGAGATAATAGATATAGAGATAGATAGAGTAAGATAGATATAGAGATAGAAAGATAGATATAAAGATAGAGCGATAGATAGAGATAGATATAGAAATAGATAGATATAGATAATAGATAGAGATAGAAAGATAGATAGATATAAGAGAGATAGAGAGAGAGATATATAGAGATAGATAGAGAGAGAGAGAGACAGATAGAGAGAGCGAGAGAGATATAAAAAAAACAAAACACAATACTCACCTCTCCTCCTCGCTCCCACGCTGATCCCGGCTTCAGTGTCAGGAGCTGCCCCCTCTGCCAGACACACAGCGGGTGCGCGATGTAGTGACGTCATCGCGCACTGGCTGTGAGCCAGGAGCAGAGAGGACTAAGGGCGGCGCCGGCCCTGATGCAGAGCGGCTTACTGGGCTGGGGGCGGGGCCTCTGGGGGTGGAGACCAGAAATGAGATTCACTGCTTCGCAGTGAATATTCATTTCTCTTTAGCAGCGGGGACAGGGGCTCCTGCCTCCTGACACCCGCTGCTGCTCCGCTGGCAGGGGCCCCCATAGCAGCTGCATGGTGTGCGACACACCACTGGCTGGGGGCCCCTGGAGCAGCGGGGGCCCTAGGCAACTGCTGGCCCTGTATGCCTGCAGGTGCCAGGGCCCACCAGATGCCAGGGCCCACCGGGGAATCCACCGGTTCCCCGGTGGGCCAGTCCGACGCTGCTTGCGGTATCGGAAAGCTCAACACTACTGGTAACAACTCCCAGGATCTACTTAAGATTGTTAAAGACATACTGGGAGTTGTAAGTTCATGCAATGCAAGTGTTTATGGGGCTGACCTGATGTTGCAATCCACCGCTGTACTAAGCATGGTGATTTATTCATGTACTGACGATGGTTCCGGCTTTGCATTCATGTGCTGATGGCGGTTATGATGCTGTTTTCATGTACTGATGGTAGTTATGGTGCTGGATTAAACTATTGATGGTGGCTCTGCGGCTGCATTCATTCACTGATGGTGGTTCTGGTGCTGAATCCATGCATTGGTGGTGATTCTGGCACTACATTCATGCACTCATGGTGGTTCTTGTGCTGCATTCATGTACCTGAAAAACAATCTCATAGCATTATCCCGCCTCCACTAAACTTTACAACTGGCATAATGCAGTCAGGTGGGTAAAGTATGACTTGCATTCTTGCCAAACCTAGATTCTGACACTAGCCTGCCATCCAGAAAACTGTGATTTGTATGCAGTACATTGCTCCTATATACAACCTCCATTGCAGTACATCACTTCTCAGTCACTCTATACAGCCTCCATCTGTAATACATGATCCTCAGTCCCTTTATACGACCTCTATCTGCAGAACAGTGCTCCTAACCCCCTGGAATACATAGTTCTTCAGTCCTACAACCTCCATCAGTCTGCAGCCCCTGTATAAGTACACCCAACCTTCCCATGAATCGTGTTCTCAGATGTGAGCGTGTGCATATACCTTTCTTCCTGATGTTGCTGAAAATTTAAAGGTACAGTGCCGCTAAGGCATACACAGGGCCAATGGGCGCTTCAGCAGCGCAGAACCTTGCATTAAATCACCTTCAGTCCTATCGTAATAGCTTTGATGTGATCATAGGTGATTTAATGCTGGTACAGCACTGCTGAGACAACCGGTGGTTGGGCAGCCCTTAAATGCTATTAGCAGACTGTGCTAAGGGGCATTTGCCACCCTGCCCCATGGCCCAATCTGCCCCTGAATAATGTGAAAAAGGGCAGTATATAAAGAAATTCATTGGTTCAGTTATAGAGAATCTTGCAGTTTCTGACAGTGACCCATATGAGGTACAGTCAGTTAGGGGAACATTAAGTGTTTAGACAGTGCTATCTCCTTACCACAGTGTGTATTTTGTTATTGTCGAGCATTCCCTTGGCAAACCACAATAGGTGACATTTTTACAGGCATAGAAAGATATAAGAAACATAATCCAAGAAACACTGACTTGCGAGATTGCATGTATGAGAAAGCACAAAAAGAATAACCCCTAAAATTTAGCTTTTAATTCAATGACTAAAAACATTAGTGAAAATGACTAAAAGAAGGAGTAGTAGAGGACAAAAAATGAAGGGAGAAAAAATACTGTTTTTAGTTCTCTTCAGTATTCAAATAATGGGCCAATGGCTAAGTTACCCTAGTCAGCCCTAGTTTCACCCTTCCTAGCCGCGGAGGTTGGCACCCTAGTTGTAGACGATATGGCGCCCCGCTCAACGTCGGTATCCCTAATAACCCCTACGTCTCCCTGCATATACAAAAAGGGACACAAAAAAGAAACACACACACACTTATAGTACCGAAAGAATAAAGAGACAAAAATAGTCTCATAGATAATACTAAATTGCTATGAACTTATCTCGTAGTATTTCTAATAGTATAAGAACCCCAAAAAGACTTATCTCGGAGTCAAAAAAATAATGGGGTTAATATCCGGCAGCTTAGAGAAGGACTTATCTCATAGTCGCAAAAATGCTAATAAGCTGCAAATGGCAGACCCAATTACCAGATAGCAAAATTAAAAAACGGCTACAAGAAAAAGCACATCACATTGAATAAATATTGCACACTAGAGGCAGTGAAAAAAAGCCTATATAGCACTTGCGGCAGCCATTACCTTGCAAGTGAGGGTAGAATCACCCTAATTCACAAAAATACAGTAAAAAATAATAAGGCTACCATATTCATCTCTGATTATACAGCGTGGTACACCAATATTCAAGTAGCAATGCATACAAAGTCACATAGCATAATTGCTCAGTAGATTAAATCTAAATAGATAGTACCACCGCAGGATCTGCCAAAAATAATGTACAACATTATACTTATCAGCCACTTGATGCATATGGAAACCCGACGCGTTTCCCCCTCTTAATCCGCTGAGGGTTCATCAGGGGTCAAAAAGTGGGGTCTCATTACCCCTGGCCGAGAGAACAATACAGTGTGCGGCTTTACTCCAAGCGCGTTCGCCGCCATTGTTTAAAGATGCCGCGCCGATATAGAACGCCCACTTCCGGTTACCAAAATCCAAAATGGAGGTCTAAACCGGAAGGGATCATATTGAGGACGGACATGCGGTGCAGCAGCTACCTGGATAACATAGACGCCGCGCACCTTACTAGACAGCACGGATAGAAACAGGGATTCACAAAATGGTGCCTGAAACAAAATAGGGCAATACGTCCCTCTCAACAGAAACACCATATCTCGCAAACAATATGCGGCCGATCAATTCAACAGCCTCACTATTCAGAACGCCCAAAACTTCAAGAAAATAGATAACAATAGTCCTCAAAGGCATGGAGTGGAATAATTGTATCCCTACATAGAATAAATGAAAAATAATAAAAAATTCCAATAGTAATAATATACCGACCAAATTATCAAAAATCCTATAAAGAGCTGGCTGGGAAAATGTGAAACACACTGATTATAGATAACTACTGAAATTTAGCTGTTCATTAAGGCCTTTTGGACTCTGTGATTCAAGCCAAAAAATCCAGCGTGTCTCACGCTGTAAGATTCTATTATCCCAATCTCCCTGTCTGACCGCGGGCTGCACTCTCTCTATAACACGAAAATTAATATGTTTATCATCCCCTCCATGCACCATATTGACATGACGGGCTAAGGGGGTATCTCTTTTGTGTCTAATATCCCCCAAATGTTCACCTATGCGGACACGTAATTCACGCTTTGTTTTGCCAACATAGTCAAGGGGGCAAGTACAAGTACACAGATAAACAACTCCAGTGGTTTTACAGTTTGCAAAGCTTTTCATTTCATAAATCCTCTTTGTATAGGCACTACAGAAAGTATGGGATACACAGATATATTTGCAAAAGCTACAGTGTCCGCACCTAAAGGTCCCAATTGCTCTGTTCCGCAACCACGTTTCCTCTCTCTTCTGAGGTTCCAGGTGGCTACCTACCACCCGATCCCTTATTGACCTACCCTTCCTAAATGTAACTGATGGACCCTGGGTGATACAGTCACGTATGTCATTATCCATTTTCAGGATAGACCAATACTTCTCCAAGATGTTCATAACTTTACCGGATTGATCATCAAAGGTACCTATCAATCTAGTGATTGCATTGGAGTCCTCCCTTACCCTCGGAGTCAACAATGACGTCCGGCTTACTTGTTTAGCATGCTTATAGGCCGGTTTAATCACCCTTGTTGGATAACCCCTGCTCCTAAACCTCCTCCATAAATCACTCGACTGCATTTCAAAATCATTCCAATCAGAGCAGTTCCTCCGAACTCTGAGGAACTGACCCCTTGGTATACCTCATTTAAGAGGGGGGGATGATGACTTTCCCACCTTAAGAGACTGTTAGTTGAGGTTGGTTTTCGGTGCAGGTTGGTTTTAAGCAAGCCATCTGAAGAAATAGAAATATTGACATCCAGGAATGTGATCTGATCTCCACCTACCTCATGGGTAAAGAAAAGACCCAACTCATTATTATTAAGGGTATCAACAAAGGATCTGAATGATTCTCCACACCCCGCCCAGAGGACGAGGATGTCGTCAATGTACCGGCCCCAGAATAATATCCTAGGGGACCAGACGACATCCTTGTCCCCAAAGACCTGAGTGTCCTCGCCACCAGCCCAGGAGCAAATTAGCATAGGTAGGGGCACAAGGGCTCCCCATCGCTGTGCCCCTGAGCTGGTGGTAGTACCTCCCATTAAATAGGAAGAAATTATGACACAATACAAATTGAAGAAGTTCCAGCAGGAAATTGTTGTGTGCTCCAAAGTGAATACCCCTCCCCTTGAGAAAATGTTCAACAGCTTTTAGACCTTCTGTGTGGCCAATGCTGCTATACAAAGCCTCAACATCAATAGAGGCCAGTATCGTACCTGGATCCACTGTGATTCCTTCAAGTTTATTGAGGAGGTCCATAGTATCTCGCAAATATGATGGGAGAGATAGCACAAATGGTCTCAACAATTGATCCAAATACCTGCTGGAATTCTGACAAAGGGCATCGATCCCCGAAACGATTGGTCTACCCTTAAGGGGATCGAACCCCTTATGGATCTTAGGCAAGGAGTAAAACGTAGCTGTAACTGGCCACTTGGGTAGTAAGAAGTTGAACTCATTCTTTGAGATCAACTTCAGATCAAGTGCCTTTTTGAGCAATACTGACAATTTCAGACTATACTCCTTCGTCGGATCACTCCTGAGCAGCTCATACGTTGATTTGTCAGAGAGAATCCTCATACACATTTGAATATATTCGTCTCTGTTGAGGATAACAGTATTGCCCCCTTTATCAGAGGGCTTCAATACAATCCGATCATTATCACCAAGTTCTTCCAGAGCCTTTCTCTCACGGAAGGAGAGATTGGGTGGAACCCTATCTCTCTTGGAGTCAATCTTACAAATCTCTGCCGAGACAAGCTGTTGAAAAATATCAATACTCCCAGTATCACCAATTGGTGGCATCTTTTTACTTTTTGGTTTCAAATCAGAAAAAGGGCCCACCCCAATATCTCTCTGTCCTTCCTCAGACAAATCAGCCAGAAGCATTACATCAGGAAGTTCCTCCTCCGTTATCCCAAGTTGTTGACATTTGTTTTTATCATTCAAAGCAAAAAAATTTTTCCACTTAAGTTTTCGTGTAAATAAATTAATATCCTTAACCCATACAAATGGGTCAAACCTGGTCGTAGGAACAAAAGATAACCCCCGCTCAAGAACCCTCTTTTCTATATCTGACAAATTATATGAGGACAAATTAATTATCTGATTACCATTGTCCCCATCAAACAGAGCCCTCATTTTTGATTGTTTGTCCGCTCCCGTAATTTGTATGGTGCTAGGCCCCTGGTTTCTAAAAAAGAGGCTGAAGAGCAAGCTGAGGAGGAGGGAGAATATACTACAGAATTTGTTTCTGGCTTTTTGGGGAAGGTCCTTACAGAGTAGCGCTCGGTGTCCTGCCATCTTCTGAAATTACCCCTACGTCCATCTCCCTTGTTTCTAAAATATGGTCTAGAGGTATATGATTTAGGACCTCCTTCAGCATCAGAGGATTCAATATCTGAGGATGAGATGTCACCAGGAATACCCCTCGGGGCAAGGGCAGGGTATGCCCGTTTTTCCCTGAACTCAGTTGAATCCCTAACAAATCGTTTATGCTTCCTTTCTTTAATAAAAAGTTGGTATTTCTCAACAGTATTCTTAAGATTTTCTTCCCTTGTTACGAAATCAGCAGCTGTTTTCAATTTAAGGGTTGCCTCAGTCAATTCCTTCACCCTCAATGAAGTCCTCTCTAGAGTTATTTTCTCTTCATCTAATAATATCTGCATTAACCGTACAGATGATGCAGTAATCTCCTCCTCCCACCTTACAAGTAAAGATGGAGTCCTACACCTTGGAGCAGGTATTAGAGGTATCCTTAGACCACGCGGGACAATCTTTTGTTTAATATAATTTTCCAGAGATTGTACCTCCCACCAAGACTTAATATTCTCTTTAAATGCCTCCAATAATTCAGAAAAAAGTGTTTTAAGAGAAGAGCCCGAAGCAGACAGAGAGTCAGATTCTACTTCAGAAAAAACCTCTCTTGCATCATCCAGCCATTTATTTGTGTCAATGGGTCCCGACAAAAACCCAGCCATACTCATCAAAGACAGACCTCAAAATTAATCAGTGGGATTATATATTCAATAATAACACCAGAAGCACAAAAAGAATAACCCCTAAAATTTAGCTTTTAATTCAATGACTAAAAACATTAGTGAAAATGACTAAAAGAAGGAGTAGTAGAGGACAAAAAATGAAGGGAGAAAAAATACTGTTTTTAGTTCTCTTCAGTATTCAAATAATGGGCCAATGGCTAAGTTACCCTAGTCAGCCCTAGTTTCACCCTTCCTAGCCGCGGAGGTTGGCACCCTAGTTGTAGACGATATGGCGCCCCCGCTCAACGTCGGTATCCCTAATAACCCCTACGTCTCCCTGCATATACAAAAAGGGACACAAAAAAGAAACACACACACACTTATAGTACCGAAAGAATAAAGAGACAAAAATAGTCTCATAGATAATACTAAATTGCTATGAACTTATCTCGTAGTATTTCTAATAGTATAAGAACCCCAAAAAGACTTATCTCGGAGTCAAAAAAATAATGGGGTTAATATCCGGCTGCTTAGAGAAGGACTTATCTCATAGTCACAAAAATGCTAATAAGCTGCAAATGGCAGACCCAATTACCAGATAGCAAAATTAAAAAACGGCTACAAGAAAAAGCACATCACATTGAATAAATATTGCACACTAGAGGCAGTGAAAAAAAGCCTATATAGCACTTGCGGCAGCCATTACCTTGTCAATATTTCTATTTCTTCAGATGGCTTGCTTAAAACCAACCTGCACCGAAAACCAACCTCAACTAACAGTCTCTTAAGGTGGGAAAGTCATCATCCCCCCCCTCTTAAACGAGGTATACCAAGGGGTCAGTTCCTCAGAGTTCGGAGGAACTGCTCTGATTGGAATGATTTTGAAATGCAGTCGAGTGATTTATGGAGGAGGTTTAGGAGCAGGGGTTATCCAACAAGGGTGATTGAACCGGCCTATAAGCATGCTAAACAAGTAAGCAGGACGTCATTGTTGACTCCGAGGGTAAGGGAGGACTCCAATGCAATCACTAGATTGATAGGTACCTTTGATGATCAATCCGGTAAAGTTATGAACATCTTGGAGAAGTATTGGTCTATCCTGAAAATGGATAATGACATACGTGACTGTATCACCCAGGGTCCATCAGTTACATTTAGGAAGGGTAGGTCAATAAGGGATCGGGTGGTAGGTAGCCACCTGGAACCTCAGAAGAGAGAGGAAACGTGGTTGCGAAACAGAGCAATTGGGACCTTTAGGTGCGGACACTGTAGCTTTTGCAAATATATCTGTGTATCCCATACTTTCTGTAGTGCCTATACAAAGAGGATTTATGAAATGAAAAGCTTTGCAAACTGTAAAACCACTGGAGTTGTTTATCTGTGTACTTGTACTTGCCCCCTTGACTATGTTGGCAAAACAAAGCGTGAATTACGTGTCCGCATAGGTGAACATTTGGGGGATATTAGACACAAAAGAGATACCCCCTTAGCCCGTCATGTCAATATGGTGCATGGAGGGGATGATAAACATATTAATTTTCGTGTTATAGAGAGAGTGCAGCCCGCGGTCAGACAGGGAGATTGGGATAATAGAATCTTACAGCGTGAGACACGCTGGATTTTTTGGCTTGAATCACAGAGTCCAAAAGGCCTTAATGAACAGCTAAATTTCAGTAGTTATCTATAATCAGTGTGTTTCACATTTTCCCAGCCAGCTCTTTATAGGGTTTTTGATAATTTGGTCGGTATATTATTACTATTGGAATTTTTTATTATTTTTCATTTATTCTATGTAGGGATACAATTATTCCACTCCATGCCTTTGAGGACTATTATTATCTATTTTCTTGAAGTTTTGGGCGTTCTGAATAGTGAGGCTGTTGAATTGATCGGCCGCATATTGTTTGCGAGATATGGTGTTTCTGTTGAGAGGGACGTATTGCCCTATTTTGTTTCAGGCACCATTTTGTGAATCCCTGTTTCTATCCGTGCTGTCTAGTAAGGTGCGCGGCGTCTATGTTATCCAGGTAGCTGCTGCACCGCATGTCCGTCCTCAATATGATCCCTTCCGGTTTAGACCTCCATTTTGGATTTTGGTAACCGGAAGTGGGCTTTCTATATCGGCGCGGCATCTTTAAACAATGGCGGCGAACGCGCTTGGAGTAAAGCCGCACACTGTATTGTTCTCTCGGCCAGGGGTAATGAGACCCCACTTTTTGACCCCTGATGAACCCTCAGTGGATTAAGAGGGGGAAACGCGTCGGGTTTCCATATGCATCAAGTGGCTGATAAGTATAATGTTGTACATTATTTTTGGCAGATCCTGCGGTGGTACTATCTATTTAGATTTAATCTACTGAGCAATTATGCTATGTGACTTTGTATGCATTGCTACTTGAATATTGGTGTACCACGCTGTATAATCAGAGATGAATATGGTAGCCTTATTATTTTTTACTGTATTTTTGTGAATTAGGGTGATTCTACCCTCACTTGCAAGGTAATGGCTGCCGCAAGTGCTATATAGGCTTTTTTTCACTGCCTCTAGTGTGCAATATTTATTCAATGTGATGTGCTTTTTCTTGTAGTCGTTTTTTATAGTGGTTTGAAAAAACCACTATATTGTAATCCGAACGCTGCTAACTTATTCTTCTTCTTCTTATTATTATTATTAAGTTGATTTCCGCAATTAATGCGGCCCGAACCGCTACACGCACAGACTCTGTTGAGGTGTCGTTTCGAAGCCAGCGTCCATGAGAGGTGTGCTAAGTATTTTTCGTGTCGATCGGATTTGTAGTTTTTGCGCAATTTGCGTTTGAAAATTTTTTTTCCCGTCATTGGAATGCACTGTCTCCAATGCTTTTCAATAGGAAATGGCAAAACGTGCCCTGAGGCGATTGAAATGACAGTTGAGCTCATTGATATGCGCAGGCAGACCCAGTTACTATGCCAACGCCTACGAACTTCACTTTAACCCCAGCACAGAGCCTCTGCCACATAATATCAGCTCTTAAAGCGAAACTCACAGCACAAATGCAAATCTAGCTTCATCACATGACACATGCCCCTGAGAGAGAATGTCCGCCAAATTTGATTTAGAAAAAGCCCAGTGAGCCAAACTAGCTCTTAAAGGGCCAACGCGCCAAAGTGATTGTTAAAGGGCCAGCGCACCCAAATGAGTCTTAAAGGGCTGACACACCAAATCGGAGACTGAGCCACCCCGGCCTCCAAATCGGAGGCTGAGCCACCCCGGCCTCCAAATCGGAGGCTGAGCCACCCCGGCCTCCAAATCGGAGGCTGAGCCACCCCGGCCTCCAAATCGGAGGCTGAGCCACCCCGGCCTCCAAATCGGAGGCTCATCGACCCCGGCCTCCAAATCAGAAGCTCATCGACCCCTGCCTCCAAATCTGAGGCTCTTTGACCTCGGCCTCCAAATCGGAAGCTCAACGACCCCGGCCTCCAAATTGGAGGCTGAGCGACCCCAGCCTCCAAATCTTACCCAGAGTGGCCCCACCCACCAAATCAGACCCAGAGAGGCCCTGCCCACCAAATAGGACCCTGAGGGGCCCCGCCCACCAAATCGGACCCTGTGGGGCCCCGCCCACCAAATCGGAACCTGAGAGGCCCCGCCCACCAAATTGGACCCAGAGTGGTCCCGCCCACCAAATTGGACCCAGAGTGGGCCCGCCCACCAAATTGGACCCAGTGGGGCTCCGCCCACGAAATCGGACCCTGAGGGGCCGCGGCCACAAAATCAGGCCCTGAGGGGCCGCGGCCACAAAATCGGACCCTGTGGGGCCCCAACCACAAAATCGGACCCTGAGGGGACCCAACCACAAAATCGGACCCTGAGGGGCCCCTGACACTAAATCGGACCCTGAGGGGCCCCAGCCACAAAATCGGACCCTGAAGGGCCCAACCCACCAAATTGGACCCTGAGGGGCCCTGCCCACCAAATTGGACCCTGAGGGGCCCCGCCCACCAAATCGGACCCTGAGGGGCCCCAGCCACAAAATCGGACCCTGAGGGGCCCCACCCACAAAATTGGACCCTGAGGAGTTCCGGCCACAAAAATCGGATCCTGAGTGGCCCCGGCCACAAAATCGGACCCTGAGGGGCCCCAGCTACAAAATCGGACCCTGAGGGGCCCCGGCCACCAAATCGGACCCTGAGGGGCCCCGGCCACCAAATCGGACCCTGAGGGGCCCCGGCCACCAAATCGGACCCTGAGTGGCCCCGGCCACAAAATCGGACCCTGAGTGGCCCCGGCCACAAAATCGGACCCTGAGGGGCCCCACCCACAAAATCGGACCCTGAGGGGCCCCACCCACAAAATCAGACCCTGAGGCCAAAGTGGCCCCTGAGAGGCACCCACAGTTAAATCGTATCCTGACTTGAAAGTCTTGCAGGGGCAGCAGGCAAGTCTCTCTTAAAGGGGCAGCCCGGGCACCATTTCAAACCACTATCTGTACTTCCTTCAGGAAATACACATCTAGTTATAGTGGTTTGAAAAAACCACTATATTGTAATCCGAACGCTGCTAACTTATTCTTCTTCTTATTATTAAGTTGATTTCCGCAATTAATACAGCCCGAACCGCTACACGCACAGACTCCGTTGAGGTGTCGTTTCGAAGCCAGCGCCCATGAGAGGTGTGCTAAGTATTTTTCGTGTCGATCAGATTTGTAGTTTTTGCGTAATTTGCGTTCGAAAATTTTTTTTCCCGTCATTGGAATGCACTGTCTCCAATGCATTTGAATGGGAAATGGCAAAACGTGCCCTGAGGCGATTGAAATGGCAGTTGAGCTCATTGATATGCGCAGGCAGAACCAGTTACTATGCCAACGCCTACGAACGTCACATGACATCTCCAGAACAGAGCTTCTGCCACATAATATCAGCTCTTAAAGCGAAACCCACAGCACAAATGCAAATCTAGCTTCATCACATGACACATGCCCCTGAGAGAGAATGTGCGCCAAAGTGTATTTAGAAGCCCAGTGAGCCAAACTGGCTCTTAAAGGGCCGAAGTGCAAAAGTGACTGTTAAAGGGCCGGCGCACCGAAATGAGTCTTAAAGGGACAACACGCCAAATCGAAAGCTGAGTGACCACAGGCTCCAAATGGGAGGCTGATCGACCCCCCGGCCTCCAAATCGGAGGCTGAGCCACCCCGGCCTCCAAATTGGAGGTTGAGCCACCCCGGACTCCAAATCGGAGGCTGAGCCACCCCGGCCTCCAGATCGAAGGCTGAGCCACCCCGGCCTCCAAATTGGAGGCTGAGCCACCCCGGCCTCCAAATCGGAGGGTGATTGACCCCGGCCTTCAAATCGGAGGCTGATTGACCCCGGCCTCCAAATCGGATGCTGAGCCACCCCGGCCTCCAAATCGGAGGCTGAGCCACCCCGGCCTCCAAATCGGAGGCTGAGCCACCCCGGCCTCCAAATCGGAGGCTGAGCCACCCCAGCCTTCAAATCGGATGCTGAGCGACCCCGGCCTCCAAATCGGAGGCTGAGCCACCCCGGCCTCCAAATCGGAGGCTGAGCCACCCCGGCCTCCAAATCGGAGGCTGAGCCACCCCGGCCTCCAAATCGGAGGCTGATCGACCCCGGCCTCCAAATCGGAGGCTGAGCCACCCCGGCCTCCAAATCGGAGGCTGAGCCACCCCGGCCTCCAAATCGGAGGCTGAGCCACCCCGGCCTCCAAATGGGAGGCTGAGCCACCCGGCCTCCAAATGGGAGGCTGAGCCACCCGGCCTCCAAATGGGAGGCTGAGCCACCCCGGCCTCCAAATGGGAGGCTGAGCCACCCCGGCCTCCAAATCGGAGGCTGATCGACCCCGGCCTCCAAATGGGAGGCTGATCGACCCCGGCCTCCAAATGGGAGGCTGATCGACCCCGGCCTCCAAATGGGAGGCTGATCGACCCCGTCCTCCAAATCGGAGGCTGAGCCACCCCGGCCTCCAAATCGGAGGCTGAGCCACCCCGGCCTCCAAATCGGAGGCTGATGGACCCCGGCCTCCAAATCGGAGGCTGAGCCACCCCGGCCTCCAAATCGGAGGCTGATGGACCCCGGCCTCCAAATCGGAGGCTGATCGACCCCGGCCTCCAAATCGGAGGCTGAGCCACCCCGGACTCCAAATCAGAGGCTGAGCCACCCCGGCCTCCAAATCGGAGGCTGAGCCACCCCGGACTCCAAATCGGAGGCTCTTTGACCTCGGCCTCCAAATCGGAAGCTCATCGACTCCGGCCTCCAAATCTTACCCAGAGTGGCCCCGCCCACCAAATTTTACCGAGTGGCCCCGCCCACCAAATCAGACCCAGAGAGGCCCTGCCCACCAAACCGGACCCTGAGGGGCCCCGCCCACCAAATCGGACCCTGTGGGGCCCCGCCCACTAAATCGGACCCAGAGTGGTCCCGCCAACCAAATCGGACCCAGAGTGGCCCCGCCGACCAAATCGGACCCAGAGGGTCTCCGCCCACAAAATCAGACCCTAAGGGGCCCAACCCACCAAATCTGACCCTGAGGGGCCCCAACCACAAAATCGGACCCTGATTGGTCCCAACCACAAAATCAGACCCTGAGGGGCCCCGGCCACAAAATCGGACCCTGAGGGGCCCCGGCCACAAAATCGGACCCTGAGGGGCCCTGGCCACAAAATCGGACCCTGAGGGGCCCAACCCACATAATCGGACCCTGAGGGGCCACGGCCAGAAAATCGGACCCTGAGGGGATCCGGCCACAAAATCAGACCCTGAGGGGCCCCGGCCACAAAATCGGACCCTGAGGGGCCCCACTCACAAAATCGGAACCTGAGGGGCCCCACCCACAAAATCGGACCCTGAGGGGCCACACCCACAAAATCGGAGCCTGAGAGATCCCCGCCAACAATTCAAGCCCTGAGGAGCCCAGGCCAAGGAATCGGATCCTGAGGGGCCCCACCCACCAAATCAGACCCTGAGGCCAAAGTGGCCTCTGAGAGGCACTCACAGTTAAAACGGATCCTGAGTTGAAAGTCTTGCAGGGGCAGCAGGCAAGTCTCTCTTAAAGGGGCAGCCCGGGCACCATTTCAAACCACTATCTGTACTTCCTTCAGGAAATACACATCTAGTTCTTCTTATTTTCCAGTTGATTTCCGCAATTAATGCGGCCCGAACCGCTACACGCACAGACTCCGTTGAGGTGTCGTTTCGAAGCCAGCGTCCATGAGAGGTGTGGTAAGTATTTTTCGTGTCGATCGGATTTGTCGTTTTTGCGCAATTTGCGTTTGAAAATTTTTTTCCCGTCATTGGAATGCACTGTCTCAATACATTTGAATGGGGAAATTTTGCTATAGACAAAACATGCCTTGAGGCGATTGAAATGGCAGTTAAGCTCATTGATATGCGCAGGCAGACCCAGTTACTATGCCAACGCCTACGAACGTCACATGACCTCTCCAAGACAGAGCTTCTGCCACATAATATCAGCTCTTAAAGCAAAACCCACAGCACAAATGCAAATCTAGCTTCATCACATGACGTATGCCCCTGAGAGAGAATGTGCGCCAAAGTGGATTTAGAAGCCCAGTGAGCCACCCTGGCTCTTAAAGGGCCGACGCGCCAAAGTGATTCTTAAAGAGCCGGCGCACCAAAATGAGTCTTAAAGGGCCGGCGCGTCAAATCGAAAGCTGAGTGACCCAAGGCTCCAAATGGGAGGCTGATAGACCCTGGCCTACAAAAAGGAGGCTGAGCAACCCTGGCATCCAAATTGGACCCAGAGAGGCCCCGCCCATCAAATCAGACCCAGAGTGGCCCCGCCCACCAAATCAGACCCAGAGTGGCCCCACCCACCAAATTGGACCCTGAGGGGCCCCACCCACAAAATCGGACCCTGAGGGGCCCCGGCCACAAAATCGGACCCTGAGCGGCCCAACCACAAAATCGGACGCTGAGGGGCGCCGGCCACAAAATCAGACCCTGAGGGGCCCCAACCACAAAACCGGACCCTGAGGGGCCCCAACCACAAAATCGGACCCTGAGGGGCCCCAACCACAAAATCGGACCCTGAGGGGCCCCGGCCACAAAATCGTACCCTGAGAGACCCCGCCACAAAATCGAACCCAGAGGGGCCCCACCCACAAAATTGGATGCTGAGGGGCCCCGCCCACAAAACCGGACCCTGAGGGGCCCCGCCCTCAAAATTGGACCCTGAGAGGCCCCGGCCACAAAATCGGACCCTAAGGGGCCCCGGCCACAAAATCGGACCCTGAGAGACCCTGGCCACAAAATCGAACCCAGAGGGGCCCCGCCCACAAAATCGGACCCTGAGGGGCCCCGCCCTCAAAATCGTACCCTGAGAGGCCCCGCCCACCAAATCGGACCCTGAGGGGCCCTGCCAACCAAATCGGACTCTGAGGGGCCCCACCCACAAAATCGGACCCTGAGGGCCCCCAACCACAAAATAGGACCCTAAGGGGCCCGCCCTCAAAATCGGACCCTGAGTAGACCCGGCCACAAAATCAGACCATGAGGGGTCCCGGCCACAAAATCGGACCCTGAGGGCCCCCACCCACAAAATCGGACCCTGAGGGGCCCCGCCCACCAAATCGGACCCTGAGGGGCTCCACCCACCAAATTGGACCCTGAGAGGCCCCGCTCACCAAATCGAACTCTGAGGGACTCCGCTCACCAAATCGGACCCTGAGGGGCCCCGCCCACCAAATCGGATTCTGAGGGGGCCCCAACAACAAAATCGGACCCTGAGGGGCCCCGGACACAAAATCGGACCCTGAGGGTCCCGACCCACAAAATCAGACCCTGAGGAACCCCAACCACAAAATCGGACCCTGATGGGCCCCGCTCACCAAATCAGACCCAGAGTGGCCCCCGCCCACCAAATCAAACCATGAGGGGCCCCGCCCACCAAATCGGACCCTGAGGGGCCCAGCCCACCAAATCGGACCCTGAGGGGGCGTGCTCACAAAATCGAACTCAGAGGGGCCCCGCTCACCAAATCGGACGCTGAGGGGCCCCGCTCACCAAATCAGACCCAGAGTGGCCCCGCCCACCAAATCAAACCATGAGGGGCCCTGCCCACCAAATCGGACCCTGAGGGGCCCAGCCCACCAAATCGGACCCTGAGGGGCAGTGCTCACAAAATCGAACTCAGAGGGGCCCCGCTCACCAAATCGGACGCTGAGGTGCCCCGCCCACCAAATCGGATTCTGAAGGGCCTCAACCACAAAATCGGACCCTGAGGGGCCCCGAACACAAAATCAGACCCTGAGGGTCCCCACCCACAAAATGAGACCCTGAGAGGCCCCAGCCACAAAATCGGACTCTGAGGGGCCCCACCCACCAAATCAGATCCTGAGGGGCCCCGCTCACCAAATCGGACCCTGAGGGGCCCCGCTCACCAAATTGAACTCTGAGGGGCCCCGCTCACCAAATCGGGTTCTGAGGGGCCCCGCCCAGCAAATCGGTTTCTGAGGGGCCCCTCCCACCAAATTGGACCCTGAGGGGCCCCACCCACCAAATTGGACCCTGAGGGGCCCCGCCCACCAAATCGACCTCTGAGGGGCTGTGCTCACCAAATCAGACCCTGAGGGGCCCCGCCCACCAAATCGGACCCTGAGGGGCCCCGCTCACCAAATCGGACCCTGAGGGGCCCCGCCCCAAGAAATCGGACCCTGAGGGGCCCCGCCCACCAAATCGGACCATGTGGGGCCCCGCCCACCAAATCAGACCCTGAGGGGCCCCAACCACTAAATCAGACCCTGAGGGGCCCCGGCCACAAAATCGGACCGTGAGGGGCCCCAACCACAAAATCGGACCCTGAGGGGCCCCAAACACTAACTCGGACCCTGAGGGGCCCCGACCACAAAATCGGACCCTGAGAGACCCCGGCCACAAAATCGAACCCAGAGGGACCCCAGTCACAAAATCGGACCCTGAGCCCCAACCCACAAAATCGGACCCTGAGGGGCTCCACCCACAAAATCGGACCCTGAGGGGCCCCGGCCACAAAATCGAACCATGAGGGGCCCCGCCCACGAAATCCGACCCTGAGGGGCCCCGCCCACGAAATCGGACCCTGAGGGGCCTCGCCCACAAAATCAGACTCTGAGGGGCCCCGCCCACAAAATCGGACCCTGAAGGGCCCCGCCCACCAAACCGGACCCTGAGGGGCCCCGGCCACAAAATCGGACCCTGAGGGGCTCCAACCACAAAATTGGACCCTGAGAGACCCCGGCCACAAAATTGAACCCAGAGGGGCGCCGGCCACAAAATCAGACCCTGAGGGGCCCCAACCACAAAATCAGACCCTCAAGGGCCCCGGCCACAAAATCGGACCCTGAGGGCCCCAACCACAAAACCGGACCCTGAGGGGCCCCAACCACAAAAACGGACCCTGAGGGGCCCCAACCACAAAATCGGACCCTGAGGGGCCCCACCCACAAAATCGGACCCTGAGAGACCCCGGCCACAAAATTGAACCCAGAGGGGCCCCAGTCACAAAATCGGACCCTGAGGGGCCCCACCCACTAAATCGGACTAAGAGTGGCCCCGCCCACCAAATCGGACCCTGAGGAGCTCCACCCACCAAATCGGACCCTGAGGGGCCCCATCCACCAAATCGGACCCTGAGTGGTTCCGGCCACAAAATCGGACCCTGAGGGGCCCCGACCACAAAATTGGACCCTGAGGGGCCCCGGCCACAAAATCGGACCCTGAGGGACCCCGCCCATCACATCGGATCATAAGAGGCCCCACCAACCAAATCAGACCCTGAGGGGCCATGGCCACAAAATCAGGCCCTGAGGGGCCCCGGCCACAAAATCGGACCCTGAGGGGCCCCACCCACCAAATCGGACCCTGAGGGGCCCTGGCCACAAAATCAGACCCTGAGGGGCCCACCCACAAAATCAGACTCTGAGGGGTTCCGGCCACAAAATCGGACCCTGAGGGGCCCCGGCCACAAAATCGGACCCTGAGGGGCCCCACCCACCAAATCGGACCCTGAGGGGCCCCGGCCACAAAATCGGACCCTGAGGGGCCCCACCCACCAAATCGGACCCTGAGGGGCCCCGGCCACCAAATCGGACCCTGAGGGGCCCCACCCACCAAATCGGACTCTGAGGGGCCCCGGCCACAAAATCGAACCCAGAGGGGCCCCGCCCACCAAATCGGACCCTGAGGGGCCCTGCCCACAAAATCGGACCCTGAGGGGCCCCGGCCACAAAACCGAACCCAGAGGGGCCCCGCCCACAAAATCGGACGCTGAGGGGCCCCGCCCACAAAATCGGACCCTGAGGGGCCCCGCCCTCAAAATCGGACCCTGAGAGGCCCCGCCCAACAAATCGGACCCTGAGGGGCCCTGCCAACCAAATCGGACTCTGAGGGGCCCCACCCACAAAATCGGACCCTGAGGGCCCCCAACCACAAAATAGGACCCTAAGGGGCCCCACCCTCAAAATCGGACCCTGAGTAGACCCGGCCACAAAATCAGACCCTGAGGGGTCCCGGCCACAAAATCGGACCCTGAGGGCCCCCACCCACAAAATCGGACCCTGAGGGGCCCCGCCCACCAAATCGGACCCTGAGGGGCTCCACCCACCAAATTGGACCCTGAGAGGCCCCGCTCACCAAATCGAACTCTGAGGGACTCCGCTCACCAAATCGGACCCTGAGGGGCCCCGCCCACCAAATCGGATTCTGAGGGGGCCCCAACAACAAAATCGGACCCTGAGGGGCCCCGGACACAAAATCGGACCCTGATGGGCCCCGCTCACCAAATCAGACCCAGAGTGGCCCCCGCCCACCAAATCAAACCATGAGGGGCCCCGCCCACCAAATCGGAACCCTGAGGGGCCCAGCCCACCAAATTGGACCCTGAGGGGCCCCGTTCACCAAATCGGACCCTGAGGGGCCCCGCCCACCAAATCGGACCATGTGGGGCCCCGCCCACCAAATCAGACCCTGAGGGGCCCCAACCACTAAATCAGACCCTGAGGGGCCCCGGCCACAAAATCGGACCGTGAGGGTCCCGACCCACAAAATCAGACCCTGAGGGACCCCAACCACAAAATCGGACCCTGATGGGCCCCGCTCACCAAATCAGACCCAGAGTGGCCCCCGCCCACCAAATCAAACCATGAGGGGCCCCGCCCACCAAATCGGACCCTGAGGGGCCGTGCTCACAAAATCAAACTCAGAGGGGCCCCGCTCACCAAATCGGACGCTGAGGGGCCCCGCTCACCAAATCAGACCCAGAGTGGCCCCCGCCCACCAAATCAAACCATGAGGGGCCCCGCCCACCAAATCGGACCCTGAGGGGCCCAGCCCACCAAATCGGACCCTGAGGGGCCGTGCTCACAAAATCGAACTCAGAGGGGCCCCGCTCACCAAATCGGACGCTGAGGGGCCCCGCCCACCAAATCGGATTCTGAAGGGCCTCAACCACAAAATCGGACCCTGAGGGGCCCCGAACACAAAATCAGACCCTGAGGGTCCCCACCCACAAAATGAGACCCTGAGGGGCCCCAGCCACAAAATCGGACTCTGAGGGGCCCCACCCACCAAATCAGATCTTGAGGGGCCCCGCTCACCAAATCGGACCCTGAGGGGCCCCGCTCACCAAATTGAACTCTGAGGGGCCCCGATCACCAAATCAGGTTCTGAGGGGCCACGCCCAGCAAATCGGTTTCTGAGGGGCCCCGCCCACCAAATTGGACCCTGAGGGGCCCCACCCACCAAATTGGACCCTGAGGGGCCCCACCCACCAAATCGACCTCTGAGGGGCTGTGCTCACCAAATCAGACCCTGAGGGGCCCCGCCCACCAAATCGGACCCTGAGGGGCCCCGCTCACCAAATCGGACCCTGAGGCGCCCCGCCCCAAGAATTCGGACCCTGAGGGGCCCCGCCCACCAAATCGGACCATGTGGGGCCCCGCCCACCAAATCAGACCCTGAGGGGCCCCAACCACTAAATCAGACCCAGAGGGGCCCCGGCTACAAAATCGGACCGTGAGGGGCCCCAACCACAAAATCGGACCCTGAGGGGCCCCAAACACTAACTCGGACCCTGAGGGGCCCCGACCACAAAATCAGACCCTGAGAGACCCCGGCCACAAAATCGAACCCAGAGGGACCCCAGTCACAAAATCGGACCCTGAGCCCCAACCCACAAAATCGGACCCTGAGGGGCTCCACCCACAAAATCGGACCCTGAGGGGCCCCGGCCACAAAATCGAACCATGAGGGGCCCCGCCCACGAAATCCGACCCTGAGGGGCCCCGCCCACGAAATTGGACCCTGAGGGGCCTCGCCCACAAAATCAGACTCTGAGGGGCCCCGCCCACAAAATCGGACCCTGAAGGGCCCCGCCCACCAAACCGGACCCTGAGGGGCCCCGGCCACAAAATCGGACCCTGAGGGGCTCCAACCACAAAATTGGACCCTGAGAGACCCCGGCCACAAAATAGAACCCAGAGGGGCGCCGGCCACAAAATCAGACCCTGAGGGGCCCCAACCACAAAATCAGACCCTCAAGGGCCCCGGCCACAAAATCGGACCCTGAGGGCCCCCAACCACAAAACCGGACCCTGAGGGGCCCCAACCACAAAAACGGACCCTGAGGGGCCCCAACCACAAAATCGGACCCTGAGAGACCCCGGCCACAAAATTGAACCCAATGGGGCCCCAGTCACAAAATCGGACCCTGAGGGGCACCACCCACTAAATCGGACTAAGAGTGGCCCCGCCCACCAAATCGAACCCTGAGGAGCTCCACCCACCAAATCGGACCCTGAGGGGCCCCACCCACCAAATCGGACCCTGAGTGGTTCCGGCCACAAAATCGGACCCTGAGGGGCCCCGACCACAAAATTGGACCCTGAGGGGCCCCGGCCACAAAATCGGACCCTGAGGGGCCCCGCCCACCACATCGGATCATAAGAGGCCCCACCCACCAAATCAGACCCTGAGGGGCCATGGCCACAAAATCAGACCCTGAGGGGCCCCGGCCACAAAATCGGACCCTGAGGGGCCCCACCCACCAAATCGGACCCTGAGGGGCCCTGGCCACAAAATCAGACCCTGAGGGGCCCACCCACAAAATCAGACTCTGAGGGGTTCCGGCCACAAAATCGGACCCTGAGGGGCCCCGGCCACAAAATCGGACCCTGAGGGGCCCCACCCACCAAATCGGACCCTGAGGGGCCCCGGCCACAAAATCGGACCCTGAGGGGCCCCACCCACCAAATCGGACCCTGAGGGGCCCCGGCCACCAAATCGGACCCTGAGGGGCCCCACCCACCAAATCGGACCCTGAGGGGCCCCGGCCACAAAATCGGACCCTGAGGGGCCCCACCCACAAAATCGGGCCTTGAGGGGCCCCACCCACAAAATCGAACCCTGGGGCCAAAGTGGCCCCTGAGAGGCACCCACAGTTAAAACGGATCCTGAGTTGAAAGTCTTGCAGGGGCATCAGGCAAGTCTCTCTTAAAGGGGCAGCCTGGGCACCATTTCAAACCACTATCTGTACTTCCTTCAGGAAATACACATCTAGTTCTTCTTATTATTATTATTAAGTTGATTTCCGCAATTAATGCGGCCCGAACCGCTACACGCACAGACTCCGTTGAGGTGTCGTTTCGAAGCCAGCGTCCATGAGAGGTGTGCTAAGTATCTTTCGTGTCGATCGGATTTGTAGTTTTTGCGCAATTTGCGTTTGAAAATTTTTTTTCCCGTCATTGGAATGCACTGTCTCCAATGCTTTTCAATAGGAAATGGCAAAACGTGCCCTGAGGCGATTGAAATGACAGTTGAGCTCATTGATATGCGCAGGCAGACCCAGTTACTATGCCAACGCCTACGAACTTCACTTGAACCCCAGCACAGAGCCTCTGCCACATAATATCAGCTCTTAAAGCGAAACCCACAGCACAAATGCAAATCTAGCTTCATCACATGACACATGCCCCTGAGAGAGAATGTGTGCGCCAAAGTGGATTTAAAAGAAGCCCAGTCAGCCAAACTAGCTCTTAAAGGGCCAACGCGCCAAAGTGATTGTTAAAGGGCCAGCGCACCCAAATGAGTCTTAAAGGGCCGACACACCAAATCGGAGACTGAGCCACCCCGGCCTCCAAATCGGAGGCTGAGCCACCCCGGCCTCCAAATCGGACAATGAGCCACCCCGGCCTCCAAATGGGAGGCTGATCCACCCCGGCCTCCAAATCGGAGCCTGATCCACCCCGGCCTCCAAATCGGAGCCTGATCCACCCCGGCCTCCAAATCGGAGGCTGATCGACCCAGGCCTCCAAATCAGAGGCTGAGCCACCCCAGCCTCCAAATAGGAGGCTGAGCCACCCCGGCCTCCAAATCTGAGGCTGATCGACCCCGGCCTCCAAATCGGAGGCTGAGCCACCCCGGCCTCCAAATCGGAGGCTGATCCACCCCGGCCTCCAAATCGGAGGCTGAGCCACCCCGGCCTCCAAATCGGAGGCTGATCGACCCCGGCCTCCAAATCGGAGGCTGATCCACCCCGGCCTCCAAATCGGAGGCTGATCCACCCCGGCCTCCAAATCGGAGGCTGAGCCACCCCGGCCTCCAAATCGGAGGCTGAGCCACCCCGGCCTCCAAATCGGAGGCTGAGCCACCCCGGCCTCCAAATCGGAGGCTGAGCCACCCCGGCCTCCAAATCGGAGGCTGATCCACCCCGGCCTCCAAATCGGAGGCTGATCGACCCAGCTCTTCAAATAGGAGGCTGAGCCACCCCGGCCTCCAAATAGGAGGCTGAGCCACCCCGGCCTCCAAATAGGAGGCTGAGCCACCCCGGCCTCCAAATAGGAGGCTGAGCCACCCCGGCCTCCAAACCGGAGGCTGAGCCACCCCTGCCTCCAAATCGGAGGCTGAGCCACCCCAGCCTCCAAATCGGAGGCTGAGCCACCCCGGCCTCCAAATCGGAGGCTGAGCCACCCCGGCCTCCAAATCGGAGGCTGATCGACCCCGGCCTCCAAATCGGAGGCTGATCGACCCCGGCCTCCAAATCGGAGGCTGAGCCACCCCGGCCTCCAAATCGGAGGCTGAGCCACCCCGGCCTCCAAATCGGAGGCTGATCCACCCCGGCCTCCAAATCGGTGGCTGAGCCACCCCGGCCTCCAAATCGGAGGCTGAGCCACCCCGGCCTCCAAATCGGAGGCTGAGCCACCCCGGCCTCCAAATCGGAGGCTGAGCCACCCCGGCCTCTAAATCGGAGGCTGAGCCACCCCGGCCTCCAAATCGGAGGCTGAGCCACCCCGGCCTCCAAATTGGAGGCTGAGCCACCCCGGCCTCCAAATCGGAGGCTGAGTCACCCCGGCCTCCAAATCGGAGGCTGAGCCACCCCGGCCTCCAAATCGGAGGCTGAGCCACCCCAGCCTCCAAATCGGAGTCTCATCGACCCCGGCCTCCAAATCAGAGGCTTTTTGACCTCGGCCTCCAAATCGGAAGCTCAACGACCCCGGCCTCCATATTGGAGGCTGAGCGACCCCAGCCTCCAAATCTTACCCAGAGTGGCCCCGCCCACCAAATCGGACCCTGTGGGGCCCCGCCCACCACATCGGACCCTGAGAAGCCCTGCCCACCAAATCGGACCCAGAGTGGTCCCGCCCACCAAATTGGACCCAGAGTGGTCCCGCCCACCAAATTGGACCCAGAGGGGCTCCGCCCACAAAATCAGACCCAGAGGGGCCCCTGCCACAAAATCAGACCCTGAGGGGCCGCGGCCACAAAATCGGACCCTGATGGGCCCCAGTCACAAAATTGGACCCTGATAGGCCCCGGCCACAAAATCGGACCCTGAGGGGCCCCAACCACAAAATCGGACCCTGAGGGGACCCAACCACAAAATCGGACCCTGAGAGGCCCCGCCCACCAAATTGGACCCAGAGTGGTCCCGCCCACCAAATTGGACCCAGAGGGGCCCCACCCACAAAATCGGACCCAGAGGGGCCCCTGCCACAAAATCGGACCCTGAGGGGCCGCGGCCACAAAATCAGACCCTGAGGGGCCGTGGCCACAAAATCGGACCCTGAGGGGCCCCAACCACAAAATCGGACCCTGAGGGGACCCAACCACAAAATCGGACCCTGAGGGGCCCCTAACACAAAATCGGACCCTGAGGGGCCCAACCCACAAAATCGGACCCTGAGGGGACCTGCCCACCAAATTGGACCCTGAGGGGCCCCGCCCACCAAATCGGACCCTGAGAGGTCCCACCCACAAAATCGGACCCTGACGGGCCCCGGCCACAAAATCGGACCCTGAGGGGCCCCACCTGCAAAATTGGACCCTGAGGGGTTCCGGCCACAAAAATCGGATCCTGATTGGCCCCGGCCACAAAATCGGACCCTGAGGGGCCCCAGCCACAAAATCGGACCTTGAGGGGCCCCACCCACCAAATCAGACCCTGAGGGGCCCCGGCCACCAAATCGGACCCTGAGGGGCCCCGGCCACCAAATCGGACCCTGAGTGGCCCCGGCCACAAAATCGGACCCTGAGAGGCCCCACCCAAAAAAATCGGACCGTGAGGGGCCCCACCCACAAAATCAGGCCCTGAGGGGCCCCACCCACAAAATCAGACCATGAGGCCAAAGTGGCCCCTGAGAGACACCCACAGTTAAATCGTATCCTGAGTTGAAAGTCTTGCAGGGGCAGCAGGCAAGTCTCTCTTAAAGGGGCAGCCCGGGCACCATTTCAAACCACTATCTGTACTTCCTTCAGGAAATACACATCTAGTATTATTATTACTATTCAGTTGATTTTCGCAATTAATACGGCCCGAACCGCTGCACGCACAGACTCCGTTGAGGTGTCGTTTCGAAGCCAGCATCCACGAGAGGTGTGCTAAGTATTTTTCGTGTCGATCGGATTTGTAGTTTTTGCGCAATTTGCGTTTGAAAATTTTTTTTCCCGTCATTGGAATGCATTGTCTCAATGCATTTTAATGGGAAAATGTTGCCATAGGGAAAACACGGGGCAGTCGTGAGGTGGCAGTTATGCTCATTGATATGTGTAGGCCAGGGCCGGCGTCAGCACCCAGGCAAGTGCTGGGGCCCTGGCGAGATGGGAGGGCCCACTCACGCTGTCTTGGATACCTGCTGGCCGCCGCCACACCCCCCATGTACTGACCCCAACCTGCGCCCTCCGCGAGGGACCCACGCAGTGACGCAGCCCTTTAGGCTGAGTGCAGACAGACTTTTTAGCCCTGCGGATTTTTCCGCGCAGAATGGAAGAAATCCGCAGTTCAAATGAGCTGCATTTTTCCTGCGGATTTCTTCCATTTTTCCTGCGGGTTTATTGCGTAAGAAATAACATGCTGCAGATTTTGTACCGCAGGAAAACCGCGCGGAAAAATCCACAGCGTCTGCACAGCGTTTTTTTTTCCCATTGATTTTAAGGCTACTGTACATCACAATGCGGATATGCAGCGTTTCTGCGCAGTAAAATCCGCTGCGGATCCGCTGCAAATCTGCATCGCGTGCACACAGCCTTACTGCCAGCAATGATCATCGCTTCCTTCGGCTGTAATCTTGTGTGCGGTGCCGGCACAGGACCTGTGATGAGGTCACAGGAGGGGAGGAGTCAGGGGTCACATGATCAGGGTGGCTGCAGGACTCTGCTGTACTGGTCGCTTGTCATTATGGTGCTGGTCTGGATGGATGAGGTAACGTTTATGTGTGGGACAGTGGGGTGGGGGGGTTTACAAGGTGGATGTAGCAGAGCCGCATGTGTACTTGTGTGGGGTCAGGAGGTGTTTTACAAGGTGGATGTAGCAGAGCCGTGTGTGTACTTGTGTGGGGTCAGGAGGGGTTTACAAGGTGGATGTAGCAGAGCCGTGTGTGTACTTGTGTGGGGTCAGGGGGGTTTTACAAGGTGGATGTAGCAGAGCCGTGTGTGTACTTTGTGTGGGGTTAGGAGGGGTTTACAAGGTGGATGTAGCAGAGCCGTGTGTGTACTTGTGTGGGGTCAGGAGGGGTTTTACAAGGTGGATGTAGCAGAGCCGTGTGTGTACTTGTGTGGGGTCAGGAGGGGTTTACAAGGTGGATGTAGCAGAGCCGTGTGTGTACTTGTGTGGGGTCAGGAGGTGTTTTACAAGGTGGATGAAGCAGAGCCGTGTGTGTACTTGTGTGGGGTCAGGAGGGGTTTTACAAGGTGGATGTAGCAGAGCCGTGTGTGTACTTGTGTGGGGTCAGGAGGGGTTTACAAGGTGGATGTAGCAGAGCTGTGTGTGTACTTGTGTGGAGTCAGGAGGGGTTTTTCAAGGTGGATGTAGCAGTGCTGTGTGTGTACTTGTGTGGGGTCAGGAGGGGTTTACAAGGTGGATGTAGCAGTGCTGTGTGTGTACTTGTGTGGGGTCAGGAGGGGTTTACAAGGTGGATGTAGCAGAGCTGTGTGTGTACTTGTGTGGGGTCAGGAGGGGTTTACAAGGTGGATGTAGCAGAGCCGTGTCACCACGGATGTCACCACGTATGTCACACGGCATGAGTCATGGTATGTGTTAAGGGGGGGCCCACTGAGACTTTTTCGCCCGGGGCCCTCAAAAACCTGGAGCCGGCCCTGGCGCAGGCACACCCAGTTACTATGCCAACGAATACGAACTATACATGACCCCAGCAGGACGCAGTTTCTGCCAGATAATATCAGCTCTTAAAGCGAAACCCAAAGCACAAATGCAAATCTAGCTTCATCACATGACGCATGCCCCTGAAAGATAATGTGCGCCAAACTGGCTCTTAAAGGGCCGACCCGCCTAAGTGATTGTTAAAAACAGTCTTAAAAAAGGGCATGTTACTCCGAATTTGAATGTGGGGTGCACGGAAAAAGGGTACCAGTCCCAATTGATTTTCATAAGTGATTGTTAAAGGGCGGGCGCACCGAAATGAGTCTTAAAGGGCCGCCGCGGCCTCCAAATCGGAGGCTGAGCCGCCGCGGCCTCCAAATCGGAGGCTGAGCCGCCGCGGCCTCCAAATCGGAGGCTGAGCCGCCCCGGCCTCCAAATCGGACCCTGAGCCGCCCCGGCCTCCAAATCGGACCCTGAGCCGCCCCGGCCTCCAAATCGGACCCTGAGCCGCCCCGCCCACAAAATAGGAGCCTGAGGGATCCCGGCCAGCAATTCAAGCCCTGAGGAGCCCAGGCCAAGGAATCAGATCCTGAGGGGCCCCACCCACCAAATCAGACCCTGAGGCCAAAGTGGCCCCTGAGAGGCACTCACAGTTAAAACGGATCCTGAGTTGAAAGTCTTGCAGGGGCTGAAGGCAAGTCTCTCTTAAAGGGGCAGCCCGGGCACCATTTCAAACCACTATCTGTACTTCCTTCAGGAAATACACATCTAGTTAATTTTGCTATCTGGTAATTGGGTCTGCCATTTGCAGCTTATTAGCATTTTTGTGACTACGAGATAAGTCCTTCTCTAAGCTGCCGGATATTAACCCCATTATTTTTTTGACTCCGAGATAAGTCTTTTTGGGGTTCTTATACTATTAGAAATACTACGAGATAAGTTCATAGCAATTTAGTATTATCTATGAGACTATTTTTGTCTCTTTATTCTTTCGGTACTATAAGTGTGTGTGTGTTTCTTTTTTGTGTCCCTTTTTGTATATGCAGGGAGACGTAGGGGTTATTAGGGATACCGACGTTGAGCGGGGGCGCCATATCGTCTACAACTAGGGTGCCAACCTCCGCGGCTAGGAAGGGTGAAACTAGGGCTGACTAGGGTAACTTAGCCATTGGCCCATTATTTGAATACTGAAGAGAACTAAAAACAGTATTTTTTCTCCCTTCATTTTTTGTCCTCTACTACTCCTTCTTTTAGTCATTTTCACTAATGTTTTTAGTCATTGAATTAAAAGCTAAATTTTAGGGGTTATTCTTTTTGTGCTTCTGGTGTTATTATTGAATATATAATCCCACTGATTAATTTTGAGGTCTGTCCATGTATGAGAAAGCCTAATGACTGACTTGAATAGAAATTGATAGACTGCAATTTTTTCCTGATATATTCTGAGACCCTTTTTCCTCGACAGGTTAGTAAATATCAGGCATCTGGGATTAGTCTGAATCTGATGCATTTATAGCTGCATTAGTAGTGTTCCTATTTTTATGTTCTATCTCTGCCTCAGGTCTAGAACATGAGTGCAGGGACCGATTCAGATACTATAGGTTATATGCTCACTAAGGGATTTGGGGTCAAATTTTGAATGGTCCCATAATTGCCTATGTTTGTATTATTATGTGTTGATGTCAATGTTAGTAGTGCTCCCCCTCTAACACAGACCACTACACATCACACTCATGAAGGAAAGAAGAAAACAAAATTCCTATTGTGAGGCAGTGACGGTTGTCACAGGTAGAAGTCGCTGTTTGTGCTCCCCAGGATGAGCACGAAGGAGTATTGAGGTCATGAAGGGTGTCATGAAAAGGGGGTTACCTTTGGCTGGAACACAGCTATCACATGTGCAGGGGGGCTTGTCTTAGTTATCCCACCACTGCCAACGATGTGATGAAAACAAGGCTATTGACCTATCAATTTACACAGGGGCTTATTGTAGTTATCCCACTGCTGCCACAATATGTAACTAACTGCAGGGATTTATGTATATCCCACTTTCTAGTTCCGCTTTGGAACTTGCAGCTCTCCGGCGCCCCCCGAACCCTCAGGTCAGTCAGGGAACAGCACCTAGTATATTTGTTCTCTGGATGGGCCGCTTACTGTGGACTGACTATCAGGCACCCTGCAGCGATGGAATTATAAATGCTCTGGCCGCAACCAAACAATCAGGTTATAAAACCCGTTCCGTCACTGCCAGCTTACCCACCTAACCCAGAGCACACTTCGCTGCCACCAGCTCCGATTTCTTAACTAATAATAATTAATTAAAGAGGGTCCGAAGCTAACCCAAATTAGTAGTGTAATCAACTTCAGGCACGTGCAAATTCAGTATAGAACATGGAGAAACGAAGCTAATAATTTTATATTTTACTCCAAAAAGGTAAGCAGTGTTTACAGAAGGTATAAAAAGATTTAACAATATGAGACAAAGTATGTGCAAAGCAGTTCAAAAAAAGGATTAAAACAGGAATAAACACTCACATGTTGCTTAGATCAGTCCAGGCTAACCATGCTTGTGGGGGAGGAGTGACACATCAAAATGCATAGAGGGTTTTGTTGAAACAGCTCCCAGGCAGTACTGATGGTTGGGCTGACTGGCAGTAACTTATACTTGAAGGCTGTGACATCACTAAAGTGTGTTGAGTTACCACTGCCCTCCCCTTTTTCCAGAAGTTACAGATTTGCTAAGCAGACTTATAATGATCATAACTTGGCTGGAGAACCTAGCAGAATAATGGCAGAAGCCTCTTTCGTCTTGTCTTTAAATTAGCTTACTTTTGACTCTAAACACTGGCTGTCTATTCAACTCTGTTCAGGAGAAATCCATTTCTTGGATTCTGCTGGCGCTGGAACCAGTAAAAACACGGGCTACAAAGCTCTGTTGACGCCCGTTCCAGATATGTAATTTTCATATTTCTGTCACTGATTGCGCCTGAGTTATGCCCTCTTTACTATTTCCCATATATACAAAGGAAAAGCACATGTGTTGTGAACTCCCTTGCTCAGATTTCTGAGCTGAAGCTCCCTCTGCTCCCTCTGGTGGTTACTGAGAGTAGTGGAAATCTTGGACCGTTGAATCACCCCCAGCTGCAACACCTCATCAATCTTTTGGCACATAACCTGCTGCACCTCCTCAAAGATCCAATAAAGTGTTGCTCATAGTGGGGCATGATTCACGGTGTCCACCTCGTGGACCGCTAACTCAGTCCTTTCAGGTCGGTTGGAGAACACGGCCCGGAAGGGTTCCAGTGTGGACCGCAGCTGCGACCACTGGGATTTGGATAGTGAGGCGCTTACCTCTATGTCTTCGATGGACCCACCGGCCTTGGCTTGGGTCAGCATATCCAGGAGGGGGTCTTCCTCCCCATTCTCGGGTGGGTTGCAGACAGGTAGGATGCAGGCTTCACGTTCGTGATGAGTCTTCATCATGTTGACGTGAAAGGCCTTGCGCCTGCCCCAAGCGTGGTCAAGTGTGACCACGTAAGTGACTGGGTTGAGCTGTTGGTGGGCGATGTACGGGCACTCCCAGGCTGCCTAAAGCTTATCCTTTGCTGTGGGGACCAGCACCCACACCTTTTGACCCACCTGGTAGGTCCGCTCTCGGGCGTTCTGGTCGTACCAGTGCTTATGGTCAGCCTGAGCCTGCGCCATGTTGTCATGCACCAACTGCGTCAAGGTCTGCATCGTGTCACGGAAGCGCATGACATAATCCATGATGGACACTTCAGAAGGGTTCGGCTCATCTTCCCAGGATTCTCTTACCAACCCAAGGGGTCCCCGGACTCACCTGCCGTATAGGAGCTCGAAGGGGGAGAACACTGTCGAGGCCTGCAGAACTTCTCGGTAAGCGAATAGCAGGTATGGGAGGTACCGCTCCCAGTCACGCCCTTGGGTCTCAACCAGCATGCGGAGCATCTGTTTGAGGGTACCGTTGAAGCATTCACGCAAGCCATTGGTCTGTGGGTGATATGCATTCGATACCAGCTGCGTCACCTGCATTTTCTTACAGAGCACTTACATTAGGCGAGACATGAATTGGGTCCCTTGATCGGTAAGCTTCTCCCTGGGAAATCCTACCCTTGAAAAGATGGTCACCAGTGCATCCGCCACCTTATGCGCCCTGGTTGAGGACAGAGCTACTGCCTCTGGGTAGTCTACCACAGTGAGGATGTATCGCTCTCCAGAGCTGCTGGGGATGGCCAGTGGGCCCACAATGTTCAGCACGATTCTCTGGAAAGGCTCCTCTATCACTGGCAAAGGGATCATGGGTGCCTTAAGAGCAGGCCCCCACCTCCCCCATCTTTGACAAGTGGTGCAGGAGCAGCAGTATTGGGTCACGTCTGTCCCCTTCTTGGGCCAATAGAAGTGTTGAAACAGCCGGGCCTTAGTTTTGCTGATCCCCAAGTGTCCAGCAAGTGGAACCTCATGGGCAATCCATAGCAACTCAGCCCTAAATTCATAGGGGACGACCAGCTGTCTTTCCCTCAACCACACCTTTTGGTATTCTCCGGGTACTGTCTCCTGGTACAACCTCTCTCATTCCCAGAACACCCTCTCCTTATCAGTCACGGAGGTGGGCGTCTCGGTGAGGTATCTCAATTTCTCCAGGCTCGCATCTGAGTGCAGAGCGGCCTGGAACTCCTGGCTGGAGGCAGCCAGAAGTGACATCAAGGTCCCCTCTTCACTGGGACCCTCTGGAACCTGCTCTGGGTTAACCTCTGCTTCAGTCACTCCTGTGGTGGAGGAGGGTCCAGAAGGCAGGGAGCTACCTGCGTTCCGGGCACTCTGACTGCGGGTGACAGCGGCTACGTAGGCTGTCTCCCCAGAGATTTCTACAGACCCATCAGCCGGCGTTGCTATGGGCGCTACCTCCCCATCCACCCACACCATTTCAGGAGCAGTGCTACTTATGGGCCAGTTACCTTCCACGGTGGCACTGGTCAGTTGCATGGCATCACCTTCCTCATGGTTCCCATGCCTTTCCCCATTTCTTTTAGCACCGACGCTTGCTCCTGCTAGGGGTTTCTCAGCCGTCTCACTCCGCAGAGCGATGTGGCTGAGCACTCCTGTACCTGTGTACACATCTACCATTTCAGAAAAATGGTTATCAGGTTCAGATGGCACATTTACATCATTATCAGCATCATTCCTAGGGAAAAAATGGTTACCAGATGCATCATTACACAATAAAGCATTGTCAGGTAACACATTCAGTTTCCCATCATCAATATAATCCGGGTTAGCATTACCTGTATTTACCAGGTTGGGGAGGGGTGTCAGGGATGTAGTATGCAACCATCCTCCCCAAATCAGTCCCCAACAAAACATCAGTGGGCAGGTTTTCGGACACCCCCACTTCCCTCACTCTGTTCCCGGCACCCCAATCAATGAATACCCAGGCCATCGGCAAGGGACAGCGGATGCCCCCAATCCTGGTGACAGTTAGGGTTTTCCCATTAATCATCTCTTCAGGGGCCGCCTGGACCCCCTCTCCAGCTGGCGGTGACTGGCTTCCGTGTCTCCGGTTTCCGGTTGGCCTCATAGGTGTCGGCGATCTGCGCTGCTTTGTTCACATCCTTTGGCTCTTGGTCCAGTACAAACTGTTGAACCTCAGCTGGGCAAAGATGTAAGAACTGGTCTTTGATCATCAGGTCCCCCAGCAGCTCAAAGGTGTTTGCTGACAGTCCTTGGATCCACTGGTCAAAGTGGGTCCTGAGTTCTTGCACCACATCGTTATAACTGTCATGTGGGCCACATTGGGGGTTCCGGAACTTCTTGCGGTACACCTCAGGGGTTAGCCGGCATTTGGCGATCACGGCCTGCTTGCTGGCCTCATAGTTGTCATCTTGGTCTGACAGGAGAGAAGCAAATGCCTCCAGGGCTTTGCCTTTTAGCCTTGTGGTCAAGTACCTGTCCCATTGGTCCACAGGCAGCTGGTACTGTCTACAGGCTTTCTCAAAGGCCCGCAGAAAAGTGTCCAAGTCCCCGTCCTTTTCCATCATGGTACAATGCTCTGGCTGGGGCTTTGGAATCCGAGCACTTTTGGGCTCACGGCTCTGGGTTGTGGATGGTATTCCCCCCTGCTGGAGCACCTCCAGTTTGTGGTCTTGCTGGGCTTGGCGCTCGGCTCTCTCAGCCTCCCGCTCGGCTCTCTGGGCCTGGGCCTCTCGCTCAGCTCGCTGCTTGGCTCTCTCCTGAGCTTGCTGGATCAGCCTCAGATGTCCATCACGATCTTTGGCAGAGAGTTTGCCCATGGCCGCTTGCAGGTAAGGGTCCAACCCACCCTGGTTGCCTGTAGGGCCAGCAATTGGTGGTTGGCCCTCGGCTGCAGCACCATCTCCGCTTGGGCCAGGTTCTGCGGCCGCTGAGCTCTGGGCATTTTCCAGTTGCACCAGAGCCGGGATCAGCTGGCCTTTCTTTTTACCCACGGTGTCAATGCACCTACACCCGCAAAGGGCAACAAGAGTGTCCTTGGTCTGCAACTTATACCACTCTTCTCCCATCGCAGCCATGGTTGCCAAATAAAAGATAGGATAGAAAAACAAAGAAAGGGAGGGGGTAATCGCAAGTACACACAATTGTCAAAGGACTACTAAACACTGAGCTTCGTTCTCCAAACTATTGCTGCAGGGTCCTCGGAAGAACCGTGCAAGTTTTAGTGAGAGGAATTATTGCTCAACCCAAATCACTAATGCTCTATGATCCCACCGCTCTGCCACCAAATTGTCATGAAAAGGGGGTGACCTTTGGCCGGCACACGGCTATCACATATGTAGGGGGGCTTATCTTAGTTATCCCACCACTGCCAGTGATGTGATGAAAACACAAACAAGGCTATTGGCCTATCATTTAATCGCAGGGGCTTATTGTAGTTATCACACTGCTGCCACAATATGTCACGAACTGCAGGGATTTATGTATATCCCACTTTCTAGTTCCGCTTTGGAACTTGCAGCTCTCCGGCGCCCCCTGAACCCTCAGGTCAGTAAGGGAACTGCACCTAGGATATTTGGTCGCCGGATGGGCCACTTACTGTGGTCTGGCTATCAGGCACGCTGCAGTGAGGGAATTATAAATGCAGTGGCAGCAGACAGACAATCAGGTTATAAAACCTGTTCCATCCTTACCCACCTAACACAGAACACACTTCGCTGCCACCAGCTCCAATTTCTTAACTAATAATAATTAATTAAAGAGGGTCCGAAGCTAACCCAAATTAGCAGCAATCAACTTCAGGCACATGCAAATTCGGTATAGAACATGGAGAAACAAAACTAATAATTTTATATTTTACTCCAAAAAGGTAGGCAGTGTTTACAGAAGGTATAAAAAGATTTAACAATGTGAGACAATTAATGTATGTACAAAGCAATTGCAAAAAAGGAAGATTAAAACAGGAATAACACTCACATGTTGCTTACATCAGTCCAGGCTAACCATTCTTGCGGGGGAGGGGTGACACATCAAAATGAATGGAGGGCCTTGTTGCAACAGCTCCCAGGCAGTACTGAGGGTTGGGCTGACTGGTAGTAACTTTTACTTGAAGGCTGTGACATCACTAAAGTGGGTTAAGTTACCACCACCCTCCCCTTTTTCCAGAGTTACAGATTTGCTAAGCAGACTTATAATGATCATAACTTGGCTGGAGAACCTAGCAGAATAATGGCAGAAGCCTCTCTCGTCTTTAAATTAGCTTATTTTTGACTCTAAACACTGGCTGTCTTTTCAACTCTGTTCAGGAGAAATCCATTTCTTGAGTTCTGCAGGCGCTGGAACCTGGAAAAACACTGGCTACGAAGCTCCATCGACGCATGTTCCAGTTATGTAATTTTCATATTTCTGTCACTGATTTGGCCTGAGTTATGCCCTCTTTACTATCTCCCATATATACAAAGGAAAAGCACATGGTTTCTGGGACAAAGACTGGGGTTCTGTGCATTGTAGTACACCAACCTGACAAACAAGGCAACAAAAACAAGGGTTAACAGAAAACTCCATACAAAATATTCACTCACATATAACAGTGGAATGCACCAGGGCATGTAGGTAGGGGAATAAACCAAAATAGAGACGGATAGGGAATTACCACATATACAAACCAAGTAACAGTCACTGATTGCTCCTCCAACTCTCCTCATATGAACTTCTCTCCCCCCTATCAGCCACGCAGCAAATGCTAGCTCTGACAAGGATTAGTAACAGAGCCCAGATTATAAAGGGGAAAGGAGTAGCTAACTGAGCTCAGCTATGAGCACATGGAATTCCAACATGGCCGATTAACCCCTGTTCTGCCAGAAGGAATAAACACTATTAAAATGAAGGAGAAGTGCTTCTTCTCAGTGCCGGAGTAGCAGCAATCAGACGCTACAGTCTTCAGGTTCCACACTGTCGCGGTAACCCCGTGACACCAATATGACATAACAACCTTGGTTAAACTAAGGGAAAGACCCTCCAATATATGCTTCTCTGGAAAAGGTTTTTAATAATGGACAATGCAAACTTTAGTTCTATGCCCCGGAAGTGTGTTCTGCATGTGAAGATTTCCTGGGCATAGACCGCGCTGGAAAATACCGGCGCTTGCGCAGTAGCGATTCTATGCTTCGCCCAGAGTTGGGCAAAGCATACTGCGCAGGCTCCGGGGGCCTTTACATTGCGCAAGCGCGGAAACCAACGGCGTCTGTGATATTCACAGACGAAGATTACAAGAAGCAAGCCGAGGAGGTGGGGGGGAGAAGACTACTAAGCCATGCCCATCGGACCGGACCGCGGCGATTTGCATGCAGCCCCAACAAGCTAAAAAAGGTATTTATGCCTCAAAGGTGCGGGGTCAGGGGGAGTCAAAAGCCCTACTAGAATCCTTATGGGACGCACAATTTAGTGATATCTTTACATGATATCACTAAATATGGGTGACAGATTCCCTTTAAAATGCCGTCAGGCTATAGTTGAGCTGCCTAATTTTACTGACTATTAGCTTTATACTCATTCTCTAGTATTGGCCAGATCAATATGCCCTATCTAGCTATTTCTTTGATGAAGAGGAGTTTTTTTGTCCCTATTTGTTGAAAAATTCCAAAATTGAATTTAGTGGCTAATTTCAGAAGCACTGTAGTAGAACTCCCAGTGAAAGATGGGTTTGGTGGTTCTCATGAGAACCACAAGAGCAATGAAACTGATATGTGGTGTGACTAAGCTGGATGAACACAGGGAGTATCTTTTACTTTTCATGCTATGAACTCTGCTATTTTCTATCAGCTATGAACCAGATAACTTTATGTATATAATGCTTATATTCATGATGGGCATAAATAAATGAACATTCTGAGAAGACCCTGGAGAGTGATGAAAATCACATGCCTATGTATTTTTTCCCTTCTCACTGGTCACAACATGATTCCAAGATTCTTCAAAGTTGAAGTGGTTTTCCCTCTCTCAAAGGCTTGCATGTAGTTTTTGGACCATGAAAGCATGCATCATTATAGGGAATCTGTCAGTAGGATCAACACTCATAAGCCATCTATATGGGGATGTAGGTCATAAAAAATAGAATAAGGTGATACTTTTATTTATGCTATCCTATGTTTTATATCTGAGAAATCCATGCTTGTCTTATCATGTAAATGAGCTGTTAAGATTTATGGGCCAGACACAGCTCTTCCTGAAAATTTGCCTTCAGAGCTTATGTTTAATCCTTTTACCAGTGTGAGCATGTAGATCGAGAGAGGAAACTGTCAGTCATTACATGTCTAACACTCAAGGTCTCTATGTCCAGTCCGTTTACATATTAAGGAAAGAAGCTAATTAAATATTAAGAAAAATGTGGATTACTCTGAAATAAAATAATGGATTGCAGATATCACTGTATCATTTTATTCATTTTTCTGCAACCATCATGTCTACGTAGACATTTTAGGTGGGTTGATCTTATTGGCAGTTTCCCTTGTTTCCCTTGGCTAATGCCATATGAAATTTGGAATTGTGCAGCTAATGAGTCAGCGGAGCAATATAAAGCTTGTATGCACTATGAACTTCAGCACTCAGTGACTCTTCTCCATAACTTCATGTGATGTGCCACTTTGTTGCTGAGGTTAATAAACCACTCACAGTTGACCGTGGAATAATTAAGATGGAAAAATATTCTCAGACTGACTTTTTACAATGGTGGTATCCCATTATATTCCATGCTCAATCAGAGAGTTCTTTAGAATGAGCCATTCTTTCACAATTGTTGGACAGTGCAGACTGTATTGCAAGGTGATAGACCTTTCACAACTATGGCAATAGGACTGAATAAAAAACCTGAATTCACTGATTAAGAGAGATGTCCAAATATGTTTGTCAACATAGTGTGTTTTGCTGCCTGCAGTTTTTATTAGAAGTTTACTGTATATGGACTTATCGCAAAGACTGGTATCCATTGAGCACCTCCTAGTGATAATTGTCGAATAGCCTCTATGACAGTGTCACAGCACGCATGTTTATCATTTATCTGGACCCCGAGAGCGTCATAGGCTATGTTGTGAGGCAAAATTTTAACTCCGCGCGTTCCAATTCACCAAACAATTTTGCCCCTATCTACATAATGGGGAAAAAGTGAAAGGAAAAGTGTTGGAGGCAAATTGACAGCTGCCAGATGTGAACAAGGGGGACTTAAAGAATGAGAGCGATGGCGCCAAAGAGTATATACCGTACAGTTGCTAAGGTGGGGCCCTGACATGAGATATTCACCACACACGGGGATATGAACACACACACAAAATCCGCCACACACTACCACGTGCTTCAACACATATACCACCCTCAGCACACATTTCACCACACATACACCAACCTCGCCACATAAAAGTCAAAACACAAAAGTCGCCACTCAAAACTCGCCACGCTGTCCCAGAGCTGTTTAAAAGATGAAAAATGAGCTGTGATTGGTTGCTATCAGCAACAGTTTTCTTTGTTGTGGTAACTGAGGCCTATTTTTCTTATCATTTCTATGGTGTTATCGTCCTTCTGTAAAGCTGGAAATAACACTATTTATTACCGTGCCAACACAGACCACCCTCTGACACAGACTGCAGAGGGAACCCAGTATCACACAGGATAGGATTAGATACACGGCTCAGCAGTCAGTATCACACAGGATAGGATTAGATACACAGCTCAGCAGTCAGTATCACACAGGAGAGGATTAGACACATGGCTCAGAAGGCAGTATCACACAGGATAGGATTAGATACACGGCTCAGCAGTCAGTATCACACAGGATAGGATTAGATACACAGCTCAGCAGTCAGTATCATACAGGAGAGGATTAGACACATGTTTCAGCAGGCAGTATCACACAGGATAGGAGTAGATACACAGCTCAGCGGTCAGTATCACACAGGATAGGATTAGATACACAGCTCAGCAGTCAGTATCACACAGGATAGGAATAGATACACGGCTCAGCAGACAGTATCACACAGGATAGGATTAGATACGCAGCTCAGCACACAGTATCACACAGAATAGTATTAGATACACGGCTCAGCAGACAGTATCACACAGAATAGGATTAGATACACAGCTCAGCAGTCAGTATCACACAGGATAGGATTAGATACACGGCTCAGCAGACAGTATCACACAGGATAGGATTAGATACACGGCTCAGCAGACAGTATCACACAGGATAGAATTAGATACACGGCTCAGCAGACAGTATCACACAGGAGAGGATTAGATACACGGCTCAGCAGTCAGTATCACACAGGATAGGATTAGATGCATGGTTTTTATATGCAATATAGTCATTATAATTTGTTATAACTAACCACAGTTGGTTACTATGCCCAGGCAACGCTGGGCTCTTCAGATAGTAACTCATAAAGGCGGACACTGGCGATTATAGTTCATAAGGGTGGACAGTGTGGTCATTATAGTTTATAAGGGGTGATGATGTGGCATCATACTTCATAAGGGATGGACAATGTGTCAGTTACAGTTCATAAAGGAGGATAGTGAGGTAGTTATAGCTAATAAGGACAGACAGTGTGGTGGTAATTCAAAAGGGGGAACAATGTGGTGGTTGTATTTCATAAGGAGAGACGGGATGGTGGCTGTACTTCTTAAGGGAGGACGATATTGTTGTTTTATTTCATAAGGGGGTTTGGAGGCACTATTTTATAGAAGAGGACAGTGTTGAGATAAGTATCATAATAGAAGCAGTGCGTGGTCTTATTTTTTGCAGGGAGCACAGTGAGAGACATTTATTTATTCAGGGGCACATCTGAGCAGATATTTTTTATTAAGGGGCACTAAAATGACACTGTTATTTTTAAGGACAGATAGGGAATATAACCAGCTTACTTTCGGTATATAAGAGATGTAGTTCTCAGTTCAACAGAACTTGTCGTGATTATGCTTACTCAGTGGTTAAAAAAGAGAAAAGATAAACTGTAAACTGTGTTCCAGCTCTTGAGGATAAACTATCCAATTTATGCTGATATATAAATTATTTTTTCCCCTTGATGAGAAATATTTTTACAGGATAGGGGAGTTTCTATGGGATGGAACTATACATTATTTTCACAATCCATTTTCTAAATGCATATTCTGGTATGGCAGATACATAGGTTATTTACTATTTATCTGGCAGGGTTGTATACCTGGTATGCTGGACTTTGTGCAGTTTTTGAATAGTAATGATTTTACTGTAATTTAAACTTTACATCCCAGAATCATCTTGAACAGATTGCATTTTGGAATTCATTATTAATTGGCAAACATATTTCCACAGTCACATATTGCAAACCACTATCTGGAAATACGATCTAGCATGCGAGTAGTAGCAACCCCGAACACCTAATCTATATCAGTAGGTGAATTTAGGATTAAATGAAATTGTAGTGGCTCAAATAGGTTATCTAGTGAACTCACAGCAAAACATCACAGTATCAAAAGCAGAAGCCACACTAATTGAATTTTTAATTTGCTCACAACATCATTAACAATAAAGATAGATATACATTGTTATATGACCACATATCAAACTGCTCCAAAACTGATCTGTTGCCTACTACACTTATACTTCTCTTACTTACTGTACAATACTTATTTTTTTTTGCAAAATATTGGTCAATTCAGGTCAATTAAGAACATCGTTAATAAATATCCACAGTTACTCTATGAAGATGAAAAACTGAAACAAATATTATGTAATGGGGTTAGGATAGTGGATAAAATAGCTCCTTTACTGGGCAAAATACTTTCTCTGAGTCTGTTTTGATCTATGATTTTTCCAATTCGGCTAGCACCCATTCATATCCTATTAAACAATATATTAATTGTAACAGTGAGATCATTGCTTATTTGATTACATGCGCCTCTTGCAATAAATATCACGTGGATTGCACCTCAAGAAAAATAAAAGCTACAATACGCGAACAATGCATCTCAATGACATTTCAAATAGCAACTCAGATGGATATATTTCCTCTGCTGCAAATCATTTTATTACAATTCACCATAGAAATACATATACTTTTATCGCATGTGCTAAAGAAAAAATAAAACGTTTACCTCTAGGTGGGAACATCAAAAGACATTTATTAGATATGGAAGCCTTTGGATGTTCACACTGGATACAGATTTCCCCAAATGTATGAAGGGAATTAATGTTTTATTATTAACTTTTTTATACATTTATACTTTGCATATCCCTTATTACATTAATTATGTTTTATTATTTTTTTTTACCTGGAACATGTTTATATATATTTTTTCTGACATATTTAACCCCTTTACCCCCAAGGGTGGTTTGCATGTTAATGACCAGGGCAATTTTTACAATTCTGACCACTGTCCCTTTATGAGGTAATAACTTTGGAACACTTCCATGGATTCTGACATAGTTTTCTCATGACATATTGTACTTCATGATAGTGGTAAAATTTATTTGATATTACAGGCGACTATTTGTGAAAAAAAACAAATTTGGTGAAAATTTTGAAAATGTTGCAATTTTCCAAATTTGAATTTTCATGCCCTTAAATCACAGAGATATGTCACATAAAATACTTAATAAGTAACATTTCCCACATGTCAACTTTACATCAGGACAATTTTGGATTAAAAGTTAAACAGCGATTTCTCATTTTTAAAACACCACTTTTTTTTAGGGACCACATCATATTTGAAGTCACTTTGAGGGGTCTATATGATAGAAAATACCAAAACGTGACACCATTCTAGAAACTGCACCCCTGAAGGTGCTCAAAAATACATTCAAGAAGTTTATTAACCCTTCAGGTGCTTCACAGGAATTTTTGTAATGTTTAAAAAAATGAACATTTAACTTTTTTTCTCAAAAAATTTACTTCAGATCCAATTTTTTTTATTTTACCAAGGGTAAAATATTTGGGGTATTAGACCCCAAAAGTTGTTGTATAATTTCTCCTGAATATGCCGATACCCCATATGTGGTGGAAAACCACTGTTTGGGCGCATGGCGGAGCTCGGAAGGGAAGGAGTGCTGTTTGACTTTATTAACGCAAAATTGGCTGGAAATAAGATTGGACGTCATGTCGCATTGGGAGAGCCCCTGTTGTGCCTAAACAGTGGAAACCCTCCACAAGTGACCCCATTTTGGAAACTAGACTGCCTAAGGAACTTAACTAGATGTGTCATGAGCACTTTGAACCCCCAAGTGCTTCACAGAAGTTTATAACGTAGAGCTGTAAAAATAAAAAAATCATAATTTTTTCACAAAAATTATCTTTTTGCCCCCAATTTTTTATTTTACCAAGGGTAACAGAAGAAATTGGACCCCAACAGTTGTTGTGTAAATTGTCCTGAGTACGCTGATACCCCATTTGTGGGGGTCTTATAGACCTCTCCATTACTAAGCTGTGGGCTTGATGTCACCTGAAAGGTGATATCAACCCCACAAATATTACCCCACTTGCCACCGCTACAGGGCAAGTGGGAAGAGCCGGGCAAAGCACCAGAATTGGCATATCTAATAGATGTGCCTTTTCTGGGCAGCTGCGGGCTGCTATTTTTAGGCTGAGGGGGTCAATATCCATGGCCCCTTACCAGCCTGAGAATACCAGCCCCCAGTTGTCTGCATTTGCAAGGCTGGCTGTCAAAAATAGGGGGAACCCCATGTCGTTTTTTTAAATTATTTATTTAAATAATTAAAAAAACAGCATGGGGACCCCTCTATTCTTGATAACCAGTCTTGCTGAAGCTGACAGCTGGGGGTAGCAGCCCCCAGCTGTGCGTTTTGTCTGGCTAGTTATCAAAAATTGGTGGGTAACCCACTCGGTTTTTTCAATTACTGCATTTATTTACAGCGCAGGACCGGTAGATGAATACTCCCATCTGCTGCTCCTGCTGTCACTGTTATTAGCAGCAGCAGAGGTTCGCTGATGGAAGTAATAGTCCCATGATCCACTGCCTGCTGTCTATTTTATTATTTAAATGCTCTATCCGGTCACCGGCAGAGCAGGGGAGAATGATGAGAGCCGTTTTCAGCACCTGGCGTACCTGGCGCTGGGAAACAGCGCTTAGTGTAAAGCTTCTTCCCTGGTGCTCCTCCTTGTAGTACTGATGCGGCACACCATGCCACACTTGTGCCACAAGAACTACACACACAGACACTGACATCTCCGGTACCGGAAATATCAGGATGTGTGAAAGAGGCCTTTTAGTGGGTTTTCATGTTTGTCAGCTGTCAGATCCTAAAAGACGCTTTTTATTGCAAAAAATAGTTTTTCCATCACCATATTTTGACAGCTATAATTTTTCCATATTTTGGCCCACAGAGTCATTTGAGTTCTTTTTTTTTTGCGGGACCAGCTGATGTTTTTATTGGTACCATTTTCGGTCACATGACATTTTTTGATCACTTTCTATTCCGAATTTTGGGAGACTGAATTAGCAAAAACCAGCAATTCATGAATTTCTTTTTTTCGGGGGCGTTTACACCGTTCTGTGTGTGGTAAAATTGATAAGGCAGTTTTATTCTTCAGGTCAGTACGATTACAGAGATACCTTATTTATTTTTTTAATGTTTTGACGCTTTTATATAATAAAAACTATTTTATAGAAAAAATAATTATTTTGGCATCGCTTTATTCTGAAAGCTATAACTTTTTTATTTTTCCACTGATGGAGCTGTGTGGTGGCTTGTTTTTTGTGGGACAAGATGATGTTTCCAGCGGTACCATGGTTATTTATATGTGTCTTTTTGATCGTGTGCTATTCCACTTTTTGTTTGGCAGTATGATGATGAAGCATTGTTTTTTACCTTTTTTTAATGGTGTTCACTAAAGGGGTTAACTAGTGGGACAGTTTTATAGGTCAGGTCTTTGCAGATGCGGCAATACCAAATATGTGTACTTTTATTATTTAGATTTTTTTAATTCAAATATTTATTTAGTGATAGAATATATATTGATTTTTTTTATTATTATTTTTGATTTTTAAAACAAATATTTTTACAATTATTTAAAATTTTTTGTTTACTTTTTCCTAAGTTTTACACTTTGTCCCACTACGGGACAATCATTTTTTTGCATGCTGATCGCTTCTATAGTATGCAGATGAAGCAGCATCTGCATACCATAGAAGCTGTCAGCGCTGCATTGACACAGGGAGACTTGCTGATCATGCACTGCACATGATCGACAAGTTTCCCAAATTGCCTAACTCTGGTGAGCTGGATGTCATCATGACGACATACGGTCACCATGGCAACGATTGGGACCCTGAGTCATGATGGGGGGCCTCCGATTCAAAGGCAGAGGGAGTGTCAGCCCTGCACTGGCTCCGGGAATACTGCAATCTTGTTTGATTGCAGTATTTTGGGGGTTAAAGTGCCAGGAGCAGTCTATGACCACTCCTGGCTCCTAGTGATGGATGTCAGCTGTGAGAATCAGCTGACACCTGGCTGCGCTCGGCCACACCCTCCCATGGGCGCGGCCGATTGCGATGAAGTAATGATCCATCCATGGTCAAACAGGCCCAGGTCACATGGACGGATCATTGCATCCAATGTCAGAAAGGGGTTAATGTTTTTAACTAGTAGTGAGCGAGCGTTATTGGCACCACTCACTACTCAATCCAGCAGCAGGGTGCTTGATCGAGTATTGAGCAATGCCAAGTGTCGCATGGTGCTCGAGGACTCGGTTCCATGTAAAAAGCTCATTTCAATCTTCTTAGCCGTGCGCCAAACTGAAGTGCAGGGACTCCTCTGTCAGCCGGACTCTTTGTGAGCTCTATGGGGAGTCTGTCCTCCGGAAAATGCTCAAGTTTCAGATTCACTTCTATTATGCTCAATACTTCAGTCAAGTACGTCCGAGTGTCCGACGTGCTTGAGTTGAGTACCAAGCACTTTCAGTGCTCGATCAACACTATTTTTAACCCTGTATGCAGTTCAACACTATTCAGTAACTGGTTAGTGGTTTTCAGGTGTTTTTCTCACCGGCCAAATTTAATCTCACTTTCCTCAGTATGAACTATTACATGGCTAAGAATGCATTTTGCATTTGAAACACATTGTTTTTCTTTTTTTTTTATTTGTAAACCTGTCTTAATGATGGAGTTTTAACTTATATACAGTATCAGTATAAATTGGATGATTTTATCCTCAAAAGCTGGAAAACAATTTTTTAAAATTATTAAGCGCCCCGTGTTGGAATTTGATGCAGAAGGCTGGAGCAAACTGAAATCTGCAGAGACCAGATGTCAATGTAAAAAGTCACCATGATGTCTGGACCAGATGGAGCAGAAATGGATAAAAATGACTCCAATCATAGAAGAAGTCACCCACAAGATACCTTGTTTTAAATATGTTATTTATACTGCTGATTTTTTCTAATCAGTACTGTGGTTCTGATATGGTCCACAGTCCGATGATGCCTGGTGACAACAACTCTCAACATCTCCTTACCTTTGCGAAGGATAGACTGGGAGCTATAGATTCATGCTGTACAAATGTATATTGCAAAGGCTGTCCTGACATTGCAATTGATAAACTGTACAACGGATGGTTCGGTATTCATGCACTGATAGTTGTTCTGGTGTCGTATTCATGTACTTATGGTGGTTCCTGTGCTGTATTTTTGTAATCATGTTGGCTCTAAAGATGTATTCCTCTACCGATGGTGGTTCTGATGCTGTATTCATGTAGTGATGAAGGTTCCGGTGCTATATTCATGTACTGATTGCGGTTCTGAAGCTCTATTCATATACTGGCGATGGTTCTGGTGCTGTATTTTTGTACTGATTTTGGTTCTTGTTCTGAATGAATTTACTGGTTATTGGTTCTGATCCTATACAGATGTTGCAATCCATAACTTTTCAGATGACATGCTACATGACTATGTTAATAAAGTGGTTTTCAGTCTGCCAACTTAAGATTTCTACAACTGTATTTATGTTAGAACCATTAAACCATTATATTTCAGGTAGCAGAAGATAGGAGTCCAACCTCAGTGTGTGGTGTAATCTGTGTAGATTATATAATCTCATAAAATACTTGTCTAACACCTAGTACATTATCAGTATTCAAAGAGGTATAATTCTGATATTTGTGGTGTTACATAGTGTCATGTCCGCCATGTCTGTCATGTCTGCCATGTCTGTTTTGCCTCAAGAACCCCTGGAGCGGTGTGCATGCGCATATCATGTCTGCTATCCTGCATGTTCCCTAGAGCAGTGTGCACACTCACCTCATGACTGTTGAGCTGCAGGATGCCTGCATTTCTGCTCTGCCTTCTGTGATCATCTCGTCATGTCTAAAACCCCTGATCATGTGTCCTTCCTATGTTCCAGCATAGGCTGGTTCTGCATTCATCTCTGCATGTCTGGAACTCTGATCATGTGACCTGCCTAGGTTTCAGCACTGGTTCTGCAATCATTCCTGCATGTCTGGAACTCTGATCATGTGACCTGCCTAGGTTTCAGCACTGGTTCTGCAATCATCTCTGCATGTCTGGAACTCTGATCATGTGACCTGCCTAGGTTTCAGCCCTGGTTCTGCAATCATCCCTGCATGTCTGGAATCCTGATCATGTGACTGCTCCCTGTGATCCTGGAGGAACTGAACTGGAAGTTCTCCGCTGGTCCTGACCCGGAAGTGGAGGTGCTATGCCTTATATCAGACCGCCCCTTCCTTTGCTCAGGGCCTGAGTATTGTGTTGCTTCCCCGCATAGCTGCTTGGTCTGCTGGGTCGCTCCCTCTATTCTGTGCCCTTGCACTTTGCTCTGTCGTGTGTCTCTGCACACGCTCTGTGCTCATATTCCGTCTCTTGTCTCGTGCTTTGTCTCATGTTGTCCTTCGTGCTTTGTTTGTCCTCGCTATGCTTCCTTGTTATGCTATGTTCTGTACCCTGTCCCTGACGTGTCTCTCTACACGCGCAGGCCTCCACTCTGTACCCTGTCCCTGACATGTCTCTCTACACGTGCAGGCCTCCGCTCTGTACCCTGTCCCTGACGTGTCTCTCTACACGTGCAGGTCACCGTTCTGTACCCTGTCCCTGACGTGTCTCTCTACACGTGCAGGCCTCCGTTCTGCACCCTGTCCCTGGCGTGCCTCTCTACACGTGCAGGCCTCCGCTCTGTACTCTGTCTAGTCCCAAGGCTCTCCCTTGGCCCGGCTCTGGGCTTCGGCCTACGCTCCACTGCTAGACTCTGTCCCTGGCGTGTCTCTCCACACGCGCAGGCCTCGTCTTGTACTTTGCCCCTGGCATGCCCTCTACATGCGCAGGACTCTGCCTCTTACCCTATGCCTTGTCTCTGATGTTTCGTGCACCCTTGCACTTTTCGTACTAGGCTTTGCCGTGCTGTTTCGCACGCGTCTCTGTCCTATACCTTTGCCTAGCCCTGCCTTGCGGCTCCGTGCCCTCGTGCACGTGCCTGGTCGCCCTGTGCCTGCCTGTTGTGCCTCAGCCGTGCCGCCTCTAGTCGTGCTCGCCTGTATGCCTCAGCCGTGCCCGCCGTCCAGTGAAATAGTGGTTACCGGCTGTGTGAGCCGCAGCTGTGCCACCTCTAAGTTGTGCCCACCTGCTTATGCCACCGTCGGTACCGCCTGCTGGTGCCCCAGCCATGGTTTCCGTGCTCCCTTGCACGCACGCTGGTTTTCGCATTGTGCCTTTTCGTCCTACTCTTGCACAAAGTCTTTTGCTTACATTGCTCTGCTCTGAACCCTGTCTTGCCTGCCGGATTCCGTAACCTGCCGACCGCTGCCAGAGGTCGGGACCTAGATGACTGTGGCCTGATGTCCGGAGCTGATTTCCGCAGTCTGATTCCTGGACCCTGTCGGTCGATGCCAGCGCCCCGGATTCCGATGCCACCATACCCTATCTTAGTCCCTGGCGTGTCCTCTGCACACGCAGGCCTCCTTCCTGTATCTCTCCCTGGCATGTCTCTTCGCACGCGCAGGCCACCGTCCCTGTACCTGTCCCTGGCATGCCCCTTGGTATGCACAGGCCTCCGTCCTGTGAACCTGACCCGGGCGTGTTCGCTGACACGCATCCTGTTTCTAACTTTGTCTTGTCTCCTTGCATGGAACCCTGGTTTGCTTACCGGATGTCCGGAACCTGTCAATCACCTTCAGAGCTACAGAACCTGATGTCCCGGTTGATCGTTGCCTGCTGTCCGGAGTCCGATGTCCTCGTGCCTCTGTCTACCATCTGCAGGTACCATGCTTGGACCTCGGCGTGCCCTTGCACGCACCTTGCTCTATGTACTCTGTGTGTTCACATTTTGCACCTGTTATACCCTGAAGTGTTCCTCATGCCTTGGACCTCGGCGTGCCCTTGCACGCATCTTGCTTTATGTACTTTGTGTGTTCAAGTTTTGCACCTGTTGTACCTAGAAGTGTTCCTTAATGAAGTTTCCTTGAACTAACGTCTTGTCTCGCCTTGTCTTGTTTCCCTGATCCGGCCGTCTGGTTCAGCTGCCGTGGTGGCTCACCCCCTTGGTCTTGCCCCTGACACTCCCTGTTTAGGGGATGGTTCCTCACTAGGTCAGCTCGCCCTAGGTGGGTGGGTGCCACGGCCCAGAGGGTCCACTCATTCAAGAAAAACGACTCAGCTTAAGCTGATGCTCGTCACACATAGTACTGCAGGGAAATGTGTCTTTTGGTTGCTGGTACTTTTATGAATGAGGGAGAGAGATGTCACTGGGTGTGGATTGGAGAAATGACGTGGTCTAAAAGGGGACATGATTTCTCTCATGGAAACATGGTAACATGTTAAAAATTTAAATCCCATCCCTGACAAGACCTTTAATAAATGTTCAAGAGCTGTTATTTGAAACTGAAAAGGATGTAAGTTTAAGTGTCATGAAGACAATAACTAACATAATTATTTTTAGATAGAATAATCATAATAAATATATCAATCTGACCTGATTGGTGCAAATAAATTCTCATATGTCTTCAGATTTCGATCCTTTGTTTTTAATAACAGAAAAATATGACTAAAAATGTAGAGGCGTAGCGGCATTCATCTAAAATATGTGAACTTGATGCTATTTTCCATATGTCAGTACTCTTTTCATTTATAGACATACAAGCATATGCCACTGAATAGAAATCAATGCATTGACAATTTTGTGACAGATATGACTGTACTTGGGTAGTATTTCTATTGAGATTTCAGAAAGTCATTCTTTTCCAAGTTGAGCTTCAGTACTTGTAATTTTGTAACATATCTTACTTGGTTCAACATAACCAGCCATTATATTCATATTATCAGTCATGTATGTTATATATTTTTCACAATCACCCTGTAATTTTCCAAATAAGGTAGGCTAACCCAATTGACATGGATTTGCAGACATGGGCAGTACAAGGATGTCCTCGTGTGCTAATTATGTGCTGTTGGTTTTTAACATTGTAAGGTACAAGATGCTTCCAATTTCTTTTGTTTTGTACTCAAGAAAATCACTCATGGTGAACATATACATACTGACCAAATCAGATCCACTTTGTTTTTCACTTTTGAGAAAAATCACTGACAACTATCTGGATGATGCTTAAATGGGAAAATCCCAGCTTGGTAGATGGAAGGCATGACACATATGATTGTTGTAGTACAGTTGTCACAAATATCTCTTATCAAATTTTCTTTCCTTACAAGTAGACCCATTGAACACAATAAAGGAGCCATACATAAAGAAAATTGCACCATTATACAACGAATAAGCTTTATGCGCTAAAGCTGTAATACCCCTGTAACAAGTCTGTGAGGGTTAAATGAGCAGTATATTAAAAACATAAAAAGCCAAAATTAATAATAGAGAAAGTGCTACCAGACTAGTGGGTTGGACAGCAAAATTAGATTTTCAGCCTATGTCGTTCTTGTAATCTATATACTACTCATTTGCTTTGAGCCTATATTATAGACTAATATATTGTTCATTGCATGGTTTCTCGTTCCCGCCTTAAATGATACAGTGAGCATATAAAGATAAATCATCAAAGTATGAGACTTTCATAACTTGAACTCAATTTCATTTATAACATCAGTGGTCTCATTGATTTCAAGTAATTTGTGCAACATTGAGGACTTCACATCTCATAAAGCTTTGTCCTTCAAGGTTGTCATAAGACATTGCACGAGAAATATGAAAAGTCTAGGAAATCTATTACCAGCAGAAACACATATGACATTGGTAATTAAACCTCATCTGTATATTCTGATTTAGCATTTTCCGTATTTTGCTTTCATGAATGAATGAAGCTTTTAAGCACTAATGTCGTAGTTTCCAGTTGGAGGGATGTAAGTGACCTTTTCATTCTAAATCCATACATGGACCAATTATACATTCCATTACTTCAATTGCCGCTGACCTTTACTTGTAGTGAATTCATAATATTATACCAGGGAAATAATTATTTCTACCCATTTGTACAGCACAGTACTCTGTACAATCCCCTGAAACAAAATATCTTTTTTTTTAAATTGTTCAATATCTGTGACTTCCACACTTTGCAGTGCCATTATGGACTAAATAAACAGGAACTACACATTTTTTAGTTATTATTTTTCTAGCTATCGTTTAAGGTATGTGTGGGTCAAGAGCTGGAGAGTAAAAAAAATCATCAAATGCAAGTAAGTCAGTGTATCTCATGTCCCTATGGAGTCAATAGCTATAGGTGTTTCATATATTTTTGCCCTAAATAAATTGTAAATATGGAATAAATAAAAATATGTAAAAATGGAATGTAAGCATGCCAGTTTGATGGGTAATTGCAGGGGTAGACTACAATGGGCACGATCTAGACTACCACCTGTGCATCAAATGGGCTATGGAAGTTTGCTCTTATGATTTCTTTTGGCTGTCTTAAGAACCATACTGGTCTGGCCCATATTTATATCAGAGAAGGAAGTCAGACTGTCAGTAAGTGGTAGTAGCCAACTTAGATATCGCCATAAGCCAACTTGTTCTCAGGATACATATCCTTACTACGATAACCCAGCCAAGCACCAGCTTTAATGGCAGTGGCATAACTAGAGTCTATTGGTCCCCAGTGCAAGCCTCCCCCTTCCTGGTATACTGTATATCCTTCATCCTAGTATATATATCCCCATCCTGGTGCATATCCCACATCCTGGGCTCCATCTTGGTATGTATATCCCCCACCCAGGTAATATGTCCCTTATCCTGGTATATGTCCATTATCCTCGGCTCCATCCTGGTAATATGTTCCTTATTCTGGTATATGTCCTTTATCCTGGGTCCCATCCTGGTAATATGTCCCTTAACCTGCTATATGTACCTTATCCTGGCCCCATGTTGGCAATATGTCTCTTAATCTTTTATATGTCCCTTATTTTAGGCCCCATGCTTGTAATAGATCCCTTATCCTGGTGTATGCTTCTTATCCTGGGCACCATCCTGGAAATATGTCCCTTATCCTGGTATATGTACCTTATCTTGGGCCGCATGCTTGTAATAGATCCCTTATCCTGATGTATGTTCCTAATTCTGGGCCCCATCCTGGTAATATTTACCTTATATTGGTATATGTCCCTTATCCTGGGCCTTATCCTGATTTATGACTTATATATATATCCCCTGTTATGAATGAGTCACCGAAGGAGGAAAAAACAAAAATACAAGCTAAGTCCAGAAAACCGGAGAGGTTGGTAGCTATCGGATTGCAGACCCCTGATCCTATTCACCACAACTAACAGTAGCCGTGGGGGGTTCCTACGGTGCCCTAGACCCCTCGTTCACAGCTGGAGAACTAAATAAGCCTAAAAAAGAAAGGGGAAATCTAAACTGCCCCAGAGCAGACCCCAAAGCAATAGACAGATCCCAGCATATACTGTCGGTGAGAAGCAGATGAAAACACAAACACACTCAGAAAGACAGGTTGAGCAAACGATGGGGCCCAACTAACTAAATAGAAAAGGACAGAAAAGATGCTGGCTGCAATCCGCAAAAAACCCTACCAAAAATGTCTCAACCGTCTGATAGGGAAAAAGTCCCTGAAGTCGTTAGACTTCAAAATCACTATATCAGCACTCAGGTATATTCTGAAAACAGAGCAAAGAGATAAACTGATCAGAGACAAAAATGGAGCTCAGCCCGTCCCAACAAAGGCAGGCTGAACACAAAACACTAAGCAAACAGACAAAATCTCATGGAAAAATAAGAGAGCAAAAACTTAGCTTTCAGTAGATAGGACTAACTGGTTGCAAGAGCTCAGAGCAGAAAGGATCACCAGCACCCCTGTAGGGCATCGGCTGCCTTATATCCACTCAGTGATTCCGGGTGTCCAATCAGGCTCCACCTGTTCAGATCACAGGTTCTTCTCAACCCAATCAATTTCACTACCTCTCTTCACCAGCAGAGAGAGTTCATCAGACATCAACGGTGAAGGGGAAAATGAACTCACAACAGTACCTCCCCCTTGAGGAGGGGTCACCGAACCCTCATCCACGCCACCAGGACGATCAGGATGGGCCCGATGAAAAGCACGAACCAATCTTTCGGCATGATTATCGGATGCAGGGACCCAAGAATTATCCTCCTGGCCTTAACCCTTCCATTTAACCAAATACTGGAGTCTCCGTCTAGCCAGGCGAGAATCCAGTATCTTCTCAACCTCATATTCCACATTACCTTCCACCAATACAGGGTCAGGAGGTGCCACCACAGGAACTACTGGCTCAACAAACCTCTTTAACATTGACTTATGAAACACGTTATGGATCTTAAATGTAACAGGAAGAGCCAATCGAAAAGACACAGGATTAAGAATCTCCAAAATCTTGTAAGGTCCAATAAATCTAGGTTTAAACTTTGGAGAAGCCACCTTCATAGAGATATTCTTTGATGACAACCAAACCATATCACCCACCTTAAACTGGGGACCAATGGTCCTATGATGGTTGGAAAACCGCTGGGCCTTTTCCTGGGAGAGAGACAACCTATCCACCACTTGGTCCCAGATCTGGTGCATTCTCTCCACCACAGTGTCAACACCTGGGCAGGCAGAAGACTCCATCTGCCCTGAAGAGAATCGAGGATGAAACCCAAAGTTACAAAAAAAAGGTGACATCAAAGTGGCAGAACTAGATCTATTATTTAAAGCAAATTCGGCCAAGGGCAAAAATGAAACCCAATCATCCTGATCAGCAGAAATAAAACATCTCAAATACGACTCCAAAGTCTGGTTTGTTCTCTCCGTCTGCCCATTGGTCTGAGGGTGAAACGCAGAGGAGAAGGACAACTGAATTCCCAGCTTGGAACAGAAAGTCCTCCAAAATCTAGAAATAAGCTGAACTCCTCTGTCAGATACAATGTTCTCAGCGTGCAAGCAAACCACCTGTTGCAAAAACAAGGGCACCAACTCTGAGGAAGATGGCAACTTAGGGAGTGGTACAAGATGGACCATCTTAGAGAATCTATCATAAATCACCCAAATAACAGTCATTCTCTGAGAGACAGGCATATCAGAGATAAAATCCATTGAAATATGGGTCCATGGCCTCCTGGGCACCGGCAAAGGCATCAGCAACCCACTAGAGCGAGAACAAGGTTTAGACCGGGAGCAAGTCCCACAGGACTGCACAAAACTCCTGACATCATGAGACAAAGCGGGCCACCAAAAAGACCGACTCACCAAATCTCTAGTACCAAAAATACCTAAATGACCAGCCAATGCAGAGCAATGAACTTCAGACATCACTCTCTTCCTCCACTGGTCAGGAACATACAATTTTCCAATGGGACAACGCTCAGGTTTGTCCTCCTGAAACTCTTCCAGAGCACGTCTCAAATCGGGCAAGATGGCAGAAAGAACTACCCCCTCACCTAAGATGGTAGCAGGCTTGGTCACAACAGGAGAATCAGCAAAGAAACTCCTAGAGAGGGCGTCTGCCTTGACATTCTTAGTGCCTGGAAGAAAAGAGACCACAAAATCAAAACGTGTGAAAAACAAGGCCCACCTAGCCTGTCTAGGATTCAAGCGTTTGGCCGACTCCAGGTAAATCAAATTCTTGTGGTCAGTAAGGACCACGACTTGATGTCTAGCTTCCTCCAACCAATGTCTCCACTCCTCAAATGCCCATTTCATGGCTAACAGTTCCTGATTCCCCACATCATAGTTACGTTCAGATGGGGAGAACTTTCGGGAAAAGAAAGCACAGGGATTCATTTTAGATGTTACCGGATCTTTTTGGGACAAAACAGCTCCTGCACCAATCTCAGAAGCGTCCACCTCTACCTGAAACGGGAGTGAGACATCAGGTTGCCGCAAAACCGGAGCAGAAGTGAACCTTCGCTTCAGCTCCTGAAAAGGAAGAAACAGCCTCCGGAGACCAATTCAGCACATCAGCACCTTTCTTAGTCAAATTAGTCAATGGTTTGGCAATACCAGAAAAATTAGCTATAAATTTACGATAAAAATTAGCAAAACCCAAAAACTTCTGGAGGGCCTTCAAAGAAGTGGGCTGAACCCAATCATAAATGGCCTGTACCTTGGCCGGGTCCATTTCAATAGTTGACGGAGACAAAATAAATCCCAAAAATGAAATCCTCTGTACTCCAAAAAGGCATTTCGATCCCTTGACATACAGGGAATTCTCCCTCAAAATCCGGAACACAGTCCGAACATGTTCCACATGAGAGTCCCAATCCTTGGAAAAGATCAAAATATCATCCAGATAGATGATCAAAAATTTATCCACAAAGTCTCGGAAAATATCATTCATGAAGCACTGGAAGACAGAAGGGGCATTAGTGAGCCCAAAATGCATCACCAGGTACTCAAAATGTCCCTCTGGAGTATTAAACGCCGTCTTCCATTCATCCCCATGCTTAATGCGAATAAGATTATACGCCCCCCTGAGGTCAAGCTTGGTAAACCAGCAAGCACCTTTAACTCTAGAGAATAGATCAGAAATCAGGGGTAACGAATACTGATATTTAACAGTAATTTTGTTGAGGGAACGATAGTCAATACAAGGCCTTAATGAACCATCCTTCTTGGCCACGAAAAAAAAAACCAACACCTAAGGGTGAAAAGGATGGTCTAATATGACCCTTCTCCAACGACTCCTTAATATAGGATCGCATAGCCTCGTGCTCGGGTACAGATAAATTGAAAAGTCGACCCTTGGTAAATTTACACCCAGGGCTCAGCTCAATTGCACAGTCATAACTCCTATGAGGAGGCAAAGACGCAGACTCATTCTCACTAAATACATCATAAAAATCAGCCAAATAGTCAGGAACATCATGCGACAGGGGAGAGGTGGAGAAAACAGGAGCGTCACTAAGGGCACACCGACAACCCCAACTCACCACAGACACAGATTTCCAATCCAAAACTGGATTATGGATTTGCAACCAGGGAAACCCCAGAACAATGGTATCATGCAGATTATGCAACACCAAAAATCTGCAATTTTCTTGATGGTCTGGGGTGACCCGCATTACCACCTTGGTCCAAAACTGAGGTTTATTCTTCGCCAAAAGAGTAGCATCAATACCCCTGAAAGGGATAGGCGTCCGCAGAGGTGTCATTGGAAATCCACAACGTTTAGCAAAATCCAAGTCCATCAGGTTCAGAGCTGCTCCCGAATCCACAAAAGGCTTAGCGGAAAATGTGGACAGGGAGCAGATCAGAGTAATTGCCAGAAGAAACTTAGGTTGAACACCACCCACAGCAAATATGTGTGCAAAACGTTTCTCTCATTTAGGGCAGACAGAAATAATATGCGAGGCATCTCCACAGAAAAAACACAGCTTATTTCGCCTTCTGAACTCCTGATGTTGCGCCCTAGACAAAACTCTATCACATTGCATAGGTTCAGACATTTGTTCAACAGGTGGCAACACCTCTCGTGCAGTTTTGCGTTCACGCAAACGCCGATCAACCTGAATGGCTAATGACATAGAATCGCCAAGACCAGAGGGAACAGGAAACCCACCATAGTAACTTTTACAGTTTCTGACAAACCCTTCCGAAAGAGAGCTGCCAAGGCACCATCATTCCAGGTAGTAAGGACCGCCCACTTTCGGATTTTTTGACAGTACAACTCTGCAGAATCCTGATCCTGGCACAATGCCAACAGGGCCTTTTCAGCCTGATCAATAGCATTAGGTTCATCGTACAACAGCCCCAAGGCTTGAAAAAATGCGTTCACATTAGTTAGAATAGGATCATCAGGTTTCAAAGAAAACGCCCAATCCTGAGGATCGCTGCGCAGCAAGGAGATGACAATTTTAACCAGCTGTGCGGAGCTCCCAGATGAGTTAGGCTTCAAGGCAAAAAATAATTTACAATTATTCTTAAAATTCAAAAATTTAGACCGATCCCCAAAAAACACATCAGGAGTAGGGATCTTTGGCTCAGCAACATGTGAATGAGCAAGATAGGCGGAAAATCCCCGCACTTCAGGTGCGAGCTGCTCCACACGATCAGACAATTGCTTCATCTCCATTGAGTAGAAAAAATTCCCCCTACGGCCTCAAAGACATAGAGGAAAAAATATACACAAAAAAAAAAAAAAAAAATTCTGACACTTTTTTTTCTTTCCCTTTTTTTTTTTTTTTTTACAATTCCTTTCTGCTATTGAGTACCCTAGAATCTTTGGTATGGCTGCTGGTGATTCTGTTATGAATGAGTCACCGAAGGAGGAAAAAACAAAAGTACAAGCTAATTAAAAAAAAACGGAGAGGTTGGTAGCTATCGGATTGCAGACCCCTGATCCTATTCACCACAACTAACAGTAGCCGTGGGGGGTTCCTACGGTGCCCTAGACCCCTCTTTCACAGCCGGAGAACTAAATAAGCCTAAAGAAAGAAAGGGGAAATCTAAACTGCCCCAGAGCAGACCCCAAAGCAATAGACAGCCCCCAACATGTATTGTCGGTGAAAAGCAGATGAAAACACAAACACAGACAGAAAGACAGGTTGAGCAAACGATGGGGCCCACCTAACTAAATAGGAAAGGACAGAAAAGATGCTGGCTGCAATCCGCAAAAAACCCTACCAAAAATGTCCCAACCGTCTGATAGGGAAAAAGGCCCTGAAGTCGCTAGACTTCAAAATCACTATATCAGCACTCAGGTATATTCTGAAAACAGAGCAAAAAGATAAACTGATCAGAGACAAAAATGGAGCTCAGCCCGTCCCAACAAAGGCAGGCTGAACACAAAACACTAAGCAAACAGACAAAATCTCATGGAAAAATAAGAGAGCAAAAACTTAGTTTTCAGTAGATAGGACTAACTGGTTGCAAGAGCTCAGATCAGAAAGGATCACCAGCACCCCTGTAGGGCATCGGCTGCCTTATATCCACTCAGTGATTCCGGGTGTCCAATCAGGCTCCACCTTTTCAGATGACAGGTTCTTCTCAACCCAAGCAATTTCACTACCTCTCTTCACCAGCAGAGGGAGTTCATCAGACATCAACGGTGAAGGGGAAAATGAACTCACAACAATCCCCATCCTGGTAAATGTCCTTTATCCTGGGCCCCATCCTGATAATATGTCTCTTATCCTTAGTATCCCTTATCCTGGGCCCCATCCTAGTAGTATGTCCCTTATCCTGGTATATGTCCCTTATCCTGGGGCCCATCTTGGTATATGTCAATAATTCTGCCACTGTTCTTTAATGCATAGGAAAAAAAAACAATTATACTCACCCTTCCTCTGCTTCCCCACCATGTGGTGTCCTCTTCTGATACGGCAATATGTATTGCCACGCATGGACCTGACGGGTCTGTGTGCAGTAATGTACTTCAACTTGATGTGCATCCATTTCTGCTGGCATTGGTGAGCCCCCACCCGCAAGTGCCACCACCCACAGGGTCCCAACCCAGTCACAACCTCCGCAACTGCGGTTGTTATGCACCTATCTAATGGCCTAGTTGGTTACATACAATGCTACTGCTTGTACACTGGAGTTCCAGTCCATGCTCTATTCGCCTTAGTCTTGACATGTAATGCTACTAATGCTGCTACCTAGTGGCGTAAGGCTACCTAGTGGCCTAAGGCACCGCTCTAATAAAAATAAGGGCTTATCCGATAACCGGTAAGAAGGCATAACCCTGCCCTCAGTCAGTGATGATGAAGTCATGACCTGCTATTGCACTTTTAAGACATACACTGCCTGAGACACATAATAGCGCCCCATAACATCATTGAGAGCAAAATTCTTTAGAGTGTGTACCATGTCTTCTGCTTGGGACTGTTAGGGCTCGCTCACATGCGCATATGACACCATCAGAGTGCTATCCAATTTTTTGGCAGTGCTTAACTGATATTATACTACTAGAGGTGGGCCCGATGCTATCGCATCGGGAGGGAAGTGTGTGTGGGGTGTGTGTCTGTGAGTACATGTGTGTGTGTACATGTGTGTGTGTACGTACATGTGTGTGTTCGTGTACGTGTGTGTGTGTCCCGAAGCAGCCTGCCCACCCACCTCCGTGCAGTCACAGCCAGCAGGAAAGAGGGTGGTTTGCCGCCTGTGCTGGAGATGTGAGTACATGTGTGTGTGTATGTGAGTACGTGAGTGTGTATGTGAGTATGTGTGTATGTGAGTATGTGTGTGTATGTGAGTACGTGTGTGTCTATGTGAGTACATGTGTGTGTGTATGTGAGTACGTGTGTGTGTATGTGAGTACATGTGTGTATGTATGTGTGTACGTGTTTGTGTGTGTGAGTACGTGTGTGTATGCCAGTACGTGTGTGTGAGTGAGTACGTGTGTGTATGTGAGTACATGTTACCAAAAGAGAACACAAAGGGACAAAAAATCCAAAAAATACAAAATGTATTTCAATAGTACAAAATCACACCATAATAAAATATGTATATATAACAAAGCACATATAAAGAGGTAAATAGCTCACCTGAATATATAGAAAAGCTGTGTGATAGACAAGTAGAATTGCATAGGGTCACAACCATAGGCAGAACCAGCAAAACTTCATACAAATCCTTATATTATATCCCAGGGAAACGTAGGGATAACATAATTTGCATAGGTGAAAGGAACAATATCGTTCACCAAATATTAAGGACCTCCCAATAAATCATCAGGGAAGATCTTATCACCCCCATAGGATATAAAAATGAACAAATAATAAGGCAAAGATTAAATAATCCATATACCTGTAGTCATGCTGCTGCCTGGTTGCCGGGTCTACAACCAGGCAGCAGCATGACTACAGGTATATGGATTATTTAATCTTTGCCTTATTATTTGTTCATTTTTATATCCTATGGGGGTGATAAGATCTTCCTTGATGATTTATTGGGAGGTTCTTAATATTTGGTGAACGATATTATTCCTTTCACCAGTGCAAATTATGTTATCCCTACGTTTCCCTGGGATATAATATAAGGATTTGTATGAATTTTTGTTGGTTCTGCCTATGGTTGTGACCCTATGCAATTCTACTTATCTATCACATAGCTTTTCTATATATTCAGGTGAGGTATTTACCTCTTTATATGTGCTTTGTTATATATACATATTTTATTATGGTGTGATTTTGTACTATTGAAATAAATTTTGTATTTTTTGTCCCTTTGTGTTCTCTTTTGGTATCATAGTTTGATTTTTTAAGGGATCCATGTTATATATTCCTATGATATGAGGTTTAATATATGATTGGATTGATGTGAGTACATATGTCTATATGTGAGTGTATGTGTGTGTGAGTACATGTATGTGTATGTACATGTGTGTGTGTATATGTACATGTATGTGCACATGTGTGTATGTATGTGTGTGTATGTACATGTGTGTGTATGTACATGGTGGGCAGACAGCGGTGGGTCTGGCGGGGAGGTCCGGCTGCATGGCCAGCAGCGGCGGGTCCAGCGGCTGTGGTGGCGGGGGGTTCAGCATCGGCGCAGGTCCTGGCAGCGGCCAGTCAGCAGGAAAGACCGCGGCTTGTGGCCTGTGCTGGAGATGGGGTGCGGTGCCACCAGAGAGCGCCCGCACCCTATCTCCAGCACAGGCCGCAAGCTGCGGTCTTTCCTGCCGACTGTGACGGAGGTGGGTGGGCAGGCAGCGGCGGGTCCGGCGGGAGGGTCCGGCGGCGGGTCCAGCAGCAGCGGCCGGAGGGTCCGGCGGCTGGGGGGTCCCTGCGGTGTCCCGCTGGTGGTACTGTGGAAGGGCCTGGTATCACCAGTGGGTGCCATATTGGAATACCCGTCACTTGGGTATTCCAAAATGGCGGTTGGCGTACTTCCGGTGCGGTGGATTGTGGGATTGTGGGACATCCAGACGGAAGTGGATGACGGACAATTTAAGGCAATTATATATATAGACGGGGCAGTACAGATCTGCTATTTATTTCTCATGCCACTTCGGCATGAGAAACAAATTGCAGCATTGCAAGTCTATGGCTTTGCCTTATCTCACACCATGTGAACTGCTGTCTATTTTTTCATGTTGTTTTATCTACAATAAATTGGAATTTTTTTGGAAGCTGGAAAATCCTTCTTTTTTCTCTTCATTATCATCCATGACGAATCCTTGGTTTCCGTGCTTCCCCGCTCCACAGGCTATTAAGGTGAGCTGTTTTTTTAAAATTCTTTTGCACAAGTCTATGGCTGACTGGACTCAGACAATGGAAAAGATGGAGAAATTAAGTTCTCCATCTTCTCCACACCTGTGCTCCGATTCTCACATGCGACAGAATCGTATCACGCTAAGATGACACTCAGCCAGGTGTCATAATTATAATCGATTCTCTTTGTGTGACCATGGCCTTACCCAGGTTGCCGTAAATATCTAAATGGGAAACCTTAGTTGCAAAATGACAAACGAGACTTTAGATTTCAAAATTAAAAATAAAACTTTCTTTACGCCTCCTTCACTCGTCTGTGTTTCCGGTATTTATGGTATCCATTTTTTTTTCAGGGATCCCACACATACCTATTATAACCTATGGGACTGCTTACATGTCTGTGCTTTTACATGGGATGCGTGTCCATGCAAACCACACTGAGACATGTCATCCTTGCTGCTGGGAAAAAGCAGACAAGAGCCATTACAAGGTTATGAGTCTGTAAAAAACATGCACAGCACACGGATAGCATCTGTGTGCCAACCGTGTGTTGTCCTTGTTTAACACTGCAAAATGTAGAAGAAGCTTTGTAATTTCTTTCTTTATCCATACTGGAAAAATACTGATGGTAAAAACTGACTCACGGATGACACACTGATGATACTCTGATGGGAAACTCTGATGACACGGTACCATTTTTTCACGTCTGTGTTTTATACGGACATGTGAAGGAGGCCTTATTGTAGAATTTTTGTCAGAGACACCGCACTGAACTTGCTCACTGAGCCAGTGCGTGTGCCCTGAGTAAGCGAAAGCGTGCTCAGGGCTACCTGTGGAGCGGGCAGCAACCGAATAGATGCGTACTTCAGAGCTGCAGGGCCTGAAGCACGTGACTGCTAGAGGCGTGGCTTAAACTCCACAGAGCTAGGAGCTGCAAGACAATTCCTAGCAGAGTAACTGCGAGACAAAGTTACCAAGGGGCATAGACAGGGAGAATAGTCAGGACGTAGCCAATGAGTCACACACAGAGATAGCTGCAAGGTACCAGAGGGGCGAGCAGAGAGTGGTCAGGTCACAGGCAATGAGTCATACACAGATAGCTGCAAGGTACAAGAGGGGCAAGCAGAGAGTAATCAGGTCACAGGCAATGGGTCATACACAGAGATAATAACGCAGTACAAAATCAACAGGCAAACTCACAACGGGAAACAGAATCGGGTCAGAACCATATAAACAAGCTATAGCAACAAACAGGCACACGGGGGTCAGCACACTAGGCCAAAGGCAAAAGTATAACTGGCAGGGATTGAAGCTACCCAGAGGTTTATGAAGCTCTCCCAGAACCAGAAAGAGGCCACAATCATTAACCCCAAGTGTGCAGGTCAAAACCTGCACAGAGCTCCAGACATTAACCCCCGGTGTGCAGCTCAAAAACCTGCATTGGGATCATGACAGTACCCCCCTCTCAATGGGGGGGGCTCTGGACCCCCAGGCTTCCCCGGGTACTTGGCATGGAACGCCCGAACCAGGCGATCCACATGTACCGAATGAGCAGGGACCCATGAGCGCTCTTCTGGTCCATATCCCTTCCAGTGGACCAGGTACTGCAAAGAGCGGCACACCCGCCGAGAGTCCACAATATGTCCGACCTCATACTCCAATTGACCCTCCACCAGCACTGGAGGAACAACAGTCTCAGAGTTCTCTTTGACAGATCCTTCACCATAACAGGATCCTTCACCATAGTGCAGCCTTGGAGCAGAGTCCACCACCAGTTGCTGCTGCTTAGTAACAGAGTCCCAAAGATGAGTTCAGCTTCTGCCATGAAGTCAAGCATGCTTGAGTCCAGCTCAGCAGCCAAGTCCCACATGGTGAGTGCTACTCTCCATAGTCGCCACTCCACCAGTCCATGCAGACACTTCCTGCCGACACCATCACTGCGACTCCTCCACGCCATGCCAGCAATTCCTGCAGACACCATCACTGACACACGTCCCCCCTGGCTAAGCTGCGCAGGACTCCTCCTCAGCTCCATCCTTCCACCAGGCTCTCACCAACTCAGAATCAATGAATGAATGAATGAATGAATGAATATCACCAGCAGTGATTGCACACCCTGAGACTCATTTATAGAGCCCCACACCTGATTTACAATTACGTACATATTAAACCCAAACTATCGTGCGATACCACTAACCACAACCGGGGCAACTCAGAATGAATGACACCACATGTGATAATTCCAATGGCCACCGGGGGCAATCACGTCACCTTGCCAAAGGAAAAAACGTTCACTCTGTGCTTTTAAAACTGTCAGATCCACTTCAGATCATGACAATTTTTATAACAGAGTATACAGATAATGACACAATTCTTGGTATTTACAGCTTTTATTTGCAACAGATTACAGCTTGAGATTTGCAAATGAATGGAACATTGATTGACAATTGCAATTAGGCGCTACACCCATCGGACCGGACCGCCCCCCCGGTGAGTATAATCTAACTCTTTTTTCTTATCTTTCAGGTTACATCGGGGGGCTTATCTACAGCATTACAGAATGCTGTAGATAAGCCCATGATGGCGGTGTCGGCAGCTCATATTCGAAAAAAGGGGTAACAGATTCCTTTTAAGTCTAAGGTGGCCTCCCTCTGCTGCGGGCTCTGGCTCGGGCTCTTCATAAAGGCCCCGTCTCACATAGCGAGATCGCTAGTGAGATCGCTAATGTGTCACCGATTTTGTGACGAAACAGCGATCTCGCCTGCGATCTCGCTACATGTGACACGCAGCATTGACTGGCCCCCTGCTGGATATCGCTGATCGTGTTCTGGGCCATTTTTTCACCATCGGCGTCCTGCTGGCCAGCGCACATCGCTGTGTTTGATCACTGGATCGTTGCTGCGTCACTGCAGAGATCTGCCTGTTTGGCAGCTTACTAGCGATCATTTAGCGACGCACCAGCGATCCCTACCAGGTCGTATCGTTGTCGGGATCGCTGGTGCGTCGCTAAGTGAAACGGGACCCTGTCTCCAATGGAGACTAATGAAGCAAGTGTAAGGTAAAAAAGTTTTTAAAAATTGTCTGTAAGTCATAATCATCAAAATAAACAGAAATAGACTATAAGACGCACCGGACTATAAGACGCACCCAGGTTTTAGAGGTGGAAAATAGGGAAAAATATATTTGAAGTAAAAAATGTGGTAAAATATTTAATAACATAAATAACATACTATTATATGTGGTTTTATTATATATAATAGTATGTTATTATGTTGGAAGCTACTGGTAGATGATGGTGCTGCGGGACCAGTGTGGTGTCTGTAAAGTTCATGTGAAGACTCTGGAGGGTGAGTATAAGAATGGGGACACAGGGTTTATATTTAAAGCACCACTCCAGCTCTGAAAAATAACGCTAGAGTGCTGCTTTAAAATCCCATGGGAGAACTATAACTCTCAGCATGTCCTACAGATCCTATGGCGTGCCGGGAGTTATACTTCACCACAGGATGGCAGAGTGATTTTTATGTTCTGTAATTCTTAACCTTTTAATTCTTTCTTGTACAGGCTGCTGCTCACTGTGCTCAGTGCAGGTCCAGCAACCAGCCAGCCACGCTGTGGGAAGGTAATGTAGCATCATATGGCCGCACAGAGCCCTTCTTCTTATGACCTCACCACAGGTCAAGTAAGAGGAAGCTGCACTGTTTGTAGTACGGTGTCTGTGTAGGGAGAAGGGCCCCCACAGAGTGTCCGGGCCGGAACTAAGGGGACCGCCATCTAGGTTCCTAAGGGAACTGTACCCAGGGAACGGAGGAGGAGAGTGGACTGCTGGGAGTGACAGAACAGCAAGGGGAGGGGTGAGGATAAAAGGGACAGGGAGCGCACAGGGGAATCAGTTGGCAGAACGGCAGACATGAAGCAAGAGACTGTGGGAGTTTGAGAGAACCAGAGTGACAGACGGTGACCAGAGAGGAGACCAGCGGCAGAGGGGAGACTTACAGTTTAAGCGCCAAACTTACCAACAAGATACTGCCGCTTCACTCCAATCCGGGGTCACTACCTGCCCACGGTCGTCCGCAGCTGTTACCGCTGTGCTCCAGCCTGTTGCAGCCTGTCCACTGCCTCTCACAGCCACTGCTGCTTCACTCCAGCCCGCGGCTGCGGCCTGCCCGCTACCGCCCCGCTTCAGCCCGTGGCTGCGGCCTGTTCATCATTGCCCGCAGTTGACGTCACCCCGCTGCAGTCGGCAGTTGGGGCCTACTCCTCGCCTATAGAGAAACTCTTTGCTTAGGCTCAGGCCGTGCAGTGGCCTGCCAACGGCCACTCCTGGTAACTGCGACACAACCCTGCTTGGGGACTGGAGTCTCATTGGACTCGCTTACGAGCAGAACCCCGCTGTTTCTACAGGGGGTTACCTCATCAAAGGACTCCCTCAGGGCCTGTTGTGCCCCAACTCCTCCTGGGCACTGGGGTGCCTGAAGACTACGACAGATCTTCAGCAGCTGGGCCCAGCGGCTGCAACACCAAAGCAGCCTCATCAGAGACGCCGAGGGAGTCAGGATGGATAAGTGACACTATAGGAAATAAGGACCCGTAGTCGGCCATATCGAGGCCCTATAGCAACCGGCCTTTGCCGGGTTAGTCGTGTTCTCTTTGAAAGTGTTTGCTTGTGCAGAAGTCCCTGCGAGGACAATAGCTGTTACTGTGTTTTGGTTGCTTAGCATAGCCCTAGCGGCTTAAATTTATAAAAGTTTTCTTCCCAAAGTTCAGCTCAGTCTCGCGTCTCATCACTGCATCCTGTGTACCTGCTGTTACCTACATCTGCAGGACCTGTGATGACATCATGAAGAGTAAGGGCTTTGTGCGGTCATGTGATGTTACAACCAGCCCTCTACATGACCTCACCACAGGTCCTCCACAGCACAGAGCATTCAGCATTGCATCAGCACAGCCCAGGCTGTGCTGCCTGTCAGGTATGCGATCCTTCCTGCTGCACTCTGCTCCTACCCCCTCCACCACTGGATACAGATCTCCCCAACTGCTGCAGGAATCCAGCTCTGGGGAAACCACATGGATCTGTCATTTGCTGCTCCCTGCTCAGCTGACAGGTGGGCGGGGAAGCTGCTAATGAATATTCACTTCACTTTAAGTATCAGGACCATGTGGTTTCCCCAGAGCTTGATTCCTGCAGCGGGGACATTTTCCTGCCTCCTGTGATCCCAGTGCGATCCCACTCCGCTGCTGTCCCCTCCCTTCATGCTACATTCTGACCATAAGACGCACCCATACTTTCCTCCCAAATTTGGAGGAAAAAAAGTGAGTCATATGGTCCGAAAAATACGGTAGATCACTCTGTTTGTAATGACTCTATATAATATATGAGTTTCACTTTTGTATTGAAGAACTGAAATAAATTATCTTTTTGATGATATTCTAATTTAGTGAGAAGCACCTGTAACCAGCTTGTGTCAGTGCAGCACTGAGCATTGCAATGCTAGTGGTATCTCTACAACCACACCATCCTGAAGAATAAAGTCGTCTAATCACTTATACCGCATGTGTAAAAAACAATTATCCTGTGAACTTACACAGGGGTTTCCGTGTAAATCTCTGAGCTATGTGATTCAGACGGAATCCTCGGCTCACCACATAAAGACACCCCCACAGGTCACCCCGAAGCACAAGAATCTCATTAACTGAAAACTGAAAATAAAGATTAAACAACAACCACAAGACAGATTTCATCAACCAAGGTATCATTTTAATCAGTTTAACGGCGCCAATCTGACACTGTCTGTAGGTTACTGAGCACAATTCTGCTGACAGGCTACAATAGGTTTCCCTCTTCATTTCAGGGGCTTAGAAGTAATTGGATAAACTATCTTTACAATAAATAAATATACATTTTTAATACTTTGTAGAGAACGCTTGGCAGGCAATGACTGCCTGAAGTCTCAAAGACTTGGACATCACAAAACACTGGATTTCCTTCTTTGTGATGCTTTGCCCAGCTTTTATAGCACCTGACTTCAGTTGTTGCTTGTTTGTGGATCTTTCTGCCTTAAGTTTTGTCCTAAGCATGTGAAAAGCATGCTCGATGGGGTTGAGATCTGGTGATTGACTCTGCCATTACAGAATGTTACACTTCCTTGCCTTAAACTCCGGGGTTGCTATCACTGTATGTTTTCTGTCATTGTCCATTTGTACTGTGAAGCGCTGTCCAATCAACATTTTTTCATTTTGTTGAATCTGAGCAGAATCTTTCGCCTCATACACTTCAGAATTCATCCAGCTGCTTCTGTAATCTGTCACATCATCAATAAACACTAGTGACCCAGGGCCATTGAAAGCCATGTGTGGCACCCCAGGAGTCTGGCTGCCACAGTGGCATTGCCTCCCTCATGGGGGGGTGATGACATGCCTGGAAGCAAGGAGGGGTTCCCTGACCAGATAACACTTACATCCAACACTTTTCCTGACTCCAGACCCGAAGGGGGAGCTCTAAACCCGGTTTCAGGGGAGCTTCTCTATTAGTTCTGGCCTGAAGTTGGGGTGAGTCAGTCAGTGTCTGGAACTGAGAGAGAGAGTCTGAGTGAAGAGAGGATAGAGGAGACGTGAAAGAGAACCTGGCAAGTGGAGCTGTGACCAAGCTCACCCCAGAGTACAGCGCTAGAAGCCAGACGCCGAAGTCCGTGGCTGACGGATACAACAGTCCCAGCAGCTAAATCCGGAGGGCAGAGGTTTGCAGGTCTCCTGGCCTAGCAAACACCCAAAGGCACAGCAGCAGACTAGAGCCCGGAGCCACCACAATGAAGTGTCACCTGCAGTAGGCTCAAGCTGCCTGCCATACTGGCAAGTACTTCAGAACAATAAGGAACAGAAGACTGAGCATAGCTTTAGGCAGCAAGGACCTCAGAGGACAGCACAGTAAGGAGGCCTCAAAACCCATCTGGCTTGGGGGGGCGTGGCGATGTGAGTCGGGAGGATACGCTGACAAGGAGCTCCTCATATCCTGTTAATTATCCTGCCAGTCTAGCAATTTTACAGGCATTTACCTGTGCGCATCTTATTCCCCTGGACCCCTGGAGTCATCTGGTGCCCAGGGAGACATGGTCCATAGCTCCGGTGAGCAGAGCTCTGAGGGAACGCCAGCGGGGATGCAGGGCCTGAGGAGGACGGCGGCCATCTTAGCTGTGTGCTCCGTCAGGGAGACACAGCACTGCAGATCCTAGCCCCGGGGGAGCCGCTGGAGCAGCGCGTCCTTTCACAGGAGGTACATGAAGGGGAGACGCGGTGAGAGCACTGAAAAATCCCCACATCCCTCACTGACATTTAGCTGCCCCCCTTGTGCTGCTCACTCTCCTGCCGTCTCAGGGGTCTGTGATCCCCTGCCGCTGCACGCTACCCTCATACAGGCTCTGTGACACAGCAGCATCTCCTGAACCACAGGACAGTAAATTAATATCAGCCTGCTGCAGCAATCAAAGTTTCCCTAAAGTGCACTTTCTGTGGACATCTGTAATCCCTCACACTGCAGAGTCAAACGAGCACATATATATACTCCCTAGTAGCGGTGCTCCTGCTCCTGGAAGAGGGGTCTTTCTGATTATACAGTCATTAAACTCGCCATACTTCATCACTATTAATCATGAATCGCTCAAAGGGGTCAAGCATGGCAGACAAATTAAAAGAATTTGCAAGGACTGACCCGACTGATAATGCACGTTCTCTTAGGAACACTTCCAAAACTGGAGATCAGCATAAAAACCAAGCCTCTGATGGTGTGGAGGGTGGCGTCACTGAGGATCTAACTTTAAGGCAGGCAACCAAGCAGCTAATACAGGCCATTTCCCTGACCAGAACATCTCTGACCAGGAAAATAGAGATTGTGCACTCTGAGGCGGGGCATCTCCAGCAGGACATGCAGGCCATGAGGGGGCGCATTCCAGCTATGGAGGCCAAACTAACCATGGTGTCTGGCTCTATAAATGCTTGGAAACAGAAGGCGGATAATCTGGAAAATAGACTACGCCGCAATAACACCCAAATCATTGGTTTGCCGGAGCGTTCGGAAGGTCAGCAGCCTGAGCAATTCCTTGAAAGTTGGCTTATGGACAGTCTGGGAGATGAATTCTCCTCTACATTCTATGTGGAAAGGGCTCATAGGGTCCCTACAAGACCACTTCCCTCGGGCGCTCCACCTAGACCCTTTCTGGCGATACTTCTTGATTGCAAGGACAGGGGTGCTATATTGCATATGGCGCGGCAAAGAAGTCCCATCAAATTTAACAACGCCACAATTTCAATATTCCCTGACTTTTCCATGGAACTCCAGAAGCAGAGGGCACAATTCATGGAGATCAAGAAGCAGCTTCGAGGAAAGAATGTTCTTTACTCCATGATTTATCCAGCTCATCTCCGAATTGTCCATGAAGGTTCGTCTGTATTTTTTACGGATCCGGTGGAGGCATCTGAATAGCTACGGTCCCATCTGGGATCTCGTGAAAAAGAGTCATGATATGAGTGCGGGCATTTGGAATTCTTCTGGTTACAAGATCGGAGCTCTTTTCACTAGTGTCCAAATCAACAACAATACCGGTCGCTGTTTTCAGTGAGGGTATCCCCTTGTCTACCTCACGATAGGAGCGCAGGACTTTGCTCCTCTATTTTTGGACTCTTTTTGTTTTTTTTCTTTTGTATTAGGTCTGTTTGATGTTAGCTATGTAGATATCACTGTCAATAATCGTTACAAGATGCCTATAAATTCAGCCGATGGTAAAATTTACACCATATCTAGATGAGGGGACATGGGTTCTGACATTATATGTGTAGGGTTGTTGGCCGGACTGGGGGGTGGTCCCTCTATATACCGCGCTGTGACGTACAGACACAAGATGAGGCAGGTTTCGGGTACAGAAGGTCCAAGTTTATTCTCTTGCCGTCCGCCTGACGGCCTCCGAAGTACACCGCACTTCAATTCACTACACTTCAATTATCGGCCCTCCTTTTCCAGGGCAGCTTCACGCACACCGTATTTTACCCCGGGGACGTACATATACGCACCGTTCCCCTCTTAACTCTTCAACGCTCCTGTCAGATCCGTCACTGTGGTCGCCTTAGGCCCATAAACCAACAGTACTTTTAATGGTCAGTCATGTCTCTCAATACGGTGTGCTTTACCTCAGTGCCTCGTCTATACTGGGGTACTTTCATGTCAGGACCACCCCCCTGACTTTCTCTCTCCTCAGTCCCCCTGGATGGGTTTTCCTCACAGTGCTACAACTGTCACAGTGTCCTCGTCACTTGAGCTCCCCCTGGGGACTGGAACTTTCTGGAACTCTCCTGTCAAATTTATACAATCCCGGTTCCCTGTAACTCTGCCCCCATGACCAACGGTTTCCTAAGCCCTAAGCTGATGTCAAGTCCTTTGCTCACACTCCTCCCTGCCCTCTAATGGTCAACCCAAGGTACTGCATGTCCACTAAACTTTCTCAGCTGTTTCCCCACTGTAGTAACTGACACCTGTCTAAACTCTGCAAACCTTCCTTTCTCTATTCTGACAAGTCTGCCCGTCCATCAGGTCACCTTCCCTACACTCCCCCTTCCTTTGTCTATTGTCGTCCTCGACAATCGTAATCCCTGCCTTTGTCGTTCTGAAGCTTCACCTACACTCTGTTGTCGGACCAGTTGCTGGGCCAAACCCACTACCCGCGGGGGCCTAACCATACTGGGAGCACCTTGCTCTGAGCAGCCTACTTCTACTCACCAGCGCGCACGCCACATGACATCGTCTTCCAAATTGGGCTAGGTACACCCATATTCTCTCTATGGCGTGTACCTTCCCCTACTGTCCCCTTCTGTCACCTTCCACTATCCGATACGCCATGATCGAGGCCTCACACCTACCAGATCATTGCCGGCGTCCACCTTCCTCCTTTAGGGGTGTCCGAGGTGTTGGGGACCTTACCTAGGACAGTTGTCTTTCTCACGTCTTCCATCTCTTTTACCTTTCTTTCAGTTACATGTCATGGTCGGCGTCTCGGTCTCCCAGACCTTCTTCACACATAGACCCCTTTAAGGTCTCACACTTCCCTTTGGTCCCTCAGACCTTCTCTCACCCGGACCTGTTGCATTTACTTGTGCATATTATACAACAAACAACTTTACAATATCACAAGTACCCCATTTTTATATATTTTTTTCATTTTCCTTTGCTTTCAAAACCAACATATAACAACATAACATTGCATATCTTCTTTCTTTTTCCTCCCCCTTCCTTGGACATGGACACTCCCTCTCTTCTTCGTATCCCCACTCTGTCAGGCAAACATATTTACGAATACTCTCCTTTAAAAGGAACAAAGACAAAAGAAAGAAAGAAAAAGGAAATTAAAAAAAAAATGTTTTTGTTGTTTCTAACATAACTGTCCATATGACCTGCACAACGGTGCATCGAACTCCCGACAGTCTAACCCACTTTTAGTAGTCAGAAGTGAGGGGCTCCACAGCCGTGGAGTTCCTGGGATAACGAGGGTGTCAACACAAGTCCTCTTTACGGGGGTTCAAATCCTTCGGGCTCCAGAAGTACGGTCACCGCATAATAACCGCGGGGGCAGTACTCTTTGTAATACGACACTAAGTCTCCTTCTTTCAAAGCCCGGCCGTGACGAATGGAAGTCACGTTTATATAAACCTTCTGACCCATTTCATCCCGAATAAAGCCGTACCCTTTTTGCGATGTTGGTATACACCAGCCGTCCCTTAGATCTCTTAGCCGCCATACCTGCCTCCCCCTTTGCATGGAGCAGGTTCCATATCTCCTGCTCCCGGGCCTTCTTTTTCTTGATAGCCTCCGCGACCCAGACAGAGGGTACAGCGCAGGCTCTGGAGTCCGGTGGGTGGGGCTCCGCCGAAGAAGAGAGCGGGGCAGAGGCGGCCGATGATGTTAGCGGCCCAGCAGCCGCTGGGGCCAGATGGTGGATGGGAGCGGCCGTGCTCCTAGGAGATTGGGCCACAGGGCCTGTCACAAAGGCCGCAGTCGGTTTCAGCGCAGGCATAGCAGTCGCGGCCGCAGGGTAGGCCGCACCTAAAATTTCATCCAGAACCGGGGCACCGGCCGCCTTTGAAGATGCGGTCGCTAGTGGCAGAGGGGATGCAACAGTATCTTCTATGGTCAGACTTCGCACCGGCGCCACCGGGCGTGGCACCACCGGGTGGAGTGGTTCGGAACCAGGAGCGGAGGCCCTGCTCAGTTCTGCGTATATGGTAGGGCCCTCTTTGGCCGGGATCTCAGGGACACAGGATGCCGTATACTGCAGCTGAATGTTGGGGACCGCTTGCGGAGCTTGCTGGTGGGGCCGGGGGAACTCTCACCTTCCCCGGCGCTGCGGCCTCCGTCACGTCATCACGCGGCTCCTCCCGCAGTCTCCGCTCTTCACCCCGCCATCCGGCGGGGCTAGCCTCCAGGCTCAGGGGCTCCACAGACAGGCCCTCCGCTGGTACCTTCTTCGGTGGCTGCTCCCGCTGGTTCTGCACAGGCTCCGCTCCTCCTCTCAACTTCCAACCGCCTCCCCATGGCTCTGAGGGGGATGCTTTCTGGCGGAGCTCGACCTCCCGCCACCATCGCCACTCCAGGCGCCCGATGCCTCGACACCAGCAGCGTCTCATACCGTCCGTTGGGCAGCAGTCGAATGGTGCCAAGCAGCCTCAGCTAAGCTTTTCCTCTGTGTCGCTCCCTCTTCTGGGTGGGGCGACGGCAGGCCTTTCCACCCACTTGTCAGGGTTCAGTATGTGGGAGCGGCGGCCTCCTGGTACATATCGCTGTCCCCAGGGGTACGTTGGAGGGGGTCCCAGTCCACTCTGAACAACTGTAAACACCCGGACCTCTCCTCTGTGTTGAAGTAACACCGCAACCCTGCACAGTACCTGGTACTGCCCCGGATCCTCTGTTAACAACGCTGGTCCTCCACAACGTTCCCGATTTGTAATTCACAGGTGGGTGATTTGTATTCCACAGGTGCTTATAATCCACACAGAGCAGTCTGAGTCTTTTTCCATCCCTTGGGGCAGGCCTGCCGCAGAAGATGATGTACTAGCGGCGGCGATCCTGCTGACTACGCCAAATGTAGGGTCGGTGGGCCGGACTGGGGGGTGGTCCCTCTCTTACCACGCAGAGATGTAACAGAGACACAAGGGAGGCAAATATTGGGTACAACAGGTCCAAGTTTATTCTCTTGCCGTCCGCCTGACGGCCTCCGAAGTACACCGCACTTCAATTCACTTCACTTCAATTATCGGCCCTCCGTTTCCAGGGCCGCTTCACGCACACCGTATTTTACACCGGGGACGTACATATACGCACCGTTCCCCTCTTCACTCTTCGATGCTTCTGTCAGATCCGTCACTGTGGTCGCCTTAGGCCCGTAAACCAACAGTACTTTTACTGATCAGTCGTGTCTCTCGATACGGTGTGCTTTACCTCAGTGCCTCGTCTATACTGCGGTACTTTCATTCAGGACCACCCCCCTGACTTTCTCTCTCCTCAGTCCCCCTGGTTGGGTTTTCCTCACAGTGCTACAACTGTCACAGTGTCCTCATCACTTGAGCTCCCCCTGGGGACTGGAACTTTCTGGAACCCTCCTGTCAAATTTATATCAATCCCGGTTCCCTGTAACTCCGCCCCCCATGACCAACGGTTTCCTAAGCCCTAAGCTGATGTCAAGTCCTTTGCTCACACTCCTCCCTGCCCTCTAATGGTCAACCCAAGGTACTGCATGTCCACTACACTTTCTCAGCTGTTTCCCCACTGTAGTAACTGACACCTGTCTAAACTGTGCAAACCTTCCTTTCTCTATTCTGACAAGTCTGTCCGTCCGTCAGGTCACCTTCCCTACATATGTATGACCTGGAACGTGAGGGGTCTCAGGTGCCCTCGTAAAAGAGTCAAGGTATTTTCCCAAATTAACCGATACCATCCTCATATTGTAGCCCTAGTGGAGACACACTTAACCAGAGATTCTGCTAGGTATGTGCAAAAACCATGGGTACAATGGTTCGTTCATTCATTTCATACTAGCTACTCAAGGGGGGTTTCATTACTGATTCATAGAGATGTCAGGTGGGAGGTCAAAAAGGCTCGGAGAGACCCTGAAGGTCGTTTTATATTCGTACATGCACTGATAAACTCTAGAAGATATGTGATACTGTGTATTTATAATCCTCCCAAAGCTAATGTGTCGATTCTTCAGATGGCGTTGAGTTTTGCTCTAAACTACCCAGATGCACATGTTATACGTATGGGGGCCTTCAACCTGGTTATAGATAATGACCTGGACAGAATTAGATTGGATGGTGGGGTTTCTGGGGGAGCCACCTCTTTGTCTTCATCTGAATTGGCGCTGTTCATGGAGGGTAGTGGTTGGCTTGATCTGTGGAGGATGTGTCACCCCACAACACAGGAGTTCACTTGTCACTCGTCTACCAAACGCACACTATCTCGTATACACTGCGTGCAGAATTATTAGGCAAGTTGTATTTGAGAGGATTCTTTTTATTATTGAACAACAACTATGCTCTCAATCAACCCAAAAGACTCATAAATATCAAAGATTAATATTTTTGGAAGTTGGAGTGGTTTTTTTTTAGATTTGGCTATCTTAGGAGGATATCTGTTTTTTCAGGTAACTATTACTGTGCAGAATTATTAGGCAACTTAATAAAAACCAAATATATACTTATCTCACTTGTTTATTTTCACAAGGTAAACCAATATAACACAAAATTTAGAAATATACATTTCTGACATTCTAAAACAAAACAAAAAAAATCAGTGACAAATATAGCCACCTCTCTTTACGCTGACACTCAAAAGCCTTCCATCCATAGATTGTCAGTTGCTTGATCTGTTTACGATCAACATTGCGTGCAGCAGCCACCACAGCCTCCTAGACAATGTTCCGAGAGGTGTACTGTTTTCCCTCCCTGTAGATCTGTGACGAGGTCAGTTTACGCTGAGTCGATTTCTTTAGAGTGGACCCTCTGGGTTTTGGCACCCACCCACCTAGGGCGAGCTGACCTTGTGAGAAACCACCCCCTATACAGGGAGTGTCAGGGGCAAGACCAGGGGGGTGAGCCACCATGACTGCTGGAACCAGACGGCCGGTTCAAGTAGACACTAGGTACGAGTGTCTGATGACAAAGGACGTGCAGGAAACAAGACAAGACAATACGTGAATTCAAGGTAACTTCATTAAGGCAAATTCAGGATAACATTATGTGCAAAACGTGACAACAGGCAAACACAGCAAGGTGCGTGCGTGGCACGCCAAGGTCCATGGCATGGCGTGTGCCAGAAGGTAAGCCCGGTTACCGGCAAGGACACGATGGCATCAGACTCCGGACAGCTGGCAAGGATCAGGGCATCAGGCTGCGGACACCAGCTCCGGACATCAGGCCGCAGTCTTCATGCTTACGATCTCTGGCAGTGATGGCAGGTTCCGGGAATCCAGCAGGCAAACCAGGGTACAGACAAGGAGGCACGACAGATCTCCAGACATGGTGCGTGTTAGTATAAAATACACTCTAGGAAACAAAGAAGCGCAATAGGGTCTTATCTGATGATAATGGTAAAAAAATATATGAAATTCACTCACCTGCTATAGAAGAGATCAGGCATATAAATATAGTTAGCTGCTGCAGGTCCAATGGTCAGACAACTGACCGCCAGTATATCACTTCTTGTGGAACTTATTTTTTGGACTTTCCTGCGCTGCTTAACATAATACTCGATCCAATTATATTGAAAGATCAACCATTTATTTCCATTGAATCACAACGTGTTTCGAAGTGAAAAAACACTTCTTCAGGGGATGAAAAATTTGTCATCCCCTGAAGAAGAAGTGTTTTTTCACTTCGAAACGCGTTGGGATTCAATGGAAATAAATGGTTGATCTTTCAATATAATTGGATCGAGTATTATGTTAAGCAGCGCAGGAAAGTCCAAAAAATAAGTTCCACAAGAAGTGATGGTGCGTGTTAGGGAATACGCCGAGGTCCAAGGCAAGATTCCAGGCAGGGTGCGTGCTAGGGGCACACCAGGGTCCAGGGCAAGGTGCAAGGTGCGTGTGTAGGGGACACACCAGGTTCAACGTGCAAAGTACGGTGCGTGTGTAGGGGACACGCCAGGGTTCAAAGTTCAACATACGAGACAAGGTGCGTGTTTAGAGACACGCCAGGGTTCAAAGTCCAAGGCAAGGTCCTGCGCGTGCCGAGAGACACGCCAGGGGCAGGGTTCAAGGCAGAGTCCTGCACGTGCAGAGGGACATGCCAGGGTCAAGGTTCAAGGCAGAGTCCTGCACGTGCAGAGGGGCACACCAGGGTCAGGGTTAAAGGCAGAGTCCTGCGCATGCAGAGGGACATGCCAGGGTCAAGGTTCAAGGCAGAGTCCTGCGCGTGCAGAGGGGCATGCCAGGGTATAGGCTAGGACCTGTGCGTGCTAGAGGGCACGACCGGGTACATGGCAAGACCTGCGCGTACTTTTACAGAAGCACGGGGAGGTATGCCACGGGGCAGGCGAGGGCCTGCGCGTGCTAATAGAGAAGCGCGCAAACACAGTGCAGAGACAGTGTGGGTGCAAGGAAGCACAGAGAGCACGGCTGTGGCACTGGCTAGCTGGTCGGGCTGCAGCACAGACAGGTGGGCAAGACTCCAGCGAACCCGGCTGGGGCATAACAGGCGACACAGCTGTCACTGGCAGACGAACACGGCTGAGGCACAAGCAGGCGGGCACGGCTGAGGCACAAACAGGAGGCTAGGAAGGCCAGGCGCATGCAAAGAGCACACACAGAAACAAGGCAAGGCAACGCAAGAAACAAGGCAAGGCAAGGCGAGAAACAAGGTAAGACAAGGTACAGAGCAAGGAGCAGAACGTAGGCAGAAACACAGAGTCAGGTCAGAGCGAGAACAGAGCTAGCAGCGGAGCGTACGCAAAAGCCCAGAGCCGGGTCAAGGGGGAGACCTTGAGACTAGCCTGGAAATGTGCTTGAGAAGCACCATAGGTCAGAGAGCAGAGGAATGGTGCGTGTGCTAGGAGGCACAACAGAGCACCCTAGGTCAGAACAAGGAAGGCCAAGCAGAAACAGGGAAGCGGAAGCAGTACCAGGAAAGCATAGCATAGACAAAACATGGCAAAGCAGGCAAAGGCAGAGAACATAGGAAGGACTACAAGTCCAAGCATGACAGAGACAAAACATGGCACAAAGGACAACACAAGACATGGCACAGGACTAGAGGCAGAGTACTAGCACAGAGCGTGTGCAGAGACGCATGACAGGGCAAAGTGCAGGGGCACAGAATACAGGGAGCAACCGAGCAGACCAAGCAGCCATGCAGGGAAGCAACATGATACTCAGGATCCGACCATAGGAAGGGGCGGTCTGATATAGGGCATTAGCACCTGCACTTCCAGGTCAGAACCAGGGGACAACTTCCGGTTCAGGTCCTCCAGGATCATAGAGAGCGCTGCTAGATCAGACTTGGCTGGACCATAGAGAAGGTCACATGATCAGGGGCTCCACAAACACTGAGAGGTTAGCTGGGCCAGACAGTGCTGGAACATAGGAAAGGTCACATGATCAGGGGCTCCAGGAATACAGAGAGGATTGCAGAATCAGAGCAGAGACGGATGGTTATCTAGCAACGGCGTGCAGCCATGAGGTAAGGCGCGCGTGCACACTGATCCAGGCATCTTGCAGCACAACAGTCACGAGGTGCGTGTGCACACTGCTTCCAGGGATCTAGCAGCATGAGACATAACGGGCATGAGAATTCAGTGCATGTGCACACTGCTCCAGGGGTCATGCGGCACAACAGACACGGCGGGCATGACAGGCATAACGGATATGGCGGGCATGACAAGATCTCACATTTTATGAGGGACCACAGGTTCTCTATTGGGTTCAGATCAGGTGAACAACGGGGCCATGTCATTATTTTTTCTTCTTTTAGAACTTTACTGGCCAGCCACGCTGTAGAGTATTTGGATGCATGTGATGGAGCAATGGCCTGCATGAAAATCATGTTTTTCTTGAACGATACCGACTTCTTCCTGTACCACTGCTTGAAGAAGGTGTCTTCCAGAAACTGGCAGTAGGTCTGGGAGTTGAGCTTCACTCCATCCTCAACCCGAAAAGGTCCCACAAGTTCATCGTTGATGATACCAGCCCATACCAGTACCCCACCTCCACCTTGCTGGCGTCTGAGTCGGAGTGGAGCTCTCTGCCCTTTACTGATCCAGCCTCGGGCCCATCCATCTGGTCCATCAAGAGTCACTCTCATTTCATCAGTCCATAAAACCTTAGAAAAATCAGTCTTAAGATATTTCTTGGCCCAGTCTTGATGTTTTATCTTATGTTTCCTGTTCAAAGGTGGTCATTTTTCAGCCTTCCTTACCTCGGCCATGTCCCTGAGTGTGGCACACCTTGTGCTTTTTGATACTCCAGTAATGTTGCAGCTCTGAATATGGCAAAACTGGTGGCAAATGGCATCTTGGCAGCTTGACGCTTGATTTTCCTCAATTCATGGGCAGTTATTTTGCGACTTTTTTTTATCAACACGCTTCTTGCGACCCTGTTGGCTATTTGCCATGAAACGCTTGATTGTTCGGTGATCACGTTTCAAAAGTTTGGCAATTTCAAGACTGCTGCATCCCTCTGCAAGACATCTCACAATTTTTGACTTTTCAGAGTCCATCAAATCTTTCTTCTGACCCATTTTTCCAAAGGAAAGGAAGTTGCCTAATAATTAAGCACACCTTATATAGGGTGCTGATGTCATTAGACCACACCCCTCCTCATTACAGAGATGCAAATCACCTGATTTACATTATTGGCATTTGGCTTTCAAGCCTATACAGCTTGCAGTAGGACAACATGTGTAAAAAGGATGATGTGATCAAAATACTCATTTGCCTAATAATTCTGCACACAGTGTACATTACATATTTGTCTCCAGTAATTTAGCAGTGTGGGTGGGCGACATAAAACATGGCAATAAAGGGATCTCGGATAACAGTCCGATTATACTTAGACTGAGTTTTAGCCATTTGAACTAGACTATATTCTGGAAGCTAAATCCATTCTGGCTAAAGCTAATAGGATCTAATGATAGAACTGTGGATCATCTAAATAGTTTTATCTCATTACATCCTGAACCCCAAGATATTAATCTGTTTTGGGACGCCCTTAAGGCTTACTTGAGAGGATGCCTGTCATCTACAATCTCATATATTAACCCCTTTCCTACATTAGACGTACTATTCCGTCCATGTGACCTGGGACCTAAGTCTCAAGGACGGAATAGTACGCCATAGCGATCAGCGGCGCCCCCCATGGGGAGCGCCGCTGATCGCGGCCGGGTATCAGCTGATTATCACAGCTGACACCCGGCACTATGTGTCAGGGGCGGTCACGGACCGCCCCGACACGTTAACCCCTTGCACACCGCGATCAAACACGATCGCGGTGTACTGGGGGTTAAAGGGAAGAATCGGCAGGGAGGGGGCTCCCTCCGTGCTTCCCTGAGACCCCCACAGCAGGGTGATGTGCAGCGCTGCTGCGGGGGCCTCCTTCCCTGCAGGTCCCTGGATCCAATATGGCTGCGGGGACCTTCGGGGGCCTGCAGGGAGCCAGCTTCCTCACTGCCTGCAGAGCGCAGGCATGAGGAAGCCTGCAGCAGTGCCTGTGTCAGATCGCTGATCTGTCACAGCGATCTGTGATGTGTCAGATCGGCGATCTGTCACATGACAGTGATGTCACCCCTGGGACAGTGTAATAAAGTTAAAAAAAAAAAGTGTAAAAATAATTTATAAAAAATCGCTAAATAAATAAAAAAAAATTATTCCCTAATAAATTCATTTTTTGAAAATAAAAAAACAAACAAACAATAAAAGTATACATATTTGATATCACGGTGTCTGTAATGACCCACCGTATGAAATTGTCCCACTAGTTAACCCCTTAAAAAATAAAAATAAAAAACGAAGCAAAAAATAATGCTTTATCATCATACCACGGAACAAAAAGTGCAATAACGCGTGATCAAAAAGACGGATATAAATAACCATGATACCGCTGAAAACGTCATCTTGTACTGCAAAAAACGAACCACCACACAGCATCATCAGCGAAAAAATAAAAAAGTTATAGCTCACAGAATAAAGCGATGCAAAAATAATTTTTTATAGAAAATTGTTTTCATTGCATAAAAGCGCCAAAGCATAAAAAATATAAATGAGGTATCGCTGTAACCGTACTGACCCGAAGAAGAAAACTGCCTTATCAATTTTACCACACGCGGAACAGTGTAACCGCACCCCCCAAAAGAAATTCATGAAATGCTGGCTTTTTGTTCATTCTGCACCCCAAAAATTGGAATAAAAAGCGATCAAAAAATGTCACATGCCCGAAAATGATACCAATAGAAACGTCCACTCGTCCTGCAAAAAATAAGACCCCACATGACCAGGGCTGTGGAGTCGGTAAGCCACAGTTGCGACTCCGACTCCGACTCCTGGATTTTATCAGGCTCCGACTCCGACTCCGGCTCCGACTCCGACTCCTTCATAAATGGCCAATTCATAACAACAAATTTACTGTTGTAAAATATTAAACATCGTGCTTATTCAGTTTCTCACCATCATATAAGTAATCAGACCACTTAGAGCAAAAACTACATTTACTAGAATACAATTAGAATATAGCAAATAACTTTTATAAACTTTTCTAAACTGTAAGTAAATATGCAATAAACACTTTTATGCAGTTAATAAGAAGAAATCTATAAATTTGTCCTCAGAAAAAGTATTGCCTCTGTCAGATCCTCCTTCATGGATGCCCTCAAATCTGATCTAATTATTTTGAGAGCAGAGAACAACCTCTCTACACTAACTTGTGTTGGTGGCAAAGCAGTAACCACTCGGGCAACATCTCTGACAATATCAGGATACAGAGGAATCGCTTGTTGCACTGTTATTTTTGATGAACGGTCAAATTTCTCAATTTCTTTTAGAGCACATGAAAAATTCTGCTGAAATGTACTGGCTGTGTTCCTTGATGGGGATGACTCTTCTTCTATGCGGGAACGCTTTGCACGGTCCTTGTGATCCAAATATTTTTCGAAATTAAATTCTTCATCAGTTGATGATGAGGGTGAAGATGTGGCAGGACGACCAAATTCTTCTTGTTCCTCCCGACTGTTCTACAACCCTTTCATCCTTACTGCTATTTCAAACAGAGCTTCTTTTCCTTTACTTAGCTGTTGATCTTCTAGAAGAATCTGATGCATTGGGTCTACATAAACAGCTGCCAAAAGAATGTTATTTTGTAATAGTAGCTCCTCTCTCCGTTTCATTGATGTAGCAATGCCACTTGCAATTAACCCTCCTCTTTGGGACAGGCGAAACATCAGGTTCTTCCATGTTGCTGTTCATCTGAAGCAACTTCAGTTGCTCCTCAGTTACAATACTGTGTTCCTCTATTTCAAACATTTCTGTGTCTGTGGACCCAGAATGTTCTTCTAGCTGCTGGTCACCATCATTACTCTCATTCATTAGCTTAATAGTACTTATCATATTTGAAGCATTGTCAGTTACGACAGAAAGAACTTGCTCTTTTTTAAGTTCATAGTCTTGCAGAACCTTTTCCACCAAGACCTGGAGAAACTCACTGGTGTGATGAGCTTTGGTGTCTTTTACTGCCAATGTCTTGGTAACTATTTCATTTTTGTCACAAAGAAATAAAGAAATCGGACATTGATGGCAAAATAGTTCACTCTGTGACGTGTGCAGGCATCCATTTTAAGAAAGAGAAAGCGTCCCCTGAGAGTTTTTTAAGTTCTTCCTTTTGTTTAAAAGCTTCTTCGATTACTAATTTTCTAATACTCTCTCTCTCCAGAGAAACACCAAGCTTGCGGGCCATTTCCCCATTCAGACACATAAAAGCTGGTCGTGAAAATAATGAAATAGGCACACTATCCTTTACAACAAGCTCTATGATCTGTTTTTTAAATGTATCTACTGTCATTGTCACAGTAACTTTGTCACTGACAAAATATCTTGCAACTGATGGCTGCAAAGTTCTCTGCTTCTTTGTTTGGCTGGAAGAGCTGGGCACTGGTTCATTGGTTTGGATGCAGTCTTTCTCATCCACTGCTTTCAGTACTTCTGGATGAAAGCGCTGTAAATGTCTCTTTAGATTAGAAGCTCTGGTAGGAGCATTTTTATCTTTGCCTGAATATGCACTCATCTTGGCTTCACAGCATTTGTTTTCGTCTGGATCATTTGTCATACACTGACAGACATAATGTTTTCTATCTTGAGTGATGGTGAAATGTTCAAATACAGCTGATTTAATGTGATGCTTCTTTGACATTCTCAGGTTTTTAATTCTGCATTCACAATCCAAATGACAATTGTTTTTCCTAAAAACAATTGTACAAAATTATTGCCAGGTCGATAGTGGTCAGTAATACTGTTATTATTCCTCATGTACTCACAGTTAACTGATGCAAAGTTTGTTGAAAGGATAATACTTCTTACAGTCTTCCTCTTCTGAGTAGCAGGCAACTGTGAGATGCTTGGAAGACGCACACCTAGTATGATCTAGTCTAGAGGAGGAGCTTTACTACTAGGAATTTGCAACACATTTTCACTTTCAGTTTCATACATTGTAAGTAGGGGGTTGGGGCAGCATGAGGTTAACCAAGTATAAGATTAGATAAGGGCAGTGGAAAACAGTGACACACAAGAAGTAAGAAATGTCTCTATCTCCAGCAGAACTGCTTATCACTGTTGTTCATAGTTTGATAGAACATATATATTTGAGTAACATTTATAAAATTCATATGAAAGTTCAATTATGAAATATTAATACATTTTTTTTAAAGCTGGAGTCGGAGTCGGTACATTTCTACCGACTCCGACTCCGACCAAAACTAACTCCGACTCCACGACTCCGACTCCGACTCCACAGCCCTGCACATGACACGGTGGGTCAAAATTTGTAAAAATTATAGCTCTCAAAATATGGTGATGCAAAACCTATTATTACAATAAAAAGCGTCTTTTAGCGTATGACAGCTGCCAAATATAAAAACCCACCATAAATAGTAAATCAAACCCCCCTTTATCACCCCTTAGTTATGGAAAAATAATAAAAGCATTTTTTTTTATTTCCATTTTCACATTAGGGTTAGGGCTAGGGCTAGGGTTAGGGCTAGGGTTAGGGCTGAGATTAAAGTTAGGGGTGTGTTGGGGTTAGGGTTGGAGTTAGGATTGGGGGGTTTCCACTGTTTTGGCACATCAGGGACTTTCCAAACGCGATATGGCGTCCGATCTCAATTCCAGCCAAAAAGTCAAATGGCGCTGCTTACCTTCCGAGCTCTGCCATGTGCCCAAATAGTGGTTCACCCCCCACATGTGGGGTATCAGCGTACGCAGGACAAATTGCACAATAATTTTGGGGTCCTGTTACCCTTGGGAATATAAACATTGGGGGTGAAAAGATCATTTTTGTGGAAAAAATATGATTTTTTAATTGTACGGCTGTACGTTATAAACTTCTGTCAAGCCCTTGGGGGTTCAAAGTGCTCACCACATATCTAGATAAGTTCCTTGGGGGTCTAGTTTCCAAAATGGGGTCACTTGTGGCGTGTCTCCACTGTTTAGGCACATCAGGAGCTCTCCAAACGTGACATGGCATCCTATCTGAATTCCAGCCAATTTTGCAGTGAAAAATTCAAACGGCGCTCCTTCCCTTCCGAGCTCTGCCATGCACCCAAACAGTGGTTAACCCCACATATCAAGTATCAGCGTACTCAGGACAAATTGCACAATAACTTTTCCAGTGTAATTTCTCCTGTTACCCTTGGTAAAATAAAAAAATTGAACCTGAAGTAATTTTTTTTGTGAAAAAAAGTTAAATGTTCATTTTTTTTTAAACATTCAAAAAATTCCTGTGAAGCACCTGAATGGTTAATAAACTTCTTGAATCTGGTTTTGAGTACCTTGAGGGGTGCAGTTTTTAGAATGGTGTCACTTTTGGGTATTTTCTGTCATATAGACCACTCAAAGTGACTTCAAATGTGATGTGGTCCCTAAAAATAAAATGGTGCTGTAAAAATGAGAAATCGCTGGTCAACTTTTAGCCCTTATAACTTCCTAACTAAAAAAACATTTTGGTTAACAAATTGTGCTGATGTAAAGTAAACATGTGGGAAATGTTGCTTATTAAGTTTTTTGTGTGCCATATCTCTGTGATTTAAGAGCATAAAAATTCAAAGATGGAAAATTGCAAAATTTTCAAAATTTTTGCCAAATTTCCGCTTTTTTCACATATAAACGCAAGTTATATGAATGAAATTTTACCACTAACATGAAGTACAATATATGTCACGAGAAAAGATTGTCAGAATCACTGGGATCCATGGAAGCGTTACAGAGTTATTACCTCATAAAGGGACAGTGGTCACAATTGTAAAAATTGGCCTGGGCATTAACATGCAAACCACCCTTGGGAGTAAAGGGGTTAAAAGGGTGACTTCGGGGGAGGATGATCAAATGGAACGATGGCTGAAGGACTCAGAAGCAGCTTATATATCCATTCAGACTACCTATAATAGAATTGCATGGTTGACTTCCCATAGGTTATATTCCCAATATATGGATACCAAATCGAAACGTAAATTATTTCTTACCTGTCAGTCCTATTTTGAATTGGGAAATCAGGCAGGTAAATTTTTGACCTTCTTGACGCGCCAGCACAACACTTCTAACACTATACTCCAAATCCAGAAACCAGATAATTTAATAGCAACCTCAACTGAGGATATATTGCATTGCTTTTTTAACTACTATAACAAATTATATACTGCTAGGAGTGGTTTTGATGTTCCGGAATGTCTGGAATATTTGTCAGACATAAAATTCCCCACATTGAACTCTACTCAGCGAGCCCTTTAGGGCGCTGATTTTACCATAGAAGAAATTGAAGGTGCCATGATGGATATGGCCTCTGGGAAGGCTCCTGGACAGGATGGATTCCCAATTGAACTACACTCACTGGCCACTTTATTAGGTACACCTGTCCAACTGTGTGTTAAGACTTAATTTCTAATCAGCCAATCACATGGCGGCAACTCAGTGCATTTAGGCATGTAGACATGGTCAAGACAATCTCCTGCAGTTCAAACCGAGCATCAGTATGGGGAAGAAAGGTGATTTGAGTGCCTTTGAACGTGGCATGATTGTTGGTGCCAGAAGGGCTGGTCTGAGTATTTCAGAAACTGCTGATCTACTGGGATTTTCACGCACGACCATCTCTAGGGTTTACAGAGAATGGTCCGAAAAAGAAAAAAAATCCAGTGAGCGGCAGTTCTGTGGCCGGAAATGCCTTGTTGATGCCAGAGGTCAGAGGAGAATGGGCATACTGGTTCGAGCTGATAGAAAGGCAACAGTGACTCAAATTGCCACCCGTTACAACCAAGGTAGGCAGAAGAGCATTTCTGAACGCACAGAGCGTCGAACTTTGAGGCAAATGGGCTACAGCAGCAGAAGACCACACTGGGTACCACTCCTCTCAGCTAAGAACAGGCATCTGATGGCTACTTTCAGCAGGATAATGCGCCATGTCATAAAGCTCGATTCATCTCAGATTGGTTTCTTGAACATGACAATGAGTTCACTGTACTCAAATGGCCTCCTCAGTCACCAGATCTCAATCCAATAGAGCATCTTTGGGATGTGGTGGAACGGGAGATTCGCATCAGGGATGTGCAGGCGACAAATCTGCGCCAACTGTGTGATGCCATCATGTCAATATGGTCCAAAATCTCTGAGGAATGCTTCCAGCACCTTGTTGAATCTCTGCCACGAAGAATTGAGGCAGTTCTGAAGGCAAAAGGGGGTCCAACCCGTTACTAGCATGGTGTACCTAATAAAGTGGCCAGTGAGTGTATATAGAAACTATAAATATGTGTTAGCGCCACTTCTCTTAGAGGTGTTTCAGGGGATCTGGAGGGGGAGTGTATGCCAGGTTCTTTCTACGAAGTAAATATTATTGTACTTAAAAAAGAAGGGAAGGACCCCCTTGACTGTGGATCATATCGCATCATATCACTGGTAAATGTTGTTTATAAAATTTTCACTAAGGTTCTGGCCACAAGACTGAAGTCGGTTATATTGGATCTCATACACCCTGGCCAAACCGGTTTATGCCTGGCAAGAGCACCTCCATTAATATTAGGTGGGTCCAGTCAGTGGTCCAGTATAGTTCTTTGGTGCTGGACAATTCTTGGGCTTTGGCGTCATTAGACGCTGCTAAGGCCTTTGACTCCCTTGAGTGGCCTTTCCTATTTGCGTGTTTACAGAAATATGGTTTCGGAGATAGATTTCAAAAATGGATTGGCGCAATAAATGCAAGTCCTAAGGCCTGTATAATTATAAACAATTCCATATCGGAACCACTTTCCCTGTCTAGAGGGACGCGACAGGGATGCCCCCTCACCCCTGCCCTCTTTGCCCTTGCGATTGAGGTGTTGGCAATACATGTAAGGTCCTCTCTGAATATTAAAGGCATAAACATAGCAGATCGTCTAGATATTATTGGCCTCTACGCCGATGATATGGTGATATTTATGGAGGGTGTGGAGGAGACTTTACCATATGTGATCGATACCATTGATAAATTCAGTAAATATTCTGGCTCATATATTAACTGGGAGAAGTCTGCCTTGCTGCCCCTTTCTAATAATCCAGGAGCCCACCTTTATACTTTATCTTCATTGCCTATAGTGTCACATCTTAAATATCTAGGAATTAATACCCAAAAAATAGTGAACTTGACTTGCAACTTAATATCCTTCTACTATTGGATCTAGCTAAACTTAAATTTGCATCTTGGAGTAAACTCCCGCTATCTGTTGCTGGTCGTATAAACCTCATTAAGATGATTCTACTCCCTTAGCGTAGCTATTCCCTCCAACACAGTGTGGTGCTGATCCCTAAACCCTTTTTTGCACGTGTAAATTCTTTAACTACGTCTTTAATATGGGGGAAAACCAGACCTAAGCTTAAATTATCTACTTTACAGAGACCTAAACAGATGGGCGAGGCGGTGTAGGTAGGGGCGCTGACTGGGGGGTGGTCCCTTTCTGCCGCGAACAGACTGAGACAGAGACTGATGTGCGTCCAACAGGTCCTCTTTATTGGCTGTTCCTTTGACGACCGCAGCACCACACAGCAGCTGCACGACACTTCCGCACACAGGCCCGGGTACCTTTCACTTGCTTCCTTTTCCTGATTGACGTCCCTCATGACTCTTTCACTGTGGCTGCCCTAGGCCTACCACCACAGCGCTTCACCCGTCCGAGTCCGTCCATCTCTGGTACCCCAGGCTGTCTTTGTTCTGTGGCTCCTCCTGTCAGGGCCACCCCCCTTACTGTCTTCCTCCTCAGTCCCTGCTGGAGTTTGTCCTCTGTCCGACTCCTCCTTCCGTCTCTTCTTCCTGTAAGCTCCTCTCCCTGGACTGACTCTTCTGGAAATCTCTGCAACTATTTATTCCCCTCCCCGGGAATTCCCCCTCTAGAGCTCCTGTAACCCCGCCCCCCATGACTTTGTGGTTTTGTAGCCCTAAGCTGCTGTTAAGCTCTGTCCTCACTGCTCTCTGCTGCCATCTCGTGGCCAAACTACAGTATTTCACCTCCTTCTGTTTTTGCTGTCTTTAGTCTCCCCCTAGTGGCCAAACCCAGTACTTCACCATCCTTTTCCTATTTTTAGCTGTCTCCCACCTTCATAACCAGCAGTCCACGTCAAGCACACTGTACATTACCCTCCTGCTGCAGACAGGTCCATAGGTCAGTCCACTTCCCCTACAGCGGCTCTGCTGGATTTCTATTTATATTATCTTGCCCTGAGTAAATGGATGCCTGATAGTTTACTACCTAATTCCGAGAGTCACCTGGGCCATGCTGCGAGAATTGACTGCACGCTGGGTTTTTTAGAAATGAATAAACCTGGCATCCCCCGATTATTGCCTTTACTCCGATTGGCGAGGTCAGTTTGGAGACAGATTAAAAAGGTGGTCCACTTTGGGGATATTGTAACCGAAATGCGATTATGGAATAATGCTTATTTCCCTGTGCTTCTGAACCATCCATCCACTGACTTCTGGATTGCGCATGGAGTTTCCTTTATTAGAGATTTATATGTAGTGTCCTAGTGTCCTTTGAACAAATTCAATCTAAAAACAATATCCCGAGGTCCCAATTTTTTCGTTACCTTCAGCTTAGATCAGTTATTCAGTCACATTTAAGATCTGTGGGCGGGATCCAGGCTATCTCATCTTTTCCTTTAATAGGAATCCTTAAGTCACAGGGGCCCCGGGGTCTCATTTCTGCTCTATACACTTATACACTTATACTGTATGCTGTCTGTGGGAACCGGCTCTGCCCTGGTATCGGTTAGGGGGAGGTGGGGAGGTCTTATTCCTGTTGCTCAGGACGAGGATTGGGAGGAGGTTGTTGAGTCTTCGATTGGCGTGTCTCCATCGATCAGTAATAAGATGATTCAATTATATATGATACACCAGTCATATTTAACCCCGTCATGCCTCTTCAAAATGGGTCGACTCCAGTCTTTGAATTGTATGAGATGTCACTCAGCAGAGGCAGACTTTATTCATATGGTGTGGAATTGTCCTATTATCCTCTCCTACTGGAGTGAGGTGACATTGTTACTGACTTCACTAGTAAAAATCCCGATGCCCCTCAGCCCGCTGGTCTGTTTATTTGGGGTGTTGGACTGGGAGATGTGGGGACACTGTGTTAGAATTTTCTTGAGGGAGATACTCTTTCTGCCTAGAAAGATGCTGGCGCTGCGGTGGATGGGTGGTGCACAGCCTTCTCTTAGAGCATGGATTGAATTGGTAAATTCAGTTATACCGTTTGAACGAACGTTATATCAGAACAGGGGCTGTCCAGGGAAGTTTGATAAAATTTGGGATAGGTGGAACTCCTCTCCTCTCACCATTCTAGTGCGTAGTGGTTCAGTACCACCATAAATACTATGGCTAAAATATTTTAGGTTACCTTATGGCATCGAATGGCTATTAATACTGCATAAATATGTTTGGCAGTGTGTTAATAGTAGCTGTAGGATAATTAGATATGTAGTGTCATTTTGAGATGTATATTGCCAAATGGATATAAACAAAATGTTTTGCTTATTTGCTGATTCGGTTTATTAACACTGCAACAATATTTGGACTTATGAGTTCAATAGTTGTACTAAGGATCTAACGTGTAAGGTTGCTGTTCCTTTATAGTTGTTTGGACTAATGCATATGTATTACTTTGGCTGTATTCATGTATTCATGTGTGTATATGTTTTATGGTTAATAAACGAATGTAAAAAAAAACCAAAAACCTATCTGGCTTAGTGGATCCTAAGTTGCTTCCAGGCTCCCCGGACCTCTATTGTCATCTGTAACTAGTACCCTGGCCTGCACTTCAAACCATGAGTAAAAGTGTGGAAACTTCACCCTGCTGTATCCTCAGAGTTATTTACTGCACCATCCACCCTACACTACATTCATCATCACCATCTTTAACAATATAATTGCCCTGGGACTAAGCTCTACCTGTGGAGAGTTGTATGAACTCTGCTGCATCACCATCAGCCCCAGCAGTCTCTGTAAGCAGCGTTGGCCATTCTTGTCCGAGTACCACAGGTGACGTCACGAACCATCTCTTATAAACTTTATTTCCCCTTTAATCATCATTTTTCATTGGACACCCAGGGCCATGGACTGAGTCACTGCTGCCATGACACATCCCCTTAAGAACCAGCCCGATACCGAGTATCCCCACGGCCCTGGCGGGCGCTCCATTTTGGCGTCACAAACAGGATTTCAGAGCCCAGCATTGCTGGGTACTGTGCGCCAGAGATTTTGTTGAATTGTGAAATCGCTGCCATTGTTGTGTTGCACGGCATGGGAAGAGAGGGACGTGTCATTGTGGGCGGATCCTGGAAGAAGGGCGTGAAGTGAAGCACAGGCCACGCTCTGTGGTGAGCAGAAGCAAGAGGCCCCGACGGGGAAAATCTAGAGGAGCTCCATCGATCCTGTCTGCGGAGCTGCCGCTTGCAACGGTAACAACACGCAGGGCCTGGCTGAGGTTCACTGGGGAGGAGAAAATGTCCAATCTGGGTGGAGACCCAGCAGCGGCCGTAGCCCCCATGATGCAGCCAGATCCAGTGGCAGCTGCATCACCATCAGCCCCAGTGGTCTCTTTAACCAGTTGCATGGAAACTGCACCCTGCTGTGTCCTCGGAGTTACGTATTTACTGCACCATCCACCCTGCACTACATCCATCATCACCATCTTTAACAATATAATTGCCCTGGGACTAAGCTCTACCTGTGGAGAGCTGTATCAACTCTGCTGCATCACCATCAGCCCCAGCAGTCTCTTTAAACAGCGTCGGCCATTCTTGGCCAAGTACCACAGGTGACGTCACGAACCATCTTTTATAAACCTTATTTCCCTTTTAATCATCATTTTTCATTGGATGCCCAGGGCCACGCCCCGGGTCACTGCTGCCGTGACACATCCCCTAAAGAACCGGCCCAGTACCGAGTATCCCCTCGGCCCTGGCGGGCGCTCCACATGCTATTAACTGTTCCATATATTGTAAACTATATTCTATATTTATAGATAAAATAATTTATCATTTGGTTTAGCTCATTTTAGGATGAATTACTGTGCATAGAGCTGTGTAATAAAATTATTTAGTCAATTGCTTATTTTACCAATAATAGAATTTACTGTTATCTTTATTCTCGGTTAAGAAATAAATGTTTATATGGATTAAGTGGTGAACTTTTGCATACTGCAGATGAAGATAAGGTAAGAGGAAGTTTGGATTCCAGTATTTCTGTAACTTCTCTTCTTTCTCAAAAGCATGTGAGAATTGCTTAGGGATTTAGAATACGCTTACCATCATTTGGCTCCAGTGAACCTCCTATTTTAAACTTGGCAACTTGAAGTCATCGGCAACATCCCAAAATATTCCCAGGAGTGTTTGTTATACAGGGCAACACAGTGCTTACCAAGAGGGATTTAATTATCAAAAATAAAAAGTACGCTAAGTGTTCAAACATAGACTTATTGGATGATCTCTGTGTGTGGCGCTCAAGATTAGAGCTGCACTCTGACATTGGCAGTGCCCTGCTACACATTGGCTCAGACCACTACAGTGCTGAAAGAGTCCAAAAGAAAGTATGAAGGATAGTGAATTCAGAGCAATGCAATTTAAAGATTTCTGCCACTAATCCCCATAGAGAGAGAAAACAAAACACTGTGGTCTTATCCTTTAGTGGATTAATTTGTTATCACTTACACTTTGGATCAGTATGTGCATCATAAGCATTAAAAACAGATCGAGCCTTTGAGCTTAATTGCTTCGTGCTAGTACTTTATTTTTTTTCTCTTTGCAGAATTTCTGCAGCCTATTGCAAACCTTGGCAGAAAACACTCCGTGGCAGCAGTTTTATTCTAACAAATGAAAATATAAACTATATGTGGAATACACTAAATGGTAGTTTGGCAACTGAAAAACTATAATGTGTAAGTTTTCGCCTAGCTGTGCAATATATATACTGTATATACTGCATACATAATTTATATACAGTACAGTTCAGCCACTATATAGAATTCATATATATGTACAGTTTTTATACAGGTCACATACTTGTGGAGGGATCATGCAGTAGCTTGAAGAATGGTGTGCAAATTTGAAAAGGCTACAATTGTGTGACTAAATGACTCAGCAAGTTTCATGGTACGTTCCTTTTATACAGTGGTTATTACCAGAATTGGGTGAATTTATTCGAGTGGATTTCAATTCTACTAGAATTGAACGAAAACTTGTATTCTGATGAATATGGATTTTTCAAATTCGCTCTGCACAAATTCAGTGAAAAGGCTGCCAGGTGCAACAACCACCTTGTTGAATAGTAATAGGTGGGTAAAATGTTAAAAAGAAAAAAAACATGCTCACCTCACAGCTTATCTTATTAGTAGCCCAAAGCTACCTGTTAGGATCTCTGCACCTCCATCCCGCCAAATGTGCGGTGACCTTCAAGGCCTGCTTGAGGCCGGAAGTCTGAGGGTCACGTGAAAACCGGGCTGGAAATGAGGCGCTAAGTAGGGTTGGAGAACCAGATAGCTGCGGGGATGACTGGAAAGGTGAGTGCAAGGTGTGTATTAGTTTTTCCTTTTTTTTTTTACTCTTACATTTATTAGGCTCTAGGGTCTGGCGAGAACATAGAGCATAATTAGGAATATTAAATTTGCTGATAATATCTTCATTGTGAATCAAATTTGCTGGTAAAATCTGTGAAATTTAGCAAATTCAAATTTTGTCAGATCCGTTCATCTCTAGTTAGTAGTTACAAAAAGTGTTTTAAGGAATGACCAAGTTATGGATGTGAAGGCCCCAACTCACATCTTACAGGACTTAAAGTATCAGCTGCAAACATACCAGATATGACAGGACACCTTTAGAGGTCTCTCTGTACCTTGAAGGTTCAAGGTTGTTGGAGACACAGTATTCAGGTAGTTTTAATGTTATGACTGACCATTGTGTATATGTATACCCTACTTTGAGACTATTTTGTACATATTTTTGTTGTGTTATATAGCTGCATAAATAATTGCTTGCAGTGATTTGAAGGATTTTCACAAATATAATTTACTGCTTTGTTTAAAAGGACAAATTTCAATTATTTTTCTCCCTCTCTGTGAAACAGCGCAAACTAGAATACAACCAATCTATCCTAGTATGTTGCACTTGAGAGACCTTACCTTGCTTTGCAAATTATATACCATGACATCAGCTACAGGTGAAAGCCAAAGCTTTTTCTAGGTCATTTCATAGAAAAAGAATGAATGAGCGTAATATACTCTCATCTATACTCTACTCCCTACAGTATCCTCTCTATGTAAATTGGCCTAATTGAGCAATTATTGCAAACATAGAAGACAGACGTAATCAGACAGATCCGACCTTGATGGCAGAGAATTTTCCCTCATTTTATCAATGTTCTAATGGAGTAAATCTAAGTAAAAAAGAGAAATGGTTTTAATGTTTTTATCCTCTTTTATGCTGTAGGTTTACAAGACTGTTTCTATGGCAATGTTCTTTTAACCCTCTAGAGGAAATGCTCCAGGCTCCAGTCCAAGAGTGAAGAAATCTTTTAGCCCGAGATTAGAGGCTGAACATTACATGTAATTATGATTAGAGATATGTGAATATTTCAGTGTTCGGTTCGGATTACGTTTGCCGAATTTGCAATATTCACCGAGTAATTCATTGAATATTCGCTGAACATTACCGAACGCCATTCACGTCAATGGGAGACAAAATGCTGACTAAACACATCAAATGAGGGACAGACACCAGGAAAGTGGACTCAATTCACCCACAGTACAGATTTTAGCATGGCACTGCAGCAATCAGCCAGGCATGAGGTATCGGGGTCTGGGACAGCATTTACAGCTTTCAATTGAACATCAGTGTCAGACGAGGTGAATGAGGGATCGGTGTAGGGCCCCTTTGCTGGAAGCCCTGATACCACATGCAACACCTCTACCAGCTTTCATGCTGAGCCACACTCAGGTGGCACAAATATCAGTTTTCTAGGCTACCATTGTCAGAAAAATTTAACCCCGTAACCCCCAAGAGTGGTTTGTACGTTAATAACAGGGCCAATTTTTACAATTCTTACCACTGTCTCTTTATGAGGTAATAACTCTGGAACACTTCAACGGATATTGGCAATTCTGAAAATGTTTTTTCGTGACATATTGTACTTCACGTTAGTCATAAAATTTCTTCTATATAACCTGGATTTATTTGTGAAAAAAATGGAAATGTGGTGAAAATTTTTAAATTTTGCAATTTTCAAACTTTTAAATTTTATGCCTTGTGGCATGGCTAAGGGTTGTATAGTTGATGGGAGGTATGTGTCTCAGAGATGGCTTATCTCTGTAATGTAGTGTAAGCCCTATTTAATATCACTATATTCCTAATGTTTTGCAAGGACCTGTGGTGAGATCACAATCACGTGACCAGTCAGCTGCTGGGTTTGCATGCGTGGCTATACCCTTATAATGTAGACTGCTCCTGAAACAGGGAGTTGTATGTGGGGAGGACTAAGGGCCCAATCACACACAGCGATATCGCCAGCGAGATCGCTGATTTTGTGACGCATCAGCGATCTCTCCAGCGATATCGCTGTGTGTGACGGGGATCAGCGACCGGCCCCCCTACCGGGTATCGCTGATCATGCACGATCGTCCTGGACCATTTTTTGATCATTGGTCTCCTGCTGGCCAGCACGCATTGCTGCGTGTTGCAGCGAGAGACAAGTGATCAGCGACTCTGGACCCTGGTTTCCAATGTAAACATCGGGTAACTAAGAGCCGCGCGGCTCTTGGATACCCGCTGTTTACCCTAGATACCAGTGCACGCTGGTACCAATGCACGCTGGCATCTAGGGTAAACAGCGGGTATCCAAGAGCCACGCGGCTCTTAGTTACCCGATGTTTACATTGGAAACCAGTGTGCACGCTGGTATCTTGGGTAAACAGCGGGTATTGAAGAACCGCGTGGCTCTTAGATACCCGCTGTTTACATTGGAAACCAGCTTGCTCGCTGGTCCTGATCGCTGGAGGGGCTGTCTATGTGACAGCTCACCAGCGATCAGCCTAACAATGTCCCAGTGATCCCATCCATGTCGGATCGTTGGTGGGATCGCTGGGACATCGTTATGTGCAACGGGGCCTTTAGCCTCACGTGTGTGCTGAGTCTCCAGGTCTGAGCCTGAAGTAACGGACATTTGTGGTCTCTTTTGCCTAAGCTAAGGGCTATTTCTTTTGTGATGTGCTGCTTTATGGGTATATGATGCAAATAAACCTCATGAACTTTAAAAGAACCTGCCTCATGATTGTCTCCCGCTGCACCTGAGCGAGTAGAATCCCTACAATTGGTGCTAGAAGTGCGGGTAGCGTTCCAAGTAGAGACTTGAGACAGTTGCTGCATGTCCTGGGTAAAGTTTTCAGCGAGGCAGCAAGCTCTACCTGGAATAATGGAGGACCTGCTGAAACACCTGGTCCAGTCCCAGGCACAGCAACAGGAGACCAACAGGCTGTTGTTACAGCAGATCCAGCAGAGCCAGCAGGAGCAACGGCAGCAGTTCCAGCAGAGCCAGCAGGAGCAACGGCAGCAGTTCCAGCAGAGCCAGCAGGAGCAACGGCAGCAGATGCAGCTTCTGGCAACCGCCATCCAGGAGGGCAGTACGAGTGACCCAACCACAGGTCTGGCTGATGCCACCCACGTCGGGAATGGGGTAAGACACGCATTACAAAAAATGACCCCTGAGGATGATGTTGAGGCCTTCCTGATGGTATTTGGGAGGGTGGCTGACGGGGGGAGGCCCAGAAGGCGTACTATGACTTGACTGTACAAGACACGAAGGAGTATCCCAAACTAAAAGCGGAAATTCTCGCACGTTTGGGGGTGACAATGACTATCAGGGAACCACGAGTTCACCGCTGGGCCTATTACCAGGACAAACCGCCGCGCTCCCAAATGTTCGACCTGTTGCACCTGGTCCAGAAATGGCTGCAGCCAGAGTCGTCTTCCCCTGCACAGATGGTAGAGCGAGTGGTGATGGATAGGTTTGTGCATTCCCTGCCGAGACCCCTACAAACTTGGGTTGCCCAGGGTGATCCCCAGAATGCCGATGAACTGGTCAGACTGGTGGAGAGATACCAGGGAATGGAAGGCTCCTTGGGGAAGCAGCCCATTCCGTATTGGGGGTCCCCACACGGGGTGGAGTCCCAAAAAGGGGTGGGGCATCCAAGGTCAAAAGGCGGGGGTGGTGGTGCCCAAGGTCCCCATGGGTGATATTATTTGCTGGAAATGCCACGGGCCAGGACATATAGCTGCCCGTTGTTCCCAGACCACCAAGCAGATGGACTGCAGCATGGGACGCCATAGTTCCTACTATACATATCCAGCTTTCAGTGTGAACTCACCACCTAACGAGGGGCCACAAGCGTGTCCCGTGAACGGTCGAGCAGTAATGGCGCTGGTAGACTCCGGGAGCTTCGTGACCCTTGTACTGGTAGACTCCGGGAGCTTTGTGACCCTTGTATGGGCCAGTTTTCCTCTCAACCTACTCCCTGGTAAAAAGGTTGGCGTTCGGTGCATACATGGCGATGCAAAAAACTACCATAAGGCCAGGGTGAACATTGAAATGGCGCATGGCACCAAGTCCCATGAAGTTGACATTGTTCGGGACTTGTTGCTTCCTATAATTATAGGCCAGGATTTCTGTCTGTTTTGGGATCTGTGGGGTAAGGGTTCTGAGATTACTAGCAAGAGCAGGGAACAATGAACCCTAATAAGGTATCGCCACCATCAGAGGTAGACGGATTTCCATTATGTGACCTTGTGGGGGATGAGGAGGAAGGGTCCCCTGTATCTGACATTCCGGAGTTAGGTGTGGCTGGTGAGAATTTTGTGACTGTCCAACATAGGGACCCAACACTGAGAGAAGCCTTCAACAATGTCACTGTCATTAATGGGGTTGCACAAGAGCCGGGAGCGGACACAAGGTTTCCCTATTTTATGATGAGTGGAGAGTTGTTATACTGGGTCACGAAAATAAGGGAGGAGTTGGTAGAACAGTTAATAGTACCAGGCCCCTATAGACGGAAAGTGTTGGACTTGGCCCATTCACACATCTTGGGGGGACACCTGGGGATGGAAAAAACGCAGGAACGGGTTATGCAGAGGTTCTATTGGCCTGGATGTCACCGGGAGATAGGGAACTATTGCAGGTCCTACCCGACATGTCACTTAACTGCCCCCACATCTCACTTCCGGAACCCCCTTGTGCCATTGCCCATTATTGAGGTGCCATTTGAGAGAATTGCCATGGACTTGGTCGGTCCCTTAGTTAAATCAGCCTGGGGCCATCAGTATATATTAGTCTTCCTGGACTATGCCACATGCTATACTGAGGCAATTCCCCTGAGAAACTCCTCCGCGAAGAGTATAGCCCGCGAGCTGGTCCATGTGTTTTCCCAGATGGGTTTGCCGAAGGAGATCCTGACCGACCAGGGAACACCTTTCATGAGCAAGGTGATGAGGGAGTTGTGCAAGGTCCTGCAGATCTCTCAGTTGAGAACTTCAGTGTACCATCCACAGTCAGATGCCCTTGTTGAGAGATTTAACAAAACACTGAAGAGCATGCCAAGAAAAGCCATAGAGGAAGACGGTAGAGACTGGGATTGTCTGTTTTCTATCCGTGACGTTCCCCAGGCTTCCACTGGGTTCTCGCCCTTCGAGCTTCTGTATGGCTGACATCCGCGAGGTCTCCTAGATATAGCCAAGGAATCCTGGGAAGCCGAAGTCACCCTCGCAATCCTCTGCTGCATCAGGGCCACAGAAGCGTCATTGAGCATGTCAACCTCCTCAAGCCGTGGCAAGATAGAGAGCCAGCGGTAACTCCGTGTTTACTGGGCAACCTAGAAGGTGCGGTTGGAGTGGTTACCGTAGCGGAAACGTTATCGAAGGCCCAGAAACAACAGTGCCGGGAGTTACTCCAGAGAAACCGGGACCTGTTTTCAGAATTGCTGGGATGCACGAAGGTCGTTGAGCACGAAGTTCTGACTGAGCCACATGTGCGGGTGAAAGTGAAGCCTTATCGAATTCCTGAGGCCCGTCGAGAAGTAATCTCCAAGGAGGTGCAGCGTATGTTGAAGCACGGGGTCATTGAGGAATCCAAGAGCGGCTGGTCGAGCCCGATTGTCCTGGTCCCAAAACCTGATGGTGAATGGAGGTTCTGCAACGATTACCGGTAGCTGAATGAGGTCTCCAAGTTCGACGCATATCCCATGCCACGCGTTGATGAGCTCATCGAGAGACTTGGACCTGCCATGTACATAACCACCTTGGATTTGACAAAGGGATATTGGCAGATCCCCATGGCACAGGAAGCCAAGGAGAAGACTGCATTTTCTACACCAGACGGGTGCTTCCAGTATTTCCGGATGCTGTTTGGCCTGCAGGGTGCTCCGGCAACCTTCCAGAGGGCTATGGATAGAATTCTTGCACCTCATAAGCTATACGCTGCCGTGTACCTGGATGATATCGTCATCTTTACCCCGGACTGGGAGACTCATCTGGACAAGGTCCAAGCAGTGTTTGATGCTCTAAGGGAGGCCGGGTTTATGATAAACCCAAAGACGTGTGCCTTGGGGAAAGAAGAAGCCAAGTACCTGGTATGTGTAGTGGGGCATGGCGAGATCAAACTCCAAATCAATAAAGTGGAGGCAATTCAAACATGGCCGAGACCTCTGTCCAAAAAGCAAGTTAAATCCTTCCTGGGGATCGTGGGGTATTACAGAAGGTTCATCCCAAACTTTGCTATGATGGCTGCGCCTCTAACTGATCTTCTAAAGGGGACAAAGTCAGTAATGATCAGATGGTCCGAAGAGGCAGAGTCAGTCTTCCAAGAGTTAAATGGGGCTCTGTGTAAGCAACCCGTTCTGGTGGCCCCGGACTTTAAACATGAATATATCCTTCAGACAGATGCCTCAGATGTTGGGGTAGGTTCAGTCCTTTCCCTGGAAATACGTGGGGAGGAGCATCCTGTTCTCTACTTGAGTAGGAAGTTGTCTTCTTGTGAAAAAAATTACTCAGTTGTAGAGAAGGAGTGTTTGGCCATAAAATGGGCAGTGGATACCTTACGGTACTACCTGGTGGGACGGAAGTTTAGGCTAATATCCGACCATGCCCCACTCAGATGGATGGAAGAAACAAAGGGTAAGAATGCTAGGGTCACCCGCTGGTTCTTAGCCCTGCAAGACTTCAGCTTCAATGTAGAATATAGGGCCGGGAAGCTACATGGTAATGCCGATGCCCTCTCAAGAATCCCTTGTCTAGTAGGTGAAAGTGCCAAGCTCCACGGCTTTAGGGAGAGGGGGAAGGTATGTGGCAAGGCTAAGGGTTGTATAGTTGATGGGAGGTACAGTTGTGGCCAAAAGTATTGACACCCCTACAATTCTGTCAGATAATACTCAGTTTCTTCCTGAAAATGATTGCAAACACAAATTCTTTGGTATTATTATCTTCATTTAATTTGTCTTAAATGATAAAACACAAACAGAATTGTCCTAAAGCCAAATTGGATATAATTCAACACCAAACATAAAAAAGAGGGTGGACAAAAGTATTGGCACTGTTCAAAAAATCATGTGATGCTTCTCTAATTTGGTTAACTAACAGCACCTGTAACTTACCTGTGGCACCTAACAGGTGTTGGCAATAACTAAATCATACTTGCAGCCAGTTGACATGGATTAACGTTGACTCAACCTCTGTCCTGTGTCCTTGTGTGTACCACATTGAGCATGGAGAAAAGAAAGAAGACCAAAGAACTGTCTGAGGACTTGAGAAACCAAATTGTGAGGAAGCATGAGCAATCTCAAGGCTACAAGTCCATCTTCAAAGACCTGAATGTTCCTGTGTCTACCCTGCGCAGTTTCATCAAGAAGTTTAAAGCCCATGGCACTGTGGCTAACCTCCCTAGATGTGGACGGAAAAGAATAATTAACAAGAGATTTCAATGCAAGATTGTGCGGATGTTGGATAAAGAACTTCGACTAACATCCAAACAAGTTCAAGCTGCCCTGCAGTCCGAGGGTACAACAGTGTCAACCCGTACTATCCGTCGGCGTCTCAATGAAAAGGGACTGTATGGTAGGAGACCCAGGAAGACCCCACTTCTTACCCTGGGACATAAAAAAGCCAGGCTGGAGTTTGCCAAAACTTACCTGAAAAAGCCTAAAACGTTTTGGAAGAATGTTCTCTGGTCAGATGAGACAAAAGTAGAGCTTTTTGGGCAAAGGCATCAACATAGAGTTTACAGGAGAAAAAAAGAAGCATTCAAAGAAAAGAATACGGTCCCTACAGTCAAACATGGCGGAGGTTCCCTGATGTTTTGGGGTTGCTTTGCTGCCTCTGGCACTGGACTGCTTGACCGTGTGCATGGCATTATGAAGTCTGAAGACTACCAACAAATTTTGCAGCATAATGTAGGGTGTTATGATTGAGTCACCGTAGGAGGCAAAAATAGAAATGCTAGCTAAGTCCAGAAAACCAGAGAAGTTGGCAGCTATCGGATTGCAGACCCCTGAACCTATCAACACAACTATCAGTAGCCGTGGGGGCTCCTACGATGCCCTAGGCCCCTCGATCACAGCCGGAGGACTACATAGCCTAAAGACAGAAAGGGAAATCTAAACTGCCCCAGAGCAGACCCCAAAGCAAAAGGCAGCCCCCAACATATAATGACGGTGAAGCAAGAAGAAAGAACAAAACACAGACAGAAAGATAGACTGAGCAAAGATGGGGCCCACGCTAGCTTTAGATAGGAAAGGACAGGAAGGCTGCTGTCTGCAATCCGTGAAAAAACCCTATGAAAATAAGAGCCAACAACTGACAGTAAAAAAGGCCCTGAAGACGCTAGGCTTCAAAAAGCTATGTCAGTACTCAGGAATATTCTGAAGACAGAGCAACAGGCAAAAGGAGATTCAGCTCACCCCAGCAGGGAATGGCAGAATCCAGAAAAGCAAGGAAAACAAAACACTAATGCAAAAAGGCAAAGCAGAAATCTTAGCTTTAGATGAGCAGGAATCAGACTGGTTTCCTAGAAGTCCACAGAGAAATCACTCGCAGGCCAGAAGGGTGTCGGCAGCCTTATATCCAGTCATTAACTCCACTCAGCCAGTCATCATCATCAGCCCCAGGTGTTTGACAATCAGGCTCACTACCTTTCTTCACCAGAAGAGGGAGTTCCTCGGGCCTCAGTAGTGAAGGGGAAAATGAACTCACAACAGTAGGGCCCAGTGTGAGAAAGATGGGTCTCCCTCAGAGGTCATGGGTCTTCCAGCAGGACAATGACCCAAAACACACTTCAAAAACACTAGAAAATGGTTTGGGAGAAAGCACTGGAGACTTCTAAGGTGGCCAGCAATGAGTCCAGACCTGAATCCCATAGAACACCTGTGGAGAGATCTAAAAATGGCAGTTTGGAGAAGACACCCTTCAAATATCAGGGACCTGGAGCAGTTTGCCAAAGAAGAATGGTCTAAAATTCCAGCAGAGCATTGTAAGAAACTCATTGATGGTTATCGGAAGCGGTTGGTCGCAGTTATTTTGGCTAAAGGTTGTGCAACCAAGTATTAGGCTGAGGGTGCCAATACTTTTGTCTGGCCCATTTTTGGAGTTTTGTGTGCAATGATCAATGTTTTCTTTTTGCTTCACTCTCTGTTGTGTTTTTTCATTTAAGACAAACTAAATGAAGATAATAATACCAAAGAATTTGTGTTTGCAATCATTTTCAGGAAGAAACTGAGTATTATCTGACAGAATTGCAGGGGTGTCAATACTTTTGGCCACAACTGTATATGTCTCAGAGACAGCTTGTCTCTGTAATGCAGTGTAAGCCCTATTCAATATTGCTATATTCCTAATGTTTTGCAAGGACCTGTGGTGAGATCACAATCTTGTGACCAGTCAGCTGCTGGGTTCGTGGGTGTGGCTATACCCTTATAATGTAGACTGCTCCTGAAACAGGGAGTTGTATGTGGGGAGGACTAAGCCTCACGTGTGTGCTGAGGCTCCAGGTCTGAGCCTGAAGTAATGGACATTTGTGGTCTCTTTTGCCTAAGCTAAAGGCTATTTCTTTTGTGATGTGCTGCTTTATGGGTTTATGATGCAAATAAACCTCATGAACTTTAAAAGAACCTGCCTCATGATTGTCTCCCGCTGCACCTCAGCGAGTAGAATTCCTACAGCCTTTAAAACAAAGAAATATGTCACACAAAATAGTTAAGAAATAACATTTCCCACATGTCTACTTTACATCAGCACAATTTTGGAAACAATTTTTTTTGTTAGGAAGTTATAAGGGTTAAAATTTGACCAGTGATTTTTCATTTTTACAACAAAATTTACAAAACCATTTTTTTAGGGACCACCTCACATTTGAAGTCACTTAGAGGGGTCTACTGTATATGGTAGAAAATACCCCAAAGTGACACCATTCTAAAAACTACACCACTCATGCTGATCAAAACAACATTCAAGAAGTTTATTAACCCTTCAGATGTTTCACAGGAGCAGGAAGGGGTGATGTTGTCTGCGATATGCTGGTGTAGAGCAGGCACAGCTTTCTTAGAAAAGTAATGGCAACTGGGTAATTGTTACAGGGGGACTGCAACGGCCTTCAGCTTTCGGAAACCGTCTGTATCTTCCAGGCGGAAAGGCAGCATTTCCGTGGCCAACAAATTGAAGATGATGGAGTTCAACCTCTTAGCTTTGCCATGCATAGGAGGAAACAATCTTTTACGTGACCACAACTGCGGAACCGTGGGCTGGCTGCAGTGCTGAGAGAGGGCGGAGTACGATGAACCGGACAAACTGCTGTATCGCGAGAGAGGTGCAGATGAAGATGTTACTGTGGATTGAGAAACTTGTAGTGTGATCATTCTCTGAGATCGGTCAAAAACAGCAGGCATGTCCGCTTTCATTACAGCTGAAGGCGGCCTCTCAGCATGACTGGAGCGGGTAAAGAACTCGAGGTTCTGCAGTCAAAGACCTGCATCTCAATAGTTGGTACAGTAACAGAGGAGGAGGAAGAAGCAGCAGATTGATGGGGTGGCTGATGGTTGTTGAGGTCCGCTGGTCTGCATTTTTGCACTTTTTACCTTGATTCAGTTTTTTTTGCAAAGTTGGCAGATTACGTGTGTTAGCGCATCCTTTGCAATGTCAAAAAAGGCCCAGGCTAGGCAACCCTTGCCACCCCTGCAAGCTTCAGACCCGTGGATGCTGCTGGTCACAGGCACAGTTGCGGCTAAGGATGCATTGCTTGCCATGGCTGCATCACTACGTGTTTGCAACGTACGGCGCAACGTAACCTCCTCGTTTTCCTCCTCAGATGACCTACTATGTGCCTCTATGTTCACGCCAACTGGGATCTAACACCTCATCATCATCCTCTGTGTTATCACATTCCTTGCCCTTGAGGTCATCTATATAACTGTGTTATTTCCTGCAGAGACGAGTCCTGGCTGGAAGAAGTGACGCATACTGCGCACGGCCTGCGTCCTCGGTGATAAAGATGCGTCCCCTATCTTTATCACCGAGGACGCAGGCCGTGCGCAATATGCGTTTTGGCAGCACCTGCGTCCTTTTGACGGTGCGCCGACCAGTGCCAAACGCAACCTGTTGCAATTTGGTTGCGCTCGGCGAACCGTCAAAAGGACGCAGGCGCCGCCAAACGCATACTGCGCATGGCCTGCATCCTCAGTGATAAAGATAGGGGACGCATGACGCATGCAGCGTCATGCACCCGGAGGCGGAGCTACCGTCAGAGGCACGGCAGGGGGCGGGGCTTAGCGGCGGCCGTGCGCAGGCCGACGCTGCGGCCCTAAACGCAAATGTGAAACCAGCCTTAGTGTGTTACCTGTACACTGACACTATACACTGTATACTATATGCAGCGCACATGTGTACAGTGTCACCGTGATCACTGTATTACCTTTACATTATACACTATATACAGAACTCCTGTGTATAATGTCACCGGTGATCACTGTGTTACCTGTACACAGACACTGCATACTAAGTACAGATCTCCTGTGTATTATGGAACTTATGGTGACATTAGCATTGTGGTTTTTTTTTATTACTGATCAGTATTGTAGTATGCAGTCACTATGTGGTGGCAATATGTTGTCCGGCCATGGTGTAGTGGTATTTGCTCATTGTATGTGCTATTATTTGGTCACTATGTGGTGGTGATATTGTGTCTGGTCTTGGTGCAGTGGTATTTGTCCCCTGTATGTGATATTATTGATCATTTTAAAAATTGAAAAATAAATGTAAATTTACCTAAATTGTATTGGATATTTTAACAAATGTTTAATAGGTTAAAGTAGAGTAGGGGCCTGCCAAAAGAGTCTACATTGTTGTGGTGGCGGCTTAAAAAATCTTTTGACTGTGGACAGTTCGAGGGGTGGAGCCTAGGTGGAGTCTCAAGGGGGCCCCAAAAATTTTGCCAGTATGGGGCTCCGAAATGCCTAGTGGCAGTCCTGCGTACCGCTGTGCATCTGCCAAAGAAAGGTAGTGGTGTAGCCTGTCCAGTAATATAAGTTGTCAGTTGTCTTTGCAGAAGACGTGACGTTGCTTCACTAGTGCTTTCACAAACAATACCACCTACCCCACCAACATCTTGAAAACCTAACCTAGCCTCTATAACGCACTAGATGCTACAAACTATTTTTACAGTCAGGTCCCTTACTGTATGATGTTAATAACAAAAGACTTTATTTGTGGTCTTTCTTGGTGCCAAGATCTCCATCTGTGCAAGCGCCGCTCCTGGCAGCCATTTTCCCGGAGTCCACCGCATAGGAAACCATGGAATTGCAGGGACTCTGGCCTATCACAAAATGTTGGCAGAGCCCTCGCAGCAGCACCAGACACCCACAACAGCACTGGACACTTGCAGCACCGAACACCCGCAGCAACGCGCGGCACATCCAAACACCCCATCATCCCAGCCTGCGGCCTGCAGCAACGCTCCACTCTTTCCTCCTCCTGCTGCGACCCTGGGACCCTGCTCCACCGCGGCCATTAAGGTATATCTGCATAATAAGATGCAACCCCATTTTCCCACCAAATTTTAGGGAAAAAAGTGCATCTTATAATCCGAAAAACACAGCAAATATAACAGTCACACTGGTCAGTAGCTTGCTACACTACCTGACTGATATACAACCACCTAGCTAACTAGCTAAAATGTGGGATACAACAGGCTTTTCCACATTTACCTAGTGAAAAAATATTAATTAGAATGCTATACTCATGCACGGAGCACAATAGAAGCAGTGCACAACATGTGCCCTGCTTTCTTTGTCTGTGGATCTCAGTAATGGCCCCCCCAAAAAAATTACGGAAGGTAAATTTTACAGCCACACTGGACACTATCTAGCTAGACTATCTCACTGATTTACAGCTGCCTAGTTAACTATCTGAAATCTTGTTGTTAACAGTGGCAACGTCAGGAGCAGCCTCTCTGCGCCGTTAGTGTTAAAATAGCGTTAAAACAAGAAGTCCGCTATTTACATGGAGAGGGACATGTGATTTGAGCAGCCAATGACACAAGCTGTGGGTGTTTCCTGCGCCCTGATTGGCTAGCAGCAATGTGCACACATAAAGCTAGGAAAAAAAAAAGAATGACTGCTTACAAGAATGCCGTGCCTCTGACCTCTGAAAACCCCCTCCCCTCATCAAAAACGTGCCAAACGCTCATGATACACCACCATTATCATTGCTAAAGTGCTGAAACTGAAAATATTTTTGTGGAAACACAAATATTTTCCCACACCTTTACCGTATGTTACCGATTTTTACCGCTTTTAGAAAATTTTGCTCGGGTTTCCGATCACGAGTCCAAATGTGCCATATTCATGCCGAATTTATGTTTGATGATCGTTTTCCGAACAACTTCGCTCATCACTAATTTTGATATGCAGAACTAATCACAATTTTAAAATGAAAAACATGACCATTCGAGTATCCTGAACTTTGTTAATTGCACTCAGGAAATACAGTACTTTTTGCTAGGTCCAAACATAGTAAAGTAATTTTAGGAACTTATTTTAATTGATTCCAGTATGAGACATTTTAGGGCTTCAGGATTAGACACAGTTTAGCTGTTTTTTAGTGCATTTTTCTTTCTGACCAGTGAAGAGTTGACGGCTTTTATATCATTCTGATTTCTTTTTTTATTTATTCAGTGTATATCTTCGTTTTATGCAAAAAATCTCATAATTAGTGTAACACTAAAATATAAATTTTACTGTTCAGTTTGATGAAAAGCAACATTTAGTTGGGACTAGTGCTACAGCAAAGATTAGTGGGAGTTTTGGACTGGGGTTTTAATACATGTTTTCAATTTTATAACTTTACGTTTTAGCTACATAATTGCATTAAGTGACCATTACTCAGTTGTCTACTAAACTTTCCAAGGCACTGCTGTAAATACAAGATTGGCTACAGTATGTGATATACTGTATATGCCAAACCTTTATTCATTGATTTCATTGGGTTCTACTATCCTCAAACACTAAAAGTTCAATAATTTATCATTCATAATTATTCATGGGATGTTACAATACGAAATACAGTTGAGTACAGTTGCACTCAAGACATTTAGATAGAGAATACACAATAAATTACAGAAACAAGAGGTACTGTGATGCTGACCTGAATAGACATCTTAACTGTCAGCGGGAGGGTTGAAAATTACTCCCACAAAAAAGATGCATTTCTGCCAACTAAGCCTCATTTATACGTACTTAACTGTCCAGGACTGAAATATCTTTTCATTAGCTGCTACTGTTTACTGTCTCTACCAATTGTGGTGGAGATAACACTGGCTACATAAATTATCTTACTATGCTTCAAATTTCTTTTTTGTGCTTTTACATGTCATGTGACATATTGTTTCTTCCATACCTACTGTATAATACCACTAACAGTATTATTTCCATTTGAGTTAGGTATTCACTGTAATATATATTTAAAGTGTTATGTGGCCATTTTTGCAGTTGCTCTAACTAAGTTGCAACCAATGATGCAACACAGTGGGAAATGCTATATGTGAGTTGCAAGTCAGTCATTAGTATGGGGAGTGGAACTCATTAGGATGAAGAATTAAACTGTGTCCTTTAGGAATTAATTTACTGAGTTGCTGGTGAGATAGTTGGCTGGAAGAGTTGGAATTAGGTAAGCTCAATAAAAACAGAGTAATGCTGCATAGAGTGGGAATATTTCCCATTTCCCATGAGTACTGTAGACACATACAGACGTTGCAGAAAAGAAGAAAGAGGAGAGGTGTGCAGGAGAAGAAATTTGTCTGTGCTATGGCCAGCTAGCAAGTGGGGGTGAGTATCACTCACTTCACAAGGTTTGTTAACATAAGGCTTTAGAGAGAGCCACAAAGGAGAAAATAAAGAAATCTAGACCATATTGCATTATCATTCTAGTATGTCCTTGGAGAAGATGACCAGACCACCTAAATGAAAGATAGCCGATTACAGATTGAAGATCTTGTAAAAATGTAAGAGATAAGTGAAGTTTATCAACCAAATTTAAATTCTGTATGCTGATGTCTGTGTGTAAAGAGGGTTATCGCACAGAGACTGGTAATAATAGACTGGAGCTTAAGGGCCCCGTCACACATAGCGACTCACCAGTGATCCCGACAACGATATCAACTTGTCAGGATCGCTGGTGAGTCGCTACATGATCGCTGGTGAGCTGCCAAACAGGCAGTTTCACCAGCAATCAGCATCAACGACACCAAGCGGGCGCATCACTGTGTACGTTAGTTACCAGCGCACTGATGCAGGGAGCTGGTAACTAAGGTACACATCGGGTTTCTAAGCAGCGCACGTCACTTAGAAACCTGATGTGTACCTTGGTTACCAGCTCCCTGCATCAGCGCGCTGGTAACTAAGGTACACAGAGGGTTTCTAAGCACCGCGCACTGCTTAGAAACACTGCATTTACCTTAGTTACCGGCGCGCTGATCACTGGTCTCCCGCCTGTCACACGCAGCAATGCGTGCTGGCCAGAGTGAGACCAGCGATCAAAAAAATGTCCTGGCCATTTCAGGACGATCAGCAATAACCGTCAGGGGGGCCAGTCGCTGGTAAGTGTCACACACAGTGATCTTGCTGGTGAGATCGCTGTTGCATCACAAAACTTGTTACTGAGCAGCGATCTCGCTAGCGAGATCGCTATGTGTGACGGGGGCTTGAGTGTAAGGAACTGATAAGTGATAATTGTGAAAGTGGTGTGAAAGTGGGCCATAGAAGGGCAAAAGTTGTCATACAAGTTACAAAAGCACTTTGCTGCCATGAGAGGTGGGAGGCCGGAAGTGCATACTATGCTGCTCTCAAGTTGACACCACAACTGTACAAGAGTAAATAAAAAACTGCTGAAGATATTTCCAGCAAGCTCTGTAAAGGATGGGAAGTGATAGCCCATGATTTTTGTAAATATGAATTTTCTACCTCTTTTCATACCAAGTCTTTTCCTCTGTAACCAAAAAGCTTGTTGCTTCTTTGTGAGTAAACCTGTTTTTGAACTGTCTCCTGTGTATCTTTGCATTCCTTACACTCCCCTCGAGTGGGGAACAACTCTACCACCAATGTCCACTCTATCTAATATAGTTTTTCAAAGGTACACCAAACAACCGGCCCCTTTACTTGACCAGGAATTTATTTTATGTCTATGGACAACACAACTGCCAGTTGTTTTAATGGGGACAGACTTTGACTTCAACTGGTCTAAAATATACATTTTAAGAATTTACACTCATGAAGCATGTCTACGCTCAGTTCTTCATGTATAACTCTTAAAAATCCCAAAAGCATTTATTTTATTTTAAATAATTTATATGTAGCACTTTCACATCTTCACTGTGCCATGATGTACATTACGTGAATTCTCTACGCACTTGTGCTGCGAGTATGACTGCTGTTTCTTCAATTTCCCTTACTCCTGTTTCATACAGAGTTAAGAAGCAATTTTTCCCTCTACCTCCTGCATATCAATCTGGACATGGCAGCATGCAGCGTATTAGAAGTTGCTTCACAACCCAAAGGCTGTAAGGTCTGCCAGCAATGAGCCTGGGGATTATGTGACTCACATAGAATAATGAAGACTATGGCAAAACACTCAAAAATGAATTCTGACCATTGCAAAGTGTGAGGTATAAAATATATTTCTCTATTTTCCTCAATCTATGCTTGTTGCTTTCCCCTGTTCTTAAGACTCCCATAAATTGGAGGTAAGGCTGCGGTTAGGAATTTTTTTTCTGGCATGTGGCATTTAGCCCAGAATAATGGGCAGAGGGCTATAAAGGGGAGTACTATTTTATAGAGAGTGAGTATGGAATAATCTCACAAGCTGAAAGGGTGAGCGAATTTAAGAACATGCTGAAGAGATATATGACTACACTAAAAATCTGGTATTAATAGATGTCATGCTAGTAAATATTTTATGATCCCATACTCAGCGATATGACAGTGCATTATATTTTATGACACATGAGTACAATTCAAGGATATATTCAGTTACAGGTAAACATGCTCTAAAATGTGCTGCAAGGGTAATTGGATTCCCATGAAATTGTCTTGTATGTTTAGATTGTAAGCTCTGGTGGTGGCTGGTAAGTGTTCAGTTCTACAGAAAATGGAAACTATACTCTTAAAAGGAGACAATTTTTTATTTTTATTTTCTATTTATCTATTCTCTGAAAAAACAGCATTAATTGTCACAGCATTTTAGAGGCACTTTCATCACTGAACCTATTGTAGCTCACAATATATAAATTCCCTATCAGTATGTCTTTAGTTTGTGGGAGGAAACCAGACAACCCAGAGGAAACACGCACAAACGGGGAGAACATACAAGTAGAGATGGGCGGACACCTGGTTGTTCGGGTCCGGCAGGTTCGGTCGAACAGTTACAAAAAGTTTGGGTTCGGGTACCAGAACAGTACCCGACCTTGACCCAAACCAGGACTACATTCATGTGAATGGGGGGCCCGAACATCCAGTGTTTGCATGACAGCGCGGCAAACACTACTTCTGGTCGGTGGTGAAATCATCCCTGCCGGTCAGAGAGCCACGGTTCCCACTCTGTCTAATGACAGCGTGATCCCTCAGCTGTGATCGGAGGTATAAAGTTTAGGTCACTGGTGTCAATGGATGGGACTACTGCTCCCATCATCTGAGACCTGAAAAAAGTCAATATGTGCTCCTCCCCTTCTGAGCCCTGCCATGTGCCCAAACAGTGGCTTTCCCCCACGTCTACGGTATCGGCGCACTCAGGAGAAATTGCACAACAAATTTTATGGTCCATTTTTTCCTGATACCCTTGTGAAAATAAAAAAGTTTGGGTCTAAAGTAAATTTTTGGTGAGAAAAGTTAAATATTAATTTTTTCCTTCCACATTGCTTTAGTTCTCATGAAGCCCCCAAAGGATTAATAAAATTCTTGAATGTGGTTTTGCGCACCTTGAACTGTGCAGTTTTTAGAATGGTGTCACTTTTGGGTATTTTCTGTCATATTGACCCCCCAAAGTCACTTGAAATGTGAGATGGTCCCGGTTTTGTCAGTTTTGTTGGAAAAATGAGAAATTGTTGTTCAACTTTTAACCCTTATAACGTCCTAACAAAAAAAAAATTATGCTTCCAAAATTGTGCTGATGTAAAGTTGACATGTGGGAAATGTTATTAAGTATTTTGTGTGACATGACTCTCTGATCTAAGGGCACACAAATTAAAAGTTTGAAAATTGCAAAATGTTCCAAATTTTTGCCAAATTTCCATTTTTTTCATAAATAAACGCAAGTCATATCGAAGACATTTTATCATCAACATGAAGTACAATAATTCACGAAAAAACATTTTCAGAATCAGTGGAATCTGTTGAAGTGTTCCAGAGCTATAACCTCATAAAGTAACAATGGTCATAATTGTAAAAAATGGCTTGATTGTTAAGGTCAAAATTGTCTCCATCACTAAGGGGTAATCAAGGCTCTGGGAGAAAAGCACTGTGCTCAAGGGCAGGTTCAGACGAGCGGATTTTTGGTCCGTGTGCGATCCGACAAAAAATCGGATCACACCTGGACCAGTGTTATGCTCTTGGGCCATGCACATGTCAGGTTTTATCCTCTGTCCGAGATGGTCTGAGAAAGAAATCACCACTGCAGGCTCGAGTTTGATCCAATATTCGATTTACACTATACCATTCAAGTCAATGAGTCTGTGGAAACTTGGATGACATCTGAGTGCAGTCCAATTTCCGCGGACTGACAGAACGGCGGAGATGGAGACTTTTTTTCTCCATCTGCTCATCTTCTTCTCCATCTTTTCCATTTCCTCATCAGAGTATGATTTGCATAATTGATCCAATTCTCTTAGATGAGTGAATACATGATCATCTGCACCTGCTCTAATAAAAAGTTATAGTTATAGAAGAGTTATATTCATTCATATAGTCATTCTATAATTCTGAAATAAAAACCTTAATATTGGATTATTAGTGTGCTAAATCAGAGGTGTAGTCATTGTCGTCATTGAACAGCATGAGGTCAGAAATTATACTCTGTTGCTATAAGCCATCACGACATTGATATGCTCATTTGGAACCATGATTGAGTGTCTCTGTCTCCTCCTCATCTTCCGGTATCTGTATGCAAAGGCTAGGAACATCGTTATCTGACTTTATTACTCAGTGTGCAGCCCCAAACACCTTGATGCAGAAAACTGCCTCTTGAGAGAACACAAGCCACTGAACATTTCAAGCTAGGCGTCAAGTTTGTCTTCCGCATGAAGATATGGTGCTGGATCGTGGTATGTGTGAAGGTAAAAAAAAAAAGTCTGGCACTAAGCTTGTAATAATGGGAGGATTTACTAACAACAAATAGGAATCAGAGTAGGGCAAACAAGCATGGGACATTTTCAGATAGACCCTTGATTTTCTTACAATATAACCCCAATTTAACAGCAGTAAAAATATAATTAAAAAATTTCCACCCATTTTCAGTGAAGACAATATATTGGGTACAATGTCACTATAACACCACAGCCTGGATCTGTGTAATGCAGGGATCTAGAGGCAACGCACAGAGAACACGAGGCAGGAGCAGTCAGGGATCGATATAGTTCTATTTATATAAAGCAGTAAATTTTCATTGACTTAAAGTAACTCTAAATAGTGTTAGTAACTATGCAAATCAACATTAAATAGAGTAACAATAAGTTTGAAATGGCAAAGAAAGTCTTAATGTTAATGTTCTTTTCACAAAGGTGGTGCGTCTAGTTGAGGGAGTCACCACGTAAGTTACCTCTGCAACTCTCGCCCTAGTGGGGGTCACCGGTTTTCCCACTAGGCCGCAAGCCTCTCTTGTAAGTAGTTTATTAACTAGCATTGGGCCTCCCACGCACCAACCGACCCCATCCCAACCTGTTGTCCTAATCCCAGCCGACCCTGGTACCATAGGTTATAGCTGGAAGAGACGGCCCTGCTCACTCACGTTGTGCCTCCAAAATTACAGGCAAGCCTCTCCTGTCGTAATCTCCTCGTGGATCCTCTCGGCTTGACTGTTGGCAGAAGTCTCTTATGGTTGACCCTCTCTGAGAGGACTAGGCCTTGGGTCTTGACAGGTGACCTTGGGCCACGGTGGCTTGACCATCGCAGGGCGCGAATCCCAGTTATGACCTGCGTAGACGGAACTTGGAATTCTCCTGGGCGAAATCTGGACCTTACCAGGTGCGTAGACTCCCCATGCATATTTTACAGCACAATTTACCTCTGCTTGATTTCACCTGGCCAGCAGATGGCAGTTTCTCCTCATTATTGGCACATCCTGCAAGGGCTCTTAAGGAAAATCAGTGCTGCTGTGAGAACTTTGGAGGAACTCCTGGCGTGGACCCGCTGGACCGTGGCAACGAACCTTCCTCGGGCGAGTTGATCTGGTGGACCACCCCCTATCAGGTAGCGTTAGAGGCAGGCCCAAGAGAGACTATCACCATGGCAGCTGGTACCCAGGGGAAGGACACAGGAGTCACAGCGGGAGACCGAGGAGGGTGGCGGAGGACCAACAGGGCAGGCACACGAACGATAGACAGGACTGGAATGCCGGCAGGCATGGCAGCAACACGGACAAGGCAGCAAGGCAGAGGCACGGGCTGGAAGACATGGCTGAGACACAGGAACAAGACAAGAAGGAACCACAGGCAGGCAGGCACTAGGAGAGAGGAGAACAGAGAAGGAAGGTGAGATACAGGCACAGGCAACAGGAGCTGTCAGGCAGAGAAGAGCGCAGCGGGACGTGGGGCCAGGATAACATGTGAGGCACAAATGACAATCAGGCACCGCCAGGAGGAAGAGGCGGCCAGATAAGGAGAATGTGCAGAGAACTTCCGGGTCAGGGACCATGCAGAGCAGAGTGACAGGAGCGGCCGTCCTCAGGAGGAACGGAGTGCGCGTGTGCTGCTGAACACAGTGCGGCCGTGCGCCCATCGGGGAGCAGGAGCCTGAGCGGGAGCACACAGGGACGCCGAGGACGGGTAAGTGTGCTGGGGGTCGGGAGGCAGCGGTGAGGCAGGCAGCGGCCACGGCGGTGTGAGGAGCGGCGTGACAGCTGCTTATTACATCTGCATGGTATTCCTTCCTCATTATTCTGGCATTTGGCAAATATTAATAACTAGTGGTGACGTCACTGAGTCTGCGCTTCCTCACAGCCTGAACTGCGATGACCTCTTGAGCATGGGAAAATGACAGTTGATTTTCCCACGCTCCAGAGTTCAGCGCAGGTCCGGCTGTGAGGGACCGCAGACTCAGTGATGTCACCGCTAGTCACTGAGTTTGCGCTGGCAGAATCTCATACATTTACCAATGGTTTACAGCCGGGGCAGTTGCATTTTAGCACTGTCCTGGTTGCCAACTGTATATTTGCAAGATATGGATTACGGTTTGGGACAGATCACCGGACAGGTATGGTATACTGTTTGTTTATTATTTTATGTTTATTACAGGAGATCAAGGGCTTTAGGGAATTAGCAGAGGTTGTAAGTATGGTTTAATTAAGAGTAATAAAGGAGTCTGTGTCTTTATTTCAATTAAAAAATTTTTCTCACGGAGTCTGTGTTTCATTTACTACTAGCTGAAGAGCCCGACATTTCCCAGATGTAGTAACTAACTGTGGTTAGTTGTGACAAATTATAATGATTATTTTGCACCTAAAAACATTTCACATTATATATTTAGCACTACAGATTTGCAACACAAATTAGCTAAATGATTATCCAAGTATTGATAGTATTTTATTTTCAATTCATTCAAGAGCCTTTTGATAAACATTTTTGGTTTTTCCTTTCGGTGCAAAGATGAAGAGATTTTTGGCAGTTCCAACTCTTGAACAGGCCACGTAAAGTTGGCCATGAGAAAAGCATGTGTGGCGCCCCCAGGAGTATGGCCGCCACAGTGGCTTTGCCTTCCTCCAGGGGAGGGTAATGCCAGGCTTGGAGGCAATGATGGATCTCTCTCACAGTCAATCCATGCATGCAACACAGTTCCACTCCAGGCCAGCAGGGGGAACTCTGAACCAGGATTAAGGGGAGGAGTGCTCTCTGAGGGCCAAGAGGAAGGAGTGGTTAGTTAGTTAGTCTGCGGAGAGTGAAGTGTGCAGACTTGTGGAGAGAAGCTGGAGGTTGAGCTGGGAATGGAGAGCTCCCTCTCAGTGAGCACATGAACTGGAGCCTGGTCTCCACGGTTGTACGGATACTAACGGTCCTGCAACAGACACCAGAGGAGTAGGAGGCTGTAAATGCCCTGCTCCCATCTAAGACTTGAGGGCACAACAGCAGCTTGGATAGTGAGCCAGGACTCAAGAGAGAGGAGTCCCCAAGAAAAGCTACAGCTGTCTGCCATGCAAGTAAGGTTCTTGAGAACATCTGACAGGAGGAACTTCAGTGCAACTCAGTACTAGGAGTACTTCATTCAAACAAGCGCTAGGAAGGAGACTGCACAGCCCATCTGCTGAGAGAGAATCCCTGAGTTGCTTCCAGGCTAGCCTGCTCCGTTACCATCTGTAATCAGGACTCTGGACTACAGATATCAAGTAAAGGTGCAGAAATTGCACCCCGCTGTGTCTTGTCTGCTTCCTACCTTTACGGCACTGCTACATCCCCGTGCCAACCACCTCTACACTGCCCTGGGACTATAGCTTCACCTATGGGGAGCTTTTCCATACTTGCTGCACCCTACCATCAGTCACAGCGGATCTGCATGCAGCGTCGGCTTAACACCTCCCTTGCCGAGCACCACAGGTGGCGTCATGAACTATTCCATTCCATTAACTACATTCCCCCATTACTTGGGAGCCAAGGGCCACGGACCGGGTCACCGCTGCTGTGACACATCCCACTGACACCGGCCCGGTACCGAGTAACCCACAGCCCTGGGAGGGCGACCCACATGGAGATTGCAAATCGATCCCTACTACTTTCAAGGACTGTCCCTGAGCTTTTTTTAATGGACATTTCAAATGCCAGTAAAATGGAAACTGGAGGCGTTTAAAATCAAAAGGCAAATCAGATGGAATGAGTGGTATTCTTGGAATGAATATGTCCTCTCCTTTGGGACATCCTATTGCTGAGCTGTGCATCTAATTCTATCCTGTGTGATACTGTAAGGGAGGGACAGGACTGTAGTCGTGACCTGTATTCTGGTGGCAGCTATGTCCAGTCCTTCTCCTACATGAAGCAATACTATTCTCCTCGGCATACCTGCATCTCCAGATTCAGCTTCACCCGGGCACTTCCCAAGCCATAACGGTCCCTCCTCTAGGTGACCCCCATCAATGGAGACACAGTCTGAGACAACTTTAACGCTTTCTTTACTTAGGATTTTGCATGTTACATCCACAGTTGGCATATCATAACATTTGCTTGCTTCCTGGTCTTTCCCTTGCTTGTTGTCACTTCTGTGCAGTACACGCCCGGACCTGACCATACTAGACTGCTTCCCAGTTCCTTCCAGGCATGACCTCACTATAATGACATTTCCTTCAGCCTGTTTCACCCCAGACATGAATTCATCAATCACTACGTTTGGTGACCCCTGGTGAAGCATCTGGCCCGTCTGTACCGATCTCGTCAAAGCTCCAATTCCTTTCATCTCCTTAGTCCAGCCAAGATCTGCCCTAAAAGCATTGGCCCAGGCGGTAAGATGCCACATCTTCCTTTTCCTGTTCTGACCCACTGCTAAGACATGCAGTGACCATGGGTAGCGTGGGCTATAACGACTTAATGTTACGTGACTGCCGAGCTGTCCAGGCCTATAGCCCATGTGGACACTTGGGCGCCCTGGCCCCTTCTGACTAAACCACTCTTCATCACTAACCTTAACTCTCAGCAGCCCCTCCTACCCTCCTACAATTAACCCTCTATGAACCTCCTATCAGGCCCCACTAGTATGTATGCCCCCATCTAGTGGCCTGCAACATAATTACAACTACCCAGTCAATGGGGGAACTATGTACTAAGAGTGCCCTCCTCTAATGCCCCAAGAAGGATACACTAACTTTCCCTGACTGTATATATACAAAGCAGCTAACAGAGAAAAATTCAAAAAAACTCATACCACAAGATATGGCGTTCCCAAAACCCTGTCTGATGACAAATGCACATATAGCAGGATGCAGCAGGCCTATTTTTGTTGGCTTGGTCTATTGGGGCATCTGTCACTATGTGTTGCATATTATAGTGCTGAAGCAGCCCGCCTGAGAATACTATGGGCGTCATTAATAGGTTGCAAGCCAGACACTTTGCATCACACTTGCATGTGTGACTGGCATCCTATGCAAGCCTTATCTATGTGCATTTTTTCTACTAGGCAGCCAACCCCTCCATGGTCTGGTAGGTGTGGGGTGGTTGTTTTTATCATTAGTCTGCACCTGTGCTGCTCCTTGCCTTTATTAGTGGAGGCCTGCTGCGTCCTGCTATTTGTGCATTTGTCATCAGACAGGGTTTTGGGAAGGCCATATCTTGTGGTATGAGTTTTTTTGAATTTTTCTATGTTAGGTGTTTTGATATTAGTGTTAGGGACCTGCAAATTATGAGGAGCCTTGACGCGGATTGCAGGCTCTATCTATTTTGGCCAAAATATTAACCAATACCTCATTTAATGTACTCATTGTATGCATTAATTTTTTGCACTTATCATATCAGTTTTTGCAGGATGCAGCCAGGCCTCTTTTTGTTGGCTTATAGTGCTGGAGCAGCCCGCCTGAGAATACTATGGGTGTCATTAATAGGTTGCAAGCCAGACACTTTGCATCACACTTGCATGTGTGACTGGCGTCCTATGCAAGCCTTATCTATGGGCATTTTTTTTTACTAGGCATCCAACCCCTCCATGGTCTGGTAGGTGTGGGGTGGTTGTTTTTATCAGTAGTATGCACATGTGGCTGCTCTTTGCCTTTATTAGTGGAGGCCTGATGCATCCTGCTATATGTGCATTTGTCATCAGACAGAGTTTTGGGAAGGCCATATCTTGTGGTATGAGTTTTTTTGCATATATACAAAGAACACATAATATATATGCAATGCTATAATACAGGAATACAGGGCAATATATTACAGTTTTCTATATAATGGTAACACACTCAAATGGCAATACCATAAGCAATGAGCGGTAATACATAGTTATACATGTAGCAGTACCGCAGGCAATTATCATAAGACACATCTATAAACATAAAGAACCGGAAGACAATCAGAGGGAAGGGAAGCATGAAAGACATTATATCTTACCCCCTTACAATACCATAGGCTGAGCCGTGTATCTAATTCTGTCCTGTGTGTTACTGTCTGCTGAGCTGTGTATCTAATCCTCTCCTGTGTGATACTGTCTGCTGAGCCGTGTATCTAATCCTATTATGTGTGATAGTCTGCTGAGCCATGTATCTAATCATATCCTGTGTGTTACTGTCTGCTGAGCCGTGAATCTAATCCTATCCTGTGTGACACTGTATACTGAGCTGTGTATCTAATCCTATCCTGTGTGTTACTGTCTGCTGAGCTGTGTATCTAATCCTATCCTGTGTGATACTGTCTGCTGAGCCATGTATCCAATCCTGTCTTATGTAATACTGTCTGCTGAGCTGTGTATCTAATCCTATCCTGTGAGATTCTGGGCTGTGTATCTAATCCTATCCTGTGTGATACAGTCTGCTGAGCCATGTATCTATGGTAATACTATCCTGTGTGATACTGGGCTCCCCCTGCAGTCCGTGTCACAGGGTGGTCTGGCGGCACGGTAATAAATTGTGTTATTTCCAGCTTTACAGAAGGACGATAACACCATAGAAGTGATAAGAATAATAAGCCTCAGTTACCACAACTGTCTATAAGGAAAACTGTTGCTCATAGCAACCAATCACAGCTCAACTTTCACCTTTTAAACAGCTCTGGTGAAATGAAAGATGCTTAGTGATTGGTTGCGATGTGGAGTGGACGTGGCTGATACACACACACACACACACATACATACACTCATTTATATATAGATTATAGTAATCCTAATTGACCTAACACGTGAAAGGGTTATTCTGATTTCATGTCAGATATTGAGAAAAACAAACATGTGTGTCTTTATTTATAGTGTATGAAAAATGAGGATGATTGACCTCATGGAGATCATTTTTCATAGTCTTCTACTAGGCATTGCTCCTACTAGCCAGTTTCCTACTCCACACTGATGAGGGGCAAATACCCCGAAACAGCTGTCTGTGGATGGATACCATGTTTTGGCATAGGTGGTTTCCTTCATTGGAGACTGCCCTTCCCGTGGTTGTCCCTTCCCGGTGAAAGACCTGGCTAGTCATTGCTTGCGTTGAGAAACATGTGATGGTGTCTCCGCGGCTTCTGTTTTGCATGTTTTTGCATATTTCCCATAAGGGATGGGGGCAATGCTCTAGCATCACTGCGTTGAGAAACATGTGATGGTGTCTCCGCAGTGTTGGATGTTGATCTCTATGAGTTCATTCATCCTCATTTTTCACAGTCTTTTACTAGGCATTGCTCCTACTAGCCAGTTTCCTACTCCACACTGATGAGGGGCAAATACCCCGAAATAGCTGTCTGTGGATGGATACCATGTTTTGGCATAGGTGGTTTCCTTCATTGGCGACTGCCCTTCCCGTGGTTGTTCCTTCCCGGTGAAAGACCTGGCTAGTCATTGCTTGCGTTGAGAAACATGTGATGGTGTCTCCGCGGCTTCTGTTTTGCATTTATTTATAGTGTGTCACGATCCATTTTTGGATCTGTGTCAGAAACTGGACTCTCTTATATAAACCTTTCTCCTTTCTGGCCCTCGGGGGTTAATATGGGTTGTTGCCCCCGGTGGATGCTGGTGTTACAAGTTTAGTGAGTCTGCTGCTGGGTTCCCCCCCCCGCACTAGTGTTAGTACATGTTTAGTTAGTCAGTAGGTGTGACCACTCCCTCCTTCCCTTTTTAAGGCCACCTGCTGCTGCAGATCACTGTTGGTAATACTGGCCATTTGCTAACCAACCTTGGTGAATACTGGCCCTACCTGGTGCAGAGGGGGTTCAACTTATCTGGAGCAGTGGTGTTGCTGCTGGATGCTGATCGGGTGCCTTAAGGGCTTGTCACACTAAGAGATATCGCTAGCAATATCGCTATAACTAGTGACGTTATAGTGACGATATTGCTAGCGATATCGCTGTGTCTGATACTTACCTACGACCCGCTCCCCCGCTGATTATCGCTGATCGCGTGAGAACGTTCAGGACTGTTTCTCGTCGTCAGCTTCCTGTGGCGCTTCCTGCTGTGAGGACGAGCGATGCGTGGAGCCGGGCGGGAGGACGCAGGATCGCCTGGTGTGACAGGTAAGTAGCGACCCCCGTCCCCAGCGATGTCACTAGTGAGATCTGCCTGTGTGGCAGCTCACTAGCAACCACTTAGCGATGTACCAGCGATCCTGACCGCGTCATATCGCTGGTCGGGATCGCTGGTACATCGCTAAGTGTGACAGTACCTTTACTCTGCTGCTTGGAGCATTGGCAGCAGACAAAGCTAAGTTTTGTTTTTTAGTTGCTTTAACCCCGTGGTGTCTGTTTTATCTTTCCTTTGGTTTGCGGTGCTGATCACTTTATTCCCTGTCTTACCTCCTGGGGAGGGGGTTGGGGGTTTAGCTCAGGGCTTAACAGGAGATAGGGACAGGTCGGGACTTGGGCCTCACTACCATCAAGTGTACCCCCCAAGTTAAGGAAAGTCAGGGCACCCCCTTAGCCTGAGGGGCAGTTCAGGGACCCAGGTTCCTCATCCCCTGTTTTCCCACTACTGCCCCGTAACATTATTACCAACCGTCCCATTTTTTCTGGTGAGCCAGGGCCCAAATGCAGACCATTGTCCAATTGCTGCAGACCCTCACTGAGGAGCGTGGGGTGCTGCGTGGTGTGGTGGAACAGCAGCTGCAGCAGTTGGAGGGGTTCGGGGCCTCAGCTCAGATGCAGTCTCAACCAGAGCCCAAGTTATCTCTCCCAGACAGGTTTTCTGGAGGCAGAGAGAATTTTTTGCTTTTTCAGGAGGCCTGCAAGCTACACTTCAGGCTCCACCCTCGTTCATTAGGGAGTGAGGAACAGCGGGTGGGATTCATTATGGCCCTCCTTGAGGGTGATCCACAATCCTGGGCCTTCTCCCTGCCGGTCGATTCACCATCTCTATGGTCGGTGGTCGAGTTTTTGCGGCTTTGGCGAATATGTCCCCTGTAGTCCTCGCTAGGGAGGAGGACTGGTGCAGGCTGACGAGCCCAGGTAGGTGGGAGGAGGTGGTTCCCCAGCGGTGTTGCCTGCGGTTCGTCGTGGTGTGTGGGCATGTTTTAGCTGTGGGCAGACTGCCCATTTTTTTAGGGTCTGCCCAGCGAGCGCCAAATCGTCTGTACCAACTAAGAAGCCACATCCCCCAGGTCATGTGGAAGAAGGCGACCAGGGAGTGTATATTTCCTCCATTTTGCCCTCTCTGTCTACTTTGTCAGCTGAAGTGGTGGTTGGTGGAGTACCTCAGGGCATACCAGTGTTTGAGGACAGTGGAGCGGGAGTCAATCTGGTGGACGCTCACTTTGTCCAGACCCATGGTCTGAGGTGTAGGACGCTGGCCAAACCCCTAAGCGTCCAGGCCATTGACGGTGGAAATTATATATCTGCATATAGAGACTCATCATGTAGCGTCCCTGTCATGCTACGACTTGGGGAGAATGCCATCACCTATTGTTTTAGGCCTCCCTTGGTTGGAAAAACACAACCTGGTCATAGATTGGCGGTCTAGGGAAGTAGTCAGCTGGGGTCAGTCATGTGAGGGCTGCTGCCTGGGGGATACTGTCTCTGCCATGATACTACAACTGTCCCCTTCTCCAGTGGGGGCAGCAGAGGTGCTGCCAGGGAGTAGGGGTAAGTCTCTACCCTCACCACATGCTAATCCTGGGTGTCAGAGTCCTCTTAAGAAGAGGGGTCAGAGGAGGGTGGTGACTCCTTCTGAGCATTGTGGGGGTATGAATGTGACGACACAGGGGGACACCTCTGTTGTCGGTGCTGTGAAGAGTTCACCATCTTGTGGCAAACGTGTGCGTGGCAATAAACGTTCAGGTCCGGACCTGTGTGTGAATGAGTACGTATGGCAGTCCACCAAAAACATCCGGTGGAGATGTGCTGCTGGGGTCTGGAGTTCTCGGGTGATCGGGCCATATCGAGTGTCGGCCATCCTCGGCCCGGGGACTTACCAGCTGGAGCTACCCCCAATAATGCCCATATACAACTCATTCCCCAGGTCGGTGCTCTGGAGATTTGTGGTGCCTCCGGAGCATACTTTGCCACTTCCATCTGCCCACATTTGCCATAAACCTGCGAGTCAGGTGGTTGCTGAGGTGAACGCTGGTGGATCTAGGCGTCCTCACCGTAGGTGTTTTTCTGGTGAGGTGCAGTGTTGAGGGTCCAGAGGCCCCTCATTGAAGGAGGGGTACTGTCACGATCCATTTTTGTATCTGTGTCAGAGTCTGGACTCTCTTATATAAACTTGCTTCCTTTCTGATCCAAGGGGGGTTAATATGGGTTTTTGCCCCTGGTGGCCGCTGGTGTTACTACAACTGTAGTTGATTGGCTGCTGGGTTCCCCCCACGGTGGCCACTGGTGTTACTACATGTTAGTCAGCACGTGGTGACTACTCCCTCTTCCCTTTATAAGGCCACCTGGTGCTGCAATTCACTGTTGGTAATACTGGTCATTTGCTAGCCAACCTTGGGGAAGACTGGACCTACCTGGTGGATAGGGGGTTCAGCTTATTTGGAGCAGTGGTGATGCTGCTGGATGCTGATCGGGTGCCTTACTTTGCTGCCTCCGAGCATTGGCAGCAGAGAAAGCTAAGTTGTTTGTTTTTCCCTGTCCGTTATTTTCCCTTGTGTTGTATAAGTGCAGCGGTGGGACCAGTGTCCGCCCTTACCAATTCCCTACTGAGGGATAGGTGCAGGGTGAGTGAGGGCTGAGATATCCTGGTCGGCGACGGTTTGAAAGAAGCCATATAGGGACGTCAGGCTAGTTCAGGAACACAGCCTCAGGAGAGTGCAGGAGGTGTCCCTTTCCTCGTTGCCTATTGCAGGGCCCACCGTTGTTATTGTGTCCCCGGTGGCCCCTTGTCTGTCTTGGTTGTTTTAGTGACTGACCGAGGTCGCGTCACACAGGGCCAAGTCACAGCGTGACATAGTATATGTAAACTTCTAGTTTCAACTGTATATATACAATGTATCTTTATGGACATTTATTATTTGCTCCTGGGTTCACTACCTGCACCCGTTACATCATTATATGCTGTGGCTCATTGGTAGAGCTGAAGCTTGCTAACGGACATGAGTTTGAGTCCCAGGGAGACTCAACACAAGAGGAAGAAGCAGTGGATATTTAATTTATTCTGAGAGGTGCGGCCTCGACCCCCGAGGAGGAGCTACAGAACGATGAAGATGTCGGAGTGAAGAGAGAAGTAAGTATATAAGCTGGAAAAAAGTTCCGACATGATGGGACAGTCCCGCTAATTCCGAGATGGCTGGGAGCTATGTACCTCCACCTGTTGGGAGGTGCCTGAGCATCATTCTCCTTTAGTAGTGTAGAAACTACTAAGTTGCCAAGTCCTGTCCTGTTTCTGTCTCTGAACTTGTACCTGATCTTGTCTGGACCTGCTTTCCCTGGGTCTGTATGGCCTAGGCCTGAACTCTGAACCTGTTGTGTCTGAATAAGGACCTAACCCTAATCTTGGTGTGTCTGAAACATGGCTTATCACTGAACTCGCTTGTATCTAAATCTGGTTCTTTCCCTGAACCTGCTGTGACTGAATCAGTACTTTTCTGCAAAATCTGCTGTGTCAGAAGCAGTACTCTATCTTAAAGGGAACCTGTCAGGTCCCCTGTGCTCCCAGAACCACCAGCTGTTGTGTCTGCATATGTAAACACCCTGCCTAAACACCCTGTATTACATTACACACATAAACAGAAAATTTTTAAAGTAAGTTTATGATATGTAAATTAAGCCTTTGACTAGTCTATTGGGTGTTAGTGTCCCCAGACTAGTTGGCCCCCCTGAAAGTTTGTAATGTGCGCGGGGTGGTAGCCATGGGTGAGTGTTGTATATTTGGCACCCCGGCACACTAGGAAAGAGTGAGTCCTGGCTGAGAGTTAGTGTTGGTGCTTTGTGGGCCTTGTGCACATGCAGGTCACCTGTGACTGAAGCATTCACTTGCCCTAGTACAAAGCTACTCTTACTATGGGCTAGTCCCGAATATTAACTCTTACTTTACCCTAATGTCATTATCTAACTGCAGCCACAACTTATCGTACCTATCTTATGTCTTACCCTATGCTATCCTCTACTGTACTTTATGTCCTACAGTTATGCATTATCTGTAAATTACTTATGCACATTACATAGACAAACATATCACATGACACATTCTATACAGAAGATGCATGACATTATTCATGACATTAGTCACATAATATAATACATGTGATGCGATTGGTGTCTTCAGGGGAAGGAACGGGACACCCATTGTACATCACCCTTACAAGTTCATCTCATGCATCTGAATGGGTTTGGTTTTACAGCACAAATATGGATTTTGCAAACCTTATTGAACACTCACTAAAAATTCGGAAAAAGATTTTCCTTATTTGAACAACCAAGTGCAATCACAAGTTACATTTTTGGCAATTTTTTCCACCATTGTCAAAAATGTGAAGTGATTGTCTCCTGGACATTCTGAATCTAGGACAATGATCCATCTATTTAGAAAGTAGTTTACTGGTTATTTATTATTAGAAGTAATCTTTTTTATATGATGTTATTAAGTCAGTATATATTACTGTAATTGGGAAATAAGTAGCCCATTGTACAGGGGGTAAACTGGTTCATGCTGCACACTGTTTACAGTGCATTACTATAAAAGATTGGTTAACTGCGGGTCTAGCAAAAAAACAGAAGTGACCGAGAGTCATAAAATAATAATATTTCTGTTGACTGCATAATCTTGTACCACATATTGAGGGATAATATTTGGCCATATATATGTAGACAAAGAATAACCTTCTTTACACAGAAAAATATTCATCATTTAGTTGAAATTGTGAAAAAAGATATTTTTTCATGTCTTGATTCTGGAAGTGGAACTTAATTAAAATTAATGTTATGCCGCCAATGTTTTATTTCTCACAAACCTACTCAATTAAGCCATCTAAAGATTTAATGAGCAACCTACAAGCTTTCATCTAACTAATTACAGTATCTTTGGTCACAGTCATAAGTATATGGCATTTAAACAAACAATTTGTACAGAAATGTAAAAAGGTAGAGTAGCTTATGTCAAACTGAATGGGAAGAGACACAGATTAGATATTAGAAAAAACTTTTTGACAGTTAGAGTGATCAATGAGTGGAACAGGCTGCCACGAGAGGTGGTGAGTTCTCCTTCAATGGAAGTCTTCAAACAGAGGCTGGACAGACATCTGACTGGGATGATTTAGCGAATCCTGCTTTGAGCAGGGGGTTGGACCAGATGGCCCAGGAGGTCCCTTCCAACTCTACGATTCTATGATTCTATGATTCTATGATTCTATGAACTCCAACACTAAGGCTACTTACAGTATTAACCCAAAACACAGGATATATGTTTTCCATATTCTTCAGTAGATACCTCTCTGAGTACAGATGGTATAGTAGGTGTTACCAGCAGTCCTGTGTAACACCACAAATCACACACAATGAGAACTGAGTACAGATCATGTAGTAGATGTTAGGTGCTTTTACACTGGCCGATCATAGGAACTGGTTTCCTAGGAACTTTTGTTTCCCAATAATTGTCCTGTTTAAATAGGCTGACAATCATCTGAAGTGAATGAACTCCCCAGAATACTAAGCAAAGGGGACACATAATTGTAGGGAGGGGGGAAACTCAACTCCTATAGTTTTTATCTATATAATTAACCTCTTTACAGTCTGACAATTTTCCATTTTTCGTTTTCGTTTTTTTCCTCCCCTTCTTCCAAATGCTATAACTTTTTTATCTTTCTATCGGCATTCCCGTAAGTGAGTTTTGAATGACACCATTGATTTTACCACATAGTGACCTGGAAAATGGGAAAGAAATTCCAAGTGCGGTGAAATTGGAAAAAAAGGGCAATTCCACAATTGTTTTTAGGGTTTTATACCGGGTGAGTCATAAAGGACGGACGTTTTTAAACTAATCATAAAATCGTTAAATATAAAGGACGGATGTATTTGAAGTGGCTATAACTCACCACCAGGTGGAGGTAGAGATGTGCGGGAGGCGGGGTTATGTTTGTGAGGTGAAAGCATTGTTTTTATTTTAGTTTCAGTTTAAGCTATGGTGCCGTGGACGATAGAACATCGCGTTTTTGCGTACGACAGTTTTGTCAAGAATAATGAGTGTATCACAGCCGTTCAGCGTGAGTTTCGGCGTCATTTCAATATTCACAGAAATCAAGCTGTTCCCGCTCGTAACACTATCCTACGTTGGGTTGAAGCACTCCGTACACGAGGTACACTAATGAACAAACGACCACCGGGGGCTCCACGAACGGCACGTACCCCTGAAAATGTGGAACGCGTCAGGCAAGCCATGCTGCATAGTCCGAGTCGATCTGCTCGGAAACATTCTTTAGAACTTGCCCTCAGTAATCGTACAGTAAGGCGTATTTTGCATTTAGACCTGCATTTCCACCCCTATAAATTGGCCATTGTGCAACAGTTGGAGCGCGGGGATTACGCAGCGCGACTGAAGTTCGCACATGAGATGGAAGCAATTATTGAGCAAAACGACAACCTTATTTTATTCATGAGTGATGAAGCTCATTTCCATGTCAATGGCATGGTTAATCAGCAGAACTGCCGTTATTGGGCCTATGAAAATCCGAAAGAATTACATGAACGACCGCTGCACAGCCCTAAGGTAACGGTGTGGTGCGCTATGGGCAAATATGGCGTGATCGGTCCGTACTTTTTCGAAGGCGATAATGGCAATACTGTTACCGTGAACTCACAACGTTATATCGCCATGATAAATAACTACTTTGTTCCTGAGTTACGACGGCAACATATCCCCATCTCTAGTGTGTGGTTTCAACAAGATGGGGCAACGGCCCACACAGCCGGAGCAACAATGAACGTTCTTCGCCCTCTCTTCCCTGGTCGCATCATTTCCAGGTTTGGCGATATTAATTGGCCTCCTAGGTCCCCAGACCTGTCCATGTGCGATTATTACTTATGGGGTCACCTCAAATCACGTGTATACAAGCTTAAGCCTCGATCATTACAAGAACTGAAGGAAGCTATTCGAGTGGAAGTTGCCCAAATCGACAGAGTTGTGTTGGAACGTGTTGATGCCAACTTCCAAGAACGCCTTTGGAAATGCATCACTGATAATGGCCACCACATGGCAGATGTTGTTTTCCACACTTGAATTTGTCAAATGCTATTAGTATACGTAACCAAATCTGTGAATACATTTATATTTAATAAATATTTAACGATTTTATGATTAGTTTAAAAACGTCCGTCCTTTATGACTCACCCGGTATTTACCATGTTCAATATCCATGCAGAAATAAAAAAATATGTGTATTTTTTATTGTTTTATTTTTAATGAAACAAAAGAGGGTGATTTGAACTTTTGTGTTTTTTAATTTTTAAAATATTTTTTAATTTTGTTTTTACTTTTGACTGTATTCAATAGTTTCCTTGGGAGACTTGACGCTACGATCATCCGATCCCCTGTGCTATACATAGTAGGGCTACAGCACTGCTATGTATAGCAAAAATCCAGATCTCCTATGAACATCAGCCAAGGCATTCACAGGAGGATCGTGATGACAGACTCAAGGGTTTCTGCAGACCCCCAGCTGTCATGACAAGAAATCGGCTCAAATGGGCGGAACTTGCGACGTGCTTCCGGATGGCGTGTATTAAATGTTGCAGTCAATGATTGACATCGGCATTTAACTGATTAACAGCCACAAGTGGATGTTGGATCCACCCACGGCTGTTAGAGGCACTTGATGAGTGAATAATTCAGCCATCAAGTGTGCGGTAATATGTTGGATCAGCGCCGTAGCCTGCATTAAAGGCACGAACATGGCCGATGATGTAAATACACGAACATGGCCGATGATGTAAATATACACCATCAGTTGAGAAGGAGTTGATATTGATTATATACTGCTCAAAAAAATAAAGGGAACACTAAAATATCATATCCTAGATATCTCTGAATGAAATATTCCAGTTGCAAATTTTTATTCATTGCATAATGGAATGTGTTCAGAACAATAAAACATAACAATTATCAATGTAAATCAAAATGAATATCCCATGGAGGTCTGGATTTGGAATGATACTCAGAATCAAAGTGGACAATCAAATTACAGGCTGATCCAACTTCAGTGGAACTGCCTCATGACAAGGAAAAGATGCTCAGCATTGTGTGTGACCTCCCTACTGTACAATGCCTGGGCATGCTCCTGATGAGGCGGCGGATGGTCTCCTGAGGGATCTTCTCCCAGACTTGGACTAAAGCATCCGCCAACTCCTGGACAGTCTGGTGCAATGTGACGTTGGTGGATGGAGCGAGACATGATGTCCCAGATGTGCTCAATTGGATTCTGGTCTGGGGAACGGGCGGGTCAGTCCATAGCTTCAATGCCTTCATCTTGCAGGAACTGCTGACACACTCCAGCCACATGAGGTCTGGCATTGTCCTGCATTAGGAGGAACCAAGGGCCAACCACACCAGCATATGGTCTCACAATGGGTCTAAGGATCTCATCTCGGTACCTAATGGCAGTCAGGCTACCTCTGGCAAGCACATGGAGGGCTGTGCAGCCCTCCAAAGAAATGCCACCCCACACCATTACTGACCCACTGCCAAACTAGTCATGCTGAAGGATGTTGCAGCAACAGATCAGGGAGGACACATGTATTACAGACACTGGTGGGAGAAGAGCAGCCGGGGGCATATAGATGGTGGGCCAGTATGGGATAATAATAATCTTTATTTTTATATAGCGCCAACATATTCCGCAGCGCTTTACAGTTTGCACATATCATCATCGCTGTCCACGATGGGGATCACAATCTAAAGGTAAATGCTATAAAAAGATTGCCTGATTGATATTTCTTCCCTATTCAACCCGCAAAAAATGTAACACTGAGGCCGTGTAGAGTAAATGCTGCATCTTTTCTAGTGCTTTTCTACAGGTGTACTGCAGTGCGCAGGTGCCAGAAAAGGTCAAAGAGCCCCAGCACCTACGCACTGCAAGGTAGAGAAGTACACCTGAGCAGGAGCGCAATGCAGGGGAGCCTGTGTGGATGATGCAGGGTTGTGTCATCCACAAGAAGCAAGCAGGATAAGAAGATGGGAGGCGCAGGACCAAAACCAGGGACACCGATCGGACCGGACTGCCCCAAAGGTGACTATAATAAAAGTTATTTTTCAGTTCTTCCAGGTCGGGTTGGGGGCTTATATACAGCATTATAGAATGCTGTTTATAAGCCCTGAAAGGTGATGGCTGTATCTTATATCGGCCAAAACTGCTGACAGGTTCACTTTAAAGACCACAAATTGTCTTAAATATAGCTGCATGAGGATCGCTTAATGGCTACAGTCATGCTGTCCTATGTTGTACCACAAATCTCACTACAGTGATAATTCGTAATACAAATAATGTAGTAGTTGCTACCTCTAGTCCTATGTAACACCACAGATAAAACACAGTTGTGTACCATACAAAAAAATATGAAAAGTAGCACAATGCAGTTACAAAAAAACCTAGCCTTTAAACCAATATTATAAATAATGCTGCTATATAAAGGACAAATAATACCACCAGACCATAACCACATATTACTAATAATAAATAGATAACCCCTGTACTAAGACTAATATTACCCACCAGAGAGTGGTAGATACCACTTCTACACAGGTACTTTGTAGACCTTGCACCTTAAGGGAAGAAGATTGTCCAGCTCCACGCAAGCATTTGTATCTTCTGTGCTGGCATTTTAACCTCGTATTTGTATGGATTGAAGTGAATAAAAGGAATCTCAATTTTCACTACATCGTGGAGCTGGACAATCTTTTTCCCTTATTGTGCAACTCAAGCGCCCTGACACGGCGGTCTCGTGCTCCGATGCTCAAGATGCTTTCTCTGGTAAGCTGGGTTTTTTATTGAAACTTTGTAGACCTACAGCACTGATAAATCCAGTAACACACAGGTGACATTCTCTTTGATGATAGTCATTCATTTTCCCTTTTCCTTCTGAACCAGATCACCATGACAACATCTTGTGTTTGCAGAATGTAATGCATGACACGTTTGTCTCATTACTTTAACAGCACCAAGCCCATTTTCCCTACCCAAGATACACTGCGCTATAACCATCCAAAGTTCCACAGGTAATACTGCCACTTCTTTGTGTCCTTCACAATAATCATACCCTATGTGAGGCAGTGACCGGTATTACGTGTAAGGGACACTATGTATTCCTCTCAGGATGCGCACGGAGGTGTACTGAGGCCATGAGAATGCACTGAAGTCACAGGTGTAGCTGTGATTGCAATGGAAGGTAAAAGTAAGTGTGGGTCTTGGGCATGCTAGTTGTCCAAGGCAGACTAAAATAAAACCTGCTCTGGGCTTTTGGGTTTTGAAACAGACTACAGATGGTAGTGTTGCAGTCTGTTTAATTCCCAGCCCGGGTTTTCCATGTGGCCTGCGGCCACAGATTCCAATTGAAAGCCCTGCAGTAAAGGGTTTGGGTGTGTCAGGGTTAGTGTCAGTTTGGGGTTTGTAAGAGTGCAGAGCAGAGGGCTCTGCAGAGCTCCACCTGTGTGACAGAACGCAGGCAAGCGGAGCCAAACAGCCAATGAAGCTAAAAGCTCTGCCACCCGCAGCCTACATGGCGGTGCAGTCGCCCACGGCAACAGGTCATGGAAGTGGACTGGCGTGTTTAGTGACTGTAATATGGAGGATATGTGCCTGGCTGTGAACCGGAGGTGAATTGTCTTGTGCCCGGCAGCGATCTGAAGGTGGGCTGTCCTGTTCCAGGCTGCGATCCGGAGGATAGCGTGTGCTGTGTTTTGCTGTGAGTAAGCATTAGGCCGGGGTCAGACTTGCGAGTGTGATGTGAGAAACTCGCGAGAGTCTCTCGCATCAATACCCAGCACAGCCGCCGGCACTCGGGTTTAATGCATCTGTGGTTGCCTTCATAAATCACCATCAGTTGAGTTTATGGCTTACCAAGATTTACCAATTGGTTTAACCAAATTACCTCTTGACTTGCGTGGCCTGCAAATGCATACTTTGCTTCTGTAGATGACAAGGCTAAAGACAACTGTTTTCTCCTAGACCAAGAAACTGAACTTTCTTCAAGCTTGAACAAATACCTGCTTGTTGATTTACATTCACTTAAGTCACCAACCCAGTCTGCATCCACATAGCCTGTGAGTTTTAGATCTCCTGTTGCAGATATCCTTACATTTATGTGTTTCTAAACGCAAGCAATGACTAGCCAGGTCTTTCCCCGGGAGGGAACAACCACAGGAAGGGCAGTCTCCAATGAAGGAAACCACCTATGCCAAAACATGGTATCCATCCACAGACCGCTGTTTTGGGGTATTGCCCCTCATCAGTGTGGAGTAGGAAACTGGCCAGTAGGAGCAATGCCTGTGGATGGATACCATGTTTTGGCATAGGTGGTTTCCTTCATTGGAGACTGCCCTTCCCGTGGTTGTTCCCTCCCGGGGAAAGACCTGGCTAGTCATTGCTTGCGTTGAGAAACATGTGATGGTGTCTCCACGGCTTGTGTTTTGCATATATTTACATATTTCCCATAAGGGTGGGGGCATTGCCCTAGAATCACTGCATTGAGAAACATGTGATGGTGTCTCCGCAGTGTTGGATGTTGATGAGATACTTCCAATCTACATCCATGACGAAGTGGTTCTTAGGGTCACAGAGACCAAATTCCTTGGTGTTATCATCTCTCATGATCTTAAATGGGGGAAAAACGTGGATGCTGTTATAAGAAAAGCACAACAGAGGATGTTCTTCCTGCGTCAGCTGAAAAGATATGGTTTGTCTAAGAATCTGCTGATCTTATTCTTTAATGCTGTCATCAGATCTGTGATTTGTTCCTCTCTGATAGTCTTGTATGGGGGAGCCACTGCGCATGACAAACTCCGCTTACAAAGGACTTTCAGAACAGCAGAGAAAATTATAGGCTCCCCCCTGCCTAAAATCCAGGATCTTTATGATAAGAGTATTCGATCCCACGCATTGAAAATTTCATCCGATCCCTCTCACCCGGGACACTCCTCATTCCAACTACTCCCTTCAGGACGTCGCTTCAGAGTCCCCAAATGCAGTACCAACCGCCATATGAACAGCTTCTATCCACTCTCTGTTCAACAATTAAATCGTCATGTGTAGACTATATACTGTATCTGTCTTGTTAGATGTTACTTGTTGTATCTGTTGTTATATATTATGTTGCCTCTTTGCCACAAAGAATTCCTTGTATATATGTAATATGTACTTGGCGATAATAAATTTGATTGATTGATTGATCTCCATGAGTTCATTCATCCTCATTTTTCACAGTCTTCTACTAGGACCGCCCCCGCCACATTAACCCCTGGCACAGTGCGATCAAACACGATCACAGTGTACCGGGGATTTAGGATAGCATCGGCAGGGAGGGGGCTCCCTCCGTGCTTCCCTGAGACCCCCTGTTATGATTGAGTCACCGAGGAGGAAAGCAAGACCAAGCTAAGTCATAGAAAACCAGAGAGGTTGGTAACTAAGCGGATTGCAGACCCCTGATCCTATCCACACAACTAGCAGTAGCCGTGGAGCTTACCTACAGTTAGGTCCATATATACTTGGACAGAGACAACATTTTTCTAATTTTGGTTCTAGACATCACCACAATGAATTTTAAACAAAACAATTCAGATGAAGTTGAATTTCAGAATTTCAGCTTTCATTTGAGGGTATCCACATTAAAATTGGATGAAGGGTTTAGGAGTTTCAGCTCCTTAACATGTGCCACCCTGTTTTAAAAGGACCAAAAGAAATTGGACAATTGACTCCAAGGCTATTTCATGGACAGGTGTGGGCAATCCCTTCATTATGTCATTCTCAATTAAACAGATAAAAGGCCTGGAGTTGATTTGAGGTGTGGTGCTTGCATTTGGAAGGTTTTGCTGTGAAGGAAACATGCGGTCAAAGGAGCTCTCCATGCGGGTGAAACAAGCCATCCTTAAGCTGCAAAAACAGAAAAAACCCATCTGAAAAATTGCTACAACATTAGGAGTGGCAAAATCTACAATTTGGTACATCCTGAGAAAGAAAGAGCACTGGTGAACTCATCAATGCAAAAAGACCTGGGCGCCCACGGAAGACAACAGTGGTGGATGATCGCAGAATAGTCTCCATGGTGAAGAGAAACCCCTTCACAACAGCCAACCAAGTGAACAACAGTCTCCAGGAGGTAGGTGTATCAATATCCAAATCTACCATACAGAGAAGACTGCATGAAAGTAAATACAGAGGGTTCCCTGCACGGTGCAAGCCACTCATAAGCATCAATAATAAAAAGGCTAGACTGGATTTTGCTAAAAAAAAATCTAAAAAAGCCAGCACAGTTCTGGAAGAACATTCTTTGGACAGATGAAACCAAGATCAACCTCTACCAGAATGATGGAAAGAGAAAGGTATGGTGAAGGCGTGGTACAGTTCATGATCTAAAGCATACCATATGATCTGTAAAACACGGCGGAGGCAGTGTGATGGCTTGGGCATGCATGACTGCCAGTGGCACTGGGTCACTAGTGTTTATTGATGATGTGACACAGGACAGAAGCAGCCAAATGAATTCTGAGGTATTCAGAGCCATACTGTGTGCTCAGATCTAGCCAAATGCAGCCAAACTGATTGGTCTGCGTTTCATACTAAAGATGGACAATGACCCAAAATATAAAGCCAAAGCAACCCAGGAGTTTATTAAACCAAAGAAGTGGAATATTCTTGAATGGCCAAGTCAGTCACCTGATCTCAACCCAATTGAGCATGCATTTCACTTGTTAAAGACTAAACTTCAGACAGAAAGGCCCAAAAGCAAACAGCAACTGAAAACCACCGCAGTGAAGGCCTGGCAGAGCATCAAAAAGGAGGAAACACAGCGTCTGGTGATGTCCATGAGTTCAAGACTTCAGGCAGTCATTGCCAACAAAGGGTTTTCAACCAAGTACTAGAAATGAACATTTTATTTACAATTATTTAATCTGTCCAATTACTTTTGGTCCCTTTAAAAACAGGGTGACACATGTTAAGGAGCTGAAACTCCTAAATCCTTCATCCAATTTTAATGTGGATACCCTCAAATGAAAGTTGAAAGTCTGAACTTCAACTGCATCTGAATTGTTTTGTTTAAAATTCATTGTGATAATGTCTAGAACCAAAATTAGAAAAATGTTGTCTCTGTCCAAATATATATGGACCTAACTGTACAATGATTCTAGACGCCTCGACACAGCCGGAGAACTAAATAAGCCTAAAGCAAGAAAGGGGAAATCTAAACTGCCCCAGAGCAGACCCCAAAGGAATAGATAGCCCCCAAACATATATTGTCGGTGAGACACTGTCTGCAATCATGCAAAAAACCCTGCAAAAAATGCCCAACACGTCTGATAGAAAAAATACTGAAGTCACTAGACTTCGCACACTATATCAGCACTCTGGTATATTCTGAAAGCAGAGCAAAGAGAGGCCAATCTAATAAGGGACAAAAACAAACTGGCACAAACAGTAACATAAGAATGGAAATTCAGCACGGCCCCAGCTGGGGCTGGCTGACCACACAAAACTGAAATAGACAAAACCAAATCAAATGTGAACAATAGCAAAAAAACACTTAGCTTGAGCATGCAGGGACTGAGCTGGAAACTAAGACCTCAGGAGGCAGGAAAAAATCACCAGCAGGGATAGAGGGAGTTGGCTGTCTTAAATCCAGTCAGAAACTCCCAATGTCCAATCGTCCTCCTCATTATCAGGAGGCAGGCCTCTGTTAATTAGATCAGCTCCATTACCTCCTGTAACCACCAGAGGGAGCTCGGAAAGAGAACTCGCGACCCCTCTGTCAATATAACCATCTCCACTACCTTCACCAGTAACCAGAGGTAGGCCAGAAAGTGAATTCACAACAGTACCCCCCCTTGAGGAGGGGTCACCGAACCTTCATCCACGCCACCAGGCCAATCAGGATGGGCCCGGTGAAAAGCATAAGCCAATCTATCGGCATGAATGTCACCCAGATAACAGTCATTCTCTGAGAGACAGGAAGATCAGAAATAAAATCCTTTGAGATATGGGTCCATGGCCTCTTGGGCACCGGCAGGGGCATCAACAACCCACTAGAATGAGAACAGGGTTGAGACCGAGAACAAGTCCCACAGGACTGCACAAAAAACTTCCTGACATCATGAGATAAGGCAGGCCACCAAAAAGACCGACTCACCAAATCTCTGGTACCAAAAATACCTGGATGACCAGCCAACGCGGAGCAATGAATTTGAGACATTACTCTCTTCCTCCACTGGTCAGGAACATACAATTTTCCCATAGGGCAACGCTCAGGTTTGTCCTCCTGAAATTCCTCCAGGGCAAGTCTCAAATCGGGCGAGATGGCGGAAAGAACTACCCCCTCACCTAGAATGGCAATAGGCTCGGTCACAATAAGAGAATCCGCAAAGAAACTCCTAGAAAGGGCGTCTGCCTTTACATTCTTAGTGCACGGAGGAAAAGAAACCACAAAATTAATACGCGTGGAAAACAAGGCCCACCTAGCCTGTCTAGGATTCAAGCGTTTGGCTGATTCAAGATAAATCAAATTCTTGTGCTCGGTGAGGACCACAACTTGATGTCTAGCTCCCTCCAACCAATGTCTCCACTCCTCAAATGCCCATTTCATGGCCAACAATTCCCGATTCCCCAAGTCATAGTTACGTCATAGTTACGTTCAGATGGGGAGAATTTTCGAGAAAAGAAGGCACAGGGATTCATTTTAGAAGTCACCGGATCTTTTTGGGACAAAACAGCTCCTGCACCAAACTCAGAAGCATCTACCTCCACCTGAAATGGAAGTGAAACATCAGGTTGCCGTAGAACCGGAGCAGAAGTGAATCTCCGCTTAAGCTCCTGAAATGCCGAGACTGCCTCTGGAGACCAATTCACCACATCAGCGCCCTTTTTGGTCAGATCAGTCAGTGGTTTGACAATACCAGAAAAATTACCTATAAATTTACGATAGAAATTAGCAAAACCCAAAAACTTCTGGAGAGCCTTCAAAGAAGTGGGCTGAACCCAATCATAAATGGCCTGTACCTTTGCCGGGTCCTTTTCAATAGCCGACGGATACAAAATAAATCCCAAAGATGAAATCCTCTGTACACCAAAGAGGCATTTCGATCCCTTAACAAACAGGGAATTCTCCCTCAAAATCCGGAACACAGTCCGGACATGTTCCACATGAGAATCCCAATCACTGGAAAAGATCAAAATATCATCCAGATAAATGATTAAAAACTTATCCACAAAGTCCCGGAAAATATCGTTCATAAAGGATTGGAAGACAGAAGGGGCATTAGTGAGCCCAAAAGGCATCACCAGGTACTCAAAATGTCCCTTTGATGTATTAAACGCTGTCTTCCATTCAACCCCATGCTTGATGCGAATAAGATTATACGCCCCCCTGAGGTCAAGCTTGGTAAACCAGCAGGCACTTTTAACTCTGGAAAATAAATCAGAAATCAGGGGTAACGGGTACTGATATTTAACAGTGATTTTGTTAAGGGAACGATAGTCAATACAAGGCCTTAATGAACCATCTTTCTTGGTCACAAAAAAAACCCAGCACCTAAGGGTGAAGAGGATGGTCTAATATGACCCTTCTCCAACGACTCCTTGATATAAGATCGCATAGCATCATGTTCGGGTACCGATAAGTTGAAAAGCCGACCCTTGGGAAATTTACACTGGGCATTAACTCAATTGCACAGTCATAACTCCTATGAGAAGGCAAAGACACAGACTTACTCTCACTAAATACATCAGAAAAATCAGCCAAATAATCGGGAATATCATGAGACTGGGGAGAGGTGGAGAAAACAGGAGTGTTATTAAGAACACACTGACAACCCGAACTCACCACAGACGCAGATTTCCAATCCAAAACAGGATTATGAGTTTGCAACCAGGGAAAACACAGAACAATAGTATCATGCAAATTATGCAGCACCAAAAATTTACAATTTTCTTGGTGGTCCAGGGCGACCCGCATTATCACCTGGGTCCAAAACTGGGGTTTATTCTCCGCCAAAGGAGTAGCATCAATACCCCTCAAAGGGATAGGAGTCCGCAGGGGTATCATGGGAAAACCACAACATTTAGCAATGTCCAAATCCATCAGATTCAAAGCTGCTCCTGAATCCACAAAAGCCTTAGCAGAAAATGTAGATAAGGAGCAGATCAGAGTAATTGCCAAAAAGAACTTAGGTTGTACACTGCCCACAGCAAATGTGTGCGCAAAACGTTTCTCTCATTTAGGGCAGACAGAAATAGTATGAGAGGAGTCTCCACAGAAAAAACACAGCTTATTATGCCTTCTAAACTCCTGACGTTGCGCCCTAGACAAAACCCTATCACATTGCATGGGTTCAGATGTTTGTTCAAAAGGCGGCAATGCCTCTCGTGTAGTTTTACCTTCACGTAAACGCTGATCAACTTGAATGACTAATGACATAGAATCATCAAGACCAGAGGGAACAGGAAATCCCACCATAACATCTTTTACGGTTTCTGATAAACCCTTCCGAAAGAGAGCTGCTAAGGCACCGTCATTCCATGTAGTAAGGACCACCCACTTTCGGAATTTTTGACAGTATAACTCTGCAGAATCCTGTCCCTGGTTCAATGCCACGAGGGTTTTATCAGCTTGATCAATAGCATTAGGTTCATCATACAACAACCCCAAGGCTTGAAAAAATGCGTCTACTTTAGTCTGAATAGGATTTCCAGGTGTCAGAGAAAAAGCCCAATCCTGGGGATCACCGTGCAGCAAGGAGATGACATTTTTAACCTACTGCACAGAGCTCCCCAATGAGTTAGGCTTCAAGGCAAGAAATAGTTTACAATTATTCTTAAAATTCAAAAATTTAGACCGATCCCCAGAAAACACATCAGGAGTAGGGATTTTTGGTTCAACAGCAGGTAATTGAGCGAGATAGGCGGAAATTCCCCGCACTTCAGCAGCGAGCTGCTCAACATGATCAGACAATTGCTTAATCTCCATTAGAGAAAAAAAAATCCTCCTATGGCCCCAGAGAAAAAGAGGAAAATATATATATATATATTAAAAAAAAAAATTCTGACACTTTTTTTTTCCCTTTTTTTTTTTTGAAATTCTCTCCTGCTTTTGAGTAACCTAGAATCTGCATTTTAGGCTGGTGATTCTGTTATGATTGGGTCACCGAAGAGTTAAGCAAGACCAAGCTAAGCCACAGAAAACCAGAGAGGTTGGTAGCTAAGCGGATTGCAGACCCCTGATCCTATCCACACAACTAGCAGTAGCCGTGGAGCGTACCTCCGATGATTCTAGACGCCTCGACACAGCCGGAGAACTAAATAAGCCTAAAGCAAGAAAGGGGAAATCTAAACTGCCCCAGAGCAGACCCCAAAGGAATAGACAAGATGAAAACACAAACGCAGGTAGGAAAATAGGCTGAGCAAACGATGGGCAATCTCAAATGTAATACTAAAGGGTTCTCAAGTTAAATCATATACATATATCCCTTAAAGCTATTTGCACCTTCATGGGACACAAGATATCGCAGCATCGGGCCTCCTGATGAGCCTAATAAGGCGAAACGCGTTGAGGCGTTAACTATTTGTTGGCAGGTGGCGATAAATGCAGATGAGTATCGCTGTGGCAGTTCTGCGTTTTTTGTATATGTACAGCAATGGGATATTGTTTTTGGCCGTTTTGTGGGTTATTGCTTATTAGAGTCAGTAATCCAATAGAATAAAGTGCCCGTTTTTTGGTATATCAATAGATCCTTTACATGAGACTGAGGCACTATTCACAACTGCTTTATCCCATTATGATGTCTGTTGGCCTTTTAGGGACATTATCTAATATGACCACCTAATGCCATATGTGTTCTAACTCTAATTTTAACCTCTTTCTTTGGGACACAGGGTCCTCTATAGAGCAGCTTGGTCTCTGTCTAGAAGCAGGGGTTCCTTTATATTGTATTGGGTAGAAGGGACCACTAGAGGTGGTAGGGTTTATCAGGGCCCCTAGGGACAGCCATCGTTGAGCGGGGGCGCCAATACGTTCCCCCCTAGGGTGCCAACCTCCGCGGCCAGGCAGGATACAGCTCAGTCACATATGAGGGATTCCAAGGTGTCACCTTAGTATGGGCTTTGCTTGAACACTTTTATTTACTTTTTTCATCTTTAGTCACGTTTTTTCTGGTGTATACCACATTTGTGGTTTTTAAACAATAAAGTACCATTTTAAGGGATATATGTATATGAGCAAACGATGGGGCCCAAACTAACTAGACAGCACAGGAAAGGAAAGACACTGTCTGCAATCACGCAAAAAACCCTGCAAAAAATGCCCAACACGTCTGATAGAAAAAATACTGAAGTCACTAGACTTCGCACACTATATCAGCACTCTGGTATTTTCTGAATGCAGAGCAAAGAGAGGCCAATCTAATAAGGGACAAAAACAAACTGGCACAAACAGTAGCATAAGGATGGAAATTCAGCACAGCCCCAGCTGGGGCTGGCTGACCACACAAAACTGAAATAGACAAAACCAAATCAAATGTGAACAATAGCAAAAGAACACTTAGCTTGAGCATGCAGGGACTGAGCTGGAAACTAAGACCTCAGGAGGTAGGAAAAAATCACCAGCAGGGATAGAAAGAGTCGGCTGTCTTAAATCCAGTCAGAAACTCCCAATGTCCAATCGTCCTCCTCATTATCAGGTGGCAGGTCTCTGTTAATTAGATCAGCTCCATTACCTCCTGTAACCACCAGAGGGAGCTCGGAAAGAGAACTCGCGACCCCTCTGTCAATATAACCATCTCCACTACTTTCACCAGTAACGAGATGTAGGCCAGAAAGTGAAATCACAACACCCCCGCAGCAGCGCAATGTGCAGCACTGCTGCAGGGGCCTTCTTCCCTGCAGGTCCCCAGTTCCAAAATGGCGGTGGGGACCGTCAGGGGCCTGCAGGGAGGCGGCTTCCTCATGCCTGCAAAGCGCCGGCATTAGGAAGCCTGAAGCACTGCCTGTGACAGATCGCTGATCTGTCACAGTGATCTGTGATGTGACAATCAGCGATCTGTCACATGACAGTTATGTCTCCCCTTGTAATAAAGTTAAAAAAAGTGTAAAAATCATAGAATCATAGAATCATAGAATCGTAGAGTTGGAAGGGACCTCCTGGGCAATCTGGTCCAACCCCCTGCTCAAAGCTGGATTCGCTAAATCATCCCAGTCAGATGTCTGTCCAGCCTCTGTTTGAAGACTTCCATTGAAGTAGAACTCACCACTTCTCGTGGCAGCCTGTTCCACTCATTGATCACTCTAACTGTCAAAAAGTTTTTTCTAATATCTAATCTGTGTCTCCTCCCATTCAGTTTCATCCCATTGCTTCTAGTCTTTCCTTGTGCAAATGAGAATAAAGTTGATCCTTCTACAATGTGACAGCCCTTTAGATATTTGTAGACAGCTATTAAGTCTCCTCTCAGTCTTCTCTTTTGCAAACTAAACATTCCCAAATCCTGCAACCTTTCCTCATAAGACAGGGTTTGCAGACCGGTCACCATTCTGGTCGCTCTTTTCTGAACTTGCTCCAGTTTGTTGATGTCTTTTTTAAAATGTGGTGCCCAAAACTGGACACAATATTCCAGATGAGGTCTGACCAAAGAGGAGTGGAGGGAAATAATGACTTCACGTGATCTAGACTGTATGCTTCTGTTAATACATCCTAGAATTGCATTTGCCTTTTTTTGCTGCTGCATCACACTGTTGACTCATATTCAGTCTGTGATCTATTAGTATACCCAAGTCTTTTTCACATGTGCTGTCACTTAGCCCTATTCCTCCCATTCTGTATATGCTTTTTTCATTTTTATTGCCCAGATGTAGTACTTTGCATTTCTCCCTGTTAAACACCATTCTGTTAGTTGCTGCCCACTTCTCCAGTTTATTTATATCTTTTTGAATCCTCTCTCTCTCTTCTCTAGTATTAGCTATCCCTCCTAGCTTTGTGTCATCAGCAAATTTAATCAGTTTACCCTCAATTCCTTCATCTAAATCGTTGATAAAGATGTTGAACAATACAGGGCCCAGGACAGAGCCCTGTGGTACCCCACTTGAGACATTCTTCCAACTGGATGTGCAGCCATTTACGACCACTCTTTGGGTCCGATCACTAAGCCAGTTATGAATCCACATAACAGTTGCCTTGTCCATTCCATACTTAGTCATTTTTTCAATAAGGATTGTATGAGAGACTTTGTCAAATGCTTTGCTGAATTCAAGATATACTATATCTACAGCATTTCCTTGATCCACCCAATCAGTGATTCCATCATAGAAGGAAATTAAGTTAGTCTGACATGACTTATTAGTTACAAACCCATGCTGACTCTGTTTAATCACTTCATTCTTATCCAGGTACTGACATACATGTTGTTTAATAATTTGTTCAAAGATCTTTCCTGGTATAGAAGTCAGACTCACCGGCCTATAGTTGCCTGGGTCCACCTTCTTCCCCTTTTTGAAGATAGGAACAACATTTGCTCTTCTCCAGTCTTCTGGCACTTCTCTTGTTCTCCAAGAATTTTCAAAGATTATGGAGAGGGGTTCAAAAATTTCTTCTGCTATCTCCTTCAGTACTCTGGGGTGTAATTCATCTGGACCTGGAGACTTGAATTCATTTAGGTTAGCTAAGTGTTTCCTCACTATCTTTCTGTTTATAGATATCCTGGATTCTTCTATTCCCTTAATAGGACAGTGAAGAACAGTTGATGTTACATTTCCTTTCTGAGAGAAAACAGATGCAAAATAGGAATTTAAAAGTTCAGCCTTCTCAACATCCTGTCTTACCATTTCATCATTTTCATCCTGTAAAAATCCTATGGCATCTTTGACTTTTCTTTTACTTTTGACATATCCCCAAAATCCTTTATTATTGCTTTTGAGATCTCTTGCAAGCCTCAATTCATTTTCAGCTTTAGCTAATCTGATTTGTGCCCTGCAGGTTCTGCAGACAGCATTATATTCTTCTTTAGATATGCCTCCCTCTTTCCATTTTATAAACATTTTTTTCTTCCTTTTTAGCATGTGCTTAAGTTCTGTGTTCATCCATCCTGGTTTCCTTAAATGCTTGCTATTCTTCCCTCTTTTCGGAATTGTTAACAACTGTGCTTTGAGAATTTCATTTTTCAAGATTTCCCATCCTTCCTGGACATTTTTGTCTTTAAGGATAACCAGCCATTGGATCCCTCCAATTCTCTTTCTGAATCCCTTAAAATCTGCTTTTCTGAAATCTAACCTTGACGTCTGAGTCTTCACAGGTCTTCTGCCTCTAGTTATCCAAAATTCTAAAATAGCATGGTCGCTACCTCCTAGGGTCCCAGCCACTTTTACCTCCTCAACCATTTCCTCCCTGTTTATAAGGATTAGATCCAAGGTAGCAGTTCCCCTTGTTTTCTCCCCTACCTTCTGGAAGATAAAGTTGTCAGCAAGAGAGGATAAGAATTTCCTTGACCTGTTAGTTTTGCCTGAGAGAGATTCCCAACAAATGTCTGGATAGTTGAAATCTCCCATGACAACTATGTCATATTTTTTGGAGAACTTGGCCATTTGATGCATAAAGAGTTCATCCATATTTTCAGCTTGCACAGGCGGCCTGTAGTAAATGCCTACAATGGTGTCCTTTCCATTGTTCTGTCCTTGTATTCTTACCCAAACAGTTTCCACAGAACTCCCAGTCTCTGAAGCTTCAATCTCTGTGCAGATATACGCGTTTCTAACATACAATGCGACACCTCCTCCTCGTTTATCAAGTCTGTTTCTTGCAAATAAGTTGTATCCTTCTAGTCTTGTATTCCAATCATGTGTATCATCCCACCAAGTTTCAGTGATTCCAATGACATCATATTTCTTTTCCTGTGTTAGTAGTTCCAATTCTCCTTGTTTGTTGCCCATGCTTTGTGCATTAGTATAGAAACATTTTAGTTTGTGATTGGTTTCTCTTTCTCCAATATTTTTATTAATTAGATTCTTTTGTCTTTGTTCTTCCTTTTCACCTCTAATAGCAGAGTTCTCAATAGCATTTGTCAGGTGTATGGCTTTTTCTGGTCTTTTGCTTCCCTTCCCATGTTGTTCTAGTTTAAAGCTCTCCTTACAAGTGTAGCAAGGCGACTTCCAAATACATGTTTTCCAGTCTTCGTAAGGTGCACCCCATCTCTAGCAAGTAGTCCATCGTATAAGTAATTCACTCCGTGATCCAGAAATCCAAATCTTTGCTGACGGCACCATCGACGTAGCCAGTTGTTCACCTGCAGAATCTTATTCCACCTCCTTGTTCCATGGCCATCCACTGGAAGGATGGAAGAGAAGACCACCTGTGCTCCCAGTTCTTTCACTTTCTTGCCTAAGTCTTCAAAGTCTCTGCAGATGGTTTCCAGGTCATTTCTTGCGGTGTCATTTGTCCCCACATGTAGTAGCAGGAATGGGTAGTCATCTGTAGGTCTGAAGAGTCCTGATATCCTGTCAGACACATCTTTAATTTTTGCACCTGGAAGACAGCACATTTCCCTTGAAGTTATATCCGGTCTGCAGATAGCGGCCTCTGTTCCTCTCAACAGGGAATCCCCCATGACCACCACTCTCCGTTTCTTCTTCACAACATTTTTCTTTCTCCATCCAGGAGGACTCTGAAGGCGTACAAGGTTGCTGTTTGTTGGCAAAGTCTTATCCTGATGTATTTCTTCATCGTTTTCCTGCGTGAGAGCCTGGTACTGGTTCCTGAGCAGTATGGGTGCTGACTGCCTCCTGATCCTCCTGCTTCTCTGGGTCACATGTCTCCATTCCTCTGTTTCTTCAGGTGCACTTCGAATTTCTTCTCTTTCTGTAACATGAAGAGATAATTCTGCTCTGTCCAAGAACTCTTCACCTTCCTTAATGATCTTCAACGTAGCTAACCTTTCTTCGAGATAATAATTTATAAAAAAATCGCTAAATAAATTTAAAAAAAAATATTCCCTAATAAATTAATTTTTTGAAATTAAACTAAACCAAAGCAATAAAAGTACACATATTTAGTATTGCCGCGTCCGTAACGACCCGCCCTATAAAACTGTCCTATTAGTTAACCCCTTTAGCGAACCCCTTAAAAAATAAAAAATAAAGCAAAAAATAATGCTTATCATACCACCGAACAAAAGTGCAATAACGCGCGATAAAAAAGACGGATATAAATAACCATGGTACTGCTGAAAACGTCATCTTGTCCAGCAAAAAAGGAGCCAACATGCAGCATCATCAGTGAAAAAATAAAAGAGTTATTGCTCGCAGAATAAAGTGATGCAAAAATAATTATTTTTTATATGAAATTGTTTTTATTGCATAAAAGCGCCAAAACATAAAAAAAGACATAAATGTGGTATCGCTGTAATCATACTGACCCAAAGAATAAAATCACCTTATCAATTTTACCGCACGAGGAATGGTGTAAATGCACCCCCCAAAAGAAATTCTTAAAATGCTTGTTTTTGTTCATTCTGCGTGCCAAAAATTGGAATAAAAAGCGATCAAAAAAAGTCACATGCCCGAAAATGGTACCAATAAAAATGTCAACTCGTTCCGCAAAAAATAAGACTTCACATGGCTCGGTGGGTCAAAATACGGAAAAATTATGGCTCTCGAAATGTGGTGATGCAAAAACTATAAAAAACGCCATAAATAGTAAATCAAACCCCCCATTATCACCCCCTTAGTTAGGGAAAAATAATAAAATTAAAAAATAGTATTTATTTCCATTTTCCTATTAGGGTTAGGGCTAGTGCTAGGGTTAGGGCTAGGGTTAGGGTTAGGGCTAGGGTTAGGGCTGAGATTAGGGTTAGGGGTGTGTTGGGGTTAGGGTTGGAGTCAGAATTGGGGTTTTCCACTGTTTGGGCACATCAGGCGCTTTCCAAACGCAAAAACCTCCAAAACTAGGTACAAAGGATTATATAGTCTATGAGAAACCAGAGGAAAAATAATCCTTAAAAATTATCTTTTAATTGAATCACTGAAAACCTATAAAGGTACAATTACCAAGATACACAGGGGGTCAAGCATATAAGTCAAACTTGGGCGCTCTAATTAATTCACAGAATGAGGGGCAAAAAAGCTACATCGCCCTAGTACGCCCTAATAAGGCCCTTCCTGACCGCGGAGGTTGGCACCCTAGTTGTAGACGATATGGCGTCCCCGCTCAACGTCGGCGTCCCTAATAACGCCCTAGACCTCCCTATGTATACAAAAATTGGGGACACAAAAAGATCACACACTCACACCCACAATACCGAAAATTGGAAAAAAGTGAGGAGACAATTAGTCTCGTTCAAAAAAGTGCTTAGTGCTGTAAACTTATCTCGTAGTAAGCACACTGCAAACTTATCTCGTAGTCTAAAAGGTCTTTTACATGAAAATATTTCAAAAACTGGGTTTTCTGCAGGTCAAAAATAGGACTTATCTCGTAGTCAAAAAATGCTAGCCTGCAATAATAAACCCTAATATAGGGAATGTACAAGAAAAATGTCTACAGAGAGATAAATATCTAAAGTCAACAGTGTACAAAAAATACAAATAATAGTCCACAGTTTAGGACCAGCACGAATAATAATGTAGACACTGCACAATAATAGCAGCCAATTAGTGTCTGTCAAGCAGCTGTTTGCACATGCACAGAGTTTAATGAGGTTCAGTCCACCTCATCCAGCATACATATAATAACGGTGTAACCAAAAATGTAGCAGCAATCCAAAGCAATCCTTCATGAGGTTATAAAATCACATTCCCTCAGAACTTCTTAATTTTTTAATTTTTCATGTGGCAAGCAAAAAAAATAGCACAATGCAATGACCCTTTCCAAACAGTCAGCAAATTATAAAGCCAAATTGTGCTGAAAATAATCCCCCTAGAAATACTGGAGATCATGAAAATTCATGTAAAAAATAACACAGCCGTATTCCAAACGCAACATGGCGTCTGATCTCAATTCCAGCCAATTCTGCGTTGAAAAAGTCAAACGGTGCTCCTTCCCTTCCAAGCTCTGCTATGCGCCCAGACAGTGTTTTACCACCACATATCGGGTATCAACCTATTCAGGACAAATTGAAAAACAACTTTTGGGGTCCAGTTTCTCCTGTTACCCTTAGGAAAATAAAAAATTGGGGGCAAAAACATCATTTTTGTGGAAAAAAAATATGATTTTTTTATTTTCACGCCTGGGCGTTATAAACTTCTGTGAAGCTCTTGGGGGTTCAAAGTGCTCACCACACATCTAGATAGGTCCCTTAAGAGGTCTAGTTTCCAAAATGGGGGGTTTCCACTGTTTAGGCACATCAGGGGCTTTCCAAACGCGGCATGGCATCCAATTCCAGCCAAAAAAGTCAAATGGCGCTGCTTCCCTTCTGAGCTCTGCCATGCACCCAAATAGTGGTTTACCCCCAACATTTGGGGTATCATCGTACTCAGGACAAATTGCACAATAACTTTTGGGGTCCTGTTACCCTTGGAAAAATAAAAATTGAGGGTGAAAAATATGATTTTTTAATTGTACAACTGTACGTTATAAAACTTCTGTGAAGCCCTGGAAAGTTCAAAATTCTCACCACACATCTAGATAAGTTCCTTGGGGTGTCTAGTTTCCAAAATGGTGTCATTTGTGGGGGGGTTTCTACTGTTTTGGCACATCAGGGGCTTTCCAAACGCGACATGATGTCCGATCTCAATTCCAGCCAAAAAAGTCAAATGGCGCTGCTTCCCTTCCGAGCTCTGCCATGCGCCCAAATAGTCGTTTACACCCACATATGGGGTATCAGCGTACTCAGAACAAATTGCACAATAACTTTTAGGGTCCTGTTACCCTTGGGAAAATACAAATTGGGGGTGAAAAGATCATTTTTGAAGAAAAAATATGATTTTTTAATTGTACGGCTGTACGTTATAAACTTCTGTGAAGCCCTTGTGGGTTCAAAGTTCTCACCACATATCTAGATAAGTTCCTTGGGGTGTCTAGTTTCCAAAATGGGGTCTATTGTTGGGGGTTTCCACTGTTTAGGCACATCAGGGGCTCTCCAAACGTGACATGGCGTCCGATCTGAATTCCAACCAATTTTGCATTGAAAAAGTAAAACAGCGCTCCTTCCCTTCTGAGCTCTGCCATTCACTGAAACAGTGGTTCCCCCCCACATATGAGGTATCAGCGTACTCAGGAGAAATTGCACAATAACTTTTGCAGTCCAAATTCTCCTGTTACCCTTGGTAAAATAAAAAAATTGGACCTGAAGTAATTTTTTGTGAAAAAAAGTTAAATGGTCATTTTTTTAAACATTCAAAAAATTCATGTGAAGCACCTGAAGGGTTAATAAACTTTTTGAATGTGGTTTTGAGCACCTTGAGGGGTGCAGTTTTTAGAATGGTGTCACTTTTGGGTATTTTCTATCATATAGATCCCTCAAAGTGACTTCAAATGTGATGTGGTAAATAAAATGGTGTTGTAAAAATGAGAAATCGCTGGTCAACTTTTAACCCTTATAACTTCCTAACAAAAAAAATTTTGGTTCCAAAATTGTGCTGATGTAAAGTAAACATATGTGAAATGTTATTTATTAAGTTTTTTGTGTGTCATATCTCTGTGATTTAAGGGCATAAAAATTCAAAGTTAGAAAATTGCAAAATTTTCTAAATTTTTGCCAAATTTCCATTTTTTTCACAAATAAACGCAAGTTATTTGAATGAAATTTTACCACTACCTTGAAGTACAATATGTCACGAGAAAACAATGTCAGAATCACCAGGATCCATGGAAGCATTTCAGAGTTATTACCTCATAAAGGGACAGTGGTCAGAAATGTAAAAATTGGCCCGGTCATGAACGTGTAAACCACCCTTGGGGGTTAAGGGGTTAATATAACCCTCAAGTGGAATCTTGTACAAATCCTCTTCAATATCACCTTTTAAAAAGACAGTTTTGATGTCCAAATTTCTAACAAAGATCTTTTGTACAGCAGCTATAGCCATTAGAGTCCTGAATGTGGTCTGATTAGCAACTGGAGAAAGTGTGGCATCATAATCTTCACTATATTTTTGAGAATATCCTTTTGTGACTAATATTGCTTTAAATCTGTAAACCTTGTATTCAGAGACAAACTTAGGCTAATTTCACACTTGCTTTTTTTTGCAGCGCGTTTTTTCCCGCAAAAAAACGCATTGAAAAAACGCATACAAAAGCATACAACTGCTGCGTTTTTTTCAAGCATTTTTATGAGCATGCATGAAAAAAGCGCAGCGTTTTTATGCGTTTGTATGCGTTTTTAGTGCGTTTTTACCGCGTTTGCGGATTTTCCAAACATTAGGTGGCCCCTCACACTAACCCAAACCATGACTTTACTAACCCTAACCCTAACCCTGACCCTAACCCTAACCCTAACCCTGACCCTAACCCTAACCCTAACCCTGACCCTAACCCTAACCCTGACCCTAACCCTAACCCTAACCCTAATCCTGACCCTAACCCTAACCCTGACCCTAACCCTAACCCTGACCCTAACCCTTAATCAAACCATACTTAACCCTAACCCAAACCCTAAACCCTAACTAACCCTAACCCTGACCCTAACCCTAACCCTAACCCTGACCCTAACCCTAACCCTGACCCTAAACCCCCTTAACTAACCTTAACTCTAACCCAAACCCCTAAATTCCATGGTTAACAAAAAAAACGCATGTGCAAAAAAACGCATACATAAGCATGCCAATGCGCACATATGCGCACCCATAGACTTATAATGGGTGTCTTGCTGTAAAAAAACGCATTGCGCGCGCATGCGTTTTTTTGAGGCAAGTCGGACGCCAAAAAAATGCAACAGGATGCATTTTGTGCACCCGAGCGCATACCGCAAAAAAACGCATGCGCGCAAAAACGCATACAAACGCGTGTGTATGCTCACATAAGCGCATCCCATGCAAAGTATAGGAAAAAAAACGCATGCGTTTTTTAGCGCTAAAATCCCGCGAAAAAAAACGCAAGTGTGAAACCAGCCTTAGTCTTAAAAACCATTTACATTTGATTACTTTCATGTCTTGTGGTAGTTTGGTGAGTTTCCAAGTTTAAAGTTGATGAAGGAACTTCATTTCTTCATTAGCAGCATTAATCCACTTCATTTTTCTTGGACAGGCAGTTGTTGCATCTCATCATCCCATGACTGCAGCTCTGACTCAATTAGTGTTTTGACAAAATATGATAGACATTTAGCTGGTATACCCTTGTTTGATCTCGAAAATCTCCTGACTTCAGGTTCATTTCATTTTTCTGTTGCTTCTTCAGTGGTTGAAGAACCTAACCAAACTTTTACATCCTTTTCCTTGTTATTTTTAAATTGTGACTGAGTTTGTTGTTGCTTCAGCTGGACTACTGGTATGATGTCATGAAACTTGAGCAACACGAAGTTCTCATCAATCATTACATCTCTGCTTATTGTGACTTTGTTGGTTTCTGGGTGCAAGATTCTATATCCTTTCTGAGTTTCACTGTAGTCCACCAGGATACTTTCTTTTGCATGAGATTTCCACTTGGCATGTTTTTCTTTGGGAAAATATTCCTATGTGTTGTAGTTCAGGCGTCTTGCTGCTCCATTGCTCAAATGGAGTTTTTCTCAGTAGCTTTACCTGGTAATCTGTTTTGAAGATAGAAAGCTGTCATGATTGCTTCACCCCAATATAATGTTGGCAAATCATCAAATAGCATACTTCTTCCACTTTCACAAAATGTCTATTAACTTCTTTCCTCTACACCATTTTCTTCATTGTTGTATGATACAGTGGTCTGAAACACAATTACATTTTTCCTTAAAGCGCTTTGTATTTCTTTATTTGTATATTCAGTTACTTTTTCTGCATGCAAAATTTTCAGCATTCTCTCAAATTTGTTATTTTCTTCAGCGAGATGTATTTCAAGTGTCTCTGGAACCTCATCTTTGATGTGAAGCAGATAGACAACTGTATATGTTGAATAATCATCAATAAATATCTCTTCTTTCCAGGAATTTTAGTACTCATGTTCTTAGGAAAGGATTTTCTTGATATTTTCCCTTTAAGACAGCCGGTATATGTCATATATCTGATTACAGAGATCGAATGTTCAGTCATGGCCAAAAGTTTAGAGAATGACACAAATATTATATTTTCACATGATCTGCTGCCCTCTGGTTTTTATGTGTGTTTGTCAGATGTTTTTATCACATACAGAAATATAATTGCAATCATATTATGAGTAACAAAAGGTTATATTGACAGTTAGAATGAGTTAATGCAGCAAGTCAATATTTGCAGTGTTGACCCTTCTTCTTCAGGACCTCAGCAATTCTCCCTGGCATGCTCTCAATCAACTTCTGGATCAAATCCTGACTGATAGCAGTCCATTCTTGCAAAATCAATGCTTTTATTTTGTCTGAATTTGAAGGTTTTTGTTTGTCCTCCCGTCTCTTGATGATTGACCACAAGTTCTCAATGGGATTAAGATCTGGGGAGTTTCCAGGCCATGGTCCCAAAATCTCTATGTTTTGTTCCCTGAGCCATTTAGTTATCACCTTTGCTTTATGGCAAGGTGCTCCATCATGTTGAAAAAGGCATTGTTGATCGCTAAACTGCTCTTGGACGATTGGGAGAAGTTGATCTTAGAGGACATTCTGGTACCATTCTTTATTCATGGCTGTGTTTTTAGGCAAGACTGAGAGAGATCCCATTCCCTTGGCTGAGAAGCAACCCCACACATGAATGGTTTCAGGATGCTTGACAGTTGGCATGAGATAAGACTGGTGGTAGCGCTCACCTGGTCTTCTCCGAATAAGCCATTTTCCAGATGTCCCAAACAATCGGAAAGGGGATTCATTAGAGAAAATGACTTTACCCCAGTCCTCAGCAGTCCACTCCCTGTAGCTCTTGCAGAATATCAGTCTGTCCATGATGTTTTTTCTGGAGAGAAGTGGCTTCTTTGCTGCCCTCCTTGAGACCAGGCCTTGCTCCAAGAGTCTCCGCCTCACAGTGCGTGCAGATGGACTCACACCTGCCTGCTGCCATTCCTGAGCAAGCTCTGCACTGCTGGTAGCCCGATCCCGCAGCTGAAACACTTTTAAGAGACAGTCCTGGCACTTGCTGGTCTTTCTTGGGTGCCCTGGAGCCTTTCTGGCAACAAGGGAACCTCTCTCCTTGAAGTTCTTGATGATGCGATAGATTGTTGACTGAGGTGCAATCTTTCTAGCTGCGATACTCTTCCCTGTTAGGCCATTTTTGTGCAGTGCAATGATGATTGCACGTGTTTCTTTAGAGATAACCATGGTTAACAGAAGAGAAACAATGATGCCAAGCACCAGCCTCCTTTTAAAATGTCCAGTGGTGTCATTCTTACTTAATCATGACAGATTGATCTCCAGCCCTGTCATCATCAACACCCACACCTGTGTTAATGGAGCAATCACTGAAACGATGTTAGCTGGTCCTTTTAAGGCAGGGCTGCAATGATGTTGAAATGTGTTTTGGGGGATAAAGTTAATTTTCTAGGCAAATATTGACTTTGCAAGTAATTGCTGTTAAGCTGATCACTCTTTATAACATTCTGGAGTATATGCAAATTGCCATTAGAAAAAATGAAGCAGTAGACTTTGTAAAAATTAATATTTGTGTCATTCTCAAAACTTTTGGCCATGACTGTAATACCATCAGCAAATAGTTCTTGAATTAACTTTCTTATTTCTTCTGGGTCCCTATGTGCAAGACACCTGTCCCATACATGGATACAATTCTTGTGGTGTTTAGCAGTGTATACACTTTCCTTGCATTTTAGCTAGTACTACTCATCTTAGATTTTTCCTTCTGCTAGTGTGACCTTCTTTTGAGATGATACAGATGATACAGTTGTCATCTTTAAATGTAAATTCATTTCCTTGTCTTGTGCATTTCTTCACAGATAACAGATTGCTTTCAAGACTAGGGACATAGAGCAAATCCTTTTTTTACTTTGTGTTAGAGAGACATGACAATTAGTGTAACCATCTCTTATTAAGTTAACTCTGAATTCATATACTGATTATTAGCCAAGATCGCTTTCTCTGTCTTACTTTGGTCAAGGTTAGAGAAGATGCTTCTGTCATCAGTCATATGTCTAGTTGCCCGAGAGTCTATGTAACATGCATGCTTTGTTGTATCTAACACTTAACAGTAGAAGTAGCTTCAATAATTGAAGTGTCATATTCAGGGCTTTTTTTGTAAAAAAAATATTTGCCGGTACGCAATATTTGCCCCGACCTCCTCTGTGCAGCCCCCGACCTCCTCTGTGCAGCCCCGTCCTCCTCTGTGCAGCCCCGTCCTCCTCCTTCATACTCACCCTGCTGTGCCGTCGCTGAATGTCCCTGAATCCTCCATTGTCCAGTGCTGACAGCTTCTTCCTGCCTTCAGCGGTCACATGGTACCGCTCATTAAGCTTATGAATATGCTTCCATGCCCATGGGCGTCTATATTCATGAGCTTAATGAGCGGTACCATGTGACCGCTGAAGGCAGGAAGAAGCTGTCAGCGCTGGGACAAGGAGGATGCAGGGGACGTTCAGGGAGGCATGGGAGGAGTGAGTATGACTTCCCAGCCACCGGCTCCTGCCGCCCCTCCCTCGCTGAAGCACCTTCAGATTTCCGGTACACCGTACCATCGCATACCGGCGCAAAAAAAGCACTTGTCATATTCTTCAGTAATGGCACTTTTAGTCCTTTGATAATTATTTTGCTTTTTCAGCTGATTCATTCTAGCTTTCAAGACTCTGTAATCAGCCTTTAGGTGCCCTGATTTCATCCGGACAAAACATTCACGTGCTTTCTTCAAATTACTTTTATTTTGGGGTACATCTTGGGTGATAAAAGCAGATTCTGCTTTGGATATGTAAAGGAGGGAAAGCGGTTCATTTGATGCAGTGAGTAACCGGAGACAGAGAAAGGGTTAAGAAGTATTTACTAAACAATCAATAGCAGCAATACTCCTCGCAGGGAGGTAAAGGCAATGGCAAAAAATTATACAACATAAACGTAACACTTATCGGTTGAAGTTCTGACAGGGGGAAGGCTGGAATATCTCCTGGCAGCATCTCAAACGGTACACAAAATCTCTAGCTCTGTTAAGAAGAAACGAATAACACTGCCACCTGACAGTGCCGAAGGATTCAGCCCTCTTTGTCTTTGGTATGCTGGAACTTGGAAACAGTCCTTTGCGTGAATGTCCCAGAAATGGCGCCGGGCACGGGTCGCAAGCACGTGCACTAACCCCAACAATCCACGGTCTTTCGGAGTAGTCATTAAGCTGTTTTTCAGGTATCTTGGATAAAACAGGGACATTCAGCGGTACAGATACAGTCGGTAATTCAATAGCGTCAAGAGTATTCTCAAAGTCAGCACGTGGAGGTCTGGGGACAGAGGAGTCGTCAGTAGGAGATGTGGAGAGGGAGTCAACCTTCTCCTGTCACCTTCCCACAAAGTCTGACCCGTTCCTGCACTCAGGCCCCCTTAAGTACCCTGCGCCCCCTGCTGTCTGACCAGATGGTCTCTCCCTCTCGGAGAAAATCTCCCCCGCTAGCAGTGGTGACAGCCCCGATAGTTCTGGCCTTAAAGGGCACCGCACGCCGCTGACTCCATCTTGTCTCATCTCCATACAGATATGTCACTGCTGCTTACACTTTCTGTCTTTCATTTATACTCATCTTTATTATTATTATTATTATTATTAATTATTATAGCGCCATTTATTCCATGGCACTTTACATGTGAGTTTTCCTCTGACAAACTCCAATGTAAGCGTTGTGGCAGAGTTACTGGCATAATATGTGAAGGGAGATACGTGTCCCTGTGTATACTGTGGTCAGTGATGTAAAACCGGAGTGTTTTTGCCTCCAGCACACTAAGTACTGAGAGGATTAATAGGAACCTATGTTTATGCTGGTTTTAGTGGACCTCCATAGAGCGGGTGGGCAAGGGTCCACCGTATCTTCACCTGCAGAGCCCTGACAGGATCTGTGTAATGTCAAGGTCATGTGATCATCACATGGGGTGTTAAATACCTGGCCATGAGAGTCAGTGGGTGTTGTGTCTATGGAAAGCAGGAACTTCCACATAGCACCCCAAGGAGAGAAAGGACTGTGCGGGTTAACTGCAGGTGAACCCTGCAGGCAAAGGACTCTGTGCTACTTTATTTGTGTTGTTTACCATTATGCCAGTAAGGCTTTGCTTATTTTGCTGAACTCTGCCAATGTTTATGCTATCCACAATAAACTAGCAGGTGATCTTCTACCAGAATGGTTCCTGTGTCTACCTGGGAAAGCAGCTGAGTGTGTCAACCCCTTAAAGTGTATAATTTGGGCTTACATCTAGTGCAGTTACAAGTGTGTTATAGCTTTCTGGTAGCCTGCTTAGTAGTAGTGCAGCAACACGGAAATTCTTTAGATCTTCCCCAATGTCCCGCAGGCACTTTCAGGCACTCTACAATTTCTAGAGTATTTCTTATGTAATCCTGCATATTTTGGCCTTTATATAGGTTAGACTGAAACAGCTTTCTCATTAAATATTGCTTATTGCAGAGATGTAGTCTTTCATGCACATTCTGCAGAAGTTCCAACATTTCTTTTGCAGTTTCACATTTACATATTGTACTTGCACAATCTGATCATCTATACTGAGCGAGAGTGCTTTGGGCTTTTTGATCATTCTCTACCCAGTATGGTAGTGGGTCAGGTCTTGATTTCTGTGTGTACTGTATTTCCATGTACCTTCTACGATCAGTACCATCATTGCTTTGAATTTCCCGGCTTGGTAATTCTGAGTAGATAGATTTGGCACTGTGAACTTCATAGATTTGCTGCTGGAGGCCATCTTTGCTTCTTCTTAGTACACTGTTGTTCTCTTTTCTCTGGGTCTTTGGGTTTTTGGGCCCATAACCTGTTGGCAGCGGATAAATCTCTGTAACACAGTTTACAACTGGTATTTCTTATAGCTTAGGATCTTAGCGTCTTGTATGTCAGCTTGCAAAGTGAAAGTAAAGCGTGCTCCAGATAGTGATGGGTCATTCGTGAACGATCCGGTAGAAACAGTCAACTATCTGCTGTGTATAATGGGAGTCAGCACCTCAGTAAGAGCCACAAAATCCTCTGAATGGCTGTCACTGGGTGTAAAATTCAGGTGTTCGGTTGACGTAATTCCGCCCATCTGAACCAAACTTCGCCCGCTCATCAAATTAATTTGTTATCAGCAAGTAGGTGGAGTTTCAGCTGTGGGTGGGTGGGGGTTTGGCAGCATTAACAACAGCTTTATTATGTGTTCACCTATTGAGAGAAAATAAATAATAGGCATCCAAGTCGGCTCTTTTTGGTGGGTGGAGCCAGGAGAGCCAGATCACCAAAAAGAGCCTTTACTAACACTAGCTCCAGCTATATACACATACACACACAGACACACACACACACTGAGTGAACAAGAACTTCCTGTTTGCTTTTTTTGTTAACAGTGAATTATTGGCAATATAACACTATTGCAAGAGACAGAAACTCATGCATTATTAAACACTAGTAAATAGTAGCCGATACAATAAATACAATAATAAAGATTATTCCAACACACACAATAGTGCCTCCACAGTAATGTCACCTATTTGTGCTCCCTACAGTAATGTTCCATTTGTGCTACCACATGGTAATGTCTCCTATTTGTGCTCCCAGAAAACAATAATGCTCATTATTTGTTTCCCTACACAGTAATATCCCCCATTTTTGCCCAATACAACAGTAGTGTCCTTCAATCATGTAACCACATAGTAATGTTCAGTATTTGCTTCCCCACATTGTAATGCCCCCGTTTGTGCTGCCACACAGCAATGCTTCCAATTTGTGCTCCAAACAGTGATGCCCCCTTGTGGCCCCATAATAAAGTCCACTTTTTGTGCCTCAAAGAACAGTACTGTCCTCTATATTTGTCACCACATAGTAATGCCCCCTTGTGTTTTAAGACGGCCAGGGTGGTGCCTCACAGATGAAACAAAAAGTACTTTCAGCTCTGCATGCAGTGCTATACTCACTTTGGCTGCTGGAGTTTCCGCGTTCCCTGTTACTTCAGCCTTTGATGCATAATTCCCATAAATCACTCGGTACTCCATGTTCTTGCTCATTAGTGTAACTTTACTTTACAATAAAAGTCTTTACTTTGGTGGCACACATCACATACTGAGTCATCTTCCTTTCTGTCCCTGTCATCCAGACAGGCCCTGTTCTCACTAGCAGCATCTTCTGCCTGGCAATCCAGGCCATATCTTTTGGACAGTCCATGTCCCCCTGTTCCTTCCCATCACCAGCTCCTTATCAGCCCCATGTCCGACTCCAATGGGAAGAGGTGCTGGGAACACTTTCACTGCAACTCCCGCCCCGGTCATAGACCCCGGATCCTGATTGGGAATGATCCTTTCAAGCTGGTGCCCATCTGCACTGTTCACTGCCTGGGGCCCCTTACTGTTACCACAGCTTTATCCCCACAGCTATGATCCTCTGCTCTTTCTCTGCTCACATGTCCTATCCGTTGGCAGGCTGCCTGGGCTTCTGAACCCAACTAGGAAGCAACCCAGCTACAAGTTCCTTCTCTATGTTGCCCTTCCCAGTAAATTAACCCCTGTGCTATTCCCTACCACTAATGTTCCCCATTACATATCACATCAATAACATTAAGGCTGTGTTCACACACAGCGTTTTTTTAGCGGTATTTTTAGCGGATTTTCCAATAAAACCGCTAAAAATAAGCTTCCCATTCATTTCTATGCATTTTGCAGTTTTTGTGCATACCATACTGATGCGTTTTTTACCGCAAAAAAACGCTTTGCGGTAAAAACGCAGCATGCTCATTAATTTCGCGGATTTTTCCGCGTTTCTGGCTATTTCTATGTGTCTTGAAAACGCGCGGAAAAAAGCGCATAAAAACCGTGCATTTTTTGCGCAAAAAACGCCCGGAAAACGCGCAGAAAAAACCGCGCGGTTTCTGGGAAGGGAGTCAGGTTTTTCAGCAGAAATTTTCTGCTACGTGTGCACTTAGCCTAAGTCATGAGGTGTCGCAGATGACCGTGCAAACAGCACCTGGGAGAGAGGAGGCACATGAGGTTCTCCGCCACGTCCTTACAGTGTCATCACAAACTAATGTCCCACTTTTGTGCTCCCACATGGTAATGACACCTATTTATGCCTTTACACAGTAATATCCTGATTTGTGCCTCCACGCAGCAACGTCTGCCGTTAAAAAATAAATAACTTACCCCATAAAAAAAAAAGAACCATTCTGTCTAACCTTGCTTTGCTCCCATGCTGGCTAATGTCCACTGAACACCCGGGAGCTCTGGTAGTATATGGGCCTAATGTAGCTTTTGGCTTACCAGAATAAATTTCCGAGCAGGAAGCCAATGACTCTCTGCTCTGCCATAATTTTTAACTATAACCACAGGTAAGCATATACAGTGGGGAAAAAAAGTATTTAGTCAGTCAGCAATAGTGCAAGTTCCACCACTTAAAAAGATGAGAGGCGTCTGTAATTTACATCATAGGTAGACCTCAACTATGGGAGACAAACTGAGAAAAAAAAATCCAGAAAATCACATTGTCTGTTTTTTTTTCATTTTATTTGCATATTATGGTGGAAAATAAGTATTTGGTCAGAAACAAAATTTCATCTCAATACTTTGTGATATATCCTTTGTTGGCAATGACAGAGGTCAAACGTTTTCTGTAAGTCTTCACAAGGTTGCCACACACTGTTGTTGGTATGTTGGCCCATTCCTCCATGCAGATCTCCTCTAGAGCAGTGATGTTTTTGGCTTTTCGCTTGGCAACACGGACTTTCAACTCCCTCCAAAGGTTTTCTATAGGGTTGAGATCTGGAGACTGGCTAGGCCACTCCAGGACCTTGTAATGCTTCTTACGAAGCCACTCCTTCATTGCCCTGGCGGTGTGCTTTGGATCATTGTCATGTTGAAAGACCCAGCCACGTTTCATCTTCAATGCCCTTGCTGATGGAAGGAGGTTTGCACTCAAAATCTCACGATACATGGCCCCATTCATTCTTTCATGTACCCGGATCAGTCGTCCTGGCCCCTTTGCAGAGAAACAGCCCCGAAGCATGATGTTTCCACCACCATGCTTTACAGTAGGTATGGTGTTTGATGGATGCAACTCAGTATTCTTTTTCCTCCAAACACGACAAGTTGTGTTTCTACCAAACAGTTCCAGTTTGGTTTCATCAGACCATAGGACATTCTCCCAAAACTCCTCTGGATCATCCAAATGCTCTCTAGCAAACTTCAGACGGGCCCGGACATGTACAGGCTTAAGCAGTGGGACACGTCTGGCACTGCAGGATCTGAGTCCATGGTGGCGTAGTGTGTTACTTATGGTAGGCCTTGTTACATTGGTCCCAGCTCTCTGCAGTTCATTCACTAGGTCCCCCCGCGTGGTTCTGGGATTTTTGCTCACCGTTCTTGTGATCATTCTGACCCCACGGGGTGGGATTTTGCGTGGAGCACCAGATCGAGGGAGATTATCAGTGGTCTTGTATGTCTTCCATTTTCTAATTATTGCTCCCACAGTTGATTTCTTCACTCCAAGCTGGTTGGCTATTGCAGATTCAGTCTTCCCAGCCTGGTGCAGGGCTACAATTTTGTTTCTGGTGTCCTTTGACAGCTCTTTGGTCTTCACCATAGTGGAGTTTGGAGTCAGACTGTTTGAGGGTGTGCACAGGTGTCTTTTTATACTGATAACAAGTTTAAACAGGTGCCATTACTACAGGTAATGAGTGGAGGAAAGAGGAGACTCTTAAAGAAGAAGTTACAGGTCTGTGAGAGCCAGAAATCTTGATTGCTTGTTTCTGACCAAATACTTATTTTCCACCATAATATGCAAATAAAATGAAAAAAAAACAGACAATGTGATTTTCTGGATTTTTTTTTCTCAGTTTGTCTCCCATAGTTGAGGTCTACCTATGATGTAAATTACAGACGCCTCTCATCTTTTTAAGTGGTGGAACTTGCACTATTGCTGACTGACTAAATACTTTTTTTCCCCACTGTATAGTTGAAAGTGCAGCCTCTCCAACAGATTTCCAAACTTGTACAATCCTATTTTAAGCCCCCCTGAACACTCCTGGGCAGTTGGCAAGGGACCCTGCTTCTATAAATGTGTCACTTACTGTGCCACTTGCTGCAGTTTTGATAAAATCACTGGTTTATCAGCAGAAGATTATGTGCTTACTGTGGCTGCGAGAATTTGCTGTTATTTACGCCATCAAGTAAGCGATATGCATACTACCGCCTAGAAACTGTCTAGTGGACTTGGCCTTTCTCAATACACTTGTAGAAGTCTGCAGAGCGGTGATGTCACTGAGAAGTGGAGAAGAACATCACTGGATCCGGAGAGCGCAGTTGTATAGCACCAGGGTCAGGGTATTGCCTAAATGAACAATAGTTACATCAAAATCTAAACTCTTGATACAATATCTAAATATTTTAGAGGTAAACAGCAGCAGTAGATAAATGAGTGGAACTAACTTCTAAACACTGACTGTGGTGTTATTCCCTTGAGCTGTAAAATTAAGGCAAAAACAGTAATTCCTTTCTAATTAAAATTTGTAGTACAAAATCCAAATTCACTGCACACCACTAAAGGATAGTGCCATTAGCAAAGTAAGATGAATATATCACGCACATTGTTCAGGTAAATTATATATATTGCACATCCTAAGGGATAATCTTTTGCTTAGCTGGAGGGTTAAAAATCTTGTATTCATTGATAAAGAAGACAAATGGAAACTTCCAATCTGCTTCTTACCAACCTGAAGCTATTGGTAGCATAAATTTTAAAGTAATTTCCCCTCATTCGGTGCATAACTCAATTAAACCACTATCTCTGAAAAATATGTTATTGTCACGAAAAAGTTCTATTAACTTATTTAAAGAAGAATGACCATGAAATTGTGGGAATTAATATGTAAATAATGTGTGCTTAGATTTATTTTTAAGTAGATTCATTGGATATTCAACAACTTATCACATTTAAGATATTTAAATTGCTTGTCTTTTTTAAGCCCGAAAGAAGAATGGGTTCCTACTTTGCTAGAGAGTATCACTTGCAAATGCCTTTTGAGTTTCCAGTTGTTATGTACTTTGTTATTTTAATGCCTGTTGTGACCTCAAAACAGACTCCCTGCAGTTCTACCGAACCACATTTAAATAATTTAAATCAGCCCCATCTACATGCCATATCATGCATCTGTTTTGCACAAAGGCGCAATAGGGCACCCATAGAAGTTTGTGGGCATTTACGTGGCATCTATGTGCTTTAAATTTTATATGTGACATGCTCCATTGGCTGCCATACATATATACATATGGAGCTACTCTCCATTTGAAGCATAGCTCAAACATATGGCATCACCAACATATGGCATCTCCAACATATGACATCCAACAGAGCATTGTACAATGACATTCTAGTACAGAGCGGTGTTGCCTTTTTAAGCTACAATAAAGTCTCTGCTAGGTGCTGTACAAAAAGACATTCTGTCCCAGAAACAATGCTTCTATAGAAGAATATCTATGAACAAACAGTTAACAATTGGGGATGACCAAATCCGAACTGGAAAGTTCGGGGTCCGTACTGGACACCTAGTGACCATTACGAACCCCGAAGACTGTCTTTGTACTGTATATCTGTTTCCCTGTTCTTGATCGACAGTCTAATAATTATTGGCATGACTGTGATTGGCCAGCGTAGCAAGTGACCTGGCCTGTATAACTGTGATAAAAGCCGCTGTGTGTACTCTGCAAACCCATCTGTGAGAGTAGTGTGCTAAAGTAGTACTCTGATAAAAGCCACTGTGTGTACTTTGCAAACCCGTCTGTGAAAGTACTTTGTTAAAATCCACTGTAAGTACTCTGAACCCCTGCCTGTGGGAGTACTGTCCTTTAAGCAGCTGTGTGTACTCTACACCTCCCACCTGTGGGAGTACTGTTCCTTTAAGCCACTCTGTGCTTTTTAGTAGCCTGAGAAAAAAATAAATGGCATAAGCTGTCTTATTGCGATTAGTAGGCAAAATAAATATTTTTTCAGGACCGCTGTGTTTTCTAGCAGTTTTTCAAATAAATATATAGCATCAGCCATCTTGTTGCCATTTATAGGCCCAAAAAAAATTTTTTCTGAACGAGTGAGCTTTTTTTAGTAGTCAGGGAAATAAATAATTTGCATCAGCCATATAGTTCCCTTTTGTAAGCCAAAGAAATAATTTTTTAGTACCACTGTGCGTTTTCCAGCAGTGTGGAAAATAAATACTTTGCATCAGCAATCTCATTGCCATTTGTAGGCGAAAGAAATAATTTTTGAGTACTGCTGTGTATTTTCTAGTAGTGTGGTAAATAAATAATTTGGATCAGCCATCTTGTTGCCATTTCTAGGCCCAAAAATATTTTTTCTGGACTGTTGTGTGTTTTTTAGTAGTCAGGGAAATAAATAATTGTCATCAGCTATCTTGTTGCCATTTGTAGGCCAAAGAAATAATTTTTCAGTGCCGCTATGTCTTTTCTAGTAGTGTGGCAAAGAAATAATTTACATTAGGTATCTCATCACCATTTGTAGACCAAAGAAATAATTTTTCAGTACCGCTGTGTCTTTGTTAGTAGTGTGGCAAATAAATAATTTGGATTAGCCTTCTCGTTGCCATTTTTAGGCCCCAAAAATATTTTTTCTGGACTGCTGTGTGTTTTTTAGATGTCTGGGAAAAATAATTTTCATCACCCATCTTGTTGCAATTTATAGGCAAAAGAAATATTTTGTCAGGATCAATGCCTGTTTTATTGTAGTTTTGCAAATAAATAACTGTCATCAGCCATTTCTAGGCCAAACAAATCATTTTACTGTACTGCTGTGTATATACGAGTTGTGTTTGTAAAAAATATTTGTACTCTGCAGCATTTTTTGAGAGTAGCGTGTGTTTAAAAAATAGGTGTATTTTGCAGCGTTATTGTGCATGTAAAAAAAAAATCTGCTCTGCAGCCGTCTCTTTCCCATTTGTGGGCCGAAAAAATACTTTAATTTACTGCTGTGTCTATACGAGTAGTGTTTCTAAAAAAGTTGCTCTACTCGGCAGCCGTATTTTGTGAGTAGTGTGTCTAAAAAAATCTTCTCTACCTTTTCTGCCCATTTTGTGCATCTAGATATTTTTAAGTGCTGTTCCAGCTATCGCCAGTAGGTGTCATAAGTTGCCCTTCTCCTTTAATTCCTGTGTTTGGAATTTTCTATTCCCCGAATGGTTAATTCTTCACAACCGCCCCTTTTTCTAGCCTTGGTCAACAACATGTAACCATTCTACTGCCATCTCCTGATCAGCCCACATGTGTTTAGCTCAGTTCTTTGCAAAACCATTGCTATAACAAGCGGATTCTGGTAAGGATAATGCATGTATGAGTTATGCATCTGTTAGCAGCCATAATGCAGCCCCCTATGATGTTTGCATTGCATGCTCAGCTCCTGTGATGTTTTTTCACTGCATGTTTGTTATAAGCATTCTCTAGTTATGCATCCTCTGTTCAGTGAGTGTAAAGCTGGCAGCCACTAGTTGTGTGAGATATTTCTTTCTCCTTTGCTGCTGTTTATGTTATATTGCTCAGCTTTTATATAATGCATGATAACAGCATCCTGTATCATTGCTACTGTTGTGATAATACCCTGCATTGCTATTACCTGCTAGTATTCGTGTTTTGTATACTGTCTACTAGTACTGACATGCTGTATTATCTCATCACAAGATTCCCATATGCCGCTATATAGAACAATGAATAGATCCCAAATCTTATAAAAGCAATTTTTATTTCACAATCGAATTAAAACACATTAAAAAAGCAAAATGCCATATAGGGGACGCTGGAGCACACAATACAACATGGTACAGCGAGGGAACCACACTAGAAAATGGACAAGAATATCAAAAATATAGCATAATGAAAGGCATATCTAGTAGTATTTACAAAAGGTATTCATATGCAGGTATAACAATATTAAATATACTAATGCTCAATATTTATGGCATCGTTTATTGCACATACACTGAATGTGTGTGTGTGTGTGTGTGTGTGTATCACCAACCAATCACGAAGCAGCAGAGTGGGACACCAACGAATCACGAAGCAGCAGAGTGAGATGCGGTTGGAGAGCAGGGCTGAGGACGGATACAGCAGGACAGTGCATGGAGAGTGGGGCTGTGAGGAAGACAGTCTTCAGGACAGGGGCCGAATAGTGCCAGCACCCTCCCAGCCCTGTCCCGGCTCAGTCGGCGCTCCCCGTCGCCAACTGTGCTATCCCCCCTCTCCCCTGCAGCTTCCCGGCCTAAATTTAGTCCCTGGCTTCTACTGCGGCCTACTACAGTGCTAGGCCATGCCCCCCCACAGGGTGCCCAATCACACGAGCTACAGCTCCTCTCTAGCTCTGCCCACACCAACAAGCTCCGCCCACTCTGACCACCCGCGCTAGGCCACGCCCCCACAGGCCGCCCTATCACATGCGCTGCAGCTCCGCTCTAGCTCCGCCCAGCTCAGCCACTCCGGCCGAACTAACAATCTGTGCACCTCTCTCTCCTGGTCCCGGCGTCACCGCGTGTGGTGCATGGAGAGCAGGGCTGTGGAGGAAGGAAGACAGCGGGGCTGTAGAGGCTCAGCTCTAGCTCCACCCACTCTGGCAACCTCCACCCACTCCGGCCGAACGAACAATCTGCGCACATCTTCCCTTTTAAAGGGATCTCCTGTATGGAAGTTAGGGCAAATCCCTCAGCACTCTGATTCTGACCCCAGGCCTCTATTATAGGGATCATTGGTATGGAAGTTAGGACTGTTCCACTCAGCTCTGTGGTTCTGACCCCAGGGTTTCTTAAAGGGATCATTCGTATGGAAGTTAGGGCAAATCCACTCTGCATTTTGGTACTGACACCAGGCCTTTCTTAAAGGGATCCCCAATATGGAAGTTAGGGCAATTCCACTCAATGTTCTGGTTCTGACCCCAGGCCCCTCTTAAAGGGATCCACGGTTTGGAAGTCAGGGCAATTGCCTTCAAATGCTCTGGTACTGACCCCAGGCCTCTATTAAAAGGATCATTGGTATGGAAGTCAGGGAAAATCCATCCAGCACTTTGGTTTTGACCCCAGACCTCTCTTAAAGGGATCCCCGGTATGGAACTTAGGACTGTTCCACTCAGAGCTGTGGTTCTGACCCCAGGGCCTCTTAAAGGCATCATTCATATGGAAGTTAGGGCAATTCAACTCAGAGCTCTGATTCTGACCCCAGGCCCCTCTTAAAGGGATCTGTTATGTTTGGCTCACCGAGGAGGAAATCAAGACCAAGCTAAGCCACAGAAAACCAGAGAGGTTGGTAACTAAGCGGATTGCAGACCCCTGATCCTATCCACACAACTAGCAGTAGCCATGGAGCGTACCTACGATGATTCTAGACGCCTCAACACAGCCAGAGGACTAAATAAGCCTAAAGCAAGAAAAGGCGAAATCTAAACTGCCCCATAGCAGACCCCAAAGGAATAGATAGCCCCCAAACATATACTGTCGGTGAGACAAGATGAAAACATAAACACAGGTAGGAAAATAGGCTGAGCAAACGATGGGGCCCACACTAACTAGAAAGGACAGGAAAGGAAAGATACTGTCTGCAATCACGCCAAAAAAACCCTGCAAAAATGTCCAACACTTCTGATAGCAAAAAAAACCCTGCTGGCTGGCTGACCACATAAAACTGAATAGACAAAACCAAATCAAATGTGAACAATAGCAAGAACACTTAGCTTGAGAATGCAGGGACAGAACTGGAAACTAAGGCCTCAGGAGGCAGGAAAAATCACCAGCAGGGTTAGAGGGAGTTGGCTGTCTTAAATCTAGTCAGAGACTCCAGATGTTCAATCGTCATCCTCATTATCAGGGGGCAGGTCTCTGTTAATTAGATCAGCTTCATTACCTCCTGCAACCAACAGAGGGAGCCCGGAAAAAGAACTCACGACTCCTCTGTCAATAAAACCAGCTCCACCACCCTCACCAGCAACCAGAGGCAGACCAGAAAGTGAATTCACAACAGGGATCCCTGGTATGGAAGTGAGGGCAAAGCCACTCTGCGCTTTGGTACTGACCCCAGGCCCCTCTTAAAGGGATCCCCGGTATGGAAGTGAGGGCAAATCCACTCTGCGCTCTGATTCTGACCCCAGGCCTCTCTTAGAGGGATCTCCAGTATGGAAGTTAGGGTAAATCCCCCAGTGCTCTGACTCTGACCCCAGGCTTCTATTAAAGGGATCATTGGTATTTAAGTCAGGGCAAATCCACTCAGCGCTCTGGTTCTGATACCAGGCTGACGGGACGATGTGGGATATTGGGGGTAATAGTCCAGTGACTCTGACTGACGGGATGATGTGGGATATTAGGGGTAGTAGTTCGGCGGCTGTGACGGGATGATATGGGGTATTAGTGGAAGTTGTCCGGTAGCTATGGCTGATGGGATGATGTGGGATATTAGGGGGAGTAGTCTGGTGGCTCTGGCTGACGGGATGATGTCTGATATTAGGGGTAATAGTCTGGTGGGTTTGACAGGATGATGTGGGATATTAGGGGTAGTAGTCCAATAGCTTTACCGGGTTGATGTGGGGTACGGTGGCTCTGGCTGACGGGACGATTTGGGATACTAGGGGTAGTAGTCTGGTAGCTCTGGCTGATGGGATGATGTGGGATATCGTAGAGAATGTGGCTATGCGGAGTGGGCGGGGCTATACACTCAGCTTTATATATATATAGATATCATTGAATCCAAGTATAGGAAAGGTCGCACTCGACAGGGTAAAATATAGCTCCTTTATTGACACATATTTACATGTCAGGTCAGAGTGGTGTGGCAAGAGTGTTCACAAGCTGACAACGGCCGTTTCGTGCTGTTCAAGCGCTTCCACGGGTCCCGTGGATTCAATGATTTGATCGCTGCGAGGTCAAGCACCCAGGAGCATTGGATGACAGCTTGCTGCCAGACGCATACCATCAGCTGATATATGGTAATAGCGGTGCCGTCCGCAGTTTCTATTCATATATAGATATAATCATTATAATTTGTTATAACTAGTGTTGAGCATTCCGATACCGCAAGTATCGGGTATCGGCCGATACTTGCTGTATCGGAATTCCGATACCGACTTCCGATATTTTTTCAATATCGGAATTCGGCATCGGAATCGGAAGTTCAGTTGATTGACGGCCTGACGTCATCATGATGCGCGGTGTGTGCGCATCATGATGCGCCATCATTTCGGGCCTTCCGGGGGTCTCTGCCGGCCTGCCGGGGGGCTGTGCCGGCCTGCCGGGGGGCTGTGTGGACTGCCCGGGGTCTCTGCCGGCCTGCCGGGGGGCTGTGCCGGCCTGCCGGGGGGCTGTGCACCCTGTGGGGGTCTGTACCGGCCTGCCGGGGGGCTGTGCCGGCCTGCCGGGGGGCTGTGCTGATGTCCAGGGGTCTGTGCAAGCATCGTCCGATGGGACTACAAGTCCCATCGGGCGATGCCTGCTACCATGACAGTTATTGACACATTAGCCAATGATGGGACAGTAGTAGTCCCATCATCCGGCTAATGTGTTAAATGTTAAAAAAAAAAAAAAAAAAAAAAATACTACATACATACTACATGCATGCTACATACATACTACATGCTACATACATACTACATACATGCTACATACATACTACATGCATGCTACATACATACTACATGCATGCTACATACATACTACATGCTACATACATACTACATACATGCTACATACATACTACATGCATGCTACATACATACTACATGCATGCTACATACATACTACATGCATGCTACATACATACTACATGCATGCTACATACATACTACATATATACTACATGCATGCTACATACATACTACATGCTACATACATACTACATATATACTACATGCATGCTACATACATACTACATGCTACATACATACTACATGCTACATGCATGCTACATACATACTACATACATACTACATGCTACATACATACTACATATATACTACATGCATGCTACATACATACTACATGCTACATACATACTGCATGCTACATGCATGCTACATACATACTACATACATACTACATGCTACATACATACCACATATATACTACATACATACTACATATAATACATTCATACAATACATACATAGACATACAGTACATATAACATAGAGTAACATACTTACCAATACTTGTCACATTGTTCCCCGAAGCCATTGTCTTTCCGGAATAAATATTAACATAACAAACCACAAAAATACTCACCCACGATCCGAAGCAGTCCACGAGTGTGTCCCACGACGATCTTGGGTAGAGAACGGCAGCATCAGATGATGCTGCCGTTCTCTACGGGCTGCAGGAATCCAATGACGGAAGGTAGGTATCCTTCCGCACTGTATTCCTCCGCCACTTAAAAAAAAAAAAAGTCCCTAGTCTCACTTTATGCCATTGCTGCGTGGGAATTTCCCACACAGCAATGGCATAAAGTGAGACTAGGGACTTTTTTTTTTTTTAAGTAGCGGAGGAATACAGTGCGGAAGGATACCTACCTTCCGTCATTGGATTCCTGCAGCCCGTAGAGAACGGCAGCATCATCTGATGCTGCCGTTCTCTACCCAAGATCGTCGTGGGACACACTCGTGGACTGCTTCGGATCGTGGGTGAGTATTTTTGTGGTTTGTTATGTTAATATTTATTCCGGAAAGACAATGGCTTCGGGGAACAATGTGACAAGTATTGGTAAGTATGTTACTCTATGTTATATGTACTGTATGTCTATGTATGTATTGTATGAATGTATTGTATGTATGTAGTATATATGTGGTATGTATGTAGCATGTAGTATGTATGTAGTATGTATGTAGCATGCATGTAGCATGCAGTATGTATGTAGCATGCATGTAGTATGTATGTAGCATGCATGTAGTATATATGTAGTATGTATGTAGCATGTAGTATGTATGTAGCATGCATGTAGTATATATGTAGTATGTATGTAGCATGTAGTATGTATGTAGCATGCATGTAGTATGTATGTAGCATGCATGTAGTATGTATATGGTATGTATGTAGCATGTAGTATGTATGTAGCATGCATGTAGTATATATGTGTTATGTATGTGGTATGTATGTAGCATGCATGTAGTATGTATGTAGTATGTATGTAGTATATATGTAGTATGTATGTAGCATGTAGTATGTATGTAGTATGTATGTAGCATGCATGTAGCATGCAGTATGTATGTAGCATGCAGTATATATGTAGTATGTATGTAGCATGTAGTATGTAGCATGCATGTAGTATATATGTAGTATGTAGCATGTAGTATGTATGTAGCATGCATGTAGTATATATGTGTTATGTATGTAGCATGTAGCATGCATGTAGTATGTATGTAGTATATATGTGGTATGTATGTAGCATGCAGTATGTATGTAGCATGCATGTAGTATATATGTAGTATGTATGTTGCATGTAGTATGAATGTAGCATGTATGTAGTATGTAGTATGAATGTAGCATGTATGTAGTATGCATGTTGTATGTATGTAGCATGTAATTTTTTTTTTTTTTTTTTTACATTTAACACATTAGCCGGATGATGGGACTACTACTGTCCCATCATTGGCTAATGTGTCAATCACTGTCATGGTAGCAGGCATCGCCCGATGGGACTTGTAGTCCCATCGGACGATGCCTGCACAGACCCCCGGAGCCTGCACAGACCACCGGCAGGCCGGCACAGCCCCCCGGCAGGCCGGCACAGCCCCCCGGAGCCTGCACAGCCCCCCGGCAGGCCGGCACAGCCCCCCGGCAGGCCGGCACAGCCCCCCGGAGCCTGCACAGACCACCGGCAGGCCGGCACAGACCACCGGAGCCTGCACAGACCCCCTGGCAGGCCGGCACAGCCCCCCGAAAGGCCCGTACAGACCCCAGAGAGGCTGTACAAGGGCAGGAAAGGGTTTTTCTTATTCCGATACCGGAAGTCCCATAGACTTGAATGGGACTTCCGGTATCGGAATCGGCGATACCGATACTTTTTTTAAAGATCGGCCGATACCATCCGATACGATACTTTGAAGTATCGGACGGTATCGCTCAACTCTAGTTATAACTAACATTAGTTATTTACTATGCCTGGGCAGCGCCGGGCTCTTCAGCTTCTAAATAATAGACTTAAGCACCCATACAGTCTTGTTTCTGGGAGTGGATGAAAGGTTAAGCCGTATGCTGGAATCCACACAGCGTCATACGTGGAAGAAGACAGAACAGTAAAAACGGATCGCTGGTCGCAAGCTGTGGTTACCCAGGCTATACGGGACCGCTATCACCCAAACTGCTCCGCATATGGGTACTATAGCAGCCGCCACACAGCTGCAGGGACAAGAGCCCAGAGCTCAGTAAAAACAGAACAGCCGGTCGCAGGCGGTGGTTACCCATGCTATGCGGCACCGCTACCACCCAAACTGCTCCACATACGGGTACTACAGTAGCAATCACACAGCTGCAGAGACAAGAGCACAGGGCTCAGTAAAAACAGACCGCTGATCACACGCGATGGATACACAGACTATAAGGGACCGCTACCACCCAGACTGCATATGGGTATTACAGCAGCCGCCATACAGCCGCAGTGAATAAGAACCCAGGGCTCAGAAAAGGACCGCCGGTCGCATGCGGTGATTGCATAGACTGTACGGGACCGCAAACACCCACACTGCTCCGCATACGGGTAGCTGCCATACAGCCACAGAACACTACTGTAGCCCATCAAGAAGTGCTACATCTTTCCCGCCACGCAGAAGCCCGCCATTCATAGACTGTTTCCTGCCAATATACTCAGCAGTATGCAGCTAAGCGCATAATGTCTCGAAAAAGCACATCCTCACTCAAAGCAAGCTCTAGCAGGTCATCATTAGCAGAGCTCGCTGCTGTTGCTCGTGCCGAAGCCGAGGCAGCCAAAGCAAGATCCTCCTTCGCCGCACGAGAGATGCATCTAAAGCTGAGACAAGCAGATCAAGGTGCCGAAGCCGCACGTCTGCAGACAAAGAGAGAAGTGGAAATTGCACGTCTGCAAGCAAAAACCGCACATCTGCAAGCCGAAATCGCACATCTGCAAGCCAAAACCGCACATCAGCAAGCCGAAACCGAAAGTCTGCAAGCAGAGAGAGAGGCCGAAACCGCACGCCTGCAGGCTGCAAGCAGAACTAGAAAGTCTTGCTGCAGACAAAGACACAGCAGCTGCAATAGCTAAAGCAGAGTATTTGGAAACTATGAAAGATCCTGATTATGAGAGATGCGACAACATTCTCGGACCAGATCTAGAGCAGCAAGATCCAGCGCAGCACGTTGCAGAGTACGTCCGTCAACATTCTGGCGTGGATGACAGCCCCAAGGCATCATATCGATCAGCCCATGCCGACTACCAGCGACCCAACCCCGAGCTTCACTACCATAGGCGAAGAGAGGTCCAGCACAGAGATGTTGACCACAGCTACCGTTCCACTGAAAAGAAGGTAGAGCTCCCATCCCACCTTAAAGAGCCACCATCTTCACCAACAAGGCACCGCACAGACTATCCGGAGTCAGAATCGTCTTACAGGTATGGTAATGCACCACACACTAGACATGACTATTACACACAGGCTCGTGCCAGCACTGACGGAGCCACCATGGACCTTGCAAAGTTCCTTGCCCGCCGAGAACTGGTTACAAAGGGACTTATAAAGTTCACTGATAAACCTGAGAACTATCGGTCATGGCGAGTCTCGTTCCCTGAAAGCCATTCATGGTCTGGACCTTTCTTGTACTGAGGAGTTAGATCTCCTGGTAAAGTGTCTCGGAAGTGAGTCAGTCGAGCATGCCAAAAGACTGAGAGACATTAATGTAAAGCATCCTCGCACAGCCCTACATAAAGTGTGGGAAAGACTTGATGAATGCTATGGGACAGTAGAAGTCATAGAGAATGCTTTATATAAAAGAATTGATGATTTTCCTAATAGGACCTAAAGGTTATCTAAAGCTTAGAGAACTGAGAGATTTACTGAATGATTTGCAGGTTGCCCAGCAGGAAGGAGACTTGCCCAAATTGGCATTCTTAGACATCGCTAAGGGTGTCAATCCGATAGTACAGAAACTTCCTTACAACCTACAAGAAAAGTGGATTACATGTGGTTCCCAGTATAAACAAAATCAAAATGTATCATTCCCTCCTTTCACTGTATTTGTTGATTTTGTCACCAAAGAATCTAGGATTAGAAATGACCCTAGTTTTGACTTTACTCTGTCATGTTCCACTGCCTCCGGTGCCAAACCCAGTAGGACACCCGTGGCAGTCCACAAAACTAACATTGATTCCACAGTCCCTCCTCACAAGGTGAATAAATCCCCTCCAGATGAAAGCAAACCACAGGATGTCAGTAAATATTGTCCTCTACAAGAGAAACCACATCCTCTACTAAAATGCAGAGCCTTCAGGGAGGAGACATTGGAGGATCGCAAAGGTTTCCTCAAGGAGAACAATATCTGCTTCAAATGTTGTGCCACAACCTCTCACTTCGCCAGGAACTGTGAAGCTAGCGTGAAATGTGCAGAATGCAGCAGCACGGATCACAATACAGCCTTGCACCCTGGATCACCTTCACGAGCGTTGTCGCAAGCAGAAGAGCAAGATTGGAAGCAGGAGGACAATGACGGAGACACCCCTGTGGTCAGCTCTCAATGTATGGAGAATTGTAAGGGACTCACAGGAGGAAGGTCCTGTTAAAAAATCTGCCTTGTACGAGTCTATCCTGTAGGCCACAAAGACAAAGCCTTCAAGATATATGCAATCCTGGATGACCAAAGTAACAGGTCTCTAGCTAGGTCCATCTTCTTTGACAACTTCAGCATTGTAGGCCCCGGTTCTCCCTACACCCTGTAGACGTGTTCAGGCACCGTTGAGACAGTGGGGAGAAAAGCAACCAGATACAAAGTGGAGTCCATAGATGACCAGACCTGCCTATCATTACCGACCATCCTGAAGTGCAACCAGATTCCTGACAACAGGTCAGAAATACCTTCAAGGGAGGTGGCGAGACATCACCCCTATCAAAAGCGTATAGCCCACCTGATACCTGAGATGGATCCAGGAACCCCAATAGCTCTACTCCTGGGAAGAGATATACTACAAGTCCACAAGACTAGAGAATGTATAAACGGCTCTGGGAATGCTCCATATGCACAGAGGCTCGACCTTGGATGGGTCATCATAGGAGACATCCATCTAGGAGGAGCACACAAGCCAGCCTCAGTCAGCAGTATGCTTACCAGCACACTAGAAAATGGATGTCCATCTCTCTTCCGGCCATGTCACAATAGTCTGCTGGTAAAGAAATTGCCAAACAGCACTCCACTACCTTGCCCTTTCTCAGCACCTACCAATGAAGACCACACCTGTGAGGGTGAACAAGATCACATGGGATGTACAGTCTTCCACAGGACAAAGGAGGATGACAAGGTAGCGATGTCCATAGAAGATAGGATGTTCCTGGACATCATGGATACACAAACAGTCAAAGACAACCTCAACAAGGAACAACCTATTCCTGGAGACAGCGTGCTAAAGAAGCTCCATCCAATTGTTGATAAAGACGGGCTGCTGAGAGTAGGTGGCCGTATTCAGGAAGCCGAGGTAGAAGTTTCAGAGCACCGGCAATAATTCTTGGACGTCATCACGTCACAACCCTGCTCATTCAGCATCATCATGACTTAGTGAGACACCAAGGCCGTTTGTTCACTGAAGGGAATCTGCGGGTGGCTGGTCTATGGATAGTCGGCGCAAAGAGAAGCGTGAGCAATCTCATCATCAACTGTATTACGTGTCGCAAACTCCGTGGCTCGTTCCAAAATCTGAAAATGGCCAATCTTCCAACAGACATACTCGGTACCGAACCCCCCTTCACCAACGTTGGACTAGACTTATTCAGCCCTTGGTCTTTGGCTACTCGACGCACTAGGAAATCCAATACTGAAGCAAAGTGTTGGGCAGTTCTATTCACTTGTCTGTCCATTAGAACTGTTCATATTGAAGTAATTGAGTCTAAGGACACTTCATGTTTCATAAATGTGTTTCGACGCTTCACCGCAATCAGAGGCCCAGTGAAGCATATTCGCTCTGACAGAGGTACGAATTTCATTGGAGCAGCAAGAGAACTCCAAATCCCTTCCAATTGGACATCACTAATGTTGAAAGGTACCTAGGCGAGCAAGGATGCACCTGGACTTTCAATCCGCCACACTCTTCGCACATGGGAGGTGCCTGGGAGAGAATGATAGGCATAGCACGCAAGATACTAGACTTTACCTTCTTGCAAACGAACACCAGACTCGCACTTGAGAGTTTAACTACATTCTTGGCTGAGGTATCGGCTATCATGAATGCAAGGCCACTGTCAGCACTCTCCAGCGATGCCGGAGACCCGACTGTCCTTACTCCGGCAATGTTACTCACAGAGAAAACCTGTGTCCAGAGAGCTCCACTCGAGGAATTCAACGATAAAGATCTCTTCAGATGCCAGTGGAGGCAAGGACAAAGCGTGTCCAATGTCTTCTGGGACAGATGGAAGAAACAATATCTCTCCACTCTACAAACCAGGACAAAGTGGCAAAAAGACCGCCCAAACATCCAACCAGGCGATGTGGTACTTGTCAAAGACACTCAGTCACATCGTAATGAGTGGCTAGTCAGACGGGAAAGTGACCAAGGTAGAGGTCAAAGTGAGCAAACTTGGGGAGAACAAACTGTTCCTCAGGCCAGTTACTGAACTTGTACTGTTATTATCTCCAAAAAAGCCAAATAGTGGCATCTGTTGACGCCAAGCTACATATTTTTAAGTGCTGTTCCAGCTATCGCCAGTAGGTGTCATAAGTTGCCCTTCTCCTTTTATTCCTGTGTTTGGAATTTTCTGTTCCCCGAATGGTTAATTCTTCCCAACCGCCCCTTTTTCTAGCCTTGGTCAACAACATGTAACCATTCTCCAACCATCTCCTGAGCAGCCCACATGTGTTTAGCTCAGCTCTTTGCAAAACCATTGCTACAACAAGCAGATTCTGGTAAGGATAATGCAATTATGAGTTATGCATCTCTGTTAGCAGCCATAATGCAGCCCCCTATGATGTTTGCATTGCATGCTCAGCTCCTGTGATGTTATTTAACTGCATGTTTGTTATAAGCATTCTCTAGTTATGTATCCTCTGTTCAGTGAGTGTAAAGCTGGCAGCCACTAAAAGAATTCTTTCTCCTTTGCTGCTGGGTATGTTATATTGCTCAGCTCTTATATAATGCATGATAACAGCATCCTGTATCATTGCTACTGTTGTGATAATACCCTGCATTGCTATTACCTGCTAGTATTCTTGTATTGTATGCTGTCTACTAGTACTGACATGCTGTATTATCTGTCTTTTGTAGTTTTTACCTGAATCATCCACACTTTGTACAACAACTCCTGATAACATCTACTACTGTCTTCTACTATACCATCTGTTATCATCTCCTATCGCTGTCCATATAATCCCAATAAATAATAGACTTAAGCACCCATACAGTCTTGTTTCTGGGAGTGGATGAAATGTTAAGCCTTATGCTGGAATCCACACAGCGTCATACGTGGAAGAAGGCAGATCACTACCGCTGTATCTGTACGGGTAGCTGTGCTTAAAAAAAAGCTGTGCCTTTAAGCCTTTGCAACACTGCCTATAGGAGTACTGTGCTAATTAGACTGTGTGTGTACTGTGCCAAAAAGCCTCTGGGAGTACTGTGCCAATTAGCCTGTGTGTGTACTGTGCCAATTAGCCTGTGTGTGTACTGTACCAAAAAGCCTCTCTGTGTCTGTGCGAGTAGCGTGCCTAAAAAATAATTATACTCTACTGCTGGGTCTGTATGACGTGTGGGCCTAAAAAATAGCTATACTCCGCACTCATACCTGTGGGAGTACCGTGAATAAAAGCAACTTTTTCTGCTCTGCAAAAATGTATTTGAGAATACTCTGCCAGGAAAAACTGTGCATGCACTCAGAAAAAAGCCTCTGTAGGGGTACTTTTCAAAACAGCCTACATGGGTGTACTCTGCAAAAACACCCTATTTGTTTGGGTTTTTTTTTACATTTGGTGAGACACCAAAACATTGTGAATGGGAAATAGAACAAACAATCTGTGGTGCAGTCTAACAATTACTGGGTGCAGCTGGTATATTTCTATATTCAGCCAAAGGTATGGACAAGTGAGCTTGCACACGTTGGCTGTAGACAAGCATATGCACCTGTCTGTGATCACACCTTCTGCCATGCTAAACACACTGTCCGACAATACGCTTTCCACAGAGCAGGCCAGCACCTCCAAGGCGTAAAGAGCAAGCTCAGGTCATGTGTCCAAACTGGAGACTCAGAAGTTAAATGGGCTAGATCCATCAATCATTATGTGGAGACTTGTGGACACATACTATTCCACCATGTTGCTGAAACTGGCTTGCTCTTGGATTTAATCCCTTGAGCTGTGTTTGTGGTCGGCTTCTCGTTCTGCCGAGCCACAGGAGACACACCTTTTCTCGGAGTGTTTGGGTTCTGTTTTCTGGCTGCAGTCTGTCTAGCTTAACGCAGGTGTTTTCCTTTGTCCACCTATCCCTACAATTTTAAGCGTGCCCTGAAAACGCACTTATTCAGATTGGCCTACAGCCTCAAAACATTAACCTAACTTTCCCTGTGTGGCACAGTCAAAAGTTTTATCATAACCAGGTTCCCCGCATCATGTTCCCACATGCTTTATGCATCTATTAGCCCTCTGTGTCTGTACTTTTACACACTTAATATTATGGCATATCCAAACAATCAGGGCAATTGTTACCACCCAACTTTCATGTCTACCTTTTTTCCTCATAGATTGTAAGCTTGCGAGCAGGGCCCTCATTCCTCTTGGTATCTGTTATGATCTATGTGATTATTGTTATGTTGTAATGTCTATCATCTGTACAAGTCCCCTCTGAAATGTAAAGTGCTGCGGAATATGTCGGCGCTATAGAAATAATTTTTTTTATAATTATTACCTATCACCTTTTCAGGTGCAGCTTTATATTCTGTACCCCAGTGGGCATTTGGTGCTGGTGATATGCTCATTTAGATGTTCCGACATTATATTGATGTTTAGAGCCAGTCTGTGAGCTTTGAGCTAAGGATTTTTACCTTGTTGCTTCTTTGCTATACTTTGCACCTCTCTTATGTTTAACTTTACTAAGTAGGCTGTATATTTGTTAAGAGCAATTGCTTTATTCTTTGTTTGGTTTTTGTTATCTACTTTGCTCACTGCAACATCTTTCCTTTTGTTCAGCACATTTCTCCTCTTGTAGTTAATTCACACTTTGCTCCGCTATACAGTTCTTTAGACGGAACGTGATGCAACTCGATGGCCGTTTAGGTCAAGTGGCCATCTAATAATTCTTTGGTTTGGGCTATCTCTGTACCTTGTGGTGTCATGATATCTAATCTATACATGAACTGGCAGGTTCAATTGTTTTTTTTAGTGTCTAGCCTATTAAGCCCGAGTGAGTTGCACTGGTAATACAGACCGTATTAGAGGATGGTGCTGGATGTTGCAATTTGCTGAGCAAGATTTTCCACTTTTCTTCCTCCTCTGCCTTGTGCTTCTGCTGAGCCCCCGCTATCAGGTGAGGACACCTTTAGTAATGTGACTATCAGCATGCTCTTGTAATCCTGCATTTTACGATCATTTTCTAGTGTGCTTGTAGTGGGGATCCAGCAGGGTGGCCACACAGTAATCAGCACTTGTAACAATGCTGCCAACTCAGCAGTCATTACGCAGCATGTGTAGCCTCGACGGTGCCAGGTTACCCAGAGGCAACGACAAGCTGCCCTAAGTGGGAGGCATATTACCTGGGGCCTCTGTATTTTCTGTATCTTCCAGCTTCACTCCAGTGAAGCCTGTGAGCTGCTTTGAATGTCACGCTGCTGTGAACATGGTTGTTCCTCATCCTCCTCCTACTCCTCCTCCAAAACTTTTCCCTAGCTAAACGTTTGTGTACTTGGCCACTATTGATGCAGGAACCCATCCTCTGAGACATGTTTGGATGCCTGGCCTAATAATGGTGTGAATGGTCCCTGTTTTTCCTCCTCTTCCTCCTGTGCCACCCCTTCATTCTTCATCGCCTGAAGCTTTGTTTTTCTAGGAGTAGAAGTGGAATAGTGATGCTGATGATGGCTTCTTCAGCACTGGCCATGTTTGTGGAGTATGAAAAGCAGCGCAACACGACACACACGTTCCGCATGGATGCCCACTCGTTGGTCGTGAAGTGGTGTTGTTCCGCATAGCAACTCACCCGTGTGTGCTGCTGCTTAAACTCCAGTTTTGACTGCTGCTGCTCGCACAGTTTTTCCAGCATATGCAAGGTGGAGTTCCACCTTGTGGGTACGTGACATATGAGGCGGTGGACGGGAAGGCAGAAGAGAACCTGCAGTGCAGACAGGTGAGCAGCATTAGGGTAAGAATGTTGAAAGTGCGCACAGAAGGTCTGCAGTTTCAGCAGCAGTTCTGACATATCTGTGTAATTTTTAAGGAAGCAGTACACCACGAAATTCAGCACATGCATCAGGCAAGGGTTGTTTGTCAAACTGACTATGCTCAGATCTGTTATGACATTTAGCCCACCACCAGTCCAGGCTTGAGGTTTAGCAACACCAACCACTGCTCCTGCACAGTGTGGGATTTTTCCCACAGATGAATTTCAGAACAGCATGCTGTAGTTTTCTTCTGGCTGTGCTAAAGTTGGTGGTGCACATGTTATGCTGACCAGAAGAGGATGTGTTGGAGGAAGCAGAAAATCAACATGGACAGAAAAACATCTAAAAAATATCCAGCAATCCTCTTGGGTGGTAGGACATCCACCAAAACACTTTATGCCACAGGACCAGCCATCACAACATTTAGCCAGGGGGCAGTTAGAGAGATATAATATCCTTTCCTGTGCTTACTATTCCATGTATCAGTGGTTATGTGGACATTTACACTGACTGTGTTGCACAGTGCACACCTGAGTTTGTGCACAACATGTTCATGCAGGGAAGGGATGGCCTGACGGAAAAGTAGTGATGGCTGGGAACCATAAACTGCTTTTCCCATGATCCCAACATATTTGTAGCCCTTTAGAAATCACTTGTGAGACTACTTGTAGATTACGGGATCCAGTGTTTGGGTGATGTACAGCTGAACTCTTCAATAGGATGGTGTGGAGATGCTCAGTGACACTGCTGGTCGTAGTGCTGTAACATCCTCTCTCTGCAGGGAGGCAGGTGGCCATGTTGCCCGGAGGTAGGGAAAAAGACTGAGACTGCAGCAGAAGAGGGAGCAGAGGGAGGCTCAGATTTTTCCTGGTTTTTCAGGTGTGTACTTCACTGCAGTTCGTGCTTTCCATTCACATGCCTCGTCATGCAGATGGTGCTCAGGTTAAGAACATTTATGCCTTGCTTCAGTCTCTGACGATGCAATCTGCAAACCACCTGTGTCTTGTCAGGGAGCTCCTTTTCGCTGGCTTTGGTGTGCTCAGTTCGTTGGTGCTTCTCCCATCTGTAAATCCTTTCATTATCTCCCAATTCCACAATGTATCCACTTCAAGCTACTAACAATGATCTACAAAGTCATCCATAATCTGCATCCCACATATGTCTCTCCTCTTCCTCCTGTGCCAACACCTAATCTACAATATGGTCACCTGAATCATCTTTTCAAGGAAGCATAGAAGTGGTATAGTAAAGATGATGATGGCTTCAGCAGCATTGGCCATGTTCATAGAGTACTTGCAGCAGTGCAACAAGGCACACACGTCACGCATGGTGGCCCACTCGGACAGTGAAAAGGCTAGGTTACAGCTGCGGTGAGCAGTAGCAGCCAACTTAATGGCTAGGGGCCGACCTCAGTGCTTTGGCAGCCTGATCCCTCGTTTGCTGTACAGCTGGTGCAGAGTGATCACCATCTCTTCCTCCAAACTGCCCACATTGCACGGATGACCTTGACTTCATGTGGGGTCTGGGACCTCATTATTTCCCATCGGCTCATCATACCTCACCAGTCTGTCCATTACTCTGCTACCCTACTAATCCACTTCTGTCCTTGCTACTTGTCTGCTTGTCCCACAATATATTTGTTAGTAATACCTGCTGTGGACACAATCGTCCTAATCCAGTTTCCAGACTGCTCCTTCAGTTGGTCTGCACAGGATGCCGAGCTAGCATGCATTTGCTTGGTATGACTACACATGGTCATGCCTCAGGTGTGGAAGTGGTGAGCAATGTGGGAGCATGGGACTCTGTGATTCCCACTAGTTTCACTGCCCGGGAGACATGGGATGCTGTGTCTATAAATTTCAGTTTTAAAAAAAATCACAGGCACTTTAAAAATGTTTATGGACAGTGCTAAAGGGTGGACAATTTTTAAGGACTGTCCTAGAATGTCTGGGCTGTTGGGAATCTATTGTTCTCCTGGTCTTCCTTATAATAAAAAGAGCACCCAACTGGATCTCCCCATAGTGATATTAATAGCACCTCTTGAGCTACCTAATATATAGTACCAATGGGTCTCATTTAATAACAATGACACACCCCCTTGACCTTCCTATGATATTAGTGCCCCCTAGATCTCTTCTTAATAACCGGTCCCATTTTTGGAACCACTGTGCCACGGACCACAGAGAGCCTGGATGGTTGTAACTGGGTGAGCACCGGACTGTTCACTAGAGCCTCTGATGGTGAGGTTAGACTTAGCTCCTGATGAATGCCAGGTGCCCCTCCAGGACAGACCAGTGGTCGCACAGCAGCTGGACCCAGAAGGACAGACTGGATGGAGCAGCAGGCAGAGCTTGTATCAGAGTGCTGTAGGTAGAGTTCGAATAAGAGTGCAGCAGACAGAGTTTGTATCAGAGTGCAGCAGACCAAGTTTATGTCAGAGTGGAGCAGACCAAGTTTATGTCAGAGTGCAGCAGACAGAGTTTATGTCAGAGTGCAGCAGACAGGGTCTGCATCAGAGTGCAGCAGACAGAATTTGCGCTAGAGTGAAGCAGACAGGGACTGTACTAGAGTGCAGCAGACAGGATTTGCGCTAGAGTGCAGTAGGCTTGGATTTGAACCAGAGTGCAGCAGGGACAGGTGTGCGACCTTACACAACATAGACTGCAAACAGGAAGGTTGCTCAGGCACCTCCACAGTGGAGAGGAAGCAATATACAGTACCTTGCGAAAGTATTCAGCCCCCTGGACCTTTTCAACCTTTTCCCATATATCATGCTTCAAACATAAAGATACCAAATGTAAATTTTTGGTGAACAATCAACAACAAGTGGAACACAATTGTGAAGTTGAACGAAATTTATTGGTTATTTAAAATTTTTGTGGAAATTCAAAAACTGAAAAGTGGGGCGTGCAATATTATTCAGCCCCTTTAACTTAATACTTTGTTGCGCCACCTTTTGCTGCAATTACAGCTGCAAGTCGCTTGGGGTACGTCTCTATCAGTTTTGTACATCGAGACTGAAATTCTTGCCCATTCTACCTTGGCAAACATCTCGAGCTCAGTGAGGTTTGATGGAGATCGCTTCTGAACAGCAGTTTTCAGCTCTTTCCACAGATTCTCGATTGGATTCAGGTCTGGTCTTTGACTTGGCCATTCTAACACCTGGATACGTTTTATTTGTGAACCATTCCATTGTAGATTTTGCTTTATGTTTGGTTTCATTGTCTTGTTGGAAAAGAAATCTCCGTCCCAGTCCCAGGTCTTTTGCAGACTCCAACAGGTTTTCTTCAAGAATGGTCCTGTATTTGGTTCCATCCATCTTCCCATCAATTTTAACCATCTTCCCTGTCCCTGCTGAAGAAAAGCAGGCCCAAACCATGATGCTGCCACCACCATGTTTGACAGTGGGGATGGTGTGTTCAGGGTGATGAGCTGTGTTGCCTTTACGCCAAACATATCGTTTGGCATTGTTTCCAAAAAGTTCAATTTTGGTTTCATCTGACCAGAGCACCTTCTTCCACATGTTTGGTGTGTCTCCCAGATGGCATGTTGCAAACTTTAACCCCTTCCCGACATCCGACGGTATATTCCGTCCATGGGACCTGGGCCCCTATGCCCATGGACGGGATAGTACGTCGGGCGCGATCAGCGGCGCCCACGTGGTGAGCACCGCTGATCGCGGCCGGGTGTCAGCTTATCACAGCTGACACCCGGCACAATGTGTCAGGGGCGGTCACGGACCGCCCCGACACGTTAACCCCTTGCACACCGCGATCAAACATGATCGCGGTGTACCGGGAGTTAAAGGGAAGCATCGGCAGGGAGGGGGCTCCCTCCGTGCTTCCCTGAGCCCCCCATGGCAGCGCAATGTGCAGCGCTGCTGCGGGGGACTCCTTTCCTCCAGGCCCCCGAATCCAAGATGGCGACGGGGGCCTTCGGGGGCCTGAGGAAGCTGGCTTCCTCAGTGCCTGCAAAGCGCAGGCAAGAGGAAGTCTTCTTCAATGCCTGTGACAGATTGCTGATCTGTCACAGTGATCTGTGATGTGACAGATCAGCGATCTGTCACAGGACAGTGATGTCCCACCTGGGACTATTTAATAAAGTAAAAAAAAAATAAAAAAAAGTGTAAAAATAATTTAAAAAAAATCGCCAAATAAATTCCCCCAATAAATCCATTTTTTGGAAATAATAAAAAAAAAACAATAAAAGTACACATATTAGGTATCGCCGCATCCGTAACAACCCACCCTATAAAACTGTCCCATTAGTTAACCCGTTTAGCGAACCCCTTAAAAAATAAAATTAAAAAACGAAGCAAAAAATAATGATTTATTATCATACTGCCAAACAAAAAGTGTAATAACGCGCGATCAAAAAGACGCATATAAATATCCATGGTATCGCTGAAAACGTCATCTTGTCCCACAAAAAACGAGCCGCCACACAGCATCATCAGCGAAAAAATAAAAAAGTTATAGCTCGCAGAATAAAGCGATGCAAAAATAATTATTTTTTATATAAAATAGTTTTCATTGCATAAAACCGACAAAAACCTAAAAAAAGACCTAAATAAGGTATCGCTGTAACCGTACTGACCCGAAGAATAAAACCGCTTTATCAATTTTACCGCACGCGGAACGGTGTAAACGCACCCCCCCAAAAGAAATTCATGAAACGCTGGTTTTTCTTCATTCTGCGTCCCAAAAATCGGACTAAAAAGCGATCAAAAAATTTCACATGCCCGAAAATGGTACCAATAAAAACGTCAACTCGTCCCGCAAAAAATAAGACCTCACATGACCCGGTGGGTCAAAATACGGAAAAATTATAGCTCTCAATATGTGGTGATGCAAAAACTATTTTTACAATAAAAAGCGTCTTTTAGCGTGCGACAGCTGCCAAAAATAAAAACCGCCATAAATAGTAAATCAAACCCCCCGTTATCACCCCCTTAGTTAGGGAAAAATAATAAAATTAAAAAAATGTATTTATTTCCATTTTTCCATTAGGGTTAGGGCTAGGGTTAGGGCTAGGGGTGTGTTGGGGTAGGGTTAGGGCTAGGGTTAGGGTTAGGGCTAGGGTTAGGGTTAGGGCTAGGGTTAGGGTTAGGGCTAGGGGCATGTTGGGGTTCGGGTTGGAGTTAGAATTGGGGGTTTCCACTGTTTGGGCACATCAGGGGCTCTCCAAATGCAACATGGCGTCTGATCTCAATTCCAGCCAATTCTGAGTTGAAAAAGTCAAATGGTGCTCCTTCCCTTCCAAGCTCTGCCATGCGCCCAAACAGTGTTTTACCCCCACATGTAGGGTATCAGCCTACTCAGGACAAATTGCAAAACAATTTTTGAGGTCCAATTTCTCCGTTACCCTTAGGAAAATAAAAAATTGGGGGCAAAAATATCATTTTTATGGGAAAAAATGATTTTTTTATTTTCACGTCCGAGTGTTATAAACTTCTGTGAAGCACTTGGGGGTTCAAAGTGCTCACCACACATCTAGATGAGTTCCGTGGGGGGTCTAGTGTCCAAAATGGGGTCACTTGTGGGGAGTTTCAATAGTTTAGGTACATCAGGGGCTCTCCAAACGCACATGACACCCGCAGACCATTCCATCAAAGTCTGCATTCCAAAACGTCACTACTTCCCTTCCGAGCCCCGACGTGTGCCCATACAGTAGTTTTCTCCCACATATGGGGTATCAGCATACTCAGGACAAATTGGACAACAACTTTTGGGGTCCAATTTCTCCTGGTACCCTTGGGAAAATAAAAAAATGGTGACTAAAAGATCATGTTTGTGGAAAAAATACGAATTTTTTATTTTCACGCCCGGGCGTTATAAACTTCTGTGAAGCACTGGGGGGGTCAAAGTGCTCACCACACATCTAGATAAGTTCCTTAGGGGGTCTAGTTTCCAAAATGGTGTCATTTGTGGGGGGTTTCCACTGGTTTGGTACATCAGGGGTTTTCCAAACGTGACATGGTGTCCGATCTCAATTCCAGCCAAAAACGTCAAATGGCGCTGCTTCCCTTCCGAGCTCTGCCATGCGCCCAAATAGTGGTTTACCCCCACATGTGGGGTATCAGCGTACTCAGGACAAATTGCACAATAACTTTTAGGGTCCTGTTACCCTTGGAAAAATAAGAATTGAGGGTGAAAAGATCATTTTTGTGGAAAAAATATGATTTTTTAATTGTATGGCTTTATGTTATAAACTTCTGTGAAGCCCATGGGGGTTCAAAGTTCTCACCACACATCTAGATAAGTTCCTTAGGGGGTCTAGTTTCCAAAATGGTGTCATTTGTGGGGGGTTTCCACTGTTTTGGTACATCAGGGGTTTTCCAAACGCGACATGGTGTCCGATCTCAATTCCAGCCAAAAACGTCAAATGGCGCTGCTTCCCTTCCAAGCTCTGCCATGCGCCCAAATAGTGGTTTACCCCCACATGTGGGGTATCAACGTACTCAGGACAAATTTCACAATAACTTTTAGGGTCCTGTTACCCTTGGGAAAATAAAAATTGGGGTGAAAAGATCATTTTTGTGGAAAAAATATGATTTTTTAATTGTACCGCTGTACGTTATAAACTTTTGTAAAGCCCTTGTGGGTTCAAAGTTCTCACCACATATCTAGATAAGTTCCTTGGGGGGTCTAGTTTCCAAAATGGGGTTACTTGTAGGGGGTTTCCACTGTTTAGGTACATCAGGGACTCTCCAAACGTGACATGGCGTCCAATCTGAATTCCAGCCAATTTTGCATTGAAAAAGTCAAACGGCGCTCCTTCCATTCTGAGCTCTGCCATGCGCCGAAACAGTCGTTCCCCCCCACATATCAGGTATCTGCGTACTCAGGACAAATTGCACAATAACTTTTGCAGTCCAATTTCTCCTGTTACCCTTGGTAAAATAAAAAAATTGAACCTGAATTATTTTTTTTATGAAAAAAAGTTAGATGTTCATTTTTTTTTAAATATTCAAAAAAATTCCTGTGACGCACCTAAAGGGTTAATAAACTTCTTGAATGTGGTTTTGAGCACCTTAAGGGGTGCAGTTTTTAGAATGGTGTCACTTTTGGGTATTTTCTATCATATAGACCCCTCAAAGTGGCTTCAAATGTGATGTGGTCCTAAAAATAAAATGGTGTCGTAAAAATGAGAAATCGCTGGTCAACTTTTAACCCTTATAACTTCCTAACAAAAAAAAATTTTGGATCCAAAATTGTGCTGATGTAAAGTAAACATGTGGGAAATGTTAGTTATCAAGTTTTTTGTGTGCCGTATCTCTGTGATTTAAGGGCATAAAAATTCAAAGTTGGAAAATTGCGAAATCTTCAAAATTTTCGCCAAATTTCCGTTTTTCTCACAAATAAATGCAAGTTATTTGAATGAAATTTTACCACTATCATGAAGTACAATATGTCACGAGAAAACAATGTCAGAATCACCAGGATCCATGGAAGCGTTCCAGAGTTATGACCTCATAAAGGTACGTGAATATTCTCCTTAGGCTCCCAGGATCTTTCTTCAGGACCAAATCCTTTCCAGTCGACCAAGAAGAAGATTTTTCCTCTCACCCTCTTCATGGCCAAGATGTTCCCCACTTCAGGAACATCATCTGAGGCAGTTGGCACGGGTTTCTTACTGGGATCCTCATTGAAGGGGCTCAGGATGACTGACTTCCACAGAGATACATGGAAAGAATGTGGAATCCGTAATGAAGGAGGCAACCTCAGTTTATAAGAGATCTCATTCATCCACTTCAGCACCTCGAAAGGCCCAGTAAAATGAGGACCCAACTTGTAAGAGGGAATCTTCAGTTAGGCGTACCTGGACAAGAGCCATACCTTGTCACCAGGGCAGAAGCACGGAGGATTAAGACGCCTTTTATCTGCATGTCTCTTCATACGGGTGGAGGATACTTCGAAAGTGGCGTTGTTATCCTCCCATAACTTTACAAAATCCCTGGAAAGGACATCTGCCGGGACATCAGAAGGAACCTTGGGTTGCCGATCGAACACAATGTAGAACGGAGACTCTCCTGAGGCTTCACCAACGTGATTGTTGTATGAGAACTCAGCCCAGGGAAGTAATTTCACCCAATCATTATGGTGGGCATTGCCGAGGTGTCGCAGATAATTGCCCAGGACCTGGTTGACATGCTCCACTTGTCCATTGGACTGACGGTGATAGGTCAAGGAGAAATCCAAGACGATATCCAGATGTTTACAGAGAGCTCACCAGAATCTTGAAGCTAACTGCCAACCTCAATCTGACACAATGCGATGAGGAAATCCATGCAGGTGGAAAATATGTTTGATGAAGCTGTCAGCCAATTCAGGAGTGGACGGAAGAGCAGACAATGTGGTAAAATGCGCCAATTTGGAGAAACGATCCACAAATACCCAGATGATGGTGCAACCCTCGGATACTGGCAAATCCATAATGAAGTCCATTGCTATGTGCTGCCATGGAACAGATGGTATGAGTAACGGCAGGAGAGAACCGGTAGGAAGTCGTCTGGGAACTTTATTGCAGGCACAAATTGGACAGGCAGCCACATAAGCATGATCTCCCTCCTCATGGATGGCCACCAGTAGTGGCGAGAAATAAATTGTAGTGTTTTCCTTTGTCCTGCGTGACCAGCCACCTTGGACGAGCGGCCCCATGAAAAAACCCGCTCCTTCTCAGATTCAGCCACAAGGGTCTTTCCTGGGAGAATTTGCGAAAGGCTGATTGGGCGACAGTAACCATCTTGGATGGTTCGATGATAAAATGAGGGTTCTCCTCTTGGTCCCCAGAGAGAAATGAGCAAGAGAGGGCTTCAGCTCTGACATTCTTGTCACCGGACCTGAAATGTAAAAGAAAGTTAAAGCGGGCAAAAAACAATCCTCACCAAGCTAGGTGGTCTTTAGGTCTCTGGGAGGACTGGAGATGCACCAGGTTCTTATGGTCCATGTAGATAACCACTGGATAGACTGCACCCTCCAGCAGGTATCGCCACTCCTCCAAAGCCATTTTAATGTCTAGTACCTCCCGGTCCCCAATGGAGTAGTTACGCTCTGAAGTGGAGAATGTCTTGGAGAAGAAACCGCAGGTCACGCAGCGACCTAAGGAGGACTTCTAAGTAAGCACTACTCCGGCCCCTAACGAGGATGCATTCACCTCAAGGAAGAACTGTTTGTTCAGATCCGGACGATGGCTGATAACTGACACAGCCTGCAGGATGCAATGAAGAGAAATAGCCAGCCTGACGCCAGAATGAGGCAAAGGAAAGTTAACCCTTGACGTGATCAGATCAGGAAAGGGGACAGGATACAAAACTTGGCCTGGCTCATGACACCTTAGTTAAGTGGCAGAGCAGGGAGCTGATGGCTCTTTGCTTCACCTCAGTTCTTAACAGCTAATAAAGTTGATGATCCATTTAGCCCACTGCTGGACCAACCTAGCTAGCATTTGCCAGAATTTTCAGATGCCCTGTCCGGCCCAGAATGGGAGCATACATAGAGGTGAGCAGTGAGATGAGTATATATTTTTCTTTTTATCCTTTTTCCTATGCTCTTCTGTTCATCATCATGTTGGTCACATGCGGCTGCCATTTTCTGAATTTCCTTAGAATTACAAAAAAATTCATATTCTCTAGAATGCGGATCTTTGTAAAATTCAAGTTGAATTATTCTTCACTTGAGTAAATTCACCCATCTCTAGTACAGAGCATTATTACTCACTGTAGCCTAATGTAGTTTTAGCAGCCACAGCCTAGCTAAAAACAGGTACATATTTTTATTATATTGTTTTCAGTAAAGAAGGTCATTTTATTTTGAATCTTAGATCCATTAATAATTCATTAATTATTTTGGTCATTTTGTTCGTTCACTTAATCTCCGGAGGTTCTGTTGCTCTTTGTGGAGACCTTACAGGACAGGCAATGTTATAGAAAGGAGGAAATTTCCCTCTCTCTAGTGCAACCTATTGGAGGTACAATAGCTACATTATAAGTTAATATTCAATCCTTAAATGAACCTTGCAAAGTTACTAAAGATATTAGGAAAACCAAAGTCACCTCCCGGTTGACATCCATGTTTTCCACTCTCTGCCCTAATATTATTAGCTGCATAAACGAAAAAACTTTTAGGAAACTTTCTAATACCTAAAACAGAATTCATTTAGCTAGGGAAATCTAAACCATGCCGTAATAGGCAAAGAATCACCGCATTTGGGTTGAACACAACATATTCCCATCTGTATCTTGGGAACAAATGAAAGTGCCCTTAAATGTTATCTCTGTACCCACAGACATGGAGCACATTTTGTCAGGGTTTCTCATTTCTTCATTAACCTCATTGCTCAGGTCAAGGCATCCAAATTTAACTTCAGCAGAATAAAGTTAAGAAATGTTTCAAATCTAAAGTAAATAGCAAAAGCTGATTTTATCTGAGAGCCATGGCTAAGTATTTGGTAAGATGAAATAATTAAACAGAATACAAATGTGTTTAAAAATCTTTTACTCTGTAGTTCTGCAAACAACAATTGTTACAAGTAAACAGCCAAACATTTGTAATTCCAGAACGGAATAGGGTGTCACAAAAGGCACTAGAGACATACAAAGAACCAATGCAAAATATGTTATTGAACTAAGATCAAAACAATTATTGATTTAACCCCTTAGCGACAGAGCCAGTTTGCAGCTTAATGACCAGGTCAATTTTTACAGTTCTGACCACTGTCCCTTTATGAGGTTATAACTCTGGAACGCTTTACTGGATCCCGCTGAATCTAAGATTGTTTTTTCATGACATATTGTACTTCATGTTAGTGGTAAAATTTATTCGATAAGTCTTGTATTTATTTATGAAAAAAACGGAAATATGGTGAAAATTTTGCAATTTTAAAACTTTAAATTTTTATGCCCTTAAATCAGAGAGATGTGTCACATAAATTTCTTAATAAATAACATTTCCCACATGTCTACTTTACATCAGCACAATTTTGGAAGCAAATTTTTTTTTGTTAGGAAGTTATAAGGGTTAAAAGTTGACCAGCGATTTCTCATTTTTACAACAAAATTTACAAAACCATTTTTTTTAGGGACCACATCATATTTAAAGTCATTTTGAGGGGAGTACATGACAGAAAATACCCAAAAGTGGCACCATTCTAAACACTCAAGGTGCTCAAAACCACATTCAAGAAGTTTATTAACCCATTAAGTGCCTCACAGAAACTAAAGCAATGTGGAAGGAAAAAATTAACATTTAACTTTTTTTGGCAAAAAATTTACTTCAGAACCAATTTTTTTTTATTTTCACAAGTGTTAAAAGAGAAAATCAACCACAAAATTTGTTGTACAATTTCTCCTGAATACGCCGATACCCTATATGTGGGGGTAAACCACTTTTTCAGCACACGGCAGAGCTCGCAAGGGATGGAGCGCCGTTTGACTTTTTCAACGCAGAATTGGCTGGAATTGAGATCGGATGCCATGTTGCGTTCGGAGAGCCCTTAATGTGCCTAAACAGTGGAAACCTCCAACAAGTGACCCCATTTTGGAAACTAGACCCATTAAGAAACTTATCTAGATGTGTGGTGAGCACTTTGAACCCCCTAAGGCTTCACAGAAGTTTATAACGTAGAGCCGTGAAAATAAGAAATCTATTTTTTTCCACAAAAATGATCTTTTCGCCCCAAAATTTTTATTTTTTACAAGGGTAACAGGAGAAATCATACCCGCACAGTTGTTATGCGATTTGTCCTGAGTACGCCGATACCCCATATGTGGGGGGGAACAACTGTTTAGGCGCATGGGAGAGCTCGGAAGGGAAGGAGTGCCATTTTGGAATGCAGACTTTGATGGAATGGTCTGCGGGCATCATGTTGCGCTTGCAGAGCCCCTGATGGGCTTAAACAGTGGAAACCCCCAACAAGTGACCCCATTCTGGAAACTAGACCCATTAAGGAACTTATCTAGATGTGTGGTGAGCACTTTGAACCTTCAAGTGCTTCACAGAAGTTTATAACGTAGAGCCGTGAAAATAAAAAGTCTTTTTTATTTCCACAAAAGTGATTTTTTTAGACCCCAATTTTTAGACCCCCAAAGTTGGTAAATAGTGGAAACCCCTCAATTCTTGCTCCAACCCTAACCCCAACACACCTCTAACCCTAATCCCAACCCTATCCCTAATCCCAACCCTAATCCCTAATCCTAATTCTAACCCTAATCCTAGTTCGCCCTAACCCTAATTCTAACCCTAGCCGTGACCTGAGCCCTAATCCTAGCCCTAACCCTAGCCCTAGCCCTAACCCTAGCCCTAACCCTAGCCCTAACCCTAACCCTAGCCCTAACCCTAGCCCAACCCTAACCCTAACCCTAATGGAAAACTGAAAAAAAAAATATTTTCTTTATTTCATTATATTGGACTATATAACGGAGTGATAAACGGGGGGGTTATGTACTATTTTTTTATTTTTATTTTTTTTATTTTGATCACTATGATCGTTTATCATAGTGATCAAAATAATGAATGAAATGTGCCAGCCGGAGCCGTCAGATTCCCGGCGGGCGCACTGCGCATGCGCCCGCCATTTTCAAGATGGCGGCGCCCATCGGAGGATGCCGGCGGGACGTGGGACCACCGGGAGGGGACGGAGGGCCACGGAGAGGTACCGGGGGGGGATCGGGGACCCTATTTCTCTCTCCTCTGATGTGCGATCACGGCAGAGGAGAGAGAAATTAACGGCGCTGTGGTTTTAGTACCCTTAACTACCGCCGTTAAAAGGCGTATCGGCGGTCGTTAAGGGGTTAAAGAGGTGTAAGCTTTATTAAATACAAAATGTTAATGTCATGATCCAGGTTGGATTATGACAGATAAATCGCTAGTAACCTTTTTTTTCCTTCAAGCCTTTGGCTTTAAGGTAGTTTTGCCCCCGGTGGCCATTAGGGTCATTGCACTGTGGTGATTTCTGTTCTAGTTTTGCCCCCGGTGGCCGGTAGGGTCATTGCACTCTGCTTTCTTTAGTTTAGTGCACGTGATTATCACTAGCAGGTGTGATTGCTCTGGTTTAACTATATAGGTGTATTCTTGTTCTCTCACTCACTGTTGGTGATATTGCTCATTTCCAACCAAGTCTGGTGGAGGAAGGAACTATAGAGAGGAGTTCCTTGCAGCTCAGGCAGAGCTCAGGTGTAGTAGCTTCAGGTGGAAGCTGAATTCTGGTGGTGGACTCTGTTGCTGTAAGCAAGAGCAACAGAGCAAAGCTAAGTGGTGTTACCCCTGTTTTGTAACTTTCCTTTTGTGTGTTTCAGTGCAGTGGTGGGATTACTTTCTGCACCGTCCATTTCACTAGAAAGGGCTAGGTGCAGGGTGACCTGGGGTTTTAGGTTCTGATCGGCGCCCGGTGCGGAACCGGCCTTGGGATCGTTAGGAGTGTAGAGACACTGACACAGGGGAGTGCAGGAGGTCTCCACGACCCATTCCCTATCGCAGGGCCCTCCAATGTATCAGTTTCCCTGGTGTTTCCCTTTATTATTTAAATTTGCCCTGCTGAAGGCGGTGTATCCAGTTATACGTGTAATTCTGAAATTCGCCTGCTGGAGGCGGTGTATCCGGCTGCACGTCATATTATTTAAATTCGCCCTGCTGGAGGCGGTGTATCCAGGGTCACATGTGCCATAGAAATTCGCCCTGCTGGAGGGGGTGTGTCCAGTCAGACGTTGACCATCACATTATCACCAACCCTACATTTTTGTTCTGCTGAGCCATGGACTCAATGCAGACCTTTGCCCAAATGGTGCAAATCTTTACGGATGAGATTAGGGGGCTGTGCAGTGAGTTGGTGCAGCAACTGCAGCTATTGGTGGGCTTTGAGGGCTTGGTTCAGGAACAGGCTCAGCCAGAACCAAAGATATCCCTCCCTGACAGGTTTTCTGGAGGGAGAGATCAATTCTTGGTATTTCAGCAAGCCTTCATCAGGGAGTGAAGAGCAACGGGTGGGAATCATTATGTCCCTTCTTAAGGAGGATCCCCAATCCTGGGCCTTTTCCCTGCCGGACGATTCACCATCATTAGAGTCCGTGGACGAGTTTTTTGCGGCTTTGGCGCTAGTGTATGGGGATCCTGATGGCGTCGCCATGGCAGAATCCCGACTCCGTAGGTGTAAACAGGGAGCCTGGGTTGCTGAGGAGTACTGCTCAGAGTTTAAGAGGAGGGCTACTGACACTCAGTGGAATGACCCTGCACTTAGGAGTCAATTTGTGCAGGGTCTGTCTCCAAAGTTGCAGGATACTCTGGTGCAGTACGCCGCCCCCAGGTCGCTGGAGGCCGCCATGTCCCTTGCCATCCAGGTAGATAGACTCCTTAGGGAGAGACATACACAAAATGTGCCCTCTGTAGTCCTAGCTAGGGAGGAGGACCCACCAGTGCGGATGGAGGAACCCAAGCAGCCCAGTGTTGTTGGTACAAAAAAAGGGGTTGTCTGCGGTTCGCCGTGGTGGGGGGTATGCTTTTCCTGTGGAAAGCTGGGCCATTTCATGAGAGCCTGCCCAGTGCGTGCCAAGTCTCCAGATGAACTTATGCAAGTAGGAGGAGCTAGTTTGTGTTCAGGCCTGCCTACGATTCAGGGTGTGGTGGAGGCATGTTTTTTTCTGTGGGCAGACTGGTCATGTCCTGAAGGCTTGCCCACCACGTGCCAAATTATCTGTGCCATCTCAGAAGCCGCATCCCCCTGGTCGCTTGGAGGGAGGTGACCAGGGAGTGTATATTTCCTCCATTTTGCCCTCCCAAGGTACTATGTCAGCAGAGGTGTTGGCTGGTGGGGTGCTGGTGGGGTACCGGAGGTGATATCGGTGCTTGTGGACAGCGGAGCAGGAGTCAGTCTGGTGGATGCTCGCTTTGTCCAGACTCATGGCCTGAGGAGTAGGACGCTAGCCCAACCTATAAGCATCCAGGCCATAAACTCTGCTCTACTGAGCCAGGGGAGCTTGACCCAAGTCGTAGAAAATATCCACCTACGTATAGGACATCATGAGGAGTCCTTGTCATGCTACGTCTTGGAGGGAATGCCAGTACCTATCGTTTTAGGCCTCCCTTGGCTGAAAAAACACAACCCGGTAATAGATTGGTGGGCAAGGGAAGTGGTCAGCTGGGGGCAGTCTTGTGAGGGCTGCTGCCTAGGAACTACTGTCTCTGCCGTCTCTCTTCAACTGACCCCTTTGTCTCCAGTGAGAGCAGCAGATGTGCTGCAGGAGAGTAGGGGCAAGTCTCAACCCTCGCCATTAGCCAACTCTGGGAGGTGCAGACCTTGTGGTGGAAGGGGTTGAGGGGTGGTGTACCCCGTGGTGAATTGCGGGGGTATGAGTGTGGTGACACAGGGGGACGCCTCTGTTGTCAATCCCAGAAAGAGTTCACCGAATTGTGACAAACGAATGTGTGGCAATAAACGTTCAGGTCCGGACCTGTGTGTGAACGAGCATGTATGGGTGGCCACCAAAAAACATCCAGTGGAAGTGTGTTGTGGAGTCTTACCAGCTCGAGTTACCCCCAAACATACACATACACAACTCGTTCCCCAGGTCGGCGCTTCAGAGATGTGTGGTGCCTCCAGAACATACATTGCCGATACCAGCGGTGCTCATTTGCCATAAACCTGAAGTTCAGGTAGTTGCTGGGGTGAACTCTGGACTTGGGCATCCCTGTTGTAGGTGGTTCCCTGATGAGGAGCGGTCTTGAGGGTCCAGAGGCCCCTCATTGAGGGAGGGTACTGTCATGATCCAGGTTGGATTATGACAGATAAATCTCTAGTAACCTTTTTTTTCCTTCAAGCCTTTGGCTTTAAGGTAGTTTTGCCCCCGGTGGCCATTAGGGTCATTGCACTGTGGTGATTTCTGTTCTATTTTTGCCCCAGGTGGCCGGAAGGGTCATTGCACTCTGGTTTCTTCAGTTTAGTGCACGTGATTATCACTAACAGGTGTGATTGCTCTGGTTTAACTATATAGGTGTGTCTTGTTCTCTCACTCACTGTTGGTGATATTGCTCATTTCTCTTTCCCCCATGACGGCACCACGGAGAGAGAGGGATCCGCCCTCAGGGACAGGAAACCTACAAATGAAAAAGGCGGTACCTCAGAGAGAGAGGGATCCGCCCTCAGGGACAGGAAACCTACAAATGAAAAAGGCGGTACCTCTCTCCCACATCAGTTGGTTTCCTGTCCCTGATGGGGAACTTACAGCGCGTACCTCGAGTCGTCGCAGGATCCGGGGACCGATCCAGACCAGCAATAGGCAGCGGGGCTCCCTGCCTTGGCTGGATCGAGGCTTTGAATAGGCTCCCCCCCGAAGCACCACCATCAGGGTCGGCGGGCCCTGAGGGTGAGTGGGAAAAGGCAGTGAAGAAATCCTGGAAGCCTGCCGATCCCAGCGAAAGGGGAAAAAAAAAGAAAAAAAAAAAGGACCTCCTGCAGTTAGTGACGGCGGTCACTACAGGAGAGCTTAGCCGATATCATAAGGGGCCAGGCAGGTGGCGGCGGTCACCGAGGGCCATATAGCAGACCCTGCCATACCGGGGCGGAGGTGGGGGCCCACTGAGAGCCACGAACCGGGCGGGCCTCTGCGGCACACAGCGGGTGCGGCGGCGGCCACCGGAGCCACGTGTGCAGCGCCGGGAGGCCGCGGGAAACCGGCGCCGGACGCGCGGTACACTGGGGGATGGGCGCGCGCGCCATGTCAGCTCCCTTAAGGGGGGACGCGCGGTGCACCGTTGGGTAATCTGGAGGTGCGCATGTGCGAGACTTCCAGCGGGCAGCGGTACTTCCGGCGGAGCGCAGGGATCCCTGGGAAGGGGGCGGCGGTGGGAAATTTAAGTTTAAAAAAAAAAAAAATTTCTTCTAAAGTTTAAAAAGGGGGGGAAGTGGAAAAAGAAAGCGGTCACCATGAGTGGGAAACCACAGAAGGAGACACGGCGGCGGTCCCCGAAGCAGGGACCTCAGCAAATCCAAGAACAGCGCCAACAGCGCCAGCACGACTCTTCCCAGCAGCGCAGCAGCAGCGGTCACACGAGATCGCGGCGCAGCCAAAGCACCACCATGGCGGCGCAGCCAGAAGTGGATGCAGCAGTGGAGATAATCCCTACGCCTGAGACGGTATAATTCATTCCACAGGAGGGTGAGTGATCTCCGTGAATGCCGTCTGCTAAATTGCGACTATTAATTTTTCTTTTGCAGGGGTGTAAATGCACAACCAAATCTAAACATGTGGTAGGCGCTATGTGCACGGAGGAACTACCCCCTAAATGGGAGAAAAAGCTCTGTGCGGCTTGCATAGAGCAGACAATACAGGAAGAATCCCCGGGGTTTGCCTTAGACCTCAGAATGTTAATAAAAACTCAGGTCGCAGACGCCGTTAAAGGGGCCAGGACCTCAAAAAAGAAACGCCGGTCCAGGCATAGAACCCCAGAGTCGAGCACCAGTGAGTCGGAAAACGAACTATCCGACTCAAGTGATTCATCATCCTCCCAATCCTCTTCATCATCATCTGAAGGGGGACGCAGCTGCTTTCCCATGGAGGAGACGGACGCCCTGGTAAAGGCTGTGAGGACAACTATGGGGCTGGTAGACGAACGCCCCAAGAAAACGGCCAAGATATAATCTTCGGAGGGCTAGAGCAAAAGAAACGGAGGGCTTTCCTGATTAATGAGAAAATCCACTCCCTCATCAAGCGAGTGTGGAAAAAAACAGACAAAAAAGTCCTCCTAACACCAAAGAGGAAATACCCCTTTGACGACCCGGCCTGCTCCTTTTTGAGCAAAGCTCCTAAGTTAGATGTAGCGGTCGCAAAGGCCTCTAAAAAGTTTGCCCTGCCCTTCGAAGACATGGGCACCCTGAAGGACCCAATGAACAAGAAGGCTGAAACCTTTTTAAAAAACGCTTGGGAAGCAGCAGGAGGGAGGCTAAAGCCAGCCATAGCAGCTACATGTACAGCACGGGCCCTTATGGTATGGCTGGACCATTTAGATTCTCAAATAAAGGAGAAGGTCCGAGAGAAACGATACAGAGGTCCGTTTCTGTAATGAAGGGAGCAGCAGCATTTCTGGCGGATGTGTCGGTAGACTCAACCAGACTGGCAGCCAGGACAGCGGCCTTTTCAAATGCCGCAAGACGCGCCTTATGGCTGAAATGCTGGCCGGGAGATTTGCAGACAAAAGCCAAATTGTGCGCAATCCCGTGCGAGGGGGAATTCTTGTTTGGCCCAACACTGGACGACATCTTAGACAAGGCCGGGGACAAGAAAAAATCCTTTCCCGGGTTCCCCAGCCAGTCATACAAACGTCCCTTTCGGAACAGGAGGTTTATGCGGCGGAAGCCCCCAAAAGGGAACAAAGAAAGTTGGGAGGACAGAAGGAACAAGAATAAGGGATTTATGTTTAACAAGAAAGAAACCACAATGAAGGTATTCCCCGGGTCGGGGGGAAGATTATCATACTTTCTCCAGGCCTGGGAGAAGATATTCGCAAGTTCTTGGATACTGGATATAATAAAGGAAGGCCTGAGACTAAAATTCATCTCCCTTCCAAACAACTCTTTCATAATAACCCCTCAAAGGTCGTCACAAGAGCAGCTGGCTCTACAACAAGAAATAGCGAACCTAAGGGAGAAAAACGTATTACAAGAAGTCCCCTACCAAGACAGGGGCAAAGGCTTCTACTCCCCTCTTTTCCTTCGCAAGAAACCAGACGGTTCATACAGGGTGATCATAAATCTGAAAAGGCTGAACAAATTTCTAGAGATCCAGCACTTCAAAATGGAGACGATAAAATCTTGTATAAAAATGCTTCCCCCAGCTTGCTTCATGGCCGTATTGGACTTGAGGGACGCATATTATCATGTGCCTATTCACAGAGACCACAGGAAATACCTCAGAGTGGCAGTGACGATTCAGGGGGAGTTAAAACATTATCAGTTCAGAGGCCTCCCCTTCGGGCTAGCCATTGCTCCAAGGGTATTTACAAAGGTAATGTCGGAAGTAATGGCCCACATAAGGGAGCAAAACATTCTGATAGTCCCATACCTGGACGATCTCTTAATAATAGGGGTTACCTCTCAACACTGCGAACAACAATTGGACATAGTAATGAGGTCCCTACTGAGCCTAGGGTGGATGCTGAACTTGCCCAAATCCAAACTCATACCAGGTCAGGTACAGGAGTATTTGGGGATAACACTAAATTCAATCGAACAGAAATGTTACCTGCCGCAGACGAAGGTTCAAAAAATGACACAAATGACGTCCCAAATGATAACCTCCCCAAACACTACCCTAAGAAAGGCGATGTCACTGTTAGGATCCATGACAGCCTGCATAACAGCAGTTCAGTGGGCTCAGAGCCATACTCGGGTCTTACAATGGGAAATACTAGACGCAAACACTTCCTTGCACGGGAATTTAGACATGCAGCTAAACATCTCACCAGAGACAAAACATTCCTTGAAGTGGTGGACAAATCCAGCCAACTTAGTCAAGGGGGTTCCTTGGACATTGCCGGCAACAAAGATCCTAACCACAGACGCAAGCCCCTGGGGGTGGGGTGCACATCTAGACAACCAAGTGGCACAAGGGGCCTGGTACCAGGGAAGAAAGTCCGCTTCCTCAAATATGAGGGAGCTGCTGGCAGTAAAACTAGCTCTCATTCATTTTCTGGACTCCCTTCGTTCCCATCGCACAAGGGTCTTCTCAGACAACCAGGTAGTGGTGGCATACCTAAACCACCAGGGGGCACCAGATCTCGACCACTGATGAAGGTAACAAAATCCATCTTCCACCTGGCAGAGCACAATCTACAATCCCTGACAGCCCTTCACATAAAAGGTGCAGAAAATCAAACGGCGGACTATTTAAGCAGGACACGTCTAAAACAGGGGGAGTGGGAGCTAAGCCAGTTAATCTTCAATCAGATCGTGAAACTCTGGGGCCGGCCACAAATAGACTTATTTGCCAACAGTCAGAACAGGAAGCTGGAAACCTTCTGCTCGATCGATCCTCGGGGGGGGGCCAGTAGCACTAGACGCTTTCACGATACCCTGGGATTGTCATCTGGCCTACGCCTTCCCCCCAATATCTCTCATTCCCTTAGTACTGAGGAAAATATGGAAAGACAAGGCAACAGTAGTGGTAATAGCGCCCTTCTGGCCACGGAGAATATGGTTCTCCTGGCTGAGAAGAATGTCCGTAACGGATCCCTGGGTGCTACCAGAAACTCCAGACCTGCTATCCCAGGGACCAGTGCATCACCCCCACATAAAAAACCTGCATATGACAGCTTGGCTTTTGAGAGGGAGCTCCTAAGTAACAAAGGCTTCTCGTCAAACTTGGTATCCACACTACTAAAAAGTAGAAAGCCAGTAACCACTAAAGCGTATGGCAAAGTGTGGAAGAAGTTCATGTCAGTGTCAGGCTCTTACCCAATGGGCAAAATCCCTGTAGCCAAGATTCTAGAATTCCTACAGAGGGGGTTGGAAAAGGGGTTAGCTACCAGCACCCTAAAAGTACAAGTGGCGGCCTTGGGAGCTTTGTATAACCATGACCTAGCCAAAAATAGATGGGATAGGAGATTCATTAGAGCCTCAAGTAGGTCCAGGCCGATCCCTCTACACACCACCCCACCCTGGGATCTAAATCTGGTGCTAAACGCACTAACCAAATCTCCCTTCGAACCCCTAGAGAAGGCTCCCTTAAAAATATTGTCACTTAAGACTTCCCTCCTAGTAGCCTTAACTTCGGCCCGCCTCATTAGTGACATGCAAGCTCTGTCTGCCCACGCACCCTTCACGCAAATTCTGGAGGATAGGGTAATTCTTAAAACCGACCCAGCATATCTCCCCAAAGTGTCTTCACAGTTTCATAGGACCCAGGAAATCTCCCTACCCTACTTCTGCCCCAATCCCAAAAACAAAACAGAAGAGGTGTTGCAAACTATAGACGTAAAAAGATGCCTGGTCCAATATTTAACAACCATGAGGGAGTTTAGGAAGGATAGGGCTCTGTTTGTCTGTTTTCAGGGTCCTCGGAAGGGTCAAAAAGCATCGAAGGTGACACTGGCGAGGTGGATAAGAGAGGCCATCACCCTATCCTACTCCTGCGGGGCAGCCATCCCGGAGGACGTAAGGGCCCATTCAACCAGGGCAGTGGCATCATCCTGGGCGGAGAAAGCCGGCGCTTCAATAGACCAGATATGTAGAGCTGCCACTTGGTCTTCCCCCTCTACATTTTTCAAACATTACCGTCTAGACTTGACCTCCTCTTCAGACCTCACCTTTGGGAAAAGGGTTCTGGAGGCGGTGGTCCCTCCCTAGATGTACAATCTTTGTAATTCTCTCCGTGGTGCCGTCATGGGGGAAAGAGAAAATCGTAGTTACTTACCGATAACGGCATTTCTCTGATCCCATGACGGCACCCGTACATCCCCTCCCTTTCACACACACACAGGTGTGCACATTAGAGTGAGTTAGTTAGCTTTAGTACTTAGCCACACGGTGCCTCTATTAAGCTTAAGTTGAGTAATTTTGATTAATTTTGGATTTTTATAACCATTTGAGTTGCAGCTGAAAGTTCTGTGTAATGCTCTGTAAACCAACTGATGTGGGAGAGAGGTACCGCCTTTTTCATCTGTAGGTTTCCTGTCCCTGAGGGCGGATCCCTCTCTCTCCGTGGTGCCATCATGGGATCAGAGAAATACCGTTATCTGTTATGAATGAGTCACCGTAGGAGGCAAAAACAGAAATGCTAGCTAAGTCCTGAAAACCAGAGAAGTTGGCAACTATCAGATTGCAGACCCCTGAACCTATCAACACAACTAGCAGTAGCCGTGGGGGGTTCCTACGATGACCTAGACCCCTCGATCACAGCTGGAGAGATACATAGGCCTAAAGAAGGAAAGGGGAAATCTAACTGCCCCAGAGCAGACCCCAAAGCAATAGGCAGCCCCCCACATATAATGACGGTGAAGCAAGATGAAAATACTTACACAGACAGAAAGACAGGCTGAGCAAAGACGGGGCCCAAAAACTACCTAGATAGGAACTGATAGGAAGGCTGCTGTCTGCAATCTGCCAAAACCCTATCAGAGACAACAGCCAACAAGCTGATATAAAAATGGCCCTGAAGCAACTAAGCTTCAAAAACTAAATCAGCACTCAGGAACTTTCAGAAGACAGAGCTCAAAGAACACTGCACACTCCAGCAGGGAGTGGCAGAATCCTAAAAGCAAGAAAAACAAAAACAAATCTTAGATGCAAAAAGGCAAAACAGAAAACTTAGCTTTAGGAGAGCAGGAATCAGACTGGTGTCCAAGAGTCCACAGAGAAATCACCCACAGGGCAGAAAGGGCGTAGGCTGCCTTAAATCCAGTCAGTGACTCCACTCAGCCAATCGTCTTCATTAGTCCCAGGTGCCTGATAATCAGGCTCACTACCTTCCTTCACTAGAATAGGGAGTTCACCAGGCCTCAGTGAAGGAGGGGAAAATGAACTCACAACAGTTATCGGTAAGTAACTACGATTTTCCAACCAAGTCTGGTGGAAGAAGGAACTACAGAGAGGAGTTCCTTGCAGCTCAGGCAGAGCTCTGGTGTAGTAGCTTCAGGTGGAAGCTGAATTCTGGTGGTGGACTCTGTTGCTGGGAGCAAGAGCAACAGAGCAAAGCTAAGTGGTGTTACCCCTGTTTTGTAACTTTCCTTTTGTGTGTTTCAGTGCAGTGGTGGGATTACTTTCTGCACCGTCCATTTCACTAGAAAGGGCTAGGTGCAGGGCGAGCTAGGGTTTTAGGTTCCTGATCGGCGCCCGGTGCGGGACTGACCTAGGGATCGTTAGGAGTGTAGCGACACTGACTCAGGGGAGTGCAGGAGGTCTCCACATCCCCGTTCCCTATCGCAGGGCCCTCCATTGTATCAGTTACCGTGGTGTTTCCCTTTATTTTTTAAATTTGCCCTGCTGGAGGTGGTGTATCCAGTTATACGTGTAATTCTGAAATTCGCCTGCTGGAGACTATGTGTCTGGCTGCACGTTATATTATTTAAATTCGCCCTGCTGGAGGCGGTGTATCTAGGGTCATGTGTGCCATTGATATTTGCCCTGCTGGAGGCAGTGTGTCCAGTCACACGTTGACATCACAGTTAAAATTGACATAAAAAATTTGACTTGACTTATTGAATGCAAAAATGTCTAGAATCTAGAGTGGACGCCTTGTCGCGTTTGGAAAGACCTTGATGTGCCTAAACAGTGCAAACCCCCCACAAATGACAGGGAACTTATCTATGTGTGTGGTGAGCACCTTCATAGAATCATAGAATGGCAGAGTTGGAAGGGACCTCCTGGGCCATCTGGTCCAACCCCCTGCTCAAAGCAGGATTCGCTAAATCATCCCAGTCAGATGTCTGTCCAGCCTCTGTTTGAAGACATCCATTGAAGGAGAACTCACCACTTCTCGTGGCAGCTTGTTCCATTCATTGATCACTCTAACTGTCAAAAACTTTTTTCTAATATCTAATCTGTGTCTCCTCCCATTCAGTTTCATCACATTGCTTCTAGTCTTTCCTTGTGCAAATGAGAATAAAGTTGATCCTTCTACAATGTGACAGCCCTTTAGATATTTGTAGACAGCTATTAAGTCTCTTCTCAGTCTTCTCTTTTGCAAACTAAACATTCCCAAATCCTGCAACCTTTCCTCATAAGACAGGGTTTGCAGACCGGTCACCATTCTGGTCGCACTTTTCTGAACTTGCTCCAATTTGTTGATGTCTTTTTTAAAATGTGGTGCCCAAAACTGGACACAATATTCCAGATGAGGTCTGACCAAAGAGGAGAAGAGGGAAATAAAGACTTCACGTGATCTAGACTGTATGCTTCTGTTAATACATCCTAGAATTGCATTTGCCTTTTTTGCTGCTGCATAACACTGATGACTCATATTCAGTCTGTGATCTATTAGTATACTCAAGTCTTTTTCACATGTGCTGTTGCTTAGCCCTATTCCTCCCATTCTGTATATGCTTTTTTCATTTTTATTGCCCAGATGTAGTACTTTGCATTTTTCCCTGTTAAAAACCATTCTGTTAGTTGCTGCCAACTGCTCCAGTTTATTTATATCTTTTTGAATCCTCTCTCTCTCTTCTCTAGTATTAGCTATCCCTCCTAGCTTTGTGTCATCAGCAAATTTAATCAGTTTACCCTCAATTCCTTCATCTAAATTGTTGATAAAGATGTTGAAAAATACTGGGCCCAGGACAGAGCCCTGTGGTACCCCACTTGAGACATTCTTCCAGCTGGATGTGCAGCCATTTACGACCACTCTTTGGGTCCGATCACTAAGCCAGTTATGAATCCACCTAACAGTTGCCTTGTCCATTCCATACTTAGTCATTTTTTCAATAAGGATTGTATGAGATACTTTGTCAAATGCTTTGCTGAAGTCAAGATATACTATATCAACAGCATTTCCTTGATCCACCCAATCAGTGATTCCATCAAAGAAGGAAATTAAGTTAGTCTGACATGACTTATTAGTTACAAACCCATGCTGACTCTGTTTAATCACTTCATTCTTATCCAGGTACTGACATACATGTTGTTTAATAATTTGCTCAAAGATCTTTCCTGGTATAGAAGTCAGACTCACCGGCCTATAGTTGCCTGGATCGACCTTCTTCCCCTTTTTGAAGATAGGAACATTTGCTCTTCTCCAGTCTTCTGGGACTTCTCCTGTTCTCCAAGAATTTTCAAAGATTATGGAGAGGGGTTCAAAAATTTCTTCTGCTATCTCCTTCAGTACTCTGGGGTGTAGTTCATCTGGACTTGAATTCATTTATGTTAGCTAAGTGTTTCCTCACTATCTTTCTGTTTATAGATATCCTGGATTCTTCTATTCCCTTAATAGGACAGTGAAGAACAGTTGATGTTACATTTCCTTTCTGAGAGAAAACAGATGCAAAATAGGAATTTAAAAGTTCGGCCTTCTCAACATCCTGTCTTACCATTTCATCATTTTCATCCTGTAAAAATCCTATAGCATCTTTGACTTTTCTTTTACTTTTGACATAACCCCAAAATCCTTTATTATTGCTTTTGACATCTCTTGCAAGCCTCAATTCATTGTCAGCTTTAGATAATCTGATTTGTGCCCTGCAGGTTCTGCAGACAGCATTATATTCTTCTTTAGATATGCCTCCCTCTTTTCATTTTATAAACATTTTTTTCTTCCTTTTTAGCATGTGCTTAAGTTCTGTGTTCATCCATCCTGGTTTCCTTAAATGCTTGCTATTCTTCCCTCTTTTCGGAATTGTTAACAATTGTGCTTTGAGAATTTCATTTTTCAAGATTTCCCATCCTTCCTGGACATTTTTGTCTTTAAGGATATCCAGCCATTGGATCCCTCCAATTCTCTTTCTGAATCCCTTAAAATCTGCCTTTCTGAAATCTCACCTTGACGTCTGAGTCTTAACAGGTCTTCCTCCTCTAGTTATCCAAAATTCTAAAATAGCATGGTCGCTACCTCCTAGGGTCCCAGCCACTTTTACCTCCTCAACCATTTCCTCCCTGTTTATAAGGATTAGATCCAAGGTAGCAGTTCCCCTTGTTTTCTCCCCTACCTTTTGGAAGATAAAGTTGCCAGCAAGAGAGGATAAGAGTTTCCTTGACCTGTTAGTTTTGCCTGAGAGAGATTCCCAACAAATGTCTGGATAGTTGAAATCTCCCATGACAACTATGTCATATTTTTTGGAGAACTTGGCCATTTGATGCATAAAGAGTTCATCCATATCTTCAGCTTGCACAGGCGGCCTGTAGTAAATGCCTACAATGGTGTCCTTTCCATTGTTCTGTCCTTGTATTCTTACCCAAACAGTTTCCACAGAACTCCCAGTCTCTGAAGCTTCATTCTCTGTGCAGACATATGCGTTTCTAACATACAATGCGACACCTCCTCCTCGTTTATCAAGTCTGTTTCTTGCAAATAAGTTGTATCCTTCTAGTCTTGTATTCCAATCATGTGTATTGTCCCACCAAGTTTCAGTGATTCCAATTACATCATATTTCTTTTCCTGTGTTGGTAGTTCCAATTCTCCTTGTTTGTTGCCCATGCTTTGTGCATTAGTATAGAAACATTTTAGTTTGTGATTGGTTTCTCTTTCTCCAATATTTGTATTAATTAGATTATTTTGTCTTTGTTCTTCCTTTCCACTTCTAATAGCAGAGTTCTCAATAGCATTTGTCAGGTGTTTGGCTTTTTCTGGTCTTTTGCTTCCCTTCCCATGTTGTTCTAGTTTAAAGCTCTCCTTACAAGTGTAGCAAGGCGACTTCCAAATACATGTTTTCCAGTCTTCGTAAGGTGCACCCCATCTCTAGCAAGTAGTCCATCGTAAAGGTAATTCAATCCGTGATCCATAAATCCAAATTGTTGCTGACGGCACCATCGACGTAGCCAGTTGTTCACCTGCAGAGTCTTATTCCACCTCCTTGAAACTCCAAGTGCTCACAGACGTTTATAACATAGAGCCGTGAAAATAAAATTATCACAAAAATGTTCTTTTAACCCCAAATAATTTATTTTCACAAGGGTAACAGGAGAAAATGTGGGGGAAACTACTGTTTGGGTGCACGACAGGGCTCGGAAGAGAAGGAGCGCCATTTGACTTTTTAAACTAAAAAATGGCTGGAATCTAGAACAAACGCCATGTCGAGTTTGGAAAGCTCCTGATGTGCCTAAACAGTGGAAACCCCAAACAACTGACCTCATTTTGAAAACTAGGAATTTGTCTAGATGTGTGGTGAGCACCTTGAACCCCAGTTGCTACACCAAAGTTTATAACGTAAAGTCGTGAAAATAAAAAAATCTAATTTTTCCCACAAAAATGTTCTTTCAGCCTCAATTTTTTTTATTTTCTCAAGAAGAAGATTGACCACAAAATTTGTTATGCAATTTCTCCTGAGTACACTGAAACCCCATTTGTGGGGGAAAACTACTGATAGGGAGTATGGCAGTGCTTGGAAGGGAAACAGCAACATTTGACTTTTTGAATGCAAAAATGACTGTAATTGAGTGGTGAGCACTTTGAACCCCCAGGTGCTTCACAGAAGTTTATAACATTGAACTTTGAAAAAAAACATTCAAATTTCTCCCTTAAAAATGTTCTTATAGCCACAATGTTTTTATTTTCACAAGAGTAGCAGGAGAAAATGCATCATGCAATTTGTTGTACAATTTCTCTTGAGTTTGGCAATACCCCATATGTGGAGGAAAACTACTGTTTGGGCACATGGCAGGGGTTAAAAAAGGAAGGAGTGTCATTTACTATTGGGGTGCAATATTGGCTGAAATCATTAGCAGACACCATATTGTGTTTGAAGAGCCCCTAATGTGCCTAAACAGTGCAAACCCCAAACAAGTGTCCCCATTTTGGAATCCACACCCCACAAGGAACTTATCTAGATGTGGCGTGAATACATTGAACTCTCAGGTGCTTCATAGAACTTTATAACATAGAACCATGAAAATGAAAAAAAAATCACATATTTCCCAACAAAAATGTTCATTTAACAACATATTTTTCAATTTTACAAGGGTAACAGGAGAAAATAGACACTAAAATTTATTTTGCAATTTCTCCTGAGTACAATCATACCCCATATGTGGAGGAAAACTACTATTTGGGTGCAAGGCAGGGTTTAGAAGAGAAGGAGCGCCGTTTGAATTTTTAAATGCAAAATTGTCTGAAATCAAAAGGTGATGCCATGTTGCATTTGGAGAGCAACTAATGTGCCTTAATGTGCCTCCACACATGACCCCATTTTGGAAACTAGACCCCTCAAGGAATTTATCTATATGTGTGGTTAGCATTTTGAACTCCCAGGTGCTTCACAAAAGTTAATAACATTGAGCCATGAAAATAAGAAAAGAAAAAATCAAAATTTTCCCACAGAAATGTTCAGGAGAAAATGGAAACCAAAACTTGTTGTTATGCAATTTTGTCCGAGTACGCCCAAACTACTGTTTGGGCACACAGCAGGGCTCAGAAAGGAAGGAGTGACGATTTGGAAATCAGACTTTGATGGAATGGTCTGCGGGTGTCATGTTGTTGTTGGAGAGCCCCTGATGTGCCTATAGAGTGGAAACTCTCATAAGTGACCCCATTTTGGAAACTAGACTGCTCAAGGAATTTATCTAGACATAGTACTTCACAGAATTTTTACAATGTTGAACTGTGAAAATGAAAAAAATATATTTTTTCCCACAAAAATGTTTGTTTTAGCCACAAATTGTTTCATTTTCACAAGGATAGCAGGAGAAAATGGACATCAAAATGTGTTGTGCAAATTCTTCTGGGTAAACCTGTGCACATGCTGTGCACACACTGTGCACACGTGATTGCCACCTGGTGTTCAGCTAACATCATAGCTGGCATCCGGCTCTCACTGCCATGAGCGGTGCAGAATAAAGCGATGCAAAAATAATTATTTTTTCTATAAAAAATAGAAGTGTAGAAGAGCCAAAACATTACAAAATTATATAAATGTGGTATCGCTGTAATTGTACTGACCAGAATAATAAAGCTGCCTTATCAATTTTACCACACATGCAACAGCATAAAAAAGAAGCAATTCCTGAATTGCTGTTTTCTGTTCATTCTGCCTCCCAAATATCAGAATAAAAAGCAATCAAGGGCTTGTGAAATGATTTCACATATGGGGGTTTCTGTTGTTCTGGCACCTCAGGGGCTCTGCCAATGTGACCTGGCACCCTAAAACCATTCCAGCAAAATCTGGACTCCAGTATGGCACCTCTTCCCTTCTGAGCTTTGCACAGTGCCTCAAAAGTAGTATTCCCCCACATATGGGGTATCGGCGTACTCTGGGGGATTTGTACAACAAATTGTATGGTGAAATTTCTCCTGTTATCCTTAAGAAATTGCAAAATGTTTTTTTGTGGGGAAAATGTGATTGTTTTTATTTTCACGGCTCAACGTTATAAACTTCTGTGAAGCACCTGTGGGTTAAAGGTGCTCACCACACATCCAAATACATTCCTTGAGGGGTCTAGTTTCAATAATGGGGTCACTTGTGTTTTTTTTCACTGTTTAGGCACATCAGGGGCTCTCCAAAGGACATGACGTAAGCTATTGATTTCAGGAAATTTTACATTTAAAAAATCAAATGATGCTCCTTCCCTTTTGAGCCCCATTGTGCACCCAAACAGTAGTTTCCTACCTCATATGGGGTCTCGGAGAAATTGCACTGCAAATTTTATGGTGCAATTTCTACTGTTACCCTTATGAAAATGCAAAATTTGGGGCTAAAATAACATTTTTGTGGGGAAAATCTGATTTCATTCTTTTCACTGCTCAATGTTATAAATTTCTGTGACGCACCTGGGGGTTAAAGGTGCTCACCACACATCTAAATACATTCCTTGAAGGGGACTAGATTCCAAAATGGGGTCACTTGTAGGGGGTTTCCACTGTTTAGGTACATCAGGGGCTCTCCAAACGGGACATGATGTCAGCTAAAAATTCCAGGAAATTTTACATTGAAAAAATCAAATGACGCTTTTTCTCTTCCATCAACCAAAACAGTAGTTTTGTCCCTCATATTGGGTATTGGCGTACTCAGGAGAAATTGCAAAATAAATTGTATGGTACATTTTTTCCTGTTACCCTTATGAAACTGCAACATTTGGGGCTAAAAACATATTTAATGTTATTTTTTTTTATTTTCATGGCTCAACGTGATAAACTTCTGTGAAGCACCTGAGGGTTCAATGTGCTCGTCACACATCTAGATCAGTTCCCTGAGAGGTCTAGTTTCCAAAATGTTGTCACATGTGGAGGATTTTAGTGTTTAGGCACATCAGTAGCTCTCCAAACGTGACACGGTGTCTGCCAATTGTCCCAGCAAATTTTTCATTCAAAAAGTCAAATTGCACTTCTTCCCTTCCGATCTCTGTTGTGAGCCCAAACAGTGGTTTTCTCCATCATATGGGATATCGGCATGCTCAGGAGAAATTACACAATACATTTTGGGGTCATTTTTTCCTGTTACCCTTGTCAAAATTTGGATCTGAAGTAAATTTATTTTGTGAAAAAAAGTTAAAAATTAATTTTTTTTTCCCCATTCCAAAAATTCCTGTGAAGAACCTGAAGGGTTAATAAACTTCTTGAATGTAGTTTTGACCCCTCAAAGCGACTTCAAATGTGTAGTGGTCTCTAAAAAATGGTTTTGTAAGTTTTGTTGGAAAAATGAAAAATCACTGGTCAACTATAGCTTCCTAACAAAAAAAAATTTGGGTTCCAAAATTGTTCTGATGTAAAGTAGACATGTGAGAAATATTATTTATTAACTATTTTGTGTAACATATATCTGTGATTTAAGGGCATAAAAATTCAAAGTTTGAAAAGGGCAAAATCTTCACAAAATGTCTTTTTTTAAATTAATGCAAGTCGTATTGAAGAAATTTTACCACTATTATGAAGTACGATATGTCACGAAAAAACATTCTCAAAATCACCGGGATCCTCTGAAGCATTACACAGTTATTACCTCATAAAGTGACAGTGACTCCTTCATTCCCCAGTAGTTTACAGTCGGAGCGGTCGCATTAGCAGCGCTCCGCCTGTAAACTGATTAATCCCCGAGATAGATTTACGCCGTGGGACATGACTGATCGCCGGACAGGTATGGATATTGTTGGTTTATTATTTTATAATTTTTTACAGGAGAACGATGGCATCGATATTGAATTAGAAGTATAATAAAGCTTTAAACACTGTGTGCAGTGTATTCTTTCATTAAAATACTTTGTTCATATTGTGTGTGTGTTTATTTAACCCTTGAATAACTCTAGGATTAGTAATGGATACGTGTCTTTTTTACACCTCTCCATTACTAATCTGGGCTTAATGTCACCTTACAATAGAAAGGTGACATTAATTCCTTATGACCCCACTTGCTACCGCTACAGGGCAAGTGGGAAGAACCCGAAAAAGCTCCAGAATAGGCGCATCTAATACATGTGCCTTTTCTGGGCAGCTGCGGGCTGCTGTTTTTAGGCTGGGAGTGGCCAAAATCGATGGCCCCTTACAGCCTGAGAATAGCAGCCCCCAGCTGTGAGTTTTGCCGGGTTGGTTCACAAACAGAGGAGGACCCCACATCGGGTTTTCTCTCATTTTTCTCTCCTGCTCGCTGTTGCCGGCAGAGCAGGAGAGAAGAACGACAGCCGTGTTCAGCACCAGCCGCCGGGGAACAGCACTTACAGTAGCACTTCTTCCCCAGCGGCCGTCCGTGTACATGGAGGACAGTGTGAACTGTTCTCCATGTGCCGTGTTCAGCACATTTTGCGAACCGTGCGCTCCCACAAACACTGACATGTCTCCATGTTTTGTACACGGTCCGTGTGTCAGTGAAAACACGCTGACATGTGCAGAGACCCATTCATTTTAATGTGTCTACATGTGTCAGTGTCTCCGGTACATGTGGAAACTGTCACTACACGTACCGGAGCCACTGATGTGTGAAACTGGCCTTAGAAAGTATCAAAGTACATTTCTAAACTGTTTGTAGCAATGCACAACAGAAGATCAGGCAAAATGGCTAATCATCACCCAATGATTCCACTATTTCTTTGAAAGACCCAGCTAAGGAGGACCCCATCTGGTTTTGTTGTGAGGCAAAATCCATTTCTACTCTGAGTTTATAGACTGATCTCTATTTTATGTATACATCTCAAAATTGAATAAGCTATGTAAACATTCTAGATATTGTTTAATTTCAATGCATGAATGTGATTGATCGCCTCTTTGGTAATGATACTGTTCGTATGATCTGCTGAAAATAATCTAAAAGTGGAGAATAAAATAAAATAGATTTATAATACATTTTTTATATAGTGTTGTCCGAACTTGCTGCACTGTATAAATAATTTTACGAGCACAATAAATCCTTACTTTACACAGCACAAAGACATTTTATGGAATACTAAAGAATGAAAAAGGAGAGATGCAAGGAACTGTATTCTCAGATCACAGTAAGCCAATGATAGTTTTAATAAGGCGTTAGGTAGTGCATTCATATGTTGTAAATAACCATTATTTACTCAATATCTTTGTAGCCGCATAAACACATTTCATACATTACATGACATATGCATAAGGCAATATGGAGGACAACCATTAACTAATTAATATTATCTTAATGCAATAAAGTTGAAGTGCAAAGTCGATTCCATTGGTTTACTGACGTTCCTTTTAACCTCTTCACCCAAGGGCCATTTTCCATTTTTGAATTTATGTTTTTTGCTCCCCTTTTTCCCAGAGCCATGTTTTTTAGTTTTCCATCAATATGTCCATGTGAGGGCTTGTTTTTAGTGGGACCAATTGAACTTTTGAACGACACCATTGGTTTTACCATATAATGTACTGATCATTTTTCAAGACCCTTAGTGTCTCTATTTTTCATGATCTGGAGCTGGATGAGAGCTTATTTTTTGCATGCCGAGCTGACGTTTTTATTGATAATATTTTGGCATAGATACAATGCTTTAATGCAATGTTGCAGTGACCAAAATACGTACTGTAATTCTGTCATTTTTACTTTTTTTCTCGTTACGCCATTTACCGATCAGATTAATTATTTTTATATATTGATACACTGCTCAGATCATCCTCATGGAGTCGGTTTCTAACCGTTTGTGCAGACAAATGCACATTTGTGGCCGGCTGGAGGTCATTTTACAGGGTTCTCACAGTGCTCCTCCTGTTCCTCCTTGCACAAAGGTGGAGGTAGCGGTCCTACTGGTGGGTTGTTGCCCTCCTACGGCCCTTTCCACATCTTCTGGTGCACTGGCCTGTCTCCTGGTAGTGCCTCCGGCCTCTGGACACTACGCTGACAGACACAGCAAACCTTCTTGCCACAGTTCGCATTGATGTGCCATCCTGGATGAGCTGCACTACCTGAGTCACTTGTGTGGGTTGTAGATTCTGTCTCATGCTACCATGCATGTGAAAACACAACCAACATTCAAAAGTGACCAAAACATCAGCCAGAAAGCATTGGTACTGAGATGTGGTCTGTGGTCCCCACCTGCAGAACCACTCCTTTATTGAGTGTGTCTTGATAATTGCCAATAATTTCCATCTGTTGTCTATTCCATTTGCACAACAGCATGTGAAATTGATTGTCAAACAGTCTTGCTTCCTAAGTGGACAGTTTGATTTCATAGTTTAGTTTACTTGGAGTTATATTCTGTTGTGTAAGTGTTCCCTTTATTTTTTGAGCAGTGCAGATTGAGTGATTCTGAACGTGACGATGCCAAATAGGTGTATTTGTTTTTGCTGGTTTATTTTGAATCGGGCGAATGGGGGGGATTTAAACTTTTATATATTTTTTATTTTTTTTAATAACATGTTTTTTACTTTACAATTGTTTCATTAATCTCCATGGGAGACTAGAAGCTGTGATCATCCGATCGCTTATGCTACACACAGCAGGGCTGCAGCCCTGCTCATTGTAGCAGAAATGCTCACTTGCTATGAGCGCCAACTGCTTGAGTTTGCCTACACCAAACTTGTCAAACCACGTCTTTATGTTCCTCACATTGTACACATAGGCACAATCATAAAGGAACTGGGCAGAGCCTCCTCAATCCGTTCCTACATTGTTGCAAGCAAGCAATGGCATCAAATTTTTTGTGTGCTATAACTTTCCAGTACTTTTATATTGATGACCTATCCTATTATTAAGATAAGTTGTCAACATAAGATCGGTGGAGGTCCAATACCTGACACCCACAAAGATCGGCTGATCACCTCTAACACCAGCCAAATGTAAGCAGCGTATGAAGCTGAACAGAAGAGCACCATTCACTGTCTACTGGCTGCTGTCAGCTACTGCAGAACATCTCCTATGGAAAATAACAGGAGCTGATATGCCACTAAACAATGTGATGTTGCTAAAGTGTTCCACTTCTTACTTTTTACATCCAGTCACCTCCAAAAAGGGAGAACAGCTGATTCCAAAGACACATGATCAATATAAAAGTATTTGCGAAAACCAATGACTCCACTATTTGTTTGAAAGTCTCATCTAAGAAGGACTACATCTGGCTTTGTTGTGAGCCAAAATCCATTTCTATTATGAGTTTATAGACTGATCTCCATTTTATGTATACATCTCAAAAGTAAGGAAGCTATATAAACATTGTAGATGTTAGTTAATCTCAATGCATGAATGTGATTGAACGCATCTTCAGTAATGGAACCTTTAAGAATACCCTTTGTTACCATCACGGACGCAGCGTGACTTAGCCTTCGCTTCCATGTTGTCGAACCATAACAACAACGGTGATTGTGGAATGTGGACCCACTGGACCACAGGGGGGACCCGGGCCTACCCGGAATATGGAAGGGTAGCGACCAGGGTCTGTGGCAGCTGAGCTTGTGGACAAGATGGCCATATGCAGGACTAAAAGACACCGCACAACTTCAGGTATGAAGAAACATAAAGTTTACTTAAATTAAGTAAATGACATCAAAACACCAGGTTCCGGATTATGCACATCACGAAGGAAACACATCTCAGGTTGACAGGCGAACCAAGAGGTCATCACAGGTTGATGCAGTCCAGGGTCATCTGGCACGGGCATACTAGGATGGCCTCTCTCTCAGGCCTCAGGTGTAGCACAGGCACACCAGGAGAACAACAGACACTGACCTCAGACTAGCTTTAGACAATGACAAGAGGGCCATCACGGGTAAGACCCCAGGGAATCGGCAGGACATCAGAACATAAGCAAGACACGGATAGCACAGTTCCAGGAACATTGGCACTACAGCTTAGGGCATCGGCTGGTCATGTCCAGGACTCACTGGCGAGACCGTCACCGGGGAAAAGAGCTGGAGACTCCTGGAACCATGGAGGAGGAATCCATCCAGGAACACGAGCGGGACCGGCTCAAGAGCACAACTTGGACTACCAGAATCACGGACTTGACATCTGGACACAAGCTGGACATCAGAAGACGGACAGACATCCGGACTCAGGCAGGACATCTGGACACTGACTGGACATCAGGACATCAGGACTCGAGCCCGACATCAAGACATCAGGGCAGAAGCTGGACATCTGGACATAAGGTCTCAGGCAGGACATCTGGACATCAGGGCACCAGGCGGACATCAGAACATTAGGACATCGGGGTACCAGGTGAACATCAGGACATCAGGTCTAAGGCAGGACATCAGGACATAAGTGCTCAGATCTGAGATAGAACATCAGAGCACTGGCATCGGACTCCGGACATCTGGCAGCGATCGACAGGCTCCGGACATCAGGCTGCGGACATCATGCTCTGGACATGACGCCATATTCATTAGGCTCACAACATCTGACAGCAATCGGCAGGCTCCGGGCATTGGGCAGAGAAGGATAGGATCCAGACATCTGGCGGAGGAGATCAAGTTCCGGACATCTGGAAGTGATCGTCAGACACCGGACATCAGGCAGCGGTCATCAGGCTCCGGACAAGAGGCCACGGTCGTCAGGCTCTGGACGTCTGGCAGCGACCTAAAGAGGAACTCAAGTGGTCTGGTGCAAGCCCCACCGGGTTGAACTGGAGCCAGCTGGGGATTGCACCAAATAACCAGCTGAGCACAGAGTAGCAGAAACTCAGCAGAAACACCGGTCTCCTACTTCCAAGATGAACCCAAGTTAGATGACAGAAAGTTAGTTAGGAAAGAGTCACAGTCACTGGGCATAGGGTTCAGGACACTGAAGGACTTCAGGAACATAGCACAGCAGGAATCAGGACTAGGACTTCATAACAGCAGGAATCAGGACAAGGACTTTGGTACCAACACATAAACAGGGTAAGTCCAGGAACTCAGATATCAGCTGCCCCAAAGCTGATAACATACTGAACAGAAACGGATCTGGTTACTCTGCCCCCAGAGCAGGCAGAAGACAGGCATCAGCTCACCTAGAACTGCAGGCAGGCAGGACAGGTGCTGAACACCAAACAGACATAGCAAGACTCAGAAACTTGATGTGAAAATCTGGCAACGCCCCACAGGGCAGGGCACTTTATATAGGAGCTGCCTCACAGCGATAGGCTGGGAGCAGCAATTCAAGCACACAGCCATTCCTCATAAAAGCAGGGGAGGTGGGGCCGCCCTCATCCTAAGCACAGCCAAAAACAAATCAGCATGGCAAAGGACACCTGGCAGAGGCTGCAAGCCTGGACACACATGGTAAGTCATGCACAACTGCAGAGGACCTTGCAACCCTTCGTCAGCTTCCACAGCGGCAGCCAGGGACCACACATGAGGGTGGTCATGCAGCGCAGTGGAGACACGCATGTACGGCTACGCAGCGGAGTCAGGAACTGAGCAGCATCCATACAGGTAGCTGACAACAGCATTCCAGCTCATTAGAGGGAAAGGAGCAAAGGGTTAAAGCAGATATATGCAGAGTAATGCCGGGTAAACAGAGTACAAACACAGTGGCGTTACACCCTTTATTTTAAATAGACAAGTTGTTCCAAATCCTAAAAACACCGCCATACAATTAGCCTACTTTCACGAAAATTTACAGTGGTAACTCTGAATTTCTATAGTCTGCCAATACAAATGTATCCATGAAGCTGCCAGACAGTGAAACCAGGATCTATCAATGTTGAGAACACATTTCCAGTTCTCCAGAATCAAGTGGTGGCATGTTTTACATCACTCCAGCCTATATTTGACATTGCACATGATGATCTTGATGGGAATTTGTCTGTGACACCGGTGGGTGTGGACCTACTGTGCCACAAGAGGGGCTTACCCAGGAGGGTGTGACTAAGTGGCTACCTGAACTTCACTAGAGCCTCTGATGGTGATGTTGGAATATGTTTGGTGCAACAACATTCCTGTCTATGAGTTTTTAGTTGCTAGATTTGTATGTTGTTCATAAAGTTCATAAAGTTAAAACAAAAGAAAACTCCTAGTTTTTCCTGTGTCTGTGTATGAGAGAAGCAGCCTGCTGCAGATGATGCACAGATAGAGACACACAAATGATTTATTCTTGATCTATTAAACTTATCATATATTGTTCCTGAATAAAGAAGCTCTGCTGTCACACGCTTGGAGAGTATCCTGAATAATCCACTGCCAACAGGTTATGGGCCCAGAGTGACACAGAACCCCAGAGTAACACAGCAACAGAAGCCCAGCGCAAAAGCAGCGCAGAGCAACAGAGAAGATGTCCACTAGCAGCAATCCTGTCAAGATCTCAGTGCCAAGCCTCACTAGCCAGAGATACCAGTGCTGGAAATTCAAGGAGAAGATGCTGCTCAAAAGAGAAGATATGTGGAAATATACTCAGGAACAAGTGCTTCGTTCATTACCAGATGATTGGTTAGAGAAGGATCTGAAAGCACAAATCATGATCTCCCTCACTGTAGATGATAAGCAGATTGTGCATATATGCAAGTGTGCAACTACAAAGGAGATGTGGGATGAGTTATAGAAAGTGCATGAAAGATAAAATCTCAGCAATAAGCTTTATCTCATGAGGAAGCTGTATCAGTCTAAGCTAAGTGATGGACAGAATATGCAGGACTATATAAGAAACACCCAAGAGATTGTGGAGCACCTCATGGGTATTGGAGAAGACAATAAAGATTTTCATGTTGCTGCACTTCTATTAAGTGGTCTTCCAGAGAGTTATGACACAATAGTGACTGCACTAGATGCATGGTCAGATGATGAGCTGACACTAGAGTATGTTAATGGCAAACTTGTGGATGAATTCAAGAGAAAAGCACAGCATGTAAGCAGCAGTAAAGAATCCAAAGCAGAAACAGCATTAAAGACACAGGATTCCACTAAATGTAAGAGCAATCAAAGAGAAACTCATAAATGTTTTGTCTGTAAAAAGCCTGACAACCTTAAAGCAGACTGCAGAATTTGGAAACAGTCATCAAAGAGTAAAAATGACTGGAAAGGAAGATTCTGCATGTGTTGAAGCTGCATTTAATGCCATTACAGGCCCATCTGCAAAGCATATATGGTGCATAGACTCTGGTGCAAGCAATCATATGATAAATAACAAGGATTTCTTCACTGACTTAATGAAAGCTAGTCAGAAAAGGTCATCTTAGCTGTTATGAATGAGTCACCGGAGGAGGAGAAAACAAAAATACAAGCTAAGTCCAGAAAACCGGAGAGGTTGGTAGCTATCGGATTGTAGACCCCTGATCCTATTCACCACAACTAACAGTAGCCGTGGGGGGTTCCTACGGTGCCCTAGACCCCTCGTCACAGCCGGAGAACTACATAAGCCTAAAGAAGGAAAGGGGAAATCTAAACTGCCCCAGAGCAGACCCCAAAGCAATAGACAGCCCCCAACATGTATTGTCGGTGAAAAACAGATGAAAACACAAACAAAGACAGAAAGACAGGCTGAGCAAACGATGGGGCCCAACTAACTAGATAGGACAGGACAGAAAAGATGCTGGCTGCAATCCGCAAAAAACCCTACAAAAATGTCCCAACCGTCTGATAGGAAAAAAGGCCCCGAAGTCGCTAGACTTCAAAATCACTATATCAGCACTCAGGTATATTCTGAAAACAGAGCAAAGAGATCAACTGATCAGAGACAAAAATGGAATTCAGCCAGTCCCAACCAGGACTGGCTGAATACAAACACTAAGGAAACCAGACAAAATCTCATGGAATAATAGCAGGGCAAAAACTTAGCTTTTAGTAGACAGGAACTAAGCTGGATGCAAGAGCTCAGAGCAGAAAGGATCACCAGCAAACCCTGCAGGGCGTCGGCTGCCTTATATCCACTCAGAAATTCCAGATGTCCAATCACACTCCACCTGTTCAGATAACAGGTTCTTCCCATCCCAATCAATTTCACTACCTCTCTTCACCAGCAGAGGGAGTTCATCAGACATCAAAGGTGAAGGGGAAAATGAACTCACAACAGTACCTCCCCCTTGAGGAGGGGTCACCGAACCCTCATCCACGCCACCAGGGTGATCAGGATGGGCCTGATGAAAAGCACGAACCAATCTTTCGGCATGAATATCGGATGCAGGGACCCAAGAATTATCCTCCTGGCCATAACCCTTCCACTTTAACCAAATACTGGAGTCTCCGCCTAACCAGATGAGAATCCAGTATCTTCTCAACCTCATATTCCACAAAACCTTCAACCAATACAGAGTCAGGAGGTGCCACCACAGGAACTACTGGCTCAACAAACCTCTTTAACAGAGACTTATGAAACACGTTATGGATCTTGAATGTAACAGGAAGAGCCAATCGAAAAGAGACCGGATTAAGAATCTCCAAAATCTTGTAAGGTCCAATAAATCTAGGTTTAAACTTTGGAGAAGCCACCTTCATAGAGATATTCTTTGACGACAACCAAACCATATCACCCACCTTAAACCGGGGACTAGAGTTGAGCGAAACGGGTCGAACAATTTCTAAAGTCGCCGACTTTTGGCAAAGTCGGGTTTCATGAAATGAAACCCGACCCTAGGATGAGGTCGGCCACGAGGTCGGCGACTTACGCGCCAAAGTCGCGTTTCAAAAGTTTGTTTAGCGCTCTTTTTCAGCCAATCAGGATCCACGGACACTGTGGGCAACGTGATGACATAGGCAGGGGTCGCCACCATCTTTCAGAAGGGCATGCAAGTGATTGGCTTGCTTTGGTGGGCGTCACAGGGGTTATAAAAGGGCGTGCACGCCGACCGCCATCTTACTTCTGCCGATCTTAGCATAGGGAGAGGTTGCTGATTCTGTAGGGAGAGCGTTAGGCAGGGAAGAAGACAAAAAAACTGCTTCTGCTGCTAGAGATTTTGCCTGTGCAACACACCAGTCACTGTGTGTGCAGTGCAAGGGGAGGCTATATTGTGGTGGATCAGCGGTGTTGGTTGTTAGGCTGCCTTCTAAGGCTTCCTGACAGCTGCATTGCTGTTTCTCCACTGCTCTGCAAACTGCTTTTTTAACCCCTTCATGACCCAGCCTATTTTGACCTTAATGACCTGGCCATTTTTTGCAATTCTGACCAATGTCCCTTTATGAGGTAATAACTCAGGAACGCTTCAACGCATCCTAGCGATTCCGAGATTGTTTTTTCGTGACATATTGGGCTTCATGATAGTGGTAAATTTAGGTCGATAATTTTTGCGTTTATTTGTGAAAAAAATGGAAATTTGGCGAAAATTTTAAAAAAAGTTTGCAATTTTCAAATTTTGAATTTTTATTCTGTTAAACCAGAGAGTTATGTGATACAAAATAGTTAATAAATAACATTTCCCACATGTCTACTTTACATCAGCACAATTTTGGAAACAACTTTTTTTTCGTTAGGAAATTATAAGGGTTAAAAGTTGACCAGCAATTTCTCATTTTTACAACAAAATTTACAAAACCATTTTTTTTAGGGACCACCTCACATTTGAAGTCACTTTGAGGGGCCTAAATGGCAGAAAATACCCAAAAGTGTCACCATTCTAAAAACTGCACCCCTCAAGCTACTCAAAACTACATTCAAGAAGATTATTAACCCTTCAGGTGCTTCACAGGAACTAAAGCAACATGGAATGAAAAAATGGACATTTTAATTTTTCCAACCAAAATTTTATTTTAGCATCAGTTTTTTCATTTTCACATGGGCAACAGGATAAAATGTATCCTCAAATTTGTTGGGCAATTTCTCCAGAGTACACTGATACCTCATATGTGGTCATAAACCACTGTTTGGGCGCACGGCAGGGCTCAGAAGGCAAGGAGCGCCATTTTACTTTTTGAATGTAAAATATGCTTGAATGTTTAGCGGTTGCCATGTCTTGTTTTAAAAGTACCTGTGTGCCTAAACATTGGAGCTCCCCCACAAGTGAGCCCATTTTGGAAACTAGACCCTCCAAGGAACTTATCTAGATGCATAGTATGCACTTTGAACCCCCAGGTGCTTCACAAATTGATCTGTAAAAAAAAAAAGTACTTTTTTTTTCACAAAAATTTTATTTGGCCTCAGTTTTTTCATTTTCACATGGGCAACAGGATAAAATGGATCCTAAAATTTGTTGGGCAATTTCTCCTGAGTACATCAATATCTCATATGTGGTCATAAACCACTGTTTGGGCGCACGGCAAGGCCTGGAAGGGAAGGAGCGCCATGTGACTTTTTGATTGGAAAATTAGCTCCAATCGTTAGCCGACACCATGTCGCATTTGGAGAGCCCCTGTGTGCCTAAACATTGGAGCTCCCCCACAAGTGACCCCATTTTGGAAACTAGACCCCCGAAGGAACTTATCTAGATGTGTGGTGAGCACTTTGAACCCCCAAGTTCTTCACAGAAGTTTATAACGCAGAGCAGTGAAAATAAAAAAATAATTTTTTTTCCTCAAAAATGATTTTTTAGCCCGCTATTTTTTATTTTCCCAAGGGTAACAGGATAAATTGGACCCCAAAAGTTGTTGTCCAGTTTGTCCTGAGTACACTGGTACCCCATATGTGGGGGAAAACCACTGTTTGAGCACACGGCATGGCTCAGAAGGGAAGGAGCGTCATTTGACTTTTTGAATGGAAAATTAGCTCCAATCGTTAGCGGACACCATGTTGTGTTTGCAGAGCCCCTGTGTGCGTAAACTTTGGAGCTCCCCCACAAATTACCCCATTTTGGAAACTAGACCCCCTAAGGAACTTATCTAGATGCATAGTGAGCACTTTGAACCCCCAGGTGCTACACAGAAGTTTATAACGCAGAGCCGTTAAAATAAAAATATTTTTTTTCCCTCAAAAAATAAATTTTTAGCCTGCTATTTTTTATTTTCACAAAGGTAACAGGATAAATTGGACCCCAAAAGTTGTTGTCCAGCTTGTCCTGAGAACGCTGGTACCACATATGTGGGGGGACCACTGTTTGGGCACACGTTGGGGGCTCAGAAGGGAAGTAGTGACGTTTTGAAATGCCGACTTGATGGAATGGTCTGTGGGCGTCATGTTATGTTTGCAGAGCCCCTGATGTACCTAAACAGTGGAAACCCCCCACAAATGACCCCATTTTGGAAACTAGATCACCCAAGAAACTAATATAGATGTGTGGTGAGCACTTTGATCCCCCAAGTGCTTCACAGAAGTTTATAACGCCCAGGCGTGAAAATAAAAAAATATTTTTTTTTCCTCAAAAAATTATTTTTAGTCCACTATTTTTTATTTTCACAAGGGTAACAGGATAAATTGGACCCCAAAAGTTGTTGTCCAGTGTGTCCTGAGTACGCTGGTACCCCATAAGTGGGGGGGACCACTGTTTGGGCACACGTTGGGGCTCGGAAGGGAAGTAGTGACGCTTTGAAATGAAGACTTGATGGAATGATCTGTGGGCGTCATGCTACATTTGCAGAGCCCCTGATGTACCTAAACAGTGGAAACCCCCCACAAGTGACCCCATTTTGGAAACTATATCACCTAAGGAACTAATCTAGATGTGAGGTCAGCACTTTGAACCCCCAAGTGCTTCACAGAAGTTTATAACGCAGATCTGTGAAAATAAAAAAATATTTTTTTTTCCTCAAAAAGTGATTTTTAGCCCACTATTTTTTATTTTCACAAGGGTAACAGGATAAATTGGACCCCAAAAGTTGTTGTCCAGTTTGTCCTGAGTACGCTGGTACCCCATATATGGGGGGGGACCACTGTTTGGGCTCACGTTGGGGCTCGGAAGGGAAGTAGTGACGCTTTGAAATGCTGACTTGATGGAATGGTCTGTGGGCGTCATGTTACGTTTGCAGAGACCCTGATGTACCTAAACAGTGGAAACCCCCCACAAGTGACCCCATTTTGGAAACTAGACCCCCCAAGGAACTTATCTAGATGTGTGGTGAGCACGTTGAACCCCCAAGTGCTTCGCAGAAGTTTATAACGCAGAACCGTGAAAAGAAAAAATCTTTTTTTTCCACAAAAATAATTATTTTAGCCCCCATTTTTTTATTTTCCCAAGGGTAACAGGAGAAATTAGACCCCCAAAGTTGTTGTGCAATTTTTCCTGAGTACCCTGATACCCCATAATTGGGGGTACACCACTGTTTGGGCACACGTCGGGGCTCGAAATGGAGGGAGCACCGTTTGACTTTTTGAATGCAAAATTGGCTGGAATAAATGGTGGCTCCATGTCGCGTTTGGAGAGCCCCTGATGTGCCTAAACAGTGGAAACCCCTCAATTCTATCTCCAACCCTAACCCCAACACACCCCTAACCCTAATCCCAACCCTAATCATAACCCTAACCACAACCCTAATCCCAACACACCCCTAACGAAATCCCAACTCTAACCCTAACCACAAGCCTAACCATAATCCCAACCCCAACCCAACCCTAATCCCAATTCCAACCCTAACCCTAAGTTCAACCCTAACCCTAAATTCAACCCTAACCCTAAGTTCAACCCTAACCCTTAGTCCAACCCTAACCCTTAGTCCAACCCTAACCCTTAGTCCAACCCTAACCCTTAGTCCAACCCTAACCCTTAGTCCAACCCTAACCCCTAGTCCAACCCTAACCCCTAGTCCAACCCTAACCCCTAGTCCAACCCTAACCCTTAGTCCAACCCTAACCCTTAGTCCAACCCTAACCCTAGCCCTAACCCTAGCCCTAACCCTAACCCTAGCCCTGGACCTAACCCTAATGGAAAAAAAATATATATTTTATTATTTGTCCCTACCTATGGGGGTGATAAGGGGGGCGGTGATTTACTTTTTATTTATTTTGATCACTATGAAAGTTTATCATAGTGATCAAAATAAATGAATGAATCTGCAGCGTTGCAGATTCGATTCGGCGCACTGCGCATGCGCCCGCCATCTTGCAAGATGGCGGCGCCCATGACGCTGGACGGCAGGACACCGGGACGGATAGCGGGAGGTCGGAGGCACAAAGGAGGGTGAGAGTGGGTGATCGGAGGGGCGATCGGAGGGCTGGGGGGGCGGAGGGAAGGCGGAGGGGCAGATCATGACGGCGGCTGCCGATCGGTGCCATCAGACGGTGGCGGCAGCCGATCGGTGCCGTCAGTCGGTGTGGGGGGGGGGGGGGTCGGGTCTCGGTGTCCAGCCATGTCCGATGCTATTTCAGCATCGGCCATGGCTGGATTGTAATATTTCACCAATTTTCATTGGTGAAATATTACAATCGCTCTGATTGGCAGTTTCACTTTTAACAGCCAATCAGAGCGATTGTAGGCACGTGGGGGCTAAGCCACACCCCCAGGTGTTAACTCTGAAGGGTCCTTTGTGTGCGGGTCGGGTGACCTTTCAGTGACCCCGGACACCCGACCCGCAGGGGGGCTTTTATAGCATGACGCCTACGTAGGCGTCATAGGTCGTTTGGGCACTGCTTTTCATGACGCCTACGTAGGCGTCATAGGTCGTGAAGGGGTTAAAAGCAATCCCAATTTTTTTTTTGTCCTGCTAAGGTACAGCGGTGTACGCTCCTCACACAGTACCGTGTAACAGCAGTTATCACAGCCACAGTGAAGCTATCTGTGTGTCACTGTGGAAGGATAAGTGGAGGACTTGTTCCGTTCTTACAGACCTACACTCTAGGGAGATTCCTATTCTGCCCAATTCTACAACTCACTTTTTTCACACCTGTGCCATCGAGCCTGTGACATAGCGCTCTGATATTCAGTGGGCCTCACACAATCCAAAAGTGTCCAGTGTCCACAAGTGTCTGCAGAAATTCAAAATCTCCCTTATCCTGTAGTCACTTTTTTCACACCGGCTGCATCGAGCCTGTAACATAGCGCTCTGATATTCATTGGGCATCACACAATCCAAAAGTGTCCAGTGTCTGCAGAAATTCAAAATCTCCCTTATCCTGTAGTCACTTTTTTCACACCTGCTGCATCGAGCCTGTGACATAGCGCTCTGATATTCATTGGGCCTCACACAATCCAAAAGTGTCCAGTGTCCACAAGTGTCTGCAGAAATTCAAAATCTCCCATATCCTGTAGTCACTTTTTTCACACCTGTGCCATCGAGCCTGTGACATAGCGCTGTGATATTCAGTGGGCCTCACACAATCCAAGTGTCCAGTGTCCACAAGTGTCTGCAGAAATTTAAAATCTCCCTTATCCTGTAGTCACTTTTTTCACACCTGTGCCATCGAGCCTGTGACATAGCGCTGTGATATTCAGTGGGCCTCACACAATCCAAGTGTCCAGTGTCCACAAGTGTCTGCAGAAATTCAAAATCTCCCAGAAATTCAAAATCTCCCTTATCCTGTAGTCACTTTTTTCACACCTGTGCCATCGAGCCTGTGACATAGCGCTGTGATATTCAGTGGGCCTCACACAATCCAAGTGTCCAGTGTCCACAAGTGTCTGCAGAAATTCAAAATCTCCCAGAAATTCAAAATCTCCCTTATCCTGAAGTCACTTTTTTCACACCTGTGCCATCGAGCCTGTGACATAGCGCTGTGATATTCAGTGGGCCTCACACAATCCAAGTGTCCAGTGTCCACAAGTGTCTGCAGAAATTCAAAATCTCCCTTATCCTGTAGTCACTTTTTTCACACCTGTGCCATCGAGCCTGTGACATAGTGCTGTGATATTCAGTGGGCCTCACACAATCCAAGTGTCCAGTGTCCACAAGTGTCTGCAGAAATTCAAAATCTCCCAGAAATTCAAAATCTCCCTTATCCTGTAGTCACTTTTTTCACACCTGTGCCATCGAGCCTGTGACATAGCACTGTGATATTCAGTGGGCCTCACACAATCCAAGTGTCCAGTGTCCACAAATGTCTGCAGAAATTCAAAATCTCCCTTATCCTGTAGTCACTTTTTTCACACCTGTGCCATCGAGCCTGTGACATAGCACTGTGATATTCAGTGGGCCTCACACAATCCAAGTGTCCAGTGTCCACAAGTATCTGCAGAAATTCAAAATCTCCCTTATCCTGTAGTCACTTTTTTCACACCTGTGCCATCGAGCCTGTGACATAGCACTGTGATATTCAGTGGGCCTCACACAATCCAAGTGTCCAGTGTCCACAAGTGTCTGCAGAAATTCAAAATCTCCCTTATCCTGTAGTCACTTTTTTCACACCTGTGCCATCGAGCCTGTGACATAGCACTGTGATATTCAGTGGGCCTCACACAATCCAAGTGTCCAGTGTCCACAAGTGTCTGCAGAAAATCTAAATCTCCCCTGTCCTATAGACACCTTGTACCTTGTTTTACATTACTATATAGTTTGTAGGATTTTGTCTACATTTCTACCAAAAATGAGGAAGGCTGGTGGAAGAGGCCGTGGAATTGGGCGGGGGTTGGCAGCTGGTAATGATGTTGTTGGTGGTGGATCTGATGGTAGTGGCAAAAGCAAAATAGGACCGAATGCAGGAGGTGTTGAGCCTGCGTCATCGTCTGGCTCCATAAGGCTTCGAAGGCTTAGTTTTCTAGGAGTTGGCAAACCGCTTTTAACGCCAGAGCATCAGGAAAAAGTTTTGTCTTACATTGCTGACTCAGCCTCCAGCTCTATCGCCTCCTCTTCTGAAGTTGTAAAAAGTAAAAGCACTGAGTCGTCATTGGAGGCACATGTTCATGAACCACATCTTTCCTTGTGTCCTTCACCCCAACCAAGATTGAAGGATGACGCAGGCCATACTACTGATTACTCCATGGAGCTGTTTTCACATACCATGCCTGGATTATCAAGTGAAATGGTGAATTACCCAGGCCAAGATGAATCTGACATAGAGTGCACTGATGCACAGCCGCTGATAGATGATTCTGCTGGTACATTCACTCAGAGCACTACATTGTCCTCGCAGTGTACAGAGCCAGATTCTGACCCTGATGAGACTCAGGTGCCCCTTCCCGCACACTATACCACCATACACGGTGACACAGAGGAAGGTGCACATGACATTGAAGAGGAGGTGATGGATGACCCAGTTGTTGACCCAGATTGGCATCCATTGGGGGAAGAGGGTGCTGCTTCCAATAGCTCAGATGAGGAGCATCTACAGCAGACATCAACATCGCTACAGCTGTTATCTGGCAGGCCCGGAGCACTCCAAAGACAGGTTCCAAAAATCAAAAGAGTTGCTGGACAGCTTGTCCAGAGGGTCAAAACATCACAGTGTGCTAGGCCGCAAAATGTCTGCCAAAGTAGGAAGAGTGCAGTGTGGCACTTTTTTGAACAAAATCCTCATGATCAGGCCAAGGTTATCTGTAAGAAGTGCGCAAAGACCTTTAGCCGAGGGAAAAATCTGAAAAATTTGAATACCAGTTGCATGCTTAGACATTTAACCACCATGCACTTGCAAGCGTGGACACAACACCAAACCTCAAGTGCCACATGTGCAACTGATCACAAAGAAGGTAGTCAGCAACGCTACATTGTTTCCCCCACTGTAAGCCCACCGGTTAGCACAGCAGCAAATGTTGAGGTGTCGTTGCAAGGCCACAGCAGTCAGGGAATCCCACTGTTATATCAACGAAATACTGAATCTAGGCCATCAGAAAGAACACCAACTCCATCACCATCATCAACCCTCTCTCAGTCCGCCCTGTCCACCGCTACTTCCACCATATGCAGCTCTCAAGTCCAGCTCACCCTCCCAGACACTATGAGTAGGTCAAGAAAGTACTCAGTCTCTCATCCGTGGACACTGGGTTTGAACGCCCACATTGCCAAACTAATCTCGTTTGAGATGATGCCCTATCGGTTGGTGGAAAGCGCAGCTTTCCGCGAACTCATGGCCTATGCAGTACCACGCTATGACCTACCCAGTCGCCACTTCTTCTCTCGCAAAGCCATCCCAGCCCTCCACCATCATGTGAAAGACCGCATTGTCCATGCACTCAAGCAGTCAGTAAGTGGAAAGGTGCACCTCACAACTGATGCATGGTCCAGTCGGCATGGCCAGGGCGGTTATGTGTCCATCACTGCGCACTGGGTTAATGTGGCGGATGCAGGGTCCACAGGGGACAGCGGTGGTGGGACAGTGCTGCCTAGCCCACGGTATAGGAAACAGTTGGCTGTAGGCGTTCCACCCTCCTCCTCCTCCTCCAGAAGCGAAAGCTCGTCCACAGAGCGCAGTCGTACGAGCACTCCATCTGCAGCTGCCACTGTTGCACACGAGGTGTCCCCCTATCGAGCAGCTAGTGGAAAGCGTCAGCAGGCTGTGTTGCAGATGATGTGTTTGGGTGACAGACACACCGCCGAGGTGCTGGCCGAGTACTTGAAGCGACAAACTGAGTCATGGCTGGGCAGTGTACATCTTGAGGCAGGCAAGGTAGTTAGTGATAACGGCCGTAATTTTGTGGCAGCCATAGCCCTTTCAAAACTCAGCCACATACCTTGCTTGGCTCATACCTTGAACCTGGTGGTGCAGTGCTTCCTCAAAAATTATCCGGAGTTAACAGCCCTGCTCCATAAGGTGCGAAGACTGTGCGCGCACATCCGCCGGTCGCCTGTACACTCCGTTCGTATGCAGAAGCTGCAGCGATTGCTCCACCTTCCCAACCACCGCCTCATTATCGACATTGCAACAAGGTGGAACTCCACCCTGCACATGGTGGAGCGGCTGTGCGAGCAGAGGCAGGCCATAATGCATTTGTGGGAGGATACACGGCCAGGCACTTTGAGAGCAGACATGGAGTTGACAGGTGTGCAGTGGTCGAAGCTGAAAGACCTCTGTAAAGTCCTTCAGTGTTTTGAGGAATGCACACGGCTGGTAAGCGCAGACGACGCCATCCTAAGCATGAGCATCCCACTTATGCGTCTGCTCATGCAAACTTTGACACACCTTAAGGAGCAGGCATCTGCAGCCAATGTTGACGAGGAGGAAGAGGTGGAGGGAATCCTTGATGACATTCAGCCATTGTCTGCTCAGGGACCTCTCCTGGACGAGTTGGAGGAAGAAGAGGAGGAGGAGGATGATGATGGGGATGATTACTTAGGGGAGGAGGATGCATCTCGTGGGGCAAGTGAAAATGTTGGCGTGGCAAGGTCTGGTACAGGGTTTGTGCGTGACTGGAGGGATGTGGATTTGCCAGAAAGTGCTCCTCCAACCAGCACTCGCAGTGCATCATTGACACCGGGAACATTGGCCCACATGTCAGATTATGCCTTGCGGATCCTAAAAAGGGACCCCCGCATTGCCAAAATGATGAACGATGATGACTACTGGTTGGCCAGCATCCTGGATCCACGCTATAAAGGCAAATTACAAAACATCATGCCACAGGAGAACCTTGACCTAATATTGGCTAATAAACAAGCAACTCTGGTAAATCGGTTGCTTGAGGCATTCCCAGCACACAGCAGCGGTGATGGTTCTCACACGAGCCGTACGGGCCGGGGCCAGCTTGGCAGAGGTGTTCATGGTGCACACAGCAGAAGTGGCGTTGGAGACAGGGGTTTCATGACAATGTTGTGGACTGATTTTTCAAGTACCGCTCACACAACTGGTAATACAGCATCGATGGAAAGTGACAGGAGACAGCAGGTGTCAACTATGGTTACAAACTACTTTTCCTCCCATATCGATGTTCTCCCACACAGGTCATTCCCCTTTGACTATTGGGCTGCTAAACTGGACACCTGGCCTGAATTGGCACAATATGCCTTACAGGAGCTCGCTTGCCCAGCTGCAAGTGTGCTATCGGAAAGAGTCTTCAGTGCAGCTGGATCAATCCTGACAGAAAAAAGGACCCGTCTGTCAACCCAAAATGTGGATGATCTAACCTTCATTAAAATGAACCATGCATGGGTTTCCAAGGATTTTGTCCCACCTTCCCCTGATGACACATAGGGTGACAGAAAAATGGCTTGCTTTGGTCCACCTCTTCCTGGGACTTGACCTATTTCGCCTTTTGCATCAGCTGAATGTCCAACATCAACATATGCCACTTTCTAAAACTCCCTAACTGTGCTGCCTCCCCCCCATGGCTGGGGTCACCACCTAGCGCACGACACCGTGCGAGTGCCGTTGCCCTGGACAGGTGGGTAGGCCGACTCTTGGGCGCGGGCACTGGCACAGGGTCCCTCATAGTGCAATCAAGTGTCTCTGACGGTGGTGGTGCACACCCGCCGTCAGACACACCGCCGTACTATGAGGGGCCCAGTGCCAGTACCGACGCCCATGAGTGGGCCCCCCTTGCTTGGGCAGGGCCCCAGCATTTGCAATCTTTACCTCTCCCTGCTCCTCCGCTGTGTAGTCTGGGCCGTCAAATCCATACTGTGCCTGACACCGTCTGAGCCTGCCTCCTGATGTATAGACATATCTTTTGAATGTGTACGCTATCCATACATGTTATCCGAGGATACGGTACCCTTTCTCACCTTTGTGCAATCACTTGCAAGCCATACTGGGCCTTACACCGTCTGAGCCTGCCTCCTGATGTATAGACATATCTTTTGAATGTGTACGCTATCCATACATGTTATCCGGGGATACGGTACCCTTTCTCACCTTTGTGCAATCACTTGCAAGCCATACTGGGCCTTACACCGTCTGAGCCTGCCTCCTGATGTATAGACATATCTTTTGAATGTGTACGCTATCCATACATGTTATCCGGGGATACGGTACCCTTTCTCACCTTTGTGCAATCACGTGCAAGCCATACTGGGCCTAACACCGTCTGAGCCTGCCTCCTGATGTATAGACATATCTTTTGAATGTGTACGCTATCCATACATGTTATCCGGGGATACGGTACCCTTTCTCACCTTTGTGCAATCACTTGCAAGCCATACTGGGCCTAACACCGTCTGAGCCAGCCTCCTGATATATAGACATATCTTTTGAATGTGTACGCTATCCATACATGTTATCCGGGGATACAGTACCCTTTCTCACCTTTGTGCAATCACTTGCAAGCCATACTGGGCCTTACACCGTCTGAGCCTGCCTCCTGATGTATAGACATATCTTTTGAATGTGTACGCTATCCATACATGTTATCCGGGGATACGGTACCCTTTCTCACCTTTGTGCAATCACTTGCAAGCCATACTGGGCCTTACACCGTCTGAGCCTGCCTCCTGATGTATAGACATATCTTTTGAATGTGTACGCTATCCATACATGTTATCCGGGGATACGGTACCCTTTCTCACCTTTGTGCAATCACGTGCAAGCCATACTGGGCCTAACACCGTCTGAGCCTGCCTCCTGATGTATAGACATATCTCTTGAATGTGTACGCTATCCATACATGTTATCCGGGGATACAGTACCCTTTCTCACCTTTGTGCAATCACTTGCAAGCCATACTAGGCCTAACACTGTCTGAGCCTGCCTCCTGATGTATAGACATATCTTTTGAATGTGTACGCTATCCATACATGTTATCCGGGGATACGGTACCCTTTCTCACCTTTGTGCAATCACTTGCAAGCCATACTGGGCCTTACACCGTCTGAGCCTGCCTCCTGATGTATAGACATATCTTTTGAATGTGTACGCTATCCATACATGTTATCCGGGGATACGGTACCCTTTCTCACCTTTGTGCAATCACTTGCAAGCCATACTGGGCCTTACACCGTCTGAGCCTGCCTCCTGATGTATAGACATATCTTTTGAATGTGTACGCTATCCATACATGTTATCCGGGGATACGGTACCCTTTCTCACCTTTGTGCCATCACGTGTAACCCATACTGGGCGTGAGAACGGCTGGCGAGCTGTTAAGCAAGCTACAGCACCTGTGGTTTGCACACGTAAGTTTTTCATTTTTTTCAGGAATGACGGTTAGGCCTAATTCTGGAACTGCGGTTGACCTGCACTTACTGGGAAATCATCGTTCGCGAGTAATAATTGTAATCAGTGATCCCCATCACTAACGTTGTTCAGCGGGTTATCTGCACCTGTAAGCGACAAACGCTGGCCTTTTCAGTGTAGCGCACATGCAGCCACGGACATGTAAGGGCATGACACACCAGTTATTGGCCAATCTCATGTGCCAGAGCCTCACGTGTCCCTCTAGTAAGCCGGACTCGGACCGCGGGGCATGACGGAGTCTCGTTCGTTAACGGAATTAAGCTTGCAATGTGTGCATCTGTTCTGTAGCTGGCATGGTTGAGGTTGCCCGTGTTGAGTCAAATTACGCCGTAGGCTCCACTCCTGGTGGTGCCCTTCTGGACATTCCTTTAAGGTTCAGCTTTGCAACCATACTGCCCACGTAAAACAAACACTTTGCCTTCATGAACGCTGTTTGGAGGGTCATGACTCGTGGGAATAACGCCGCCCAATCAGTTAACCTGCTAGAGAGATCCTTCGTTGCTCCCAAGCATGACATCACACTCCCTAGGAGGAAGGTAATGTCACTGTGGCGACCGTACTCCTGGGGGCGACACAAGTGCACTGATGCCCAGCCACTGCTCGATGAATCTGCTAGTACATTGACCCAGACCACTACATTCCCCTCGCACGCTACCCGGCCTGAATCTGACCCTGATGAAACTCAGGTTACCCTTCCCATATACAGTTCCATCTTACACGGTGACAAAGAGGAAGCTGCAGATGAAAGTGCAGGTTCGGCCCACCCGCCATCAGACACACCACCGTACTATCAGGGGCCCTGTGCCAGTGCCGTCGCCAACGAGTGGGCCCCCCCTGCTTGCTCAGGATCACAGCACTTGCAAGGTTGAAATACTGTGCAGTGAGATGGAAGATGGGGACGACGAGGAGTACTAGTACAGGGATTCCCTAGCGAGGAGACTTATTTGATTGTTTTCAATGTTGGGACAGCAATTTTTGGGGAGCACTATACTCTGGAGAATGATAGATGGGGCCCACCATACACTGGAACATTCCAAAGGTGGACATCAGACACTGGAGCAGCATTTACAGGGCCCATTATACACTAGAGCATTAGAAATGGGGCCCATTATGTTTGGAGCCTTATTTGGGCCCATAAGACAGTGGAGCTTCATCCATGGGGACCAACATATACTGTAGCATTATGTGGAGCTCATCATATACTGTTTCAAACATTATATGGGACCAATGATTCTGTATGGAGAAATAGATGGGCCTCGTCATGAGATGTAAAAAGTGAAGTATTTTTCATTGTACTATACCGCTATTTCTCTGCCGTATCGGAGCATGATGAGTTGTGGTATTATGTGTTAAAGGGGCGCTCTTTCGCCCAGGGCACATGAAAACCTGGAGCCAGCCCTACCCCCCCACAACTTTAGCCAAATAACCCCCATTTTTCAGTGCGTAACTTGTATTATGAAGTTAATTAAGGTTGACCAGCTTAAGTAAGAAGAATTGATGCTTTTGGCATTCAAATGAGCACTGTAGGTGTGTTTCCTGTCCTCCTCTCACTGCCGACTTTTATTCCCCATTGACTTACATTGGGTTTCGTGTTTCAGGACGACCCCGACTTTTCCCTATAATCGGCCGATCTTGCTCGACCCGACTTTTGGAAAAGTCGGGTTTCACGAAACGAAACTCGACCATAAAAAACCAAAAGTCGCTCAACTCTACCGGGGACCAATGGTCCTATGCCGGTTGGAAAACCGCTGGGCCTTTTCCTGGGAGAGAGACAACTTATCCACCACTTGGTCCCAGATCTGGTGCATTCTCTCCACCACAGTGTCAACACCTGGGCAGGCAGAAGACTCCACCTGCCCTGAAGAGAATCGAGGTTGAAACCCAAAGTTGCAAAAAAAAGGTGACATCAACGTGGCAGAACTAGCTCTATTATTTAAAGCAAATTCGGCCAAGAGCAAAAATGAAACCCAATCATCCTGATCAGCAGAAATAAAACATCTCAAATACGACTCCAAAGTCTGGCTTGTTCTCTCCGTTTGCCCATTGGTCTGAGGGTGAAACGCAGAGGAGAAGGATAACTGAATTCCCAGCTTGGAACAGAAAGTCCTCCAAAATCTAGAAACAAACTGAACTCCTCTGTCAGATACAATGTTCTCAGGAATCCCGTGCAAGCGAACCACCTGTTGCAAAAACAAGGGCACCAACTCTGAGGAAGATGGCAACTTAGGGAGTGGTACAAGATGGACCATCTTAGAGAATCTATCACAAATCACCCAAATAACAGTCATTCTCTGAGACAGGCATATCAGAGATAAAATCCATTGAAATATGGGTCCATGGCCTCCTGGGCACTGGCAAAGGCAACAACAACCCACTAGAGTGAGAACAAGGTTTAGACCGGGAGCAAGTCCCACAGGACTGCACAAAATTCCTGACATCACGAGACAAGGCGGGCCACCAAAAAGACCGACTCACCAAATCTCTAGTACCAAAAATACCTGGATGACCAGCCAATGCGGAGCAATGAACCTCAGACATCACTCTCTTCCTCCACTGGTCAGGAACATACAATTTTCTAATGGGACAACGCTCAGGTTTGTCCTCCTGAAACTCTTCCATAGCACGTCTCAAATTGGGCAAGATGGCAGAAAGAACTACCCCCTCACCTAAGATGGTAGCAGGCTTGGTCACTATAGGAGAATCAGCAAAGACACTACTAGAGAGGGCGTCTGCCTTGACATTCTTATTGCCCGGAAGAAAAGAGACCACAAAATCAAGACATGTGAAAAACAAGGCCCATCTAGCCTGTCTAGGATTCAAGCGTTTGGCCGACTCCAGGTAAATCAAATTCTTGTGGTCAGTAAGGACCAAGACTTGATGTTTAGCTCCCTCCAACCAATGTCTCCACTCCTCAAATGCCCATTTCATGGCTAACAGTTCCCGATTCCCCACATCATAGTTATGTTCGGATGGGGAGAACTTTCGGGAAAAGAAAGCACAGGGATTCATTTTAGATGTTACAGGATCTTTTTGGGACAAAACAGCTCCTGCACCAATCTCAGAAGCATCCACCTCTACCTGAAACGGGAGTGAGACATTCAGGTTGCCGCAAAACGGGGGCAGAAGTGAACCTTCGCTTCAGCTCCTGAAAGGAAGAAACAGCCTCCAGAGACCAATTCAGCACATCAGCACCCTTCTTAGTCAAATCAGTCAATGGTTTGGCAATACCAGAAAAATTAGCTATAAATTTAAGATAAAAATTAGCAAAACCCAAAAACTTCTGGAGGGCCTTCAAAGAACTGGGCTGAGCACAATCATAAATGGCCTGTACCTTGGCCGGGTCCATTTCAATAGTTGACGGAGACAAAATAAATCGCAAAAATGAAATCCTCTGTACACCAAAAAGGCATTTCGATCCCTTGACATACAGGGAATTCTCCCTCAAAATCCGGAACACAGTCCGAACATGTTCCACATGAGAGTCCCAATCCTTGGAAAAGATCAAAATATCATCCAGATAGATGATCAAAAATTTATCCACAAAATCTCGGAAAATATCATTCATGAAGCACTGGAAGACAGAAGGGGCATTAGTGAGCCCAAAAGGCATCACCAGGTACTCAAAATGTCCCTCCGGAGTATTAAATGCTGCCTTCCATTCATCCCCCTGCTTAATGCGAATAAGATTACACGCCCACTGAGGTCAAGCTTGGTAAACCAGCAAGCACCTTTAACTCTGGAGAATAGATCAGAAATCAGGGGTAACGGATACTGATATTTAACAGTAATTTTGTTGAGGGAACGATAGTCAGTACAAGGCCTTAATGAACCATCTTTCTTGGCCACAAAAAAACCCAGCACCTAAGAGTGAAGAGGATGGTGTAATATGACCCTTCTCCAACGACTCCTTAATATAGGATCGCATAGCCTCGTGCTCGGGTACAGATAAATTGAAAAGTCGACCCTTGGGAAATTTACACCCAGGGCTCAGCTCAATTGCACAGTCATAACTCCTATGAGGAGGCAAAGACGCAGACTCATTCTCACTAAATACATCATAAAGATCAGCCAAATAGTCAGGAACATCATGCGACTGGGGAGAGGTGGAGAAAACAGGAGCGTCACTAAGGGCACAACGACAACCCCAACTCACCACAGACACAGATTTCCAATCCAAAACTGGATTATGGATTTGCAACCAGGGAAACCCCAGAACGATGGTATCATGCAAATTATGCAACACCAAAAATCTGCAATTTTCTTGATGGTCTGGGGCGACCCGCATTACCACCTGGGTCCAAAACTGAGGTTTATTCTTCGCCAAAGGAGTAGCATCAATACCCCTCAAAGGGATAGGTGTCCGCAGAGGTGTCATAGGAAACCCACAACGTTTAGCAAAATCCAAGTCCATCAGGTTCAGAGCTGCTCCCAAATCCACAAAAGCCTTAGCGGAAAATGTGGACAGGGAGCAGATCAAAGTAATTGCCAGAAGAAACTTAGGTTGAACACCACCCACAGCAAATGTGTGTGCAAAATGTTTCTCTCGTTTAGGGCAGACAGAAATCATATGAGAGGCATCTCCACAGAAAAAGCACAGCTTATTACGCCTTCTGAACTCCTGACGTTGCGCCCTAGACAAAACTCTATCACATTGCATAGGTTCAGACATTTGTTCAACAGGTGGCAACACCTCTCGTACAGTTTTGCGTTCACGCAAACGCCGATCAACCTGAATGGCTAATGACATAGAATCGTCAAGACCAGAGGGAACAGGAAATCCCACCATAGTATCTTTTACGGTTTCTGACAAACCCTTCCGAAAGAGAGCTGCCAAGGCACCATCATTCCAGGTAGTAAGGACCGCCCACTTTCGGAATTTTTGACAGTACAACTCTGCAGAATCCTGACCCTGGCTCAATGCCAACAGAGCCTTTTCAGCCTGATCAATAGCATTAGGTTCATCATACAACAACCCCAAGGCCTGAAAAAATGCATTCACATCAGTCAGAATAGGATCATCAGGTTTCAAAGAAAACGCCCAATCCTGGGGATCGCCGCGTAGCAAAGAGATGACAATTTCAAGGCAAAAAATAATTTACAATTATTCTTAAAATTCAGAAATTTAGACCGATCCCCAAAAAACACATCAGGAGTAGGGATCTTTGGTTCAGCAGCATGTGAATGAGCAAGGTAGGCGGAAATTCCCCGCACTTCATCAGCAAGCTGCTCCACACGATCAGACAATTGCTCAATCTCCATTGAGAAAAAATTCCTCCTACGGCCTCAGAGAAATAGAAGAAAAAATATACACAAAAAAAAAATTTTGACACTTTTTTTTTTTTTTTTACAATTCTTTCCTGCTATTGAGTAGCCTAGAATCTGCGGTATGGCTGGTGATTCTGTTATGAATGAGTCACTGGAGGAGGAGAAAACAAAAATACAAGCTAAGTCCAGAAAACCGGAGAGGTTGGTAGCTATCGGATTGCAAACCCCTGATCCTATTCACCACAACTAACAGTAGCCGTGGGGGGTTCCTACGGTGCCCTAGACCCCTCGTCACAGCCGGAGAACTACATAAGCCTAAAGAAGGAAAGGGGAAATCTAAACTGCCCCAGAGCAGACCCCAAAGCAATAGACAGCCCCCAACATGTATTGTCGGTGAAAAACAGATGAAAACACAAACACAGACAGAAAGACAGGCTGAGCAAACGATGGGGCCCAACTAACTAGATAGGACAGGACAGAAAAGATGCTGGCTGCAATCCGCAAAAAACCCTACAAAAATGTCCCAACCGTCTGATAGGAAAAAAGGCCCTGAAGTCGCTAGACTTCAAAATCACTATATCAGCACTCAGGTATATTCTGAAAACAGAGCAAAGAGATCAACTGATCAGAGACAAAAATGGAATTCAGCCAGTCCCAACCAGGACTTCCTGAATACAAACACTAAGGAAACCAGACAAAATCTCATGGAATAATAGCAGGGCAAAAACTTAGCTTTTAGTAGACAGGAACTAAGCTGGATGCAAGAGCTCAGAGCAGAAAGGATCACCAGCAAACCCTGCAGGGCGTCGGCTGCCTTATATCCACTCAGAAATTCCAGATGTCCTATCACACTCCGTCTGTTCAGATAACAGGTTCTTCCCATCCCAATCAATTTCACTACCTCTCTTCACCAGCAGAGGGAGTTCATCAGGCATCAAAAGTGAAGGGGAAAATGAACTCACAACAGTACCTCCCCCTTGAGGAGGGGTCACCGAACCCTCATCCACGCCACCAGGCCGATCAGGATGGGCCCGATGAAAAGCACGAACCAATCTTTCGGCATGAATATCAGATGCAGAGACCCAAGAATTATCCTCCTGGCCATAAACCTTCCACTTAACCAAATACTGGAGTCTCCAGTCTCATTAACACTTAGCTAATGCTCACTATATGACTTCAGAAGGAGTAGGAGACGGCTACCTCCACTGTCCAGTTTCCTCAGCACAAAGCAGAAATATCCCAGTAAAGGATGTTCTCTATGTTCCCAGCCTTGAAAGAAATCTTCTGTCAGTAAAGAAGCTCATGCAAAAGGGGAATGTTGATACTTTTATAGATAACAACTGCTTCATCTCAATGAAGGGTCACACTCTTGCAGAAGGAAAAATCCAAGATGAACTTTATCAGCTAAAATGCAAATAAAGAGTGTACAGTGCTAGACAAGATCTACATAAGAACTGTATCCATGTATGGCACAGACGTCTTGGGCACAGAGACCCAGAAGCAATAAGGAAGCTAGCTCAACTTGCAAATGGTATTGAAATCCACCAGTGTATTCAAATGATGGCATACACTAGCTGTCTTAAAGGGAATCTGTCACCGGAAGTTGCAGGCCTATGTAAATGGCCTGGGTCCGGTCCGATGGACAGTGTTTGTTCTTCTTTCTCCACCCCATCCGTGGCCCCCGTCTGTGATCTTCGATATTAGAATAGTACTTCTCCATAGTTTGTGCATGCGCAAAAAAATCTTGCTTCGTGCATGCGCAGTATGCTTTGCCCAACTGCGGGCAAAGCCAATATTCATTACTGCGCATGCGCCGGTACACTATGTCCCGGAACACAGCGAAATACTTCCGGGACATAGTGTAGCGGCGCATGTGCAGTAATGATTATCGGGTTTGCCCGCAGTTGGGCAAAGCATACTACACATGCGTGAAGCAAGATTGCTTTGTGCACGTGCAAACTATGGAGAAGAACTACTCTAATACTGGAGAAGATCGCGGACGGGGGCCACGGATGGGGTGGAGAAAGAAGAACAAACACCGCCCATCGGACTGGACCCAGGCCATTTACATAGGCCTGCAACTTCGGGTGACAGATTCCCTTTAAAGGGAAAATGTCCAGAATATCCTTTCCTAAAACAAGCACCACTAGATCTGCACAGCAACTGGATTTGATACGTGCAGATGTATGCGGTCCAATGAGTGTTCAAACTCCTAGCAAGAAGAGATATTTTCTCACATTTATTGATGACTACTCCAGATATGCAGTCACCTATCTGCTTCACAGTAAGAATGAAGTTCCACAGAAACTTGAAGAATATCTTGTTGTAGTGTTTAACAAATTTGGAAGAATGCCAAAGGCTCTGTGTGCAGAAAATGGAATTAAATATACAAGTAGTAAGGTGCAAACCATTTTGAAATAGGATGGAATCGTGTTCCAGACTACCATTCCATACAACCCAGAACAAAATGACATTGCAGAGAGAAAGAACAGTACTCTCTGTGAAAGTTGAAAAAATATGTTGTTTGATGCAAATCTACCTACAACGTATTGGGGGAAGCCATCATGACAGCTTGCTATCTTCAAAGCAGTGTGCCAGATAAAGCCACAAATAAAACTCCATATGAGCTGTGGAACTGCGAGAAGCCTAACCTGAAGCACCTCCAGATATTTGGAAGCAAAACGTTTATGTATATTCCCAAAGAAAAACGTTCCAAGTCGGAATCACATGCAAAGCAAGGAGTCCTGGTGGGCTATATTGGAACTCAAAAGGGATACAGAATCCTGAACCCAGAGAACAACACAGTAACAATCAGCAGAGATGTAGTGATTGATGAAAACTCTGTATTGCTCAAATTCCATGAAGTTGCACCAGTTATTCAACCTAAGAAGCAAGAACAAGAATCTCAATCACCAAACCAAGATGCCGAAAAGGAAAACACTGAAGTGTGGATAAGCTCTGAAGCCACCAGGGAAGACAGAGAAGAACCAAGTCAACCTCCAGTTGGGAGATCAGAAAGGCCAAACTAAGGTATCCCAGCTAGAAGCCTTTTTTATATGGTCAGAACACTTCTTGAACCAGAGCCACAGTCATGGCAAGAGATGCAAAAACTGCCTGTTCACGAGAAGTAGAAGTGGATAAATGCCACTAATGAAGAAATGGAGTCCCTTCATCAACTCCAGACACGGAAGCTTACTGAGCTACCACAATGAAAAAGAAATTGCAAAGTTAGGTGAAATTCTCAACCAGCACTTTGAGACTAAGGACCTTGTAAATGTGACATATTATTTGGGAATTCAAGTTCAGAGAGAGGAAGATGGGAGTTTTCTTCTCAAATCAAGTTCTAAAATTGTCAGAAGCTAAATGTGCGTCAACACCAATGGATCAGTCCTACTTAACCCCTTAAGCCCCAAGGGTGGTTTGCACGTTCATGACCGAGCCAATTTTTACAATTCTGACCACTGTCCCTTTATGAGGTAATAACTCTGAAACGCTTCCATGGATCCCAGTGATTTTGACATTGTTTTCTCGTGACATATTGTACTTCATGTTAGTGGTAAAATTTCATTCAAATAACTTGCGTTTATTTGTGAAAAAAATGGAAACTTGGCGAAAATTTTGAAAATTTCGCAATTTTCCAACTTTGAATTTGTATGCCCTTAAATTACAGAGATACAGCACACAAAAAACTTGATAAGTAACGATAAGTAACATTTCCCACATATTTACTTTACATCAGCACAATTTTGGAACCAAAATTTTTTTTTGTTAGGAAGTTATAAGGGTTAAAAATTAACCAGCGATTTCTCATTTTTGCAACACCATTTTATTTTTACGGACCACATCACATTTGAAGCCACTTTGCGGGGTCTATATGATAGAAAATACCCAAAAGTGACACCATTCTAAAAACTGCACCCCTTAAGGTGCTCAAAACCACATTCAAGAAGTTTATTAACCCTTTAGGTGCGTCACAGGAATTTTTTGAATATTTAAAAAAAAAATGAACATTTAAGTTTTTTTCACTAAAAAAACTTCAGGTTCAATTTTTTTTATTTTACCAAGGGTAACAGGAGAAATTGGACTGCAAAAGTTATTGTGCAATTTGTCCTGAGTACGCTGATACCTGATATGTGGGGGAGAACCACTGTTTCGGCGCATGGCAGAGCTCAGAAGAAAGGAGCGCCGTTTGACTTTTTCAATGCAAAATTAGCTGGAATTCAGATCGGACGCCATGTCGCATTTGGAGAGCCACTGATGTACCTAAACAGTTGAAACCCCCCACAAGTGACCCCATTTTGGAAACTAGACCCCCCAAGGAACTTATCTAGATATGTGGTGAGAACTTTGAACCCACAAGGGCTTCACAGAAGTTTATAACGTACAGCGGTACAATTAAAAAATCATATTTTTTACACAAAAATGACCTTTTCACCCCCAATTTTTCATGTCCCAAGGGTAACAGGACCCTAAAAGTTATTGTGCAATTTGTCCTGAGTACGCTCATACCCCACATGTGGGGGTAAACCACTATTTGGACGCATGGCAGAGTTCGGAAGGGAAGCAGTGCCATTTGACGTTTTTGGCTGGAATTGAGATCGGACACCATGTCGCGATTGGAAAACCCCTGATGCACCAAAACAGTGGAAACCCCCCACAAATGAAACACTTTTTGGAAACTAGACCCCCCAAGAAACTTATCTAAATGTGTGGTGAGAACTTTGAACCCCCCAGTGCTTCACAGAAGTTTATAATGCCTGGGCGTGAAAATAAAAAAATCTTATTTTTCCCACAAACATGATCTCCTAATCACCAATTTTTTTTATTTTCCTAAGGGAACCAGGAGAAATTGGACCACAAAATTGTTGTCCAATTTGTCCTGAGTATGCTGATACCTCATATGTGGGAGAAAACTACTGTATGGGCACACGTCAGGGCTCGGAAGGGAAGTAGTGACATTTTGGAATGCAGACTTTGATGGAATGGTCTGCAGGTGTCATGTTGCTTTTGGAGAGCCCCTGATGTACCTAAACAGTGGAAACCCTCCACAAGTGACCCCATTTTGGAAACTAGACCCCCTAAGGAACTTATCTAGATGTGTGGTGAGCACTTGGAACCCCCAAGGGCTTCACAGAAGTTTATAATGCCGGGCATGAAAATAAAAAAATCGTATTTTTTCCACAAACATGATCAATTAGTCCCCAATTTTTTTATTTTCCCAAGGGTAACAGGAGAAATTGGACCCTAAAAGTTGTTGTCCAATTTGTCCTGAGTACGCTGATACCTCATATGTGGGAGAAAACTACTGTATGGGCACACGTCTGGGCTCAGAAGGGAAGTAGTGACGTTTTGGAATGTAGACTTTGATGGAATGGTCTGCGGATGTCATGTGCGTTTGGAGAGCCCCTGATGTACCTAAACTATTGAAACTCCCCACAAGTGACCCCATTTTGGAAACTAGACCCCCCCACGGAATTTATCTAGATGTGTGGTGAGCACTTTGAACCCCCAAGTGATTCACAAAAGTTTATAACGCCCGGGCGTGAAAATAAAAAAATCATTTTTTTCCACAAAAATTATATTTTTGCCCCCAATTTTTTATTTTCCTAAGGGTAACAGGAGAAATTGGACCCCAAAAGTTGTTTTGCAATTTGTCCTGAGAAGGCTAATACCCTATTTGTGGGGGTAAAACACTGTTTTGGCGCATGGCAGAGCTTGGAAGGGAAGGAGAACCATTTAACTTTTTCAACGCAGAATTGGCTGGAATTGAGATCCGACGCCATGTTGCATTTGGAGAGCACCTGATGTGCCCAAACAGTGGAAACCCCCAATTCTAACTCCAACCCTAACCCCAACACACCCCTAACCCTAATCTCAGCCCTAACCCTAGCCCTAACCCTAGCCCTAGCCCTAACCCTAGCCCTAACCCTAGCCCTAACCCTAATGGGAAAATGGAAATAAATACTTTCTTTTAATTTTATTATTTTTCCCTAACAAAGGGGGTGATAACGGGGGGGTTTGATTTACTATTTATAGCGGGTTTTTATGTTTGGCAGCTGTCATAGGCTAAAAGACGCTTTTTATTGTAAAAATAGTTTTTGCATCACCACATATTGAGAGCTATAATTTTTCCATATTTTGACCCACCGAGTCATGTGAGGTCTTATTTTTTGCGGGACGAGTTGACGTTTTTATTAGCACCATTTTCGGGCACGTGACATTTTTTGATCGCTTTTTATTCTGATTTTTGGGACGCAGAATGAACAAAAAACAATCACAGAATCATAGAATCATAGAATCGTAGAGTTGGAAGGGACCTCCTGGGCCATCTGGTCCAACCCCCTGTTCAAAGCAGGATTCACTAAATCATCCCAGTCAGATGTCTGTCCAGCCTCTGTTTGAAGACTTCCATTGAAGGAGAACTCACCATTTCTCGTGGCAGTTCCACTCATTGATTACTCTAACTGTCAAAAAGTTTTTTCTAATATCTAATCTGTGTTTCCTCCCATTCAGTTTCATCCCATTGCTTCTAGTCTTTCCTTGTGCAAATGAGAATAAAGTTGATCCTTCTACAATGTGACAGCCCTTTAGATATTTGTAGACAGCTATTAAGTCTCCTCTCAGTCTTCTCTTTTGCAAACTAAACAATCACAAATCCTGCAATCTTTCCTCATAAGACAGGGTTTGCAGACCGGTCACCATTCTGGTTGCTCTTTTCTGAACTTGCTCCAGTTTGTTGATGTCTTTTTTAAAATGTGGTGCCCAAAACTGGACACAATATTCCAGATGAGGTCTGACCAAAGAGGAGTAGAGGGAAATAATGACTTCACGTGATCTAGACTGTATGCTTCTGTTAATACATCCTAGAATTGCATTTGCTTTTTTTGCTGCTGCATCACACTGTTGACTCATATTCAGTCTATGATCTATTAGTATACCCAAGTCTTTTTCACATGTGCTGTTGCTTAGGCCTATTCCTCCCATTCTGTATATGCTTTTTTCATTTGTATTGCCCAGATGTAGTACTTTGCATTTTTCCCTGTTAAAAACCATTCTGTTAGTTGCTGCCCACTTCTCCAGTTTATTTATATCTTTTTGAATCCTCTCTCTCTCTTCTCTAGTATTAGCTATCCCTCCTAGCTTTGGTCATCAGCAAATTTAATCAGTTTACCCTCAATTCCTGCATCTAAATCGTTGATAAAGATGTTGAACAATACAGGGCCCAGGACAGAGCCCTGTGGTACCCCACTTGAGACATTCTTCCAACTGGATGTGCAGCCATTTACGACCACTCTTTGGGTCCGATCACTAAGCCAGTTATGAATCCACCTAACAGTTGCCTTGCCCATTCCATACTTAGTCATTTTTTCAATAAGGATTGTATGAGATACTTTGTCAAATGCTTTGCTGAAGTCAAGATATACTATATCTACAGCATTTCCTTGATCCACCCAATCAGTGATTCCGTCATAGAAGGAAATTAAGTTAGTCTGACATGACTTATTAGTTACAAACCCATGCTGACTCTGTTTAATCAATTCATTCTTATCCAGGTCCTTACATACATGTTGTTTAATAATTTGTTCAAAGATCTTTCCTGGTATAGAAGTCAGACTCACCGGCCTATAGTTGCCTGGGTCCACCTTCTTCCCCTTTTTGAAGATAGGAACAACATTTGCTCTTCTCCAGTCTTCTGGGACTTCTCCTGTTCTCCAAGAATTTTCAAAGATTATGAAGAGGGGTTCAAAAATTTCTTCTGCTATCTCCTTCAGTACTCTGGGGTGTAATTCATCTGGACCTGGAGACTTGAATTCATTTAGGTTAGCTAAGTGTTTCCTCACTATCTTTCTGTTTATAGATATCCTGAATTCTTCTATTCCCTTAATAGGACAGTGAAGAACAGTTGATGTTACATTTCCTTTCTGAGAGAAAACAGATGCAAAATAGGATTTTAAAAGTTCGGCCTTCTCAACATCCCATCTTACCATTTCATCATTTTCATCCTGTAAAAATCCTATAGCATCTTTGACTTTTCTTTTACTTTTGATATATCTCCAAAATCCTTTATTATTGCTTTTGACATCTCTTGCAAGCCTCAATTCATTGTCAGCTTTACTAATCTGATTTGTGCCCTGCAGGTTCATGAATTTCTTTTGGTGGGTGCGTTTACACCATTCCGCATGTGGTAAAATTGATAAGGCAGTTTTATTCTTCTGGTCAGTACGGTTACAGCGATACCTCATTTATGTCACTTTTTTATGTTTTGGCGGTTTTATGCAATGAAAACTATTTTATATAAAAAATAATTATTTTTGCATCGCTTTATTCTGTGAGCTATAACTTTTTTATTTTTTCACTGATGATGCTGTATGGCAGCTCGTTTTTTGCGGGACAAAATGATGTTGTCAGTGATACCATGGATATTTATATGTGTCTTTTTGATTGCACGTTATTGCACTTTTTGTTCGGCGGTATGATAATAAATCTTTATTTTTTGCTTCGTTTTTTATTTTTATTTTTTAAGGGGTTCGCTAAAGGGGTTAACTAATGGGACATTTTTATAGGGCAGGTTGTTACGGACGCGGTGATGCCAAATATGTGTACTTTTATTGTTTTTTTCTTTTTTTCTTTCCAAAAAATGAATATATTGGGGAATATTTTTTTTTTTTCTAATTTATTTAGCGATTGTTTTTTAAAATTATTTTTACACTTTTTTTAACTTTATTAGGTTGTCCCAGGGGGGACATCACTGTCCTGTGACAGATCGCTGATCTGTCACATCACAGATCACTGTGACAGATCAGCGATCTGTCACAGGCATAGAAGCAGACTTCCTCAACCCCTGGTACACCGCAATCGTGTTTGATCGCGGTGTGCAAGGGGTTAACGTGTTGGGGGCGGTCCGTGACCACCCCTGACACATTGTGCTGGGTGTCAGCTGTGATAATCAGCTGACACCTGGCCGCGATCAGCGACGCTCACCACGTGGGCGCCGCTGATCGCTGTGATGTACTATCCCGTCCCTGGTGATTAAGTCCCAGGGCACATGGATGGGATAGTACGTCACATGGGATTAAGGGGTTAAAGTTCGAAGGAGAAAGAGATCTGCTACCAAGCAATGATAGTTACAGACAATCAGTGGAGGCACTTATAGCTATCACAACTCGTCCGGATATCACAGCCACAGTTGGAATTCTCAGCCAACATGTAAGTAAGCCACGCCAAAGAAACTGGAATGCAATTAAGAAAATTCTTCAATATCTTAAAGAAACTAAAAGGCTAAATCTTAAGATATCTGCATCAGGAGATCTCACTCTCAGAGGTTATGTGGCTGCAGATTGGGCTGGAGATTCAAGTGATCAGAAATCAACAAGTGGTCACTTGTTCAAGTTAGGAGAAAATTCAATTTCTTGGTCCAGCAGAAAACAAGTGTCTGTCGCATTGTCTTCTACAGAAGCAGAATATATGTCTGCTGTTTATGCAAGTCAATAAGTAATTTGGTTGAAACAACTTTTGGAAGATTTCGGCAAGCTACTTGCTCAACCAACAGTTATCAATGAGGACAACCAAGGATGCATTAAACTTGCCAGCAGTGAGAAGATTAGCGCAGGGACTAAGCACATTGATGTAAAACATCACCACTTATGTGACTTACGTGGTATGCTCGAGTTTGTTTATTGCAAGTCTGACAAGATGATAGCTGATGGTATGACAAAGTCATTATCAATAGCCAAATTTGTGGACTTCAGAACCACAATGGGACTAGCAGGATAATTAGTTTTTGAGTGGGGGTGTTGGAATATTTTTGGTGCAACAACTCCATTCCTGTCTATGAGTGTTTAGTTGCTAGATTTGTATGCTGTTAATAAAGTTAAAACAAAGAAAAACTCCCAGAGGCTCAGACAGGGTGAGCATTTGACTATATTTCCTGTTTTTCTTGTGTCTGTGTATGAGAGAAGCAGCCTGCTGCAGATGATGCACAGATAGAGACATACAGATGATTTATTCCTGATCCATTAAGCTTATCATATATTGTTCCTGAATAAAGAAGCTCTGTTTTCACACGCTTGGAGAGTATCTTGAATAATCCACTGCCAACAGGTGAGGATAGGCTTGGGCCATTAGCATGGGCAGAGACGGGGTCAGGAAGTCCGAGGTCAGGGCAGGCAGCAAAGATTCAGGAGCGGAGATGTCAGACGGAACTGCTTTTAACTCTTTAACTCTTTATTAACTCTTTATTACAACTTCCATATACACTAACACCACATATGATAACTCAGTCTTCAGCTATTCAACATCACAGTAGTAGCACTTTCAAAATCACTTGGTCTGGACAGAAATGTAAAAATCTGACTTGTGGAAAAATGAGCATACAAGTCACTGAAATTTTATGTCTTTGTGTATTTTGGCCCCTTTTTGCAATGGTGTGACTAAAGACTCTGAATATAATAATTAAGGGTGCCTACATATGTTTGGCAAACTATCACTATATATGGAATTGATAGACAGACAGACAGAAACAGGCAGGTAGAAAGACAGACAGAGACAAATTAGAACGAGATACATTAAGTCAACAACGTATAAGATCCTCAGAGTTAAATACACTGGGACCAAGGAAAAACGTATCTTACAACAGGAACACTCATTAAGTACTAGGTGTTGTGAGCTCATTTTCTCGTTCACCTTTGATTTCCGATGAACTCCCTCTGCTGGTGAAAGGAGGTGGTGAAGCTGATTTGGATGGGAGAAACCTGTCATCTGAACAGGTGGATTGCGATTGGACATCCAGAATCTCTGAGTGGATATAAGGCTGCCGATGCCCTGTAAGGTTGCTGGTGATTTCTCTGCTCTGAGCTCTGGCCTCCAGTTCAGTTACTGTCTTCTGAAAGCTAAGTTTTGCTCTGTTATTGTTCCATGAGATTTTGTCTGATTTGCTTAGTTTTGTGTTCAGCCAGCCCCGGCTGGGGCTTTGCTGAATTTCCATTTTGTCCCTGATCGGTTAAATCTCTTTTGCTCTGTCTTCAGAATATATCGGAGGGCTGATATAGGGATTTTGAAGTCTAGTGACTTCAGGGCCGTTTTCCTTATCAGACGTGTTGGGACATTTATGGTAGGGTTTTTGCGGATTGCAGCTAGCATCTTTTCTGTCCTTTCCTATTTAGTTATTTGGGCCCCATCATTTGCTCTGCCTGTCTTTCTGTCTGTGTTTGTGTTTTCATCTGTTTTCACTGACAATACATGTTGGGGGCTGTCTATTGCTTTGGGGTCTGCTCTGGGGCAGTTTAGATTTCCCCTTTCTTTCTTTAGGCTTATTTAGCTCTCCGGCTGTGACGAGGTGTCTAGGATCACCGTAGGAACACTCTTCGGCTACTGCTAGCTGTGTGAATAGGATCAGGGGTCTGCAATCCGTTAGCAATCTCTCTGGTTTTCTGGACTTAGCTTGCATTTTTGTTTTTTCCTCCTCCGGTGACTCATTCATAACAGAATCACCAGCCATACCACAGATTCTAGGGTACTCAATAGCAGGAATGAATTGTAAAAAAGAAAAGTGTCAGAATTTTTTTTTTTTATGTATATTTTTTCCTCTTTTTCTCTGGGGCAGTAGGAGGAATTTTTTCTTAATGGAGATTAAGCAATTGTCTGATCGTGTGGAGCAGCTCACTGCTGAAGTGCAGGGAATTTCCGCCTATCTTGCTCATTCACATGCTGCTGAACCAAAGATCCCTACTCCTAATGTGTTTTTTGGGGATCGGTCTAAATTTTTGAATTTTAAGAATAATTGTAAATTATTTCTTGCATTGAAGCCTAGCTCATCGGGGAGCTCTGCGCAGCAGGTTAAAATTGTCATCTCTTTGCTGCGTGGTGATCCCCTGGATTGGGCGTTTTCTTTGACACCTGATGATCCTATTCTAACTAATGTGGACGCATTTTTTCAAGCCTTGGGGTTGTTGTATGATGAACCTAATGCTATTGATCAAGCTGAAAAAGCCCTGTTGGCATTGAGCCAGGGTCAGGATTCTGCAGAGTTGTACTGTCAAAAATTCCAAAAGTGGGCGGTCCTTACTACCTGGAATGATGGTGCCTTGGCAGCTCTCTTTCGGAAGGGTTTGTCAGAAACTGTAAAAGATACTATGGTGGGAATTCCTGTTCCCTCTGGTCTTGACGATTCTATGTCATTAGCCATTCAGGTTGATCGGCGTTTACGTGAACGTAAAATTACACGAGAAATGTTGCCACCTGTTGAACAAATGTCTGAACCTATGCAATGTGATAGAGTTTTTTCTAGGGCGCAACGTCAGGAGTTCAGAAGGCGTAATAAGCTGTGTTTTTTCTGTGGAGATGCCTCTCATATGATTTCTGTCTGCACTAAACGAGAGAAACGTTTTGCACACACATTTTCTGAGGGTAATGTACAACCTAAGTTTCTTCTGGCAATTACCCTTATCTGCTCCCTGTCCACATTTTCCGATAAGGCTTTTGTGGATTCAGGAGCGGCTCTGAACCTGATGGACTTGGATTTTGCTAAACGTTGTGGGTTTCCTATGACACCTCTGCGGACGCCTATCCCTTTGAGGGGTATTGATGCTACTCCTTTGGCGAAGAATAAACCTCAGTTTTGGACTCAGGTGGTAATGCGGGTCGCCCCAGACCATCAAGAAAATTGCAGATTTTTGGTGTTGCATAATTTGCATGATACCATTGTTCTGGGGTTTCCCTGGTTGCAAATCCATAATCCAGTTTTGGATTGGAAATCTTTGTCTGTGGTGAGTTGGGGTTGTCGGTGTGCTCTTAGTGACGCTCCTGTTTTCTCCACCTCTCCCCAGTCGCATGATGTTCCTGACTATTTGGCTGATTTTTATGATGTATTTAGTGAAGTGAGAATAAGTCTGCGTTTTTGCCTCCTCATAGGAGTTATGACTGTGCAATTGAGCTGAGCCTTGGGTGTAAATTTCCCAAGGGTCGACTTTTCAATTTATCTGTACCCGAGCACGAGGCTATGCGATCTTTTATTAAGGAGTCGTTGGAGAAGGGTCATATTAGACCATCCTCTTCACCCTTGGGTGCTGGTTTTTTTTTCGTGGCCAAGAAAGATGGTTCATTAAGGCCTTGTATTGACTATAGTTCCCTCAACAAAATTACTGTTAAATATCAGTATCCGTTGCCCCTGATTTCTGATCTATTCTCCAGGGTTAAAGGTGCTTGCTGGTTTACCAAGCTTGACCTCAGGGGGGCATATAATCTTATTCGCATTAAGCATGAGGATGAATGGAAGATGGCGTTTAATACTCCGGAGGGACATTTTGAGTACCTGATGATGCATTTTGGGCTCACTAATGCCCCTTCTGTCTTCCAGTGCCTCATGAATGATATTTTCCGGGACTGTGTGGATAAATTTTTGATCATCTATCTGGATGATATTTTGATCTTTTCCAGGGATTTGGATTCTCATGTGGAACATGTTCGGACTGTGTTCCGGATTTTGAGGGAGAATTCCCTGTATGTTAAGGGATTGAAATGCCTTTTTGGTGTACAGAGGATTTCATTTTTGGGATTTATTTTGTCTCCGTCAACTATTGAAATGGACCCGGCCAAGGTACAGGCCATTTATCATTGGGTTCAGCCCACTTCTTTGAAGGTCCTCCAGAAGTTTTTGGGTTTTGCTAATTTTTATCGTAAATTTATAGCTAATTTTTCTGGTATTGCCAAACCATTGACTGATTTGACTAAGAAGGGTGCTGATGTGCTGAATTGGTCTCCAGAGGCTGTTTCTTCCTTTCAGGAGCTAAAGCGGAGGTTCACTTCTGCTCCAGTTTTGCGGCAACCTGATGTCTCACTCCCGTTTCAGGTAGAGGTGGACGCTTCTGAGATTGGTGCAGGAGCTGTTTTGTCCCAAAAAGATCCGGTAACATCTAAAATGAATCCCTGTGCTTTCCTTTCCCAAAAGTTCTCCCCATCTGAACGCAACTATGATGTGGGGAATCGGGAACTGTTAGCCATGAAATGGGCATTTGAGGAGTGGAGACATTGGTTGGAGGGAGCTAGACATCAAGTCGTGGTCCTCACTGACCACTAGAATTTGATTTACCTTGAGTCGGCCAAATGCTTGAATCCTAGACAGGCTAGGTGGGCCTTGCTTTTCACACGTTTTGATTTTGTGGTCTCTTTTCTTCCAGGCACTAAGAATGTCAAGGCAGACGCCCTCTCTAGGAGTTTCTTTGCTGATTCTCCTATTGTGACCAAGCCTGCTACCATCTTAGGTGAGGGGGTAGTTCTTTCTGCCATCTCGCCCAATTTGAGACGTGCTCTGGAAGAGTTTCAGGAGGACAAACCTGAGCATTGTCCCATTGGAAAATTGTATGTTCCTGACCAGTGGAGAGAGAAAGTAATGTCTGAAGTTCATTGCTCCGCATTGGCTGGTCATCCAGGTATTTTTGGTACTAGAGATTTGGTGAGTCGGTCTTTTTGGTGGCCCGCCTTATCTCGTGATGTCAGGAATTTTGTGCAGTCCTGTGGGACTTGCTCCCGGTCTAAACCTTGTTCTCGCTCTAGTGGGTTGTTGATGCCTTTGCCGGTGCCCAGGAGGCCATGGACCCATATTTAAATGGATTTTATTTCTGATCTGCCTGTCTCTCAGAGAATGACTGTTATCTAGGTGATTTGTGATAGATTCTCTAAGATGGTCCATCTTGTACCACTCCCTAAGTTGCCATCTTCCTCAGAGTTGGTGCCCTTGTTTTTGCAACAGGTGGTTTGCTTGCATGGGATTCCTGAGAACATTGTATTTGATAGAGGAGCTCAGTTTGTCTCTAGATTTTGGAGGACTTTTTGTTCCAAGCTGGGAATTCAGTTGTCCTTCTCCTCTGCGTTTCACCCTCAGACCAATGGGCAGAAGGAGAGAACAAACCAGACTTTGGAGTCTTATTTGAGATGTTTTATCTCTGCTGATCAGGATGATTGGGTCTCATTTTTGCCCTTGGCTGAATTTGCTTTAAATAATAGAGCTAGTTCTGCCACTTTGATGTCACCTTTTTTTTGTAACTTTGGGTTTCATCCGTGATTCTCTTCAGGGCAGGTGGAGTCTTCTGCCTGCCCAGGTGTTGACACTGTGGTGGAGAGAATGCACCAGATTTGGGACCAAGTGGAGGATAAGTTGTCACTCTCCCAGGAAAAGGCCCAGCGGTTTTCCAACCGGCATAGGACCATTGGTCCCCGGTTTAAGGTGGGTGATATGGTTTGGTTGTCATCAAAGAATATCTCTATGAAGGTGGCTTCTCCAAAGTTTAAACCTAGATTTATTGGACCTTACAAGAATTTGGAGATTCTTAATCCGGTCTGTTTTCGATTGGCTCTTCCTCTTACATTTAAGATCCATAACGTGTTTCATAAGTCTCTGTTGAAGAGGTTTTTGAGCCAGTAGTTCAAGGTAATGTGGAATATGAGGTTGAGAAGATACTGGATTCTCGTCTGGCTAGATGGAGACTCCAGTATTTGGTTAAGTGGAAGGTTTATGGCCAGGAGGATAATTCTTGGGTCTCTGCATCTGATATTCATGCCGAAAGATTGGTTCGTGCTTTTCATCGGGCCCATCCTGATCGGCCTGGTGGCGTGGATGAGGGTTCGGTGACCCCTCCTCAAGGGGGAGGTACTGTTGTGAGCTCATTTTCTCATTCACCTTTGATGTCCGATGAACTCCCTCTGCTGGTGAAAGGAGGTGGTGAAACTGATTTGGATGGGAGAAACCTGTCATCTGAGCAGGTGGATTGCGATTGGACATCCGGAATCTCTGAGTGGATATAAGGCTGCCGATGCCCTGTAAGTTTGCTGGTGATTTCTCTGCTCTGAGCTCTGGCCTTCAGTTCAGTTACTGTCTTCTGAAAGCTAAGTTTTGCTCTGTTATTGTTCCATGAGATTTTGTCTGATTTGCTTAGTTTTGTGTTCAGCCAGCCCCGGCTGGGGCTTTGCTGAATTTCCATTTTGTCCCTGATTGGTTAAATCTCTTTTGCTCTGTCTTCAGAATTTATCGGAGTGCTGATATAGTGATTTTGAGGTCTAGTGACTTCAGGGCCATTTTTCTTATCAGACGTGTTGGGACATTTTTGGTAGGGTTTTTGCGGATTGCAGCTAGCATCTTTTCTGTCCTTTCCTATCTAGTTAGTTGAGCCCCATCGTTTGCTCTGCCTGTCTTTCTGTCTGTGTTTGTGTTTTCATCTGTTTTCACCAATAATACATGTTGGGGGCTGTCTATTGCTTTGGGGTCTGCTCTGGGGCAGTTTAGATTTCCCCTTTCTTTCTTTAGGCTTATTTAGCGCTCCGGCTGTGACGAGGTGTCTAGGATCACCGTAGGAACACTCCACGGCTACTGTTAGTTGTGTGAATAGGATCAGGGGTCTGCAATCCGTTAGCTACCAACCTCTCCGGTTTTCTGAACTTAGCTTGCATTTTTGTTTTTTCCTCCTCCGGTGACTCATTCATAACAACTAGGATACTGAAAAACACAGAGTGTACATCCTGAATATATAAAAATACAATACTTTATTTATGAAATACAATAAAATATCACATTATGTCATAGATACATAATCATAAAGTTCATGAATAGAGGGGAGAGACAGACAAATAAGTATGTTACACCGGGCCTGGCATTATAAATATATAGAGGTGGAAGAGTAGCAACTTATAATTACGAAATCAGTCATAGTAACCACCAAACAGTGTAAGGAAATATATAAGTACACTCAATGGATATTAAAAGCAAAAAAGTAATAAAGTGCAAAACAGAGTAGCGTTTGATTAAATATCCAGGTCAAAAAGACCAGTGCTTGATAGTTGTAAAGGTTCCCTAATGGCTACATAAAGCCGCTAAGAACAAAAATATTCAAAAAAGTGTAAAGTAATATAAAAAAATACTTACAAAGTCACTCTTACCCATTATCCCCCTTCCCAGGGTCGCGGAACATGTTTGGTGGTTACTATGACTGATTTTATAATTATAAGTTGCTACTCTCCCACCTCTGTATATTTATAATGACAGGCCCAATGTAACATACTTATTTGTCTGTCTCTCCCCTGTATTCATGAACTTTATGATTATGTATCTATGACATCATGTGATATTGTATTGTATTTCATAAATAAAGTATTGTATTTTTATATATTCAGGATGCACACTGTGTGTTTTTCGGTATCCTAGAAAGACAGACAGATTAGTATGCTGGGTTAATTGATCCATTTAGAATTAAATGCCAATTGCTCAAAATCTTCTGGTATGTAATAAGCCAGTCAATCCACTGGTCAGCGGCACCTTTTCTTTTTGCCAGTGCACCATAGTGACTATAAATGTCACATATTGATCAAAGGTCATATTTGGATATAAGGACTACAGCAAACACGTTGGTAGACTTCTTTCAGTCGATATCCATGGTGCCTCTTCTGATTAGTAATTCATCATTGCAGCGGGATGTACACTCAAAGTTGTGCCAGAATTTAGAAAAGACACCAAAAAAGCCAAAGAGCAGGACAGTTACAGTCCAGGGACAAAAGTGTACTGATGTGGAACCCTAGACCAGGGTGCTGCAAATTTTTTTGCTCAACTAAATATGTACATTTGGTACTACTGACTTCTAACATACAGAGGGCTTTTGGAAAAATAAAGTTGAGTTTCATTTTTATTATATAGAGAGAAACACTGTTAGTGAAAGACATTACTGTGTTATTTATTCCTTATCATCTGCTACAGTAAGACAGATCTGGAGTGTCTTTTCTCTCAATGAAATTGTCTGGCTGTAAGAAGCTTGCTGATACATTCCTCAAATAAGATATTTAAAGCATGACTACAAAAGATTATTTTTATGTCCTTTCTCGTCATTGATTTATTCGCAACATTTAGCTGCTTATATCCCACAAGGATAACGGCATGTATACCCAATAACTCTGCGCTTTACGGTGAGCTCAATCTGAACTACTTTTATAACATCTATAATTCCTTAGCCTATTTTCATTTTCTGCAAAACCACCATCAGACATGAACGTTCCCACCTGACCAAGATATCCAGGATCGTCGTCAGAAGGAAGTTAATTTGTCTGGCGTGTTAAGCTGGTAGGTTGTTTGATTTCATGAGTGTACCATCTTCCATCACTTTAATCCATCATTTTGACAATAGGTTTGCTTCTGAGAAGTCGTTCTTGATTATCTAATGCAGTATTTTGGAACACAATGAAACGCTGTTGGTATAGAGATTCATCCATCAATGGAACAGTCTAGACATAGTGTTGAGTTGAGGACCCATAATCAACAACGCCCATGTGCAAGGCATACAAATAAGCCAAAGTTTATTATACGCATAAAACTATTTCCAAAACTACACGAGATTCGTATGGAAATTTAAAGATGTTGAAAACTCAATTTTTTTTGCATCCTTATCTAAAGCATTAATGTTTCGTTTTTGTCTCATTTGAACTATGGTATATTGTTTCAACGGCTTGTTATTTTATTCATAAAGCACAAGAGTATTCTCCGGCAATGTACAATGGGGAAATAAAGATACACTGATAACAATACAGAGAAAGAAACTGAGACACAGGGTGAAAAGGCCCCTGCTCAGCAGAGAACGCGATAGAGATAAGTGAAGAAGAAAACACAATATTTGGAAGCCGCATTCCGTCATAAGTATTTACTCCACTATGTTCTAATTAATGCAGAGATCATTACAATGTTATTTTTCTGGCACAGGGAATTAACCCGAGCTTATTCAAATAGAAATTTAGCAAAATATGGCTTGAAAATGAAAATTGCTTTGCCTGTAGTAATTTGTACAAATTGCCTAGGAAGTAGTTATAGGGGGTCATGGCGGATAATGACACTATTAAAGGGTGCAGAAACATTAAGTTAGGCCTCATTCAGAGCGTTCGTTTTTCATGCAGATAAAACATGTCCCATTTATAGTCTATGGACATGTTCACAACCGATTGTGTGTAAAAATTCAATAAATGGAATCATGTTTGTTTTGATCTGATCAAAAAGACTTATTCAAATGATTGTGTTCCTAATAAAATAACAGATTGCTCTTGGATGGACTATTTAATGCATAGGAGAAACAGGATTTTTTTTTAATGCACCAAGGTTAATAATGGACACAAATCAAAAATGGATGAAATTCAGATCCAGCACATACATAAAAAAACAGTCTGCTTTTCTTTTGTGTATAAAAAAAAACAAATCAACAGTAGTGATGAGCGAGTATACTCGTTGCTCGGGTTTTGTCCTCCGAGTATTTTAGCGTGCTCGGAGATTTAGTTTTCGTTGTCTTATCTGCATGATTTGCGACTTGCAGACAGGCTGAATACTGTACATGTGAGGAATGCCTGTTTGTTAGGGAATTCTCACATGTATTCACCCTGTCTGCAAGTCGCAAATCATGCAGATAAGACCACGAAAACTAAATTTCCGAGCACGCTAAAATACTCGGAGGACACCCGAGCATGCTGGGGAAAACCCCACTAACGAGTATACTCGCTCATCACTAATCAACAGATATCTGAATAAGGACTTACACATTTGCAAATAGCAAAAAAATAAACTCAGCAGGTAGCAGATACAGGAATTAGTCCAATACCTTGCAATGAAAAGGGCAACACGGTGGCTCAGTGGTTAGCACTGTAACCTTGCAGAGCTGTTCTTTGGGTTCAGATCCCCCTAAGGACATCTGCAAAAGGTTAGTGTGAGTTTCCCCTGTATATTCTGGTTTCTGCCCATACTTCAAAGACAGGGCAGCAAGGTGGCTCAGTGGCTAGCAAGGAGTTTGTATATTCTCCCCATTATTGCATGGGTTTCCTCCGGGTACTCTGGTTTCCTCCCACATTCCTAAGACATACTGATAGGGAAGTTAGATTGTGAGCCCCATCAGGGACAGTGATGATAATGTGTGCAAACTGTAAAGCGCTGCGGAATATGTTAGGTGCTATATAAAAATAAAGATTATTATTATTATGTACTAACAGAAAATTAAACTTGTGAATTGCAATGGGGACAGTGATAATAAAGTCTCTAAAATGCTATGAGATATGATTTTTCTATAGAAGCAAGTAAAATAAATAATGATGTGGGTAAATACCCTGTGTTGCCCTAGACCAGACTTATCTTCAATTCTGTCCGCAGTCTGACCTGATCCTTGGTCATGACATGTCACGGTGTACATTTTTATTCATTACTACTATAATACAATATTTGGAGTTGTTAAGATGGCCTCAGGTATGTTTTTAACATTACTTTGTTACTAGTTTCCAGGGTTTACAAATGGGTGGGTCGTATATGACTTTCTTATGCATATCATATCTGCTGTTGTCCATGGGCTGGGTGTGATATTACAGCTCAACCCCCTTCAAGGAGCCTAGTTTTACTATTCTTTTTACTGTTACTATTTTGTACATTTCTGTTCCAGTACAGATGTGTGTGAGCACGACATAGATGGAGGCATTTTCATATATTGCATGTGCAGCAATTTTTTATAGCTTATATGCATAGACCTTTCCCCTTTAGCTGCAATTTAAAAATGAGTAGCCAAATAAATGCATAAAGGTGTATTCTGAAGTTGGTTGTTGAGCAGCAGACAGCTTTCCAGTCTCTTACACTTCCTGGCTTCTGGTAGGGCATGCTCTTTTCCTTGAGTGACAACTCTGGAGAATAGTAGAACTGTAGTATTAGCAGAACTATAATGCTCGGCACACATTCTGCTGTAACACATTTAGCCATCAGTGTTTATTCTGGAGTGTATGCACTGTTATCACTGTTTTACACATAACAGGATATTTAAACAAGCATTTAGTTGCCAGACAGGGAGAACAGAGAGGTGTAATTAGCAGACCTGCTCTTTCAAGCTACAGGCTAGTGATTTATAACTGCACTTCTTCAGAAGATAGGAGGAGGCAAGTGAGCAGGTAACTGGTAACTGCTGTATTAAAATCAAGAGAGCTGACTGGGATGTTAAGCGGTAATTCCTCTATGGGAATGTAGCTACAATCTACTATTGACCAGGGTCTGGAGGTCATGCTTCCTGGAAACAAGTTGTACAAGATAAGGTAAGATAAGATAAAAGCTGTCATTGCAGGAGAGTAACATCAGATAGAAAAGGTAAGTCAATTGCAAACTTGCTTATTTTCACACTGTCTAACAAATTAAAGCAATGTAAGAACTTGAAAATACACTTCCAATTTCTAAATGTATAGCCAGATGTATTTTGCTTTGGCTATAATGTTAAAGAAACAGGACCTTGGTATTCTGCTTTAAAAAATGGGGTTTCTTAACAGGCCTCAATCACACCCATCCTCAAAAAGCCCTCCCTTGACCCATCCTCTGTGTCTAACTATCGCCTAACTACTCTTCTCCCTTACGCCTCAAAACTACTGGAACAGCATGTATATCTTGAACTGTCCTCCCACCTCTCCTCCTGTTCCCTCTTTGACCGGTTACAATCTGGCTTCCGACTGCATCACTCAACTGAAACTGCCCTAACTAAAGTCTCTAACGACTTACTAACCGCCAAGAGCAAGCGACACTACTCTGTCCTCCTTCTCCTGGACCTGCCCTCTGCCTTCAACACCGTAGACCATTCCCTCCTGCTACAGAATCTCTCATCTCTTGGCATCACAGACTTGGCCCTATCCTGGATCTCATCATACCTAACAGACCAAACATTTAGTGTCTCCCTCTCACACACCACCTCCTCACCTCACCCCCCGTCTGTCGGTGTTCCTCAAGGCTCTGTCCTAGGACCCCTACTATTCTCCATCTACACCTTTGGCTTGGGACAGCTCATAGAATCCCACGGTTTGCAGTACCACCTCTATGCCGATGACACGCAGATCTACCTATCTGGACCCAACCTCGCCTCCTTACTGACTGAAATCCCACAATGTCTGTCTGCTATCACAGCCTTCTTCTCTGCTCGCTTTCTCAAACTGAACATGGACAAAACAGAATTCATCATCTTTCCCCCATCTCACTCTACCCCTCCACCAGACCTATCCATCAATGTCAATGGCTGCTCTCTTTCCCCAGTCTCGCATGCTCGGTGCCTTGGGGTGATCCTCGACTCTGCGCTCTCTTTCAAACCACATATTCAAGCCCTCGCCTCCTCCTGCCGCCCAGCTCAAAAATATTTCCCGGATCCGCTCATTCCTCAACCACAAAACCAATAGTGCATGCTCTTATCATCTCCCGCTTCGACTACTGCAACCTCCTACTCTCTGGCCTCCCCTCTAGCACTCTGGCTTCGCTCCAGTCCATCCTACAAGAAGAACCTGAAGACCCACCTGTTCCGACAAGCCTACAGCCTGCAATGATCCTTGGTCTACTGAACCACCGCACGACCTGCTCTACCCTCTCCTACTGTATCCTCACCCACCCCTGTAGAGTGTGAGCCCTCGCTGGCAGGGTCCCCTCTCCTTGTGTACTTGTGTGTCCCTTGTCTTAAACATGTTTATTGTACCTGTCTATATTTCCCCTTTTCACATGTAAAGCGCCATGGAATAAATGGCGCTATATAAATGCATAATAATAATAATTATTATTTATCTCCTGAAAGAGGTGGTCTAGCACCAAAAATGTATTTCCTAAATATCCGTCTTTACACCATAACCAGCTTTGTAATTTGCTTTATTACACAATGTCGTACATATCTCCCTACCCTGCTAATCTCTAAATGTGTTTTTTATTGTACTTCCTGTGATATTTCATTTGAGAGGAGTCTCAAATGTGACATCATAAGAGGTTGTTGCTGCACACACTAGTTTCTTGCATCATTGCCCCCTCTGAAGACTTCCTGGATCCTGGATGATGGATACTGTGGGAGATGCAAGTGCAGTGCTAGAACTCTGCTTCTGTCTCTGTCGCAAGTGAGAGTTGCTTCTGTAAAATAAATTGTTGTCAGAAGGAAGAAAGAGAAACAGTGAGTTATTAAAAGTGTAGCTCCCTGATGATGGTTTGCTTGAGGGTGGTGCTAGAAACTGTATGGGGTGCTTTCGTCACTCACTGCTTCTATTTTTATCCCCTGATGATGTCTTCTTTCACAGAAGATATGGCGGAGGTGGAAACAGAAGCAGAGAGTGGGCGCTACACTCACATCAGCCACAGCGTCCATTACCCAGGATCCAAAATGTCTTTGGAGGGGCAGTGGTGAAGAAAACTATGGAGCAACTGAAGCATTTCCCACTGTGATGTCCTGTTCCAGGAAGGATGATGGACACTGTGATAAGTGAGTGCAGTCCCAGCCTCCTGTGACGTCACATCTGAGACTCCTCTCAAACTATATTTCACAGGAAGCACAACCCCCCACACTTTTAGAGAATAGGTAAACAGGGAGAAGTGTAGGGCATTGTGTAATGAAGCAAAGTTCAAAAGTGTTTATGGTGTACATGACACGCCCCAGAGGCTGTGGGTTACTCAGTACCGTGCCGGTTGTCTTAAAGGTATGTGTCACAGTGGCAGTGACCCAGTCCTTGGCCCTAGGCGTTCATGTAAAATTAAGGGAATTGAATAGGAATAGAGTTTGTATATAATATTTGTGACGCCACCTGTGGTATTCTGGTCAGAGGTGACCAGCGCTGCACTGCAGATCCTCTGGGACAGATGGTATGAGGCAGCTGAGGTGTAATTGCTCTTCACAGGCAGAGCTGTAGTCCCAGGGCAGTTGAGATGAGTTTAGAGATGGTGAGGTAGTGTGGAGTGAAGGATGCAGCAGTGTCAGATTGGTGACGCAGAAAGAAGGTAGAGGACACAGTTGCATGCAGTACAAATACTTTACTCACAGTTCTCTCCGCGGTACAGAGGCCCACTTCAGTGCTGTGTTCTCCGAGTGAGGGGTCCAGCCAACTTCCAGGTAAAATGAAGTACACCCTTCCAGCACTCCCTGTCAGTATGTACCCTTTACTGGCCGTCTCCACACAATATGCTGCTTTCCACTTTCCTTCCTTTCCAGTACTTCACAGTTAACATCCCAGGCCAGCAGCTGCGAATCCTGTCAGACAACACATACCCTTCTGTTTCTTTGATCCTATGTAGCTGCCTTTCCAGTTGGAATAACTGTGGTAGGGGCTGTGGTCCATAAAGTCACCACAACTATCGGCTTGCTAGTAGAGCCCTGAAGTACGCTCACTAGGCTAGGGGCCGTGACCCTTTGCAACCAAGTTTCTTCCCCAAGGAAAAAGAAAAAAGGTCCAGCTTTGCAAATTCAAGTCCAATTTATTGTTAAAAACAAGTCCAAAACAGAGCAAAAAATTTTGTGTTCTTGAGTTCTGAGAAAGAACAAGCTATTGTTCGAAACGCGTAATCTACTACTTGTTACTCATGTGAACACACCATTTTTTGCTCTGCTTTGGACTTGTTTTTAACAATAAATTGGACTTGAATTTGCAAAGCTGGACCTTTTTTCTTTTTCCTTGGTTACTGCGTGAAGACTGCACGTAGTCCAGGCTATCCACTACACATGCCTTCAGGTGAGCTGGCTTCTTTTTCTCTTTTTGAAAGTTTCTTCCCCACCTGACGTCTGTCAGCGTGGCATGAGCCCCACGGGGAGTACGCTCCAACCGTGTCTCTGAAGAACCAACTTTCCTTTTAGGTAGCTTTCTGTCCAAGCCAATCCATCCAGCAACTCCTGCTGACTGGAGCTGCACAAGACACGTTCGTCTCCTTCCCTCCCTCTGAGGGTACTCACTTCACTTCCTATAATTCTCCTGCTCTCAAACTAAACTCCGCCCACCTCCCAACACCCTTTGTGTTCCAAAGCAGAGGCCATAAAGGGTGCTCTGCTATTCTAGGTGTGTGTGGGATGTAGGATGGAATGTGGTTGGGTGCCTCCACTTTACCTGGTTGTGGGATACCACACCTATGGGTAAGGTGCAGCATCTCTGTGGTGACTGGACCCTCAGGGACACCACATTGAGATAGATTGTTAGAAAATACATTTTAGGTGCTCCTTTAAGTAGAACTATAACTAGTCTTTCCTTTCCCTAATGCAAAAGGTTCAATGCATGTACTGCTCTCATCATGTATTTAGATACACAAAGGCAGGCAAAGTGACTTCTTGGCAGACACCCCCTTCCTCCACCACCACCGATACTCAGTGCTATCAGTAAGCATATATGAGAAACATAGCATGTACCTGTACAGCACTATCATACTTATTATGTATTGAGGGCATAAAAACGAACAAAATAAGCTATACAATTTTTTTGTAAACATATACTCTGCTATTGCATAAATATGTTGATATTAATTTGACTCTCATTTAATTTTCTACAGATTTTTGGGCCTACAAAACAGCTTTAACAGCTGAGTGGTCAAAAATTGAATTTAACTTTCTGTGATGCAAGGCCTATGCTTTCATATGTTCGTTCACTATCAGTTTTAATTTATTGTTGACATTTTCAAGAATAATAGGTTATACTCGCAAGGGAGGATGAGATTGAAGTGATCAAGATTGTTCTTTGTTTAATGCATTGGCCTTTTACGTTGAGAAAAAAAAGAATAGCTTCTTTGATGAATAAATGCTCTATATGAAGGGCAGTTTACAATAGGGAGCCTGTCAAAGGCACCCAGACGTTAATAGAGTTAATGCTACATTCAAACCTGAAAATTTATTTTAACCTTATGAAAGGTTAGGCAATACAATGGAGAACGAGTATAATCTATGAACTAGTAGTAGGCAGATAATGCATTTGACTTGTTTTGACTTGTTATGATTATACACATCTCATCTAATGATTTTACTCAGCATGACACCCCCTGTCTGTATGATTTATGGACATCCCACCCCTAAGAATACCTTCAGAGCACCAGAATATAGAGCATTGTGTAACCAAGTGCGAATTCCACCAATCATAACAGTTGACAAGTGGGGTTTAAAGAACTTGGTCTACTTCTAGTTAAAAAGGGGATGACTTTAGACATCTTTTATAAAGCGGTTGTACTATGAAATTGATCACCTAACCATAATATAAGTAATAACTATTTCCTTTCTGGGGTGTCTCTCTGCTGGAACTCCAACAGATCATATGGATTTTTCTCTGGAGTCTATATTTAAATATAGCGGTGATTACTTGAACACCCCGGCTCCAAACATTGTGTCAGGAACACCGGCACTGCACTTGCTCACTGAGCCAGTGCTCGTGTCCTGAGTACAAAACTGTGCACAAAGATACCTGTGGAGTGGGGCAGCAGTGGTGATGATGCATGCTCCAGGCTCACAGGACCTGAAGCATGTGACTGCTGAGGGCGTGGTCTAAACTCCAGAGAGCTAGGAGCTGAGGAAAACTCCTAGAAGGGTAACTACAGGACAATGTTACCAAGGGGCATAGACAGAGACAGAAACCAGATCAAGCCAGGGTCAAAGCACAAGATAGCACGACAGTACCGAAGGGTTAGACAGAATGGATAGTCAGGACGTAGCAAGAGATCAGAAAACCAGAACGGGCAATAGACGGTACAATAGGGACAAACTGTAACGGAGTAATGATAGCCAAGCCAGGAGGTCAGAACCAGAAAAGACAATAATACCAAATCGAGAGACGGAGTACAGAGTGAGGGGACAGACCGGGTCATACACGGGAAGCAAACCAGCTATGCAGTATACAAGCACACCAGGGGTCAGACACACAGCCAGAACAACAGTATAGCTGACAGAGAACCCTGGTAAAGAGTGAGTATAAATACCCCTCCCAGATCCAGAAAGAGGCCACGTACACTTAACCCTGTGAGTACAGGGCAAAAACACTGTCAAACCATGACATAATGTCTGTGACTGCATACCCTTCATACTCATTCCTCGAAATAGTAGTAAAGAGCACAGAAGCAAAGTCAAAGAATACCCAATTTTCTACTAAAATGGTAGAACTGTTATGCATAGACTTGTTTAGGTTAGTAATGTAGCCTTCTTATATTGCAGAAAATTGTGAGTGTTTTCGCAGGGCTTTTTATACCAAATTTATCAACAATGAGGTCAGTGGCGGACACAGACGGAAAAGGGCCACTGCGCAATAATAAATGGACTGCATACAGTAAATACACATAGAATAGAAAGATATATAGATGTCAGTGGCACATACAATTACTACAGTGTGTGTGCAGCTTACTGTACATGTATTTCATTAATAAAATATTTTTCTGAAAATAATGGTTTAGGCTCCCGCATAATTTTCTTATCCAGGAGAGGGAAAGCCGACAGCTGGGGGCTGATATTTATTGCCTGGGAAGGGGGTAATTTCCATGGAGCTTCCCATGCTATTAATATCAGCTCAAAGCTATATAATTAGCCTTTACTGGCTAATAAAATGGGGACCCCCAAAAATGGTTTAGGATCCTCCTGTAATTAGTAATCAGCAAAGGCTATGCAGACTGCTGTGGGCTGATATTAATAGTCTAGGAAGGGACCATGGATACTGTTCCCCCCAGACTAAAAAACATCAGCTCTCAGCCGCCCCAGAAAAGGCACATCTCAAAGATGCACCAATTCTGGCACTTAGCCTCGCTCTTCCCACTAGCCCTGAAGTGGAGGCAAGTGGGGTGATAGTTGGGGGATTGATGTCACCTTTGTGTTGTCAGGTAAGGTATATCCCAGAGGTTGGTAATGGAGAGGCATCAATAAGATGCCCCCATTACTAACCCCATAGTTATATTGTATAGAAACACAGACACTCGGAATAAAATCATTTAATTTAAGTAATGACAAAGACTCCTTTAATAAATCTTAAATAAACCGTACTTTCTAAAACGCCCGTTCCACAGATACCATTATCTCCTGCAAAAGAGTTAAAATAGCAAACAACAATATTCCTCACCTTTCCACAGAGAAGATGATAATCCATTTGTCCCATGACGGGTCTAGCTCTGCTACATCTAGATAGCAGTCTGCATGGTTGCATGATGCATACATACAGCCTGTCATCCAGCAGAGACACTGAGCAGTGTCTGCTACCACTGCCCAGCATCTCCCTGTGAACTCTTATTACCTGTCTGACAGCACCGTGAGCACGAAAAAGTTCTCATGCTTGCAGTGCTGTCAGAAAGGTCCTGGGAGTTCACAGCCAATTAAATCACTTCACCTATCTGACGTCCCAAATATAGAAGAAAAAAAAAGAGAATCCCACTCCAAATGTGTTACCCTCAATATAAGACACAGTAAGCAAAGGATTGTATGTTCTCATCTGCCTGGGTCGTGACCTGGCAAAACTCCATACTTGTAAAAAGGAAGGCCTGTTGCTCTGATCGCTGACCCACACGCCGGTGGAAAGACACATATTCAAACCAAACAGGATAAGGATCTATGACTATCAGGCACTGCTACAGAGTGAAGACAAAGGTGTATGTTCTCTAGATCTTCATTCTTTCATATAGTACAATGCGTCTCGAAGTCTGGTTGACTCCTTCTTTAGGTATAGTATGTTATACATAACCACCTCCCTTACACATGGGAGAGAAGAAAAATTTCTACACAGCTTAAAGCAATAAATAATTAAATCAAACAATTTATACAAGTCACGCATATAAAGAACTATTTGTTGTATATAAATGTGAATTATGTTAAGTACCGTATATACTCGTGTATAAGCTGACCCATGTATAAGCCGACCGCCCTAATTTTGTCACAAAAAACTGGGAAAACTTATTGACTTGCATATAAGCCGAAGATGCACAGTGAGTGGCCCCAGATAATGCTGCACTGTGAGTGGCCCCAGATAATGCTGCACAGTGAGTGGCCCCCGTTATGCTGCACAGTGAATGGCCCCCATTATGCTGAACAGTGTGTGGCCCCAGTTATCTGCACAGTGAGTGGCCCCAGTTATCTGCACAGTGAGTGGCCCCAGCTATCTGCACAGTGAGTGGTCTCAGTTATGCTGCACAGTGAGTGGCCCCAGTTATGCTGCACAGTGAGTGGCCCCAGTTATGCTGCACAGTGAGTGGCCCCAGTTATGCTGCACAGTGAGTGGCCCCAGTTATGCTGCACAGTGTGTGGCCCCATCATATTGCTGCTGCCGCTGCCTCCGTTACCAAAAAAAAACAAAAAACTGTATACTCACCTCCGTCGCTGCCCCCTGCTCATCAGCATTGCGGGCTCTGCAGTGACTGTGCAGGCAGAGGGTGCGATCGCACACTCTGACCTGAATGTCACTGCTGAGGACGCAAGACAGCAGAGCGACGCACAGGGACAGGTGAATATGCCTCCCCCTGTTCATACTCACCCCCGTCATGGCGCTTGTCTCTGCAGCGCAGCCCCTGCTTCTTCCATGTTCTCAGCGCTCTGCTCTCTTCCTGCTTCAGTGGTCACGTGGTACCGCTCATTAAATATGCACATATTCATGAGTTTAATGAGCGGTACCACGTGACCACTGAAGCAGGAAGGAAGAGCAGTGCCGAGAACATGGAACAAGCAGGGGGGCTGCAGAGGGTGAGTATTATCTCTGACACCCCCACTCCCCCTCCCCTGCCGATCCCCCCCAGTATAATGACAAAAAAATGGGCTGAAAATCTCGGCTTATACATGAGTATATACGGTATATGTATGGTGTCTTAAAATTGATAATAAATCAATTGATAAAAAATGATATAAATCATTATAAATAGGTATCAGAAATTAATAAATCAAGAGTCCTACTAGATTAATAGCTTTCCACACTGGCACCTGAAGGGTTAAATGAACCCACTGAAAGACCAAGCTTACAGCAAATCCCCAGTCAGAGTCTCCAAATATAAAGAATATATTAAATGAAAAAAAGGGAAACAAATTATACAATTTTCTTTTCATATGTATCTTATATTTGGAGACTCTTTCTGACTGTGGATCTGCTGTACCTTGAGACCATATCTTAGGTTTCCAATGGTTTCATTTAACCCTTAAGGTGTCAGTGTGGATAGCAAATAATCTCATTGGACTGTCGATTTATTAGTTATTATTATTGTTTTATACACAATTTTAAGACATTATACATATATTCAGCAAAATTTACTTTTATATACAACAAATGGTTCTTTGTTGCAATTTTTACATATGCGACTTGTAAGATCCAGAGGACGTACACCCTTTTCTTCACTCTGTAGCAGCGCCCAGGAATGACGGCTCCTTTTCTTGTTTGGTTTGAATACTGCCAAATATGGGGACAGTTACCACCTCCAATAATATATTGCAAAAAAAACAAAAGGTGATCAGCAACTCCTACAAGAATAAAGCAAGTGTGAACAGGTGCAAGCTGCTATGACTGCATTAAGATGTATGCAAACACTGACTATAGGAAATTTGGACTACATTACTTTTGTATAAACTTAGCACCCAAATTAGCCACCAGTCATCACAAGGTGTTTTCTGCTAGGATCCTAACCCTAATATTTATTAAACACGCTACTCCTGGCATTTTACCATAAATGATCTGGTTTTCCTACCTGCATGCTAGTGTAGGCATATCTGCATAGAGCATGCTTCTGGAGATCATCATTGCCAAGCTTTTGATTAGAGTCACAATACTGGACAAAGCTCATTAATTATTAATATATAAAAAGATGTACTGATTTTCTTTTTTATATGTTCTTGGATTCTACACCCTAAGAGAAAATGTGAACAGATGAGAGCACAGCAGATGCGGTGTAATGCTACACTTCCCTATAGTAGGACATTGTTTTTATTCCCATCTAGGAGCTTATATTTATGATCCTAAGTAATCCCTTCCCTTAGAAAATATGTATAATGGTTGGTAATGCTTATGAAACAAATGCAGGATTACCATAGCTAATAAGCAAACTACCATGAAGTTTCATAATTTGGATATTCATTATGGCACTTTTTCATAATGACTTTGACAAGGGAGTTTGCAAACCATGAAGAAAACCCATATCTCTTTTAGACAGTCAAATTAGTTTAATAGGAGACTGCTGAGGAAGCACCTCTGGATGAAGAAGACAAGAAGCATTGTATTTTAGCACTTTCTAAGCTGTTTAGTTTTTGGTCTGAGGAGTGGCATTAACCAAAACAGTAAACTTATATTATATGTGGACATTGCTTCTTATATTTTTGTCTGGTCAGGGCTCTGACTCTGAAGTGTCATACTTTGCTTATTTTATTAATTTAATTTATTTTCTTTAATCAAAGGCGCATTGTTTTTTCACTTTCAAAATTATTTTGTAGCTTTTACCTTCAATTCATAAAATGTATAGCTATGTTTCGTACAGGTTTGATTGTTATTAGTGATGAGCAAGTATACTCGTTGCTTGGGTCTTTCCGAGCATGCTCGGGTGACATCCGAGTATTTTGGCGTGCTCGGAGATTTAGTTTTTGTCGAAGCAGCTGCATGATTTACAGCTGCTAGACAGCCTGAATACATGTGGAGATTCCCTAACAAACAGGCATTCCTCACATGTATTCACACTGTCCAGCAGTCACAAATCATGCAGGTGAGACGACGAAAACTAAATCTCTGAGCACGCTAAAATACTCGGAGGACACTCGAGTATACTCTCTCATCACTAATTGTTATCCAACTAAAATAGTATTCGGTTATTTTTACTATTTTTTTGTTTAGAAGATTCATATAGTCTTTTTTCATGACATCACATGTTTTTAATCACGCGATGTCATAGACCTAATGGAAAAGATTTGAATTTACTTGGTCAAAGCACAAAATAAACAATTGTAAGTACACATTGCCATATAATATGATGGGTAAATGAAAAAAAAATAGAATTGCAAGACTGAAGGTATCATCATTAACGAAGAAGACTCAACGTTATATAAATCCTACTAAAAACCAAACGAGTCAATAAATCTCCTAAAGTTTTTATGCAAAAATGAATTTCTCCATCTCCTCCATTGCCGGAGTGAGCGTATATCTCACATCACTCGGATGATATCCAAGTGATGTGCGTTGTCTCACTCACACGCATAGGCTTATATGGGCGTGAGTGAGCCGAGATTCGTCCGAGTGTCGGTGACAATCGCAGCATGCAAGAAAAAAACCGCTGATGTGAGCTGCTCCATAGATGAATACTGGTCCAAGTGCTATGCAATGTTTTATCGCATAGCACTCATCCATATTCAACGCTAGTGTGACCCTGGCCTCCTAAATGTAATGATTATTTAAATGCAACTAATAAACAAGGCAAGGATTGCACATGGTTAAATTTGCTGATTGTGTCCAGATCCTCCATGTGCAGCCATATAAATTAAACAAATCGCAACTCCACCTCCGAAGAAGGTTTTTCCGAAGCGTGCATTGAGACATGGGTAAGATAATACTATTATTATTTTTATTTATTTATATAGCACCATTGATTACATGGTGCTGCACATGAGAAGGGGTTACATACAAATTACAGATATCACATACAGTAAACAAACTAACAATCACAGACTGATATAGAGGGGAGAGAGGACCCTGCCCTTGCGGGCTTACATTCTACAGGATGGTGGGGAAGGAGACAGTATATTGGGGGGTTGCAGCAGCTCTGCTGATGGTGAGGCGGTAGCTCTGGTAATGGTGAGGAGACAGCGGGTCATTGCAGGCTGTAATCTTTCCTGAAAAGATGGGTTTTCAGGTTCCGTCTGAAGGATCCGAATGTGGTTGATAGTCGGACGTGTTGAGACAAAGAATTCTAGAGGATGGGGGATATTCGGGAGAAGTCTTGGAGGTGGTTGGGTGAGGAGCGAATAAGTGTGGAGGAGAGAAGGAGGTCTTGGGAGAACCGGAGATTACGTGAGGGAAGATATCGGGAGATTAGTTCAGAGATATATGGAGAAGACAGGTTATAGATGGCCTTGTAGGTCAGAATTAGTAATTTGAACTGGATGCGCTGAGGGAATGGGAGCCAGTAAAGAGATTTGCAGAGAGGAGAAGCGGAGGAGTAGTGAGACCAATAGACCAATACATCCTTGATCTATGATTGCTATTTATGTAACAGCCCCCCAAAAAGCATAATGCCCCTAACAGTCCACAAATATGATGCCCTCAATAGCCCCCACAGTGTGATGCCTACAACAGCCCTAACAAAACAGGATGCCCAAAACAAACCCCTACCCAGTATGATGGCTCCAACAGCCCCTATGAAGTATGATATACCCAACAGCCCCCACAAAGTATAATGCCTTCAACAACCCCACAAAATATTATGCCCCCAACTGACACCTACAAAGTATAATGCCTTCAAAATCCCTGCATAAAGTATGATGCCCCAACATTCCCACACAGTATGATATCATCAACAGCCCACTACACAGTATGATACATCCAATAGTCCCCCACAGTGTATGATGTCCCCAACAGCTTCCCATTAAACATGATGCACCCAACAGCTCCCACAAAATATGATGTCCCAAACAAACCCATTCCCAGTATTATACCTCCAACAGCCCCACACAAAGTATGATGCCCCAACAACTCCCACACAGTATCATGAGCCCATCATCCCCCAAACAGTATGATGCCTCCAACAGCTCCCCATACAGTAGCATGTCTTCAACAGCCTCTATGCAGTATGATGCTTTCAACTTTCTACACAGTATGATGCCCCCTGTTCTGAAGGCAAAAACACATGCTCACAGGGAGCGTACAAACCAGAGGGACAAAACTCTGAACCTGACAGATCCCTGTTCGGACTGGTAAAAGCCCTACTGTGACCCTGGTCTGTACCAACTTGACTATGGAGGTTGGCATCCTAAGATAACGCAAATGCGCCCTCATTCGATGGCAGCTCACTCTCAATGCTCCTATGGAAAAATAGGTTATACGCTAAAAACTGCAACTGACCCTGCCAGTTCCTGTACAGACTAGATACCCTGACTTCCTAGTCGTACCTGCAGGTGCAGAGATTGACCTAACCACAGACTACTAAATGACAACTCTGGCCTAAACTGCCTGAAAGGCCAATGAGTTGCTTCAGGTTCCGCCTAAAGAATCGGAGTGCAGGGCAGAGTGTGAATAACCTACAAGAAGAAAAGTGTGTTGAACAAAGGAAAGATGAAAGTGAGTAAAGTACCGTATTTTTTGGACTATAAGACGCACCGGACCATAAGATGCACCCCAATTTTCAGTAGGAAAATAGGGAACAAAAAAATAATGTGTCAAATGGGGGTCTGTCTTACAGTCCGAATTCAGCTTACCTGGGAAGGGATCTGGCACAGGTGGCAGAGTGGTCACAGGGGTCATTCAGTGGTCCAGGCTTGTGCGGTGGCGGCTCTGTGCTGAGGCAGCTGCGCTGGGGTAGGGGCAGCTGTGCTGGGGCAGCTGTGCTGGGGCAGGGGCAGCAGTGCTGGGGCTGGGACAGCTGTGCTGAGGCAGGGAAAGCTGTGCTGGGGCAGGGGCAGCTGTGCTGGGGCAGGGGCAGCAGTGCTGGGGCTGGGGCAGCTGTGCTGGGGCAGGGGCAGCTGTGCTGGGGCAGGGGCAGCAGTCCCGGGGCTGGGGCAGCTGTGCTGAGGCAGGGGCAGCAGTGCTGGGTCTGGGGCAGCTGTGCTGAGGCAGGGGCATCTGTGCTGGGGCTGGGGCAGGTGGGCTCTGTGGTGGTGGCAGTGGGCGGCACTCTGCGGTGCGGTGGTGGCAGCGGGCTGTGCTCCGGTGCAGGGGCGGCAGCTCCACCGGCATTTCTTCGCAGCATGGACGCCGGAAAGATGGCCGCCGGTCCGAGGACGGCGCATGCGCGGGATCAGATCTCGTCCAGAGATCTCGGGGGACGAGATTCAAATCTCATCTTCCCGGCGTCCATGCTCCCGGAGGCCACCGCAACATGGCGGCGGCCAGCAAGGGAAGTGCGGGGGGCCTCCGGGCTGCGAAGAAATGCCGGCGGACCCGCCACCCCTGCACCGGAGCACAGCCCGCTGCCACCACCGCACTGCAGAGCGCCGCCCGCTGCCACCAGCCACAAGCCAGAAGGTTAGTACCATGTATTGCGACCATAAGATGCACCCCCCACTTTCCCCCAAAATTTTGGGGGAAAAAAGTGCATCTTATGGTCGGAAAAATACGGTAAGTAACAAAATACTAAACAAAGAACTGTAAACAAATATACTGCCTACCTGCGTCAGTGGTCCCCACGCTTGCGAGTCCTAACACTAAACAACAAAGCAACTATAAGAGGAATAAAAATCCTTAAAAAATTAATTTAGTGTTAGGACTCGCAAGCGTGGGGACCCTTGACGCGGGTTGCGAGCTTGCATATCTTGGCCAAAATATCGACTAATACCTCACATATTTTTACGTGTTTTTTGCACTTTATTTTTCAGGGTGTAGCCAGGCCCATATGATCTTGTAAACTATGGTGTCTGTTCACATGGAATGCATTTAGATGGTACTGGGCAGCCCACCTGATCTAATAGTATGGGTGTCACTAATAGGCTGTTTACCTGGATGCTATGTATTACCATTGTGTGAACAGAGCCACATACAAGTCTTTTTTGTGCAACAACAAACTGGGCAGCCATCCCCTTCATGGATTGGTAGGCTGTGAGTGGTTGTCTCATCGGTACTTTTGCACCTGTGTTGCTACCATCTTAACTACATGGGCCTGCTGCATCCTTTTAGAGCATTTGTCTGGAGGCCTTGGAAGATAAACATCTCTGCCTTCTTACTGCTGTATTTACCAATTAACTTCAGCAATTTGAAAAAATGGTTCATTCAAAGTTAACATCTCATTTAGGAAAAAACAGACCCCCCATAACATATAGATCTTGCCAATAAAGGTGATAGGGATTGCATGGCAATAGAAATCAGAGTGCAGGATGGAAGTTTATAGGATCATGTCTGACTGCAAAATCTACAAACCTCAACAACCCTATAAAAAAGCATAAAAGATTATAATCTTATTAATAATGTATCTTGTAACTACTAACCAAAAAGAGAAACAAATTTTCACCAAGAATTATCACTTAAAGTGCACAAAAACACAGAGATCCCAGTGGAAATGCACCATCACTTCAGTCATTAACTGATTTTCACTTACAATCAGCTCATCACGCCATAGCAAATGCCTTCAAATATGGGTCCTCCTTATTCTTTACTTTGCATTAAATTTTCAAGTCAACTGAGAACCAAAATACAAAACATAAATAAAACTATAAACTTACTTGCTAAGGCAGCTGATGTTACAGTACTTTACTCCAATATTCCTCACAACCATGGTCTAGAAGCCATCAGTCATTTTCTGTCACAGGACAGATGCATGCCAATTCCTTCTTCTTGATAGTATATCCTTTGTCCAAGAAAGTATTGCTAAAGCACTGCACTCTGTAGATATGGAGTTCTCTGTCATTGGCACATAATTCACATGAAAATAAGCAAACTTTTACATACATTTACAATCAAAATTTGCATTGCAACTGTAGGTCTGTTAAAAAATCTGAAATACACTGCTCAAAAAAATAAAGGGAGCATTCAAATAACACATCCTAGATCTGAATGAATGAAATATTCTCATTGAATACTTTGTTCTGTACAAAGTTGAATGTGCTGACAACAAAATCACACAAAAATCATCAATGGAAATCAAATTTATTAACCAATGGAGGCTTGTTTTTTATAGTCACACACAAAATTAAAGTGGAATCTAATGTCCTTAAAACAAGTAAAAATGATGCTCAGTAGAATGTGTGGCCTCCACTTGCCTGTATGACCTCCCTACTTTACAATGCCTGGGCAAGCTCCCGATGAGGCGGCGGATGGTCTCCTGAGGGATCTCTTCCCAGACCTGGACTAAAGCATCCGCCAATTCCTGGACAGTCTGTGGTGCAACATGACGGTGGATGAAGTGAGACATGATGTCCCAGATGTGCTCAGTCGGATTCAGGTCTGGGGAATGGGCGGGCCAGTCCATAGCTTTAATGCCTTCATCTGGCAGGAACTGCTGACATACTCCAGCCACATGAGGTCTGTCATTTTCCTGCATTAGGAGGAACCCAGGGCCAACCGCACCAGCATATGGTCTCAAAAGGGGTCTGAGGATCTCATCTCTGTACCTAATGACTACATCTGGCAAGCACAAGAAGGGCTGTGTGGCCCTCCAAAGAAATGCTACCCTACACCATTACTGACCCACTGCCAAACCGGTCATGCTGTAGGATGGTGCAGGCAGCAGATCGCTCTCCACAGTGTCTCCAGACTCTGTCACGTCTGTCCCATGTGCTCAGTGTGAACCTGCTTTCATCTGTGAAGAGCACAGGGCGCCAGTGGCGAATTTGCCAATACTGGTGTTCTGTGGCAAATACCAAGCGTCCTGCACGGTGTTGGACTGTGAGCACAACCCCCATCTGTGGAGGTCGGACCCACAGACCATCCTCATGGAGTCGGTTTCTAACCATTTGTGCAGACACATGCACATTTGTGGCCTGCTGGAGGTCATTTTGCAGGGCCCTGGCAGTGCGCCTCCTGTTACTCCTTGCACAAAGGTGGAGGTAGCGGTCCTGCTGCTGGGTTGTTGCCCTCCTATGGCCCCCTCCTAGTCTCCTGGTGTACTGGCCTGTCTCCTGGTAGCGCCTCCATCCTCTTGACACTACGCTTCCAGACACAGCAAACCTTCTTGCCACAGCTCGCATTGATGTGCAATCCTGGATGAGTTGCACTACCTAAGCCACTTGTGTGGGTTATAGAGTCCATCTCATGCTACCACGAGTGTGAAAGCACAACCAACATTCAAAAGTGACCAAAACATCAGCCAGAAAGCATTGGTACTGAGATGTGGTCTGTGGTCCCCACCTGCAGAACCACTCCTTTATTGAGTGTGTCTTGATAATTGCCAATAATTTCCATCTGTTGTCTATTCCATTTGCACAACAGCATGTGAAATTGATTGTCAATCAGTGTTGCTTCCTAAGTGGACAGTTTGATTTCACAGAAGTTTGGTTTACTTGGAGTTATATTCTGTTGTTTAAGTGTTCCCTTTATTTTTTTTGAGCAGTGTTTAGAAGAACCATACCTTTACCCCTAATATCTTCCCTTAAAGAGCCAAATCAAGGACCAGTACTTCAACAAAAAAGCATTACCTGAACTTCTGGAGTGACTCTTGGTATATCATATGGACACGTTAAAATATTCTGGAAAAATAACCTAAAAGGGACCCCAAAAAATACATAGAGGCAGTGTCGCCAATAAAAACTTACACATCTATTCAGCACAGTTTTAAAACAATCTCAAACCCTGGAAGATATACTACCGATAGCATCCTCCCACACCATTATCACAGTTTACTTCTTAAGGATCTATTGTTCAAGGACCATCATCCCATTAATGAAGAAATCACCTATATGTAGTGCTGAGATGCACTACTATGCTATAGGTCACGCAGCATGTGTTGTATGGATGGTATCACTTCGCTATGGAAGGTACAAAAGTAAAAGAAAATGAAGTTTGTGACGCAGGGTGAACTTAACTAAGAAAAAAAAATTGTAGTGAGTCCAGGTGATAAAAAAGTATTTTAATCCAAGAATAGAATTACATGGCACCCAAATAACACAGCAACACGTTTCGGACACCAACTGTGTTCTTTGTCAGAGCTGCATGACAAATAACCATCCGACAATTTATACAGACATAAACATAAACCACACCCACCAACCAGTCGTGTGATATTAAAACTAACAATGAATGTTAAAAATACGCAAGACAAAAAGGCAATACAAAATAATACAAATGGCAATACAAAAGTGAAAAACAGAAAATAAATAAGAAATAATTAATAATGAAATAACAATTCTCTAAGAAGATTCAAACCTTGCGGTTTGCATGTATTCAGATAAAACATCCAATATGCTTCCCGATCTCAAAGATGTTTCCTGATACCACCTCCTCTTTGAGTCAAAAAAAATCTTTTTAAATGGCATATACTTTAAATGATGAAGCATTTCTTCCATGAAATTGTATAACATGCCTGGAAACCTGAGACATTGTACGGAAGGAATCGGAGGTGTTATACAGTGCCTTGCAAAAGTATTTGGGCCCCTGGAACTTTTCAACCTTTTCCCACATATCATGCTTCAAACATAAAGATACCAAATGTAAATTTTTGGTGAAGAATCAGCAACAATTGGAACACAATTGTGAAGTTGAATGAAATTTATTGGTTATTTTACATTTTGTGTAAAGTCAAAAACTGAAAAGTAGGGCATGCAATATTATTCGGCCCCATTGACTTAATACTTTAATACTGTCAAATGACATTTTCGCTATTACAGTTTAAATATTGCTTGATAGTGAATTGTTTAGATGCATCAGAATTGGAAAAACTTTTTACAACTGACACAAATTTACACAGCCTGCATCTATTTTCACCACATCTATAAAACCCCTTACAATTGAGCCAAGTGTGTCTATCACTTCTTTCTGTGACATGTGGACTAAACAAAATATTACCCAAAGATTGGGGTCTTTTGGCCACCACTGTGCAACCAGAATTAAGAATTTTTGATAATACATCATCATCTTCTAACAGAGGGAGATGTTTTAAAAAATATTCTCTTAATATCAGCAAACTGGAGGTCGTCGATGTATCTCCCATACCAAAAAAGGTTGGAAATAAAAGGGTTAGTACACACATAGAGCCAGTTTAACTCCCAATAGGACATAACCAAATTTGCAAGAGATGGGGAAAATTTAGCCCCATCGAAACTCCATTGCACTGCACATAGAATTAATTGTTAAATAAAAAAAAAATGTGTGTCATGAGAAAGAAAACCAGATCCAAAATATATCTGCACAAATCCTGAGAATACCCACTGAAACAACTTAGATAAAATTCTAGTGCTTGCAATGCTACCTGATGAGGTATGCTGGTGTAAAGCGAGATCACATTGCAACTTAGCCAAGAACAGTTTTTTCTTCATTACTCACAAGTGGTTCCCTTGGAGTCTGTGTTATATAACGCCGTTTGGGTAAGCTGGTGCTATCTCTTCTTTGAACTTAATCAATCTCTGCTTCCTGGTAGTGTGATGTAATGTGGTGCACTCTAAATAGTCCAGAAACCAGGGAGACCAGAGAGGCTATTGATAAACTTTACTTGTTGTATGAATACACAGATACATGCAGATAAATGATGGTTTAACACAGATTCAATTCCAATGCAGCAATCACAGTTACTTTCCAGTATAGACATATACATATACAGAATAAGTGGTGCATTGATTCCTGAGTCCCAACATCTGCTTGTATGTACAGTCCTGATCACACAGCTGTCTGAGCTGAGGCCATGGTTTCTTCTTTACAGGAGTTCTGCTTTTTTCCTACCTGTTCCTTCAGTTTATCTAAGCAACACACTAGTGCACACACAATGTCTCCTTCTCTCTCAGTGCTAAGCCCAGGACCTTGTAATGTGGTCTAACCTTGTGGCCATATGGCCATATATGGAAATAAGGGCTGCTTTGTTAGCTCTTAACAACCTACTGATAGCAGAACATAATAAGTCCATCACTCCATACATAAATAAGTACTAGGTACTGAATTCTAAGGTACATTATCTGCAAAGGGAAATGTGAACATTGTGAAAACCTAATGAGGTAGCTGTGATCTCTGATTAATCTTAAAGGCACATACGCCACACTTTTGGGGCATTACATACATAGGATCTGTAATGTAGTGTTTGGCCGTGTTGTCAACTCTGTAGCCCCATAAGATTCTCTACTGATTAAATCAATTGCAGTTCTGAATATGTAATTATTTTGCTTCAATGTTCCATACAGTTTACAATGTATTGGACATAACATTTAACAACTACAAAAGAGAATCAATAAGGACAGATTTAATGTGACAAATTGATTTTTAAAGCATAGCATCTCGAAGAACTGTGTCATTCATGTAATTGTCATCGCAACCACTGTTTTTTTCCTATCAACTAAAACCTGCCTGATCCTGCCTCCATCCAAATGAACTGAATTCAGAGATAAAAACTAATTTTTAGAGGTTCTCTATCCCCAGATTATCTCTAAAAAACAACATGGATTCTTAAAACAAATGCATAAAAAACATAGCCTACCTTATGATCTACTATTAAGGTATATTCACACGTTGAGTATTTGCAGCAGATTTTTCTGTAACAAGACCAGAGTGTTTGTAGGAAGAATGCTGCATAAATTAACCACATTTCATATCTGTTTTTGATGCTTTGCAACATGCGTTTTTGTTGCGTTTTTACTTGTTTTTTTCCTTTCATATGAATGGGTGAAAAGCGTTGCTAAAACGCTGAAGTAATTGACATGCTGCAGACTTGAAAAAATGCTTTAATGAATCAAATCTGCAAGGAAAAATTAAACAGCATGTGCATGAGATTTCAGAAATCCCATTCACTTTGCTGAAATTATAATGCTATGTTCACATGTTTCATTTTTTTACGCAAATTTTAAGTTGCGTTTTACAGTAGTAGCAAAAGCTATGAAATTTCCGAAATCTCATGCACACATTGTTTTTTCCTTGACTGAATTAGAAACCTGCAGCATGTCACTTCTTTCAACATTTTTGCAGCAATTTTTTGTAGCATTTTTTTACCCATAGGAAGCAATGAGTAAGTGGAAAAGGCAGCCAAAATCACAGCTATCAGGTTTTGCTGCGTTTTTGGTGCAAACACCTAAGGAAGTTGCATCGTGTTCTTATGGAGGGGCACTAAACTGTATCAGCATGCACAAGAGACAATAAAAACTAAGCTAAAAAAACTCAGCAAAAGTGCAGAAAATATGCTGAAAAAAACAGCAAAACCTTCTTTTTGTAAGCAGCTTTTTTACTGCCAAGAGAGCAGGTTTTGCCTGCAGAAAAAACACAAAGTGTGAACATAGCCTAAAGTGGAGAATTTTTTACCCTTGAAAACACGCGGGGAAAAAAAACAGCAAATTCAGAGCATGTGAACAAGCCCTTAGAGCATATTCAGAGGAGAAAGGTGCGTGTTTTGCCCAGGATAAACTGGACTTTGAATGCTGAATCCAAGGATGGAATAGTAAGAACATGATGAAAGATGGTTAATTTGTGAAGCTCTTTTACAGCGTAAGGCCGGGGTCACACTTGTGAGTGTGATGCGAGAAACTCACACAAGTCTCTCACATCAATACCCGGCGCTCAGGATCAGAGTGTGCAGCTACATAGAAATACATGCAGCCGCACACTCCGGTCCGAGTGCCAGCAGCAGTGCCGGGTATAGATGCGAGAGATTTGCGCAAGTTTCTTGCATCACACTCGCAAATGTGACCCCGGCCTAATTGTACATTTCAAAAACTATTTGCTTCTAAATCTTTAGTGGTCACTGTTAGCAGACCACTAAAGGAGAACGACCTGCAGAGGATCGAGTTTGAGAAAATCCACCCACAGAGGATTGAGTTTAAGTAGATCGATCTGAAGAGGATCGAGTTTGAGTTGAGTTTCCTGAAATTCCTGATTTCGTGCAAAATTCAAATGTTTTGAGATCTGATTTGTGGTTTGAAAAAAAAATGTCTGCCACCATTTTTCACACTGCTGAAGCGTTAGAGATCGAACTAACCTCATTTTGCCATTTTGCATTACCTTGCGGACTTCTCCTTAATGCCCTAAAACTATGACATCTAACTGCTTATCAAACTTTATAAAGTGGTGGTCAGTGCTTGGGCAATCAGAGATCACCAGTTCCCAGTGGAGCACAGAATCTACGGCGGAGTCGTTTTCCATCTACACAGTATACTCTCCTCTGTAGAATGTAAGCTCTTATGGTTAATGGAGTCCTCTCTTTCTCCTGTAGAATGTAAGCTGTTATTGTCAGCGGGGTCCTTTTACGAAAACTGTTGTGAATAGAGTTGAGCGATACCGTCCGATACTTCAAAGTATCGGATCGGAATGGATCGGCCGATCTTAAAAAAAAGTATCGGTATCGCCGATTCCGATACCGGAAGTCCCATTCAAGTCTATGGGACTTCCGGTATCGGAATAAGAAAAATCCTGTTTTTCCCTTGTACAGCCTCTCTGGGGTCTGTACGGGCCTTTCGGGGGGCTGTGCCGGCCTGCCAGGGGGTCTGTGCAGGCTCCGGTGGTCTGTGCCGGCCTGCCGGGGGGGCTGTGCAGGCTCCGGTGGGCTGTGCCGGCCTGCCGGGGGGCTGTGCCGGCCTGCCGGGGGGCTGTGCAGGCTCCGGGGGGCTGTGCCAGCCTGCCGGGGGGCTGTGCCGGCCTGCCGGGGGGCTGTGCAGGCTTCGGGGGTCTGTGCAGGCATCGTCTGATGGGACTACAAGTCCCATCGGGCGATGCCTGCTACCATGACAGTGATTGACACATTAGCCAAAGATGGGACAGTAGTAGTCCCATCATCCGGCTAATGTGTTGAATGTAAAAAAAAAAAAAAAAAAATTACATGCTACATACATGCTACATACATACAACATGCATACTACATACATGCTACATTCATACTACATACTACATACATGCTACATTCATACTACATATATACTACATGCAACATACATACTACATATATACTACATGCATGCAACATGCATACTACATATATACTACATGCAACATACATACTACATATATACTACATGCAACATACATACTACATATATACTACATGCATGCAACATGCATACTACATATATACTACATGCTACATACATACTACATATATACTACATACATACTGCATGCTACATACATACTACATGCTACATACATACCACATACATACTACATACATACTACATGCTACATATATACTACATATATACTACATGCTACATACATACTACATATATGCTACATACATACTACATGCTACATACATACTACATATATACTACATACATACTACATGCATGCTACATACATACTAAATGCTACATACATACCACATACATACTACATACATACTACATGCTACATACATACTACATATATACTACATGCATGCTACATACATACTGCATGCTACATGCATGCTACATACATACTACATGCTACATACATACCACATACATACTACATACATACTACATGCTACATACATACTACATATATACTACATGCATGCTACATACATACTGCATGCTACATGCATGCTACATACATACTACATACATACTACATGCTACATACATACCACATATATACTACATACATACTACATACAATACATTCATACAATACATACATAGACATACAGTACATATAACATAGAGTAACATACTTACCAATACTTGTCACATTGTTCCCCGAAGCCATTGTCTTTTACGGAATAAATATTAACATAACAAACCACAAAAATACTCACCCACGATCCGAAGCAGTCCACGAGTGTGTCCAACGACGATCTTGGGTAGAGAACTGCAGCATCAGCTGTTGCTGCCGTTCTCTACGGGCTGCAGGAATCCAATGACGGAAGGTAGGTATCCTTCCGCACTGTATTCCTCCGCCACTTAAAAAAAAAAAAGTCCCTAGTCTCACTTTATGCCATTGCTGCGTGGGAAATTCCCACACAGCAATGGCATAAAGTGAGACTAGGGACTTCCCACACAGCAATGGCATAAAGTGAGACTAGGGACTTTTTTTTTTTAAGTGGCGGAGAAATACAGTGCGGAAGGATACCTACCTTCCGTCATTGGATTCCTGCAGCCCGTAGAGAACGGCAGCAACAGCTGATGCTGCAGTTCTCTACCCAAGATCGTCGTGGGACACACTCGTGGACTGCTTCGGATCGTGGGTGAGTATTTTTGTGGTTTGTTATGTTAATATTTATTCCGTAAAAGACAATGGCTTCGGGGAACAATGTGACAAGTATTGGTAAGTATGTTACTCTATGTTATATGTACTGTATGTCTATGTATGTATTGTATGAATGTATTGTATGTAGTATGTATGTAGTATATATGTGGTATGTATGTAGCATGTAGTATGTATGTAGTATGTATGTAGCATGCATGTAGCATGCAGTATGTATGTAGCATGCATGTAGTATATATGTAGTATGTATGTAGCATGTAGTATGTATGTAGTATGTATGTGGTATGTATGTAGCATGTAGTATGTATGTAGCATGCATGTAGTATATATGTAGTATGTATGTAGCATGTAGTATGTATGTAGCATGCATGTAGTATATATGTAGTATGTATGTAGCATGTAGTATGTATGTAGCATGCATGTAGTATGTATGTAGTATGTATGTAGTATGTATGTGGTATGTATGTAGCATGTAGTATGTATGTAGCATGCATGTAGTATGTATGTAGTATGCATGTAGTATATATGTAGTATGTATGTAGCATGTAGTATGTATGTAGCATGCATGTAGTATATATGTAGTATGTATGTATGTAGTATGTATGTAGTATATATTTAGCATGTAGTATGTATGTAGCATGCATGTAGTATACATGTGTTATGTATGTAGTATGTATGTATATATGTGGTATGTTTGTGGTATGTATGTAGTATGTATGTAGTATGTATGTAGTATGTATGTGGTATGTATGTAGTATGTATGTAGCATGTAGTATGTATGTAGCATGCATGTAGTATGTATGTAGTATTTTTTTTTTTTTTTTTAACATTTAACACATTAGCCGGGTGATGGGACTACTACTGTCCCATCATTGGCTAATGTGTCAATCACTGTCATGGTAGCAGGCATCGCCAGATGGGACTTGTAGTCCCATCGGACGATGCTTGCACAGACCCCCGGACATCAGCACAGCCCCCCCCGGCAGGCCGGCACAGCCCCCCGGCAGGCCGGTACAGACCCCCACAGGGTGCACAGACCACCGGCAGGCCGGCACAGCCCCCCGGCAGGCCGGTACAGACCCCCACAGGGTGCACAGACCACCGGCAGGCCGGCACAGCCCCCCGGCAGGCCGGTACAGACCCCGGGCAGTCCACACAGCCCCCCGGCAGGCCGGCAGAGACCCCCGGAAGGCCCGAAATGACGGCGCATCATGATGCACACACACCGCGCATCATGATGACGTCAGGCTGTCAATCAACTTTGAACTTCCGATTCCGATGCCGACTTCCGATATTGAAAAAATATCGGAAGTCGGTATCGGAATTCCGATACAGCAAGTATCGGCCGATACCCGATACTTGCGGTATCGGAATGCTCAACACTAGTTGTAAATGTTCATGAAGAAATGTTGGATACATTAAATAACTAGAGAATAAAGGTTTACATCGTGAATATGCAGTAAATCTTTAAAGTTGCTGCTCAAGCAAAAAAAAAAAGAAAAAAAATAGATTGAATTATTTTAGAGTAAGTATTTAACCAATACTGCTCTATGAAAGCCTTTCAGTCATGCCGAAGCATAAGATATGGACACAGCTGTTAGATTGTTACTAGATTGGGTTATGCATTTAGAGAATAACATTGGACACCCCCTTAAATAATAACTAATAGAGTAAGCAGAGTAGGAAATTCCCAGGAGATCCTTAAACTTGGATTGCTACATAGTCACAAAGATATTTTTAAGGGGATGAGATGTGAAGAATGGTAATTTTCAATAGGACTTAAAATCCAACTCTGCAAAACTAATTAGCCTGAGATCTGCAACAACCATTAAAAGTGATACAGGATATAATATACTGCTAAAGGCTTTCAATATCTTACAGTCTGAATATGTGTTGCCACTTGGAACTATGTGTTTTAATTATGTCCTTTGTTCTTAGATTCTACCCATTATTCTTCTTGGTTCAGAAACAGTTCAGTATATAAACGTGCTATACATAAAATCGTTAAGCTATTGTCGAGAGAACTGGCTAAGCAGGACCGGCTGAAATAAAACTGAACTAAATTTGGCCCAAAAATAATTATTAAAATAATGAAAATTCAATTTATTCCATCCAAAATATTTAATGCTTTTCATTTCCAGCTTTGCCTTTGCAATATAGTTAAACGTTAGAGGACCATTGTTAGGAAATGTCGGCACAGCTATGAGATTTAAAAGCCAGAAAGGAGGCAGATCCTTTGGATGTTCTCATTTCAAATGCTTCCATCTAAAAATGTGTGATAGGGCCATGTATTTCATGGGAAGATGGAAACATAAAAACTTCTCGGTAAAGAGTAACCGTCATTTTAATTTTTATTTCATAAATCAATAGAATACAACTGTGTAACATATCTTATTAGAAAAAATTTGCTTGTTTTAAATTTTGAGCTGTTCTTTTATTCTCAATAGTATCAATTCAAGGGTAGAATATGTCTTTGGTGAATACAGATTTTCCCATTACTGAGATAGGACATGGCAGCTGGTGCTCATAAAGTTCTATGAAAAACTGTAACTGTCCTTTCAGGGGAACCTGCAGCAGAATGTCTGTGAAAGCCTCAAGCTCCTCCCTCTTCCTCCATTGAATTTTGTATGCACCAAGTGCCACTTCCTATTTCAGTAATGGAAAAAGCTATCTTCACTGAATATGAATACAGATTTTAGCCATGAACTGAGAGTTAGAAATCAATTCAGGAGGAGAAGTTTTCTCAGATAAGATATATTACAAAATTACTTATTTTCATATGTACTAATGATTTATGAAATAGAAATGAAAACAACAGTTACTCATTAATCAACTCCTGAGCTATTTATACAGTACATTAGGAACTAATATTTATGTTTGAATTTTTAAATTGTTAATGACGATATTATATGTTACACTAACTATCAAGTCTGATTGCACACCAATGGATTTCCTTCTGTGCTACAGAAGAACTTCGGTTAGCCTTGTAGACCACTCTCAAATAATTTGTAGTTTGGAGTTTGCAGCAAAAACTTAATGATAATTGTCTGTTTTAGCAGGTTCAAACAGTTCACTAAATTCAAATGTTCTTTGGAATGACAACTACAGTTTATTGCAAATATACCCTGTACTTCACCTGTACAGAAGCTAGGACTTGATCAAACCTCCTCCTTCTCTTGTGTCCTCTCTTACCAGGTCCAATGTGAGCAGGTTGCGGGATGCAGTAATGGACAGGAGACAGAGCAAGAGTTAATGTAGTTTTACTTGAACAGAGGTATATTCCACACAGGGAGGAGAAAGGATAAACAGGGGTATAACAGTTGGTATACGGGATAAGGTAAAGAATGTAATAAAGATAGCAACAGTTCTCAAGGGTTACCGTATATACTCGCGTTTGATTTAGTATTTTTTTATTTTAATCACTGTGATAGGATCTATGACAGTGATCGAAATGAACCAATAGGAAAATCTCCTATTGTCGCCAGGTACCGACCAATAGATCTTGGCGGGCACTCAGCGCATTTTCTTTAAGGAAGATAACAAGGAGAGCTGGGGAACGGAGCAGGAGGGTCTGGGGATGGCGGAAGTACCAGAGGGGCTTGGGAGACCCCATTTCTCTCTCCTCTGGTATACTAGATTAGAGAGAGAAATTATTTCAAATCTGACTTTTTGCAATTGGTGTTATTCGTTGAATAATGGCAATTACGAGACTGGGGACGGTAAAAAACGACCTTTGACTCCAGGGAGGCGCTATACACGTATTTCTCAGCACCGTTAAAAAGCAGTGCTGAGGAATAAGGCCACTTAACTGCCGCCGTTAAAAGGTGTATCGGCAGTCGTTAAGTGGTTAAAAAGCCAGCTGCTTCTCAAACGACTAGTCCAAGAGCCTGGACCTTTGTCTTGGTCATGTGATCTTTGGCAAACTGCAGGTGAGAAACAATGTTCTTTATGGAAAGCAATGGATTCTCCTTGCAATCCTGTCACGTATAACATTTTTATTCTATGCCCTCATGGACTCATGACCATTAAAGGGAATTTGTCACAAGGTTTTGCTTCCTCATCTGAGTGCACATCTGTCCACATCTCAGCAAGGTTGGTCTTTGGCACTACATGCACTTTACTTACCTCCATATACCTCCTCTATATACTCTTATGGCCAGTGCTATTGAACGCTATTTTTGCTGTCAGGCTACATCTTCTCCTTTGCATCACTATTTATAGGTCTGTGTTTTGGATCACTTATATTGTGCTATTGCACTTTATATTTAACTAGCTGAAGAGCCCGGCGTTGCCTGGGCACAGTAACCAACTGTGGTTAGTTATAACAAATTATAATGATTATATTGCACATAAAAACATTTTGCATCATATATTCAACAGTACAGATTTACAACACAAATTAACTAAACGATTACCCAAGTATTGATAGTATTTTATTTTCAACTCATTCAAGATTTTTGGTTTTTCCTTTCAGTGCAAAGATGAACAGATTTTTGGCAGTTCCAACTCTTGAACAGACCACATAAAGTTGACCATGAGAAAAGCATGGAGATTGCAAATCGGTCCCTACTACTTTCAAGGACTGTCCCTGAGCATTGTTAATGGACATTGCAAATAGCAGTTGAACTGGAAACTGGAGGCGTTTAAAATCAAAAAAACAAATCAGATGGAATGAGTGGAATTCTTGGAATGAAAATGTCCTCTCCGTTGGCACATCCTGTTTCTGAGCTGTGTATCTAACCCTATCCTGTGTGATAATGTCTTCTGAGCTGTGTACCTAATCCTCTCCTGTGTGATACTTTCTGCTGAGCTGTGTATCTAATCCTATCGTGTGCTACTGACTGCTTAGCCGTGTATCTAATCCTATCCTGTGTGATATTGACTGCTGAGCAGTGTATCTAATCCTATCCTGTGTGATACTGTCTGCTGAACTATGTATCTAACCCTATCCTGTGTGATACTGACTGCTGAGCCGTGTACCTAATCTTATCATGTGTGTTACTAACTGCTCAGCCGTGTATCTAATCCTATCCTGTGTGATACTGACTGCTGAGCAGTGTATCTAATCCTATCCTGTGTGATACTGACTGCAGAGCCGTGTATCTAATCCTATTCTGTGTGATACTGTCTGCTGAGCTGTGTATCTAATCGTATCCTGTGTGATACTGTCTGCTGAGCCGTGTATCTATTCCTATCCTGTGTGAAACTGACTGCTGAGCTGTGTATCTAATCCTATCCTGTGTGATACTGACTGCTGAGCTTTGTATCTAATCCTATCCTGTGTGATACTGACTGCTGAGCCGTGTATGTATTCCTATCCTGTGTGATACTGACTGCTGAGCTGTGTTTTTAATCCTATCCTGTGTGATACTGACTGCTGAGCTGTATATCTAATCCTATCCTGTGTGATACTGACTGCTGAGCCATGTGTCTAATCCTCTCCTGTGTGATACTGACTGCTGAGCTGTGTATCTAATCCTATCCTGTGTGAAACTGACTGCTGAGCCGTGTATCTAATCCTATCCTGTTTGATACTGGGCTCCCCCTGCATTCTGTGTCAGAGGGTGGTCTGTGTTGGCACGGCAATAAATTGTGTTATTTCCAGCTTTACAGAAGGACGATAACACCATAGAAATTATAAGAATAATAGGCCAAATGGTTTGGTGAATTGGAACGCGCGGGGTTAAAATTTTGCCTCACAACATAGCCTATGACGCTCTCGGGGTCCAGACATGTGACTGTGCAAAATTTTGTGGCTGTAGCTGCGACGGTGCAGATGCCAATCCCGGACATACACACATACATACATATACTTTTTCCCCATTATGTACCTAGGGGCAAAATTGTTTGGTGAATTGGAACACGTGGGGTTAAAATTTCACCTCACAACATAGATTATGATGCTCTCGGGATCCAGAATGTGACTGTGCAAAATTTCGTGGATGTAGTTGTGACGGTGCAGATGCCAATCCAGGACATTCACACATACATACTGTACATACAAACATAAACACACACACATTGAGCCTTATATATTAGATAATTGAGAGATATTTTCTTACTTAATTATTCATAATTTTTTTGTTGTCTGGCAGCTATTGTCTATTTACATCTCCATATTTGTTCTTCTTTTATGGCCAGTTGTGTATATTTTGGATATATGGATTTCATTAATTAATTTGCCTTTCACATACTAAACCTAGCCTGAGTGTGGCATCTAGGTGTCGCTGATTCCCTTTTTCATATTGTCATGCATTATATATTACTTTTTTATTCAGTTTTTGTAAACAATAAAATTTACATATTTTATTTATTGCTCTTTGGTAGAGTTGAGCGACTTTTGCTTTTTTAGGGTCGCGTTTCGTTTCGTGAAACCCGACTTTTCCAAAAGTCGGGTCGAGCAAGATCGTCCGATTATAGGGAAAAGTCGGGGTCGTCCCGAAACACGAAACCCAATGTAAGTCAATGGGGAATAAAAGTCGGCAGTGAGAGGAGGACAGGAAACACACCTACAGTGCCCATTTGAATGCCAAAAGCATCAATTCTTCTTACTTAAGCTTGTCAACCTTAATTAACTTCATAATACAAGTTACGCACTGAAAAATGGGGGTTATTTGGCTAAATTTGTGGGGGGGGGGAGGGCTGGCTGCAGGATTTCATGTGCCCTGGGCGAAAGAGCGCCCCTTTAACACATACCACAACTCATCATGCTCCGATACGGCAGAGAAATAGCGGTATAGTACAATGAAAAATACCTCACTTTTTACATCTCATGACGAGGCCCATCTATTTCTCCATACAAAATCATTGGTCCCATATAATGTTTGAAACAGTATATGATGAGCTCCACATAATGCTACAGTATATGTTGGTCCCCATGGATGAAGCTCCACTGTCTTATGGGCCCAAATAATGCTCCAAACATAATGGGCCCCATTTCTACTGCTCTAGTGTATAATGGGCCCTGTAAATGCTGCTCCAGTGTCTGATGTCCACCTTTGGAATGTTCCAGTGTATGGTGGGCCCCATCTATCATTCTCCAGAGTATAGTGCTCCCCAAAAATTGCTGTCCCAACATAGAAAACAATCAAATAAGTCTCCTCGCTAGGGAATCCCTGTACTTGTCTGGACAGGTGCTGTAGCTTGCTTAACAGCTCGCCAGCCGTTCTCACGCCAAGTATGGATTGCACGTGATTGCACAAAGGTTAGAAAGGGTACCGTATCCCTGGATAACATGTATGGATAGCGTACACATTCAAAATATATGTCTATACAGCATGAGGCAGGCTCAGACGGTGTTAGGCCCAGTATGGATTGCACGTCATTGCACAAAGGTTAGAAGGGGTACCGTATCCCCGGATAACATGTATGGATAGCGTACACATTCAAAATATATGTCTATACAGCATGAGGCAGGCTCAGACGGTGTTAGGCCCAGTATGGATTGCACGTCATTGCACAAAGGTTAGAAGGGGTACCGTATCCCCGGATAACATGTATGGATAGCGTACACATTCAAAATATATGTCTATACAGCATGAGGCAGGCTCAGACGGTGTTAGGCCCAGTATGGATTGCACGTCATTGCACAAAGGTTAGAAGGGGTACCGTATCCCTGGATAACATGTATGGATAGCGTACACATTCAAAATATATGTCTATACAGCATGAGGCAGGCTCAGACGGTGTTAGGCCCAGTATGGATTGCACGTCATTGCACAAAGGTTAGAAGGGGTACCGTATCCCCGGATAACATGTATGGATAGCGTACACATTCAAAATATATGTCTATACAGCATGAGGCAGGCTCAGACGGTGTTAGGCCCAGTATGGATTGCACGTCATTGCACAAAGGTTAGAAGGGGTACCGTATCCCCGGATAACATGTATGGATAGGGTACACATTCAAAATATATGTCTATACAGCATGAGGCAGGCTCAGACGGTGTTAGGCCCAGTATGGATTGCACGTCATTGCACAAAGGTTAGAAGGGGTACCGTATCCCCGGATAACATGTATGGATAGCGTACACATTCAAAATATATGTCTATACAGCATGAGGCAGGCTCAGACGGTGTTAGGCCCAGTATGGATTGCACGTCATTGCACAAAGGTTAGAAGGGGTACCGTATCCCCGGATAACATGTATGGATAGCGTACACATTCAAAATATACGTCTATACAGCATGAGGCAGGCTCAGACGGTGTTAGGCCCAGTATGGATTGCACGTCATTGCACAAAGGTTAGAAGGGGTACCGTATCCCCGGATAACATGTATGGATAGAGTACACATTCAAAATATATGTCTATACAGCATGAGGCAGGCTCAGACGGTGTTAGGCCCAGTATGGATTGCACGTCATTGCACAAAGGTTAGAAGGGGTACCGTATCCCCGGATAACATGTATGGATAGCGTACACATTCAAAATATATGTCTATACAGCATGAGGCAGGCTCAGACGGTGTTAGACCCAGTATGGATTTCACGTCATTGCACAAAGGTTAGAAGGGGTACCGTATCCCCGGATAACATGTATGGATAGCGTACACATTCAAAATATATGTCTATACAGCATGAGGCAGGCTCAGACGGCGTTAGGCCCAGTATGGATTGCACGTCATTGCACAAAGGTTAGAAGGGGTACCGTATCCCTGGATAACATGTATGGATAGCGTACACATTCAAAATATATGTCTATACAGCATGAGGCAGGCTCAGACGGTGTTAGGCCCAGTATGGATTGCACGTCATTGCACAAAGGTTAGAAGGGGTACCGTATCCCCGGATAACATGTATGGATAGCGTACACATTCAAAATATATGTCTATACAGCATGAGGCAGGCTCAGACGGTGTTAGGCCCAGTATGGATTGCACGTCATTGCACAAAGGTTAGAAGGGGTACCGTATCCCCGGATAACATGTATGGATAGCGTACACATTCAAAATATATGTCTATACAGCATGAGGCAGGCTCAGACGGTGTTAGGCCCAGTATGGATTGCACGTCATTGCACAAAGGTTAGAAGGGGTACCGTATCCCCGGATAACATGTATGGATAGCGTACACATTCAAAATATATGTCTATACAGCATGAGGCAGGCTCAGACGGTGTTAGGCCCAGTATGGATTGCACGTCATTGCACAAAGGTTAGAAGGGGTACCGTATCCCCGGATAACATGTATGGATAGCGTACACATTCAAAATATATGTCTATACAGCATGAGGCAGGCTCAGACGGTGTTAGGCCCAGTATGGATTGCACGTCATTGCACAAAGGTTAGAAGGGGTACCGTATCCCTGGATAACATGTATGGATAGCGTACACATTCAAAATATATGTCTATACAGCATGAGGCAGGCTCAGACGGTGTTAGGCCCAGTATGGATTGCACGTCATTGCACAAAGGTTAGAAGGGGTACCGTATCCCTGGATAACATGTATGGATAGCGTACACATTCAAAATATATGTCTATACAGCATGAGGCAGGCTCAGACGGTGTTAGGCCCAGTATGGATTGCACGTCATTGCACAAAGGTTAGAAGGGGTACCGTATCCCCGGATAACATGTATGGATAGCGTACACATTCAAAATATATGTCTATACAGCATGAGGCAGGCTCAGACGGTGTTAGGCCCAGTATGGATTGCACGTCATTGCACAAAGGTTAGAAGGGGTACCGTATCCCCGGATAACATGTATGGATAGCGTACACATTCAAAATATATGTCTATACAGCATGAGGCAGGCTCAGACGGTGTTAGGCCCAGTATGGATTGCACGTCATTGCACAAAGGTTAGAAGGGGTACCGTATCCCCGGATAACATGTATGGATAGCGTACACATTCAAAATATATGTCTATACAGCATGAGGCAGGCTCAGACGGTGTTAGGCCCAGTATGGATTGCACGTCATTGCACAAAGGTTAGAAGGGGTACCGTATCCCCGGATAACATGTATGGATAGCGTACACATTCAAAATATATGTCTATACAGCATGAGGCAGGCTCAGACGGTGTTAGGCCCAGTATGGATTGCACGTCATTGCACAAAGGTTAGAAGGGGTACCGTATCCCCGGATAACATGTATGGATAGCGTACACATTCAAAATATATGTCTATACAGCATGAGGCAGGCTCAGACGGTGTTAGACCCAGTATGGATTTCACGTCATTGCACAAAGGTTAGAAGGGGTACCGTATCCCCGGATAACATGTATGGATAGCGTACACATTCAAAATATATGTCTATACAGCATGAGGCAGGCTCAGACGGCGTTAGGCCCAGTATGGATTGCACGTCATTGCACAAAGGTTAGAAGGGGTACCGTATCCCTGGATAACATGTATGGATAGCGTACACATTCAAAATATATGTCTATACAGCATGAGGCAGGCTCAGACGGTGTTAGGCCCAGTATGGATTGCACGTCATTGCACAAAGGTTAGAAGGGGTACCGTATCCCCGGATAACATGTATGGATAGCGTACACATTCAAAATATATGTCTATACAGCATGAGGCAGGCTCAGACGGTGTTAGGCCCAGTATGGATTGCACGTCATTGCACAAAGGTTAGAAGGGGTACCGTATCCCCGGATAACATGTATGGATAGCGTACACATTCAAAATATATGTCTATACAGCATGAGGCAGGCTCAGACGGTGTTAGGCCCAGTATGGATTGCACATCATTGCACAAAGGTTAGAAGGGGTACCGTATCCCCGGATAAAATGTATGGATAGCGTACACATTCAAAATATATGTCTATACAGCATGAGGCAGGCTCAGACGGTGTTAGGCCCAGTATGGATTGCACGTCATTGCACAAAGGTTAGAAGGGGTACCGTATCCCCGGATAACATGTATGGATAGCGTACACATTCAAAATATATGTCTATACAGCATGAGGCAGGCTCAGACGGTGTTAGGCCCAGTATGGATTGCACGTCATTGCACAAAGGTTAGAAGGGGTACCGTATCCCCGGATAACATGTATGGATAGCGTACACATTCAAAATATATGTCTATACAGCATGAGGCAGGCTCAGACGGTGTTAGGCCCAGTATGGATTGCACGTCATTGCACAAAGGTTAGAAGGGGTACCGTATCCCCGGATAACATGTATGGATAGCGTACACATTCAAAATATATGTCTATACAGCATGAGGCAGGCTCAGACGGTGTTAGGCCCAGTATGGATTGCACGTCATTGCACAAAGGTTAGAAGGGGTACCGTATCCCCGGATAACATGTATGGATAGCGTACACATTCAAAATATATGTCTATACAGCATGAGGCAGGCTCAGACGGTGTTAGGCCCAGTATGGATTGCACGTCATTGCACAAAGGTTAGAAGGGGTACCGTATCCCCGGATAACATGTATGGATAGCGTACACATTCAAAATATATGTCTCAGGAGGCAGGCTCAGACGGTGTCAGGCACAGTATGGATTTGACAGCCCAGATTACACAGCGGAGGAGCAGGGAGAGGTAAAGATTGCAAATGCTGGGGCCCTGGCCAAGCAAGGGGGGCCCACTCGTGGGCGTCGGTACTGGCACTGGGCCCCTCATAGTACAGCGGTGTGTCTGACGGCGGGTGTGCACCACCACCGTCAGAGACACTTGATTGCACTATGAGGGACCCTGTGCCAGTGCCCGCGCCCAAGAGTCGGCCTACCCACCTGTCCAGGGCAACGGCACTCGCACGGTGTCGTGCGCTAGGTGGTGACCCCGGCCATGGGGGGGGAGGCAGCACAGTTAGGGAGTTTTAGAAAGTGGCATATGTTGATGTTGGACATTCAACTGATGCAAAAGGCGAAATAGGTGAAGTACCAGGAAGAGGTGGACCAAAGCAAGCCATTTTTCTGTCACCCTATGTGTCATCAGGGGAAGGTGGGACAAAATCCTTGGAAACCCATGCGTGGTTCATTTTAATGAAGGTTAGATCATCCACATTTTGGGTTGACAGACGGGTCCTTTTTTCTGTCAGGATTGATCCAGCTGCACTGAAGACTCTTTCCGATAGCACACTTGCAGCTGGGCAAGCGAGCTCCTGTAAGGCATATTGGGCCAATTCAGGCCAGGTGTCCAGTTTAGCGGCCCAATAGTCAAAGGGGAATGACCTGTGTGGGAGAACATCGATATGGGAGGAAAAGTAGTTTGTAACCATAGTTGACAACTGCTGTCTCCTGTCACTTTCCATCGATGCAGTATTACCAGTTGTGTGAGCGGTATTTGAAAAATCAGTCCACAACATTGTCATGAAACCCCTGTCTCCAACGCCACTTCTGCTGTGTGCACCACGAACACCTCTGCCAAGCTGCCCCCGGCCCGTACGGCTCGTGTGAGAACCATCACCGCTGCTGTGTGCTGGGAATGCCTCAAGCAACCGATTTACCAGAGTTGCTTGTTTATTAGCCAATATTAGGTCAAGGTTCTCCTGTGGCATGATGTTTTGTAATTTGCCTTTATAGCGTGGATCCAGGATGCTGGCCAACCAGTAGTCGTCATCGTTCATCATTTTGGCAATGCGGGGGTCCCTTTTTAGGATCCGCAAGGCATAATCTGACATGTGGGCCAATGTTCCCGGTGTCAATGATGCACTGCGAGTGCTGGGTGGAGGAGCACTTTCTGGCAAATCCACATCCCTCCAGTCACGCACAAACCCTGTACCAGACCTTGCCACGCCAACATTTTCACTTGCCCCACGAGATGCATCCTCCTCCCCTAAGTAATCATCCCCATCATCCTCCTCCTCCTCCTCCTCTTCTTCCTCCACCTCGTCCAGGAGAGGTCCCTGAGCAGACAATGGCTGAATGTCATCAAGGATTCCCTCCTCCTCTTCCTCCTCATCAACATTGGCTGCAGACGCCTGCTCCTTAAGGTGCGTCAAAGTTTGCATGAGCAGACGCATAAGTGGGATGCTCATGCTTAGGATGGCGTCGTCTGCGCTTACCAGCCGTGTGCATTCCTCAAAACACTGAAGGACTTTACAAAGGTCTTTCAGCTTCGACCACTGCACGCCTGTCAACTCCATGTCTGCTCTCAAAGTGCCTGGCCGTGTATCCTCCCACAAATGCATTATGGCCTGCCTCTGCTCGCACAGCCGCTCCACCATGTGCAGGGTGGAGTTCCACCTTGTTGCAATGTCGATAATGAGGCGGTGGTTGGGAAGGTGGAGCAATCGCTGCAGCTTCTGCATACAAACGGAGTGTACAGGCGACCGGCGGATGTGCGCGCACAGTCTTCGCACCTTCTGGAGCAGGGCTGTTAACTCCGGATAATTTTTGAGGAAGCACTGCACCACCAGGTTCAAGGTGTGAGCCAAGCAAGGTATGTGGCTGAGTTTTGAAAGGGCTATGGCTGCCACAAAATTACGGCCGTTATCACTAACTACCTTGCCTGCCTCAAGATGTACACTGCCCAGCCATGACTCAGTTTGTCGCTTCAAGTACTCGGCCAGCACCTCGGCGGTGTGTCTGTCGCCCAAACACATCATCTGCAACACAGCCTGCTGACGCTTTCCACTAGCTGCTCGATAGGGGGACACATCGTGTTCAACAGTGGCAGCTGCAGATGGAGTGCTCGTACGACTGCGCTCTGTGGACGAGCTGTCGCTTCTGGAGGAGGAGGAGGAGGGTCGAACGCCTACAGCCAACTGTTTCCTATACCGTGGGCTAGGCAGCACTGTCCCACCACCGCTGTCCCCTGTGGACCCTGCATCCACCACATTAACCCAGTGCGCAGTGATGGACACGTAACGGCCCTGGCCATGCCGACTGGACCATGCATCAGTTGTGAGGTGCACCTTTCCGCTCACTGACTGCTTGAGTGCATGGACAATGCGGTCTTTCACATGATGGTGGAGGGCTGGGATGGCTTTGCGAGAGAAGAAGTGGCGACTGGGTAGGTCATAGCGTGGTACTGCATAGGCCATGAGTTCGCGGAAAGCTGTGCTTTCCACCAACCGAAAGGGCATCATCTCAAACGAGATTAGTTTGGCAATGTGGGCGTTCAAACCCAGTGTACGCGGATGAGAGACTGAGTACTTTCTTGACCTACTCATAGTGTCTGGGAGGATGAGCTGGACTTGAGAGCTGCATATGGTGGAAGTAGCGGTGGACAGGGCGGACTGAGAGAGGGTTGATGATGGTGATGGAGTTGGTGTTCTTTCTGATGGCCTAGAATCAGTCTTTCGTTGATATAACAGTGGGATTCCCTGACTGCTGTGGCCTTGCAACGACACCTCAACATTTGCTGCTGTGCTAACCGGTGGGCTTACAGTGGGGGAAACAATGTAGCGTTGCTGACTACCTTCGTTGTGATCAGTTGCACATGTGGCACTTGAGGTTTGGTGTTGTGTCCACGCTTGCAAGTGCATGCTGGTTAAATGTCTAAGCATGCAACTGGTATTCAAATTTTTCAGATTTTTCCCTCGGCTAAAGGTCTTTGCGCACTTCTTACAGATAACCTTGGCCTGATCATGAGGATTTTGTTCAAAAAAGTGCCACACTGCACTCTTCCTACTTTGGCAGAAATTTTGCGGCCTAGCACGCTGTGATCTTTTGACCCTCTGGACAAGCTGTCCAGCAACTCTTTTGATGTTTGGAACCTGTCTTTGGAGTGCTCCGGGCCTGCCAGATAACAGCTGTTGCGATGTCGATGTCTGCTGTGGATGCTCCTCATCTGAGCTATTGGAAGCAGCACCCTCTTCCCCCAATGGATGCCAATCTGGGTCAACAACTGGGTCATCCATCACCTCCTCTTCTATGTCATGTGCACCTTTCTCTGTGTCACCGTGTATGGTGATATAGTGTGCGGGAAGGGGCACCTGAGTCTCATCAGGGTCAAAAAATCTGGCTCTGTACACTGCGAGGACAATGTAGTGCTCTGAGTGAATGTACCAGCAGAATCATCCATCAGCGGCTGTGCATCAGTGCAATCCATGTCAGATTCATCTTGGCCTGGGTAATTCACCATTTGACTTGATAATCCAGGCATGGTATGTGAAAACAGCTCCATGGAGTAATCAGTAGTATGGCCTGCGTCATCCTTCAATCTTGGTTGGGGTGAAGGACACAAGGAAAGGTGTGGTTCATGAACATGAGCCTCCAATGACGACTCAGTGCTTTTACTTTTTACAACTGAAGAAGAGGAGGCGATAGAGCTGGAGGCTGAGTCAGCAATGTAAGACAAAACTTTTTCCTGATGCTCTGCCTTTAAAAGCGGTTTGCCAACTCCTAGAAAACTAAGCGTTCGAGTCCTTATGTAGCCAGACGATGACGCAGGGTCAGCACCTCCTGCATTCGGTCCTATTTTGCTCTTGCCACTACCATCAGATCCACCACCAACACCATCATTACCAGCTGCCAACCCCCGCCCAATTCCACGGCCTCTTCCACCAGCCTTCCTCATTTTTGGTAGAAATGTAGACAAAATCCAACAAACTATATAGTAATGTAAAACAAGGTACAAGGTGTCTATAGGACAGGGGAGTTTTAGAATTTCTGCACACACTTGTGGACAGTGGACACTTGTGGATTGTGTGCGGCCCACTGATATCTGAGCGCTATGTGACACGCTCGATGGCACAGCTGCCTGTGACCAAAGTGACGAGAGAATAATGGAGATTTTGAATCTCTGCGTACACTTTTGGACAGTGGACACTTGTGGATTGTGTGTGGCCCACTGATATCTGAGCGCTATGTGACACGCTCGATGGCACAGCTGCCTGTGACCAAAGTGACGAGAGGATAATGGAGATTTTGAATCTCTGCGTACACTTGTGGACAGTGGACACTTGTGGATTGTGTGCGGCCCACTGATATCTGAGCGCTATGTGACACGCTCGATGGCACAGCTGCCTGTGACCAAAGTGACGAGAGGATAATGGAGATTTTGAATCTCTGCGTACACTTGTGGACAGTGGACACTTGTGGATTGTGTGCGGCCCACTGATATCTGAGCGCTATGTGACACGCTCGATGGCACAGCTGCCTGTGACCAAAGTGACGAGAGGATAATGGAGATTTTGAATCTCTGCGTACACTTGTGGACAGTGGACACTTGTGGATTGTGTGCGGCCCACTGATATCTGAGCGCTATGTGACACGCTCGATGGCACAGCTGCCTGTGACCAAAGTGACGAGAGGATAATGGAGATTTTGAATCTCTGCGTACACTTTTGGACACTGGACACTTGTGGATTGTGTGCGGCCCACTGATATCTGAGCGCTATGTGACACGCTCGATGGCACAGCTGCCTGTGACCAAAGTGACGAGAGGATAATGGAGATTTTGAATCTCTGCGTACACTTTTGGACACTGGACACTTGTGGATTGTGTGCGGCCCACTGATATCTGAGCGCTATGTGACACGCTCGATGGCACAGCTGCCTGTGACCAAAGTGACGAGAGGATAATGGAGATTTTGAATCTCTGCGTACACTTTTGGACACTGGACACTTGTGGATTGTGTGCGGCCCACTGATATCTGAGCGCTATGTGACACGCTCGATGGCACAGCTGCCTGTGACCAAAGTGACGAGAGGATAATGGAGATTTTGAATCTCTGCCTACACTTTTGGACACTGGACACTTGTGGATTGTGTGCAGCCCACTGATATCTGAGCGCTATGTGACACGCTCGATGGCACAGCTGCCTGTGACCAAAGTGACGAGAGGATAATGGAGATTTTGAATCTCTGCGTACACTTTTGGACACTGGACACTTGTGGATTGTGTGCGGCCCACTGATATCTGAGTGCTATGTGACACGCTCGATGGCACAGCTGCCTGTGACCAAAGTGACGAGAGGATAATGGAGATTTTGAATCTCTGCGTACACTTGTGGACAGTGGACACTTGTGGATTGTGTGCGGCCCACTGATATCTGAGCGCTATGTGACACGCTCGATGGCACAGCTGCCTGTTACCAAAGTGACGAGAGGATAATGGAGATTTTGAATCTCTGCGTACACTTTTGGACACTGGACACTTGTGGATTGTGTGCGGCCCACTGATATCTGAGCGCTATGTGACACGCTCGATGGCACAGCTGCCTGTGACCAAAGTGACGAGAGGATAATGGAGATTTTGAATCTCTGCGTACACTTTTGGACACTGGACACTTGTGGATTGTGTGCGGCCCACTGATATCTGAGCGCTATGTGACACGCTCGATGGCACAGCTGCCTGTGACCAAAGTGACGAGAGGATAATGGAGATTTTGAATCTCTGCGTACACTTTTGGACACTGGACACTTGTGGATTGTGTGCGGCCCACTGATATCTGAGCGCTATGTGACACGCTCGATGGCACAGCTGCCTGTGACCAAAGTGACGAGAGGATAATGGAGATTTTGAATCTCTGCGTACACTTGTGGACAGTGGACACTTGTGGATTGTGTGCGGCCCACTGATATCTGAGCGCTATGTGACACGCTCGATGGCACAGCTGCCTGTGACCAAAGTGACGAGAGGATAATGGAGATTTTGAATCTCTGCGTACACTTTTGGACACTGGACACTTGTGGATTGTGTGCGTCCCACTGATATCTGAGCGCTATGTGACACGCTCGATGGCACAGCTGCCTGTGACCAAAGTGACGAGAGGATAATGGAGATTTTGAATCTCTGCGTACACTTTTGGACACTGGACACTTGTGGATTGTGTGCGGCCCACTGATATCTGAGCGCTATGTGACACGCTCGATGGCACAGCTGCCTGTGACCAAAGTGACGAGAGGATAATGGAGATTTTGAATCTCTGCGTACACTTGTGGACAGTGGACACTTGTGGATTGTGTGCGGCCCACTGATATCTGAGCGCTATGTGACACGCTCGATGGCACAGCTGCCTGTGACCAAAGTGACGAGAGGATAATGGAGATTTTGAATCTCTGCGTACACTTTTGGACACTGGACACTTGTGGATTGTGTGCGGCCCACTGATATCTGAGCGCTATGTGACACGCTCGATGGCACAGCTGCCTGTGACCAAAGTGACGAGAGGATAATGGAGATTTTGAATCTCTTCGTACACTTGTGGACACTGGACACTTGTGGATTGTGTGCGGCCCACTGATATCTGAGCGCTATGTGACACGCTCGATGGCACAGCTGCCTGTGACCAAAGTGACGAGAGGATAATGGAGATTTTGAATCTCTGCGTACACTTTTGGACACTGGACACTTGTGGATTGTGTGCGGCCCACTGATATCTGAGCGCTATGTGACACGCTCGATGGCACAGCTGCCTGTGACCAGAGTGACGAGAGGATAATGGAGATTTTGAATCTCTGCGTACACTTGTGGACAGTGGACACTTGTGGATTGTGTGCGGCCCACTGATATCTGAGCGCTATGTGACACGCTCGATGGCACAGCTGCCTGTGACCAAAGTGACGAGAGGATAAGGGAGATTGGATTGCTTTTAAAAAAGCAGTTTGCGGAGCAGTGGGTAAACAGCAATGCCAGCGTGTCAGGAAGCCTTAAAAGGCAGCCCAACAACCAACACCACTGATACACCACAATATAGCCTCCCCTTGCACTGCACACACAGTGACTTGTGTGTTGTGCAGGCCAAATCGCTAGCAGCAGAAGCAGATTTTTTGTCTTCTTCCCTGCCTAACGCTCTCCCTACAGAATCAGCAGCAACCTCTCCCTATACTAAGATCGGCAGAAGTAAGATGGCGGTCGGCGTGCACGCCCTTTTATACCCCCTGTGACGCCCACCAAAGCAAGCCAATCACTTGCATGCCCTTCTGAAAGATGGTGGTGACCCGTGCCTATGTCATCACGTTGCCCACAGTGTCCGTGGATCCTGATTGGCTGAAAAAGAGCGCAAAACAAACTTTTGAAACGCGACTTTGGCGCGTAAGTCGCCGACCTCGTGGCCGACCTCATCCTAGGGTCGGGTTTCGTTTCATGAAACCCGACTTTGCTAAAAGTCGGCGACTTTTGAATTTTTTCGACCCGTTTCGCTCAACTCTACTCTTTGGTCCTTTTTTCTTTTTGGATTTTTGTTGTACTCTTTTGGATGACCTTTCATGTATTTAGCCTTTTTTTGGGTTTCTCATCTGAGTACAGAGTAATGTAGGAAAATAGACCCTGATTCCAACGATGTGTCATTTAGTTTACTTGATGGACAGTTGTGACACAATTAGTTCTTATTGTGCTCAGGAGAACCCTGCCTGTTATGAATGGGTCACCTAGGAGAAAAAGGCAAAACAAGCTAAGCCACAGAAAACCAGAGTGGTTGGTAACTATGCAGATTGCAGATCCCTGATCTTACCACACAACTAGCAGAAGCCGTGGAGAGTGCCTACGATGAACCTAGACACCTCATCACGACCGGAGGAATACATAAGCCTAAAGCAAGAAAAGGGAAAACTAACTGCCCCAGAGCAGACCCCAAAGGAATAGATAGCCCCCACACATGTATTGACGGTGAAACAAGATGAAGGCACAAACACAGGCAGGAAAATAGGCTGAGCAAATGATGGGACCCAAACTAATTAGACAGAAAAGGAAAGGGAAGACACTCTCTGGAACCTGCAAAAAACCCTACAAAAATAATGTCCAACACTTCTGATTCTCAAAATTAACCCTGAAGTCACTAGACTTCTCCCACTATATCAGCACTCTGAAATATTCTGAGACAGAGCAAAAAGAGACCGAACCAGTAAGGGACAAAAAGCCAATTGGCAAAATAGTGATAAATAAGAGTGGAAATTCAGCTCAGCCCCCAGCCGGGGCTGGCAGACCACACAAAAAACTGAATAGACCAACAAAATCAAGTGTGAACATTAGCAGAAAAACTTAGCTTTAGATGACTGGAACAGAGCTGAAAACCAAGAGCTGACAAGCCAGAAGGAATCACCAGCAACTGAATAGGGCATCGGCTGTCTTAAATCCAATCTGAGAATCCTGAGATCCAATCATCATCCTCATTCTCAGGTGGCAGATCTTCACCGATCAAACCGGCCACACCACCTCCCGACACCACCAGAGGGAGTCCAGAAGGGGAACCAGAGAATGAACTCACAACACCTGCCCATATCACATCTTTCCATATCCAATGAGCTGCTTATCACAGGAGGGGGCTTAGTCAGACTTGCAGTTGCGTAAGACCTAACAAGGCAGTATTACTAATCCACCTGTCTCCCCGCTATTCCCCAGCCTCCCCCCTATGCCAGGCCCTTCACTGGCTTCCTATTGCCCAGAGGCTCCAATTCAAAACCCTAACCATGACATACAAATCCATCCACAACCTGTCTCCTCCATACATCTGTGACATGGTCTCTATGTACCTACCCGCACACAACCTTCGATCATCTCAAGATCTCCTTCTCTACTCCCCCTTATCTCTTCTTCCCACAACCGCATACAAGACTTTTCCCGTGCTTCCCCCATACTCTGGAACTCTCTGCCGCAACACATCAGACACTCACCATCAACGGAAACCTTCAAGAAGAACCTGAAGACCCACCTGTTCTGACAAGCCATAGAGTAGAGTGAGCCCCACATATTGCTCCATACAGTATAATGAGTCGCATATAAAGTTCCATACAGTATATGATGGGCCCCATATATTGCTCCATACAGAATAGGCTCCATATAATGCTCCATGCAGAATAGGCCTCATATGTGCTCCATATAATGCTCCATACCCTATATGATGCCCCATAAATAATGAACCCCATATGATGCTCCAGTATATGATGGGCCCCATGGATGATGCTCCATTGTATGATGGGCCTATACAATGCTCCATATATAATGGGCCCCATATGATGCTCTAGTATATGTGGGCCCCATATGATGCTCCAGTGTATGATGGGCCTATACACTGTGTGCACAATTATAAGGCAAATGAGAATTTTGATCACATCATCCTTTTTATACATGTTGTCCTACTCCAAGCTGTATAGGCTTGAAAGCCAACTGCCAATTATGTAAATCAGGTGATTTGCATCTCTGTAATGAGGAGGGGTGTGGTCTAATGACATAAACACCCTTTAGATGATGTGCTTAATTATTAGGTAACTTCCTTTCCTTTGGCAAAATGGGTCAGAAGAGAGATTTGACAGACTCTGAAAAGTCAAAAATTGTGTGATGTCTTGCAGAGGGATGCAGCAGTCTTGAAATTGCCAAACTTTTGAAGCGTGATTACTGAACAATCAAGCGTTTCATGGCAAATAGCTAACAGGGTCGTAAGAAGCGTGTTGATAAAAAAAGGCTCAAAATAACTGCCCATGAATTGAGGAAAGTCAAGCGTGAAGCTCCCAAGATGTAATTTGACCCCAGTTTTGCTATATTTCAGAGCTGCAACGTTACTGGAGTATCAAAAAGCACAAGATGTGCCATACTCAGGGACATGGCCAAGGTAAGAAAGGCTGGCTAATGACCATCTTTGAACAAGAAACATAAGATAAAACGTCAAGACTGGGCCAAGAAATATGTTAAGACAGATTTTTGTAAGGTTTTATGGACTGATGAAATGAGAGTGACTCTTGATGGGCCAGATGGATGGGCCCAAGGCTGGATCAGTAAAGGCCAGAGAGCTCCACTCTGACTCACACCAGCAAGGTGGAGGTGGGGTACTGGTATGGGCTGGTATCATCAAAGATAAACTTGTGGGACCTTTCGGGTTGAAGATGGAGTGAAGCTCAACTCCCAGACCTACTGCCAGGTTCTGAAAGACACCTTCTTCAAGCAGTGGTACAGGAAGAAGTCAGTATCGTTCAAGAAAAACATGATTTTCATGCAGGACAATGCTCCATCACATGCATCCAAATACTCCACAGCTTGGCTGGCCAGTAAAGGTCTAAAAGAAGGAAAAATTATGACATGGCCCCCTTGTTCACCTGATCTGAACCCCATAGAGAACCTGTGGTCCCTCATAAAATGTGAGATCTATAGGGAGTGAAAACATTACACCTCTCGGAACAGTGTCAGGGAGGCTGTGGTAGCTGCTGCATGCAATGTTGATCGTAAACAGATCAAGCAACTGACAGAATCTATGGATGGAAGGCTTTTGAGTGTCATCATAAAGAAAGCTGGCTATGTTGGTCCCTTTTTTTTGGTTTTGAATGTCAGAAATGTTTATTTCTAAATTTTGTGTTGTTATATTGGTTTACCTGGTGAAACCAAACAAGTGAGATGGGTATATATTTGGTTTTTATTAAGTTGCCTAATAATTATGCACAGTAATAGTTACCTGCACAAACAGATATCCTCCTAAGATAGCCAAATCTAAAAAACCCCACTCCAACTTCCAAAAATATGAAGCTTTGAAATTTATGAGTCTTTTCGGTTGATTGACAACATAGTTGTTGTTCAATAATAAAAAGAATCCTCTCAAATACAACTTGCCTAATAATAATTACACAAATAGTGTATAATGCTCCATATATAACGGGCCCCATTTATAATGCTCAAGTGTATAATGGGCCCCGTATATGATGCTCCAGTGTATGATGGGCGCCATGGATGATGCTCCAGGATATGATGGGCCCCATTTATAATGCTCCAATGTATGATGGGCCCCATTTATAATGCTCCAATGTATGATGGGCCCATATAATGCTCCATATGTAATGGGCCCCATACGATGCTCCAGTGAATAATGGGCCCTATCTATGATGCTCAAGTGTATGATGGGCACCATATATAATTCTCCAGTATATAATGCTCCCCATATATTGCTCCAAACATTAAAAAAATTAAATACGTCTCCTCGCTGGGCACTGCCCTAATCTAGACTCCTCAGTAGAGTTGAGCGACTTTTGCTTTTTTAGGGTCGCGTTTCGTTTCGTGAAACCCGACTTTTCCAAAAGTCGGGTCGAGCAAGATCGTCCGATTATAGGGAAAAGTCGGGGTCGTCCCGAAACACGAAACCCAATGTAAGTCAATGGGGAATAAAAGTCGTCAGTGAGAGGAGGACAGGAAACACACCTACAGTGCCCATTTGAATGCCAAAAGCATCAATTCTTCTTACTTAAGCTTGTCAACCTTAATTAACTTCATAATACAAGTTACGCACTGAAAAATGGGGGTTATTTGGCTAAATTTGTGGGGGGGGAGGGCTGGCTGCAGGTTTTCATGTGCCCTGGGCGAAAGAGCGCCCCTTTAACACATACCACAACTCATCATGCTCCGATACGGCAGAGAAATAGCGGTATAGTACAATGAAAAATACCTCACTTTTTACATCTCATGACGAGGCCCATCTATTTCTCCATACAAAATCATTGGTCCCATATAATGTTTGAAACAGTATATGATGAGCTCCACATAATGCTACAGTATATGTTGGTCCCCATGGATGAAGCTCCACTGTCTTATGGGCCCAAATAATGCTCCAAACATAATGGGCCCCATTTCTACTGCTCTAGTGTATAATGGGCCCTGTAAATGCTGCTCCAGTGTCTGATGTCCACCTTTGGAATGTTCCAGTGTATGGTGGGCCCCATCTATCATTCTCCAGAGTATAGTGCTCCCCAAAAATTGCTGTCCCAACATAGAAAACAATCAAATAAGTCTCCTCGCTAGGGAATCCCTGTACTTGTCTGGACAGGTGCTGTAGCTTGCTTAACAGCTCGCCAGCCGTTCTCACGCCCAGTATGGATTGCACGTGATTGCACAAAGGTTAAAAAGGGTACCGTATCCCTGGATAACATGTATGGATAGCGTACACATTCAAAATATATGTCTATACAGCATGAGGCAGGCTCAGACGGTGTTAGACCCAGTATGGATTGCACGTCATTACACAAAGGTTAGAAGGGGTACCGTATCCCCGGATAACATGTATGGATAGCGTACACATTCAAAATATATGTCTATACAGCATGAGGCAGGCTCAGACGGTGTTAGGCCCAGTATGGATTGCACGTCATTGCACAAAGGTTAGAAGGGGTACTGTATCCCCGGATAACATGTATGGATAGCGTACACATTCAAAATATATGTCTATACAGCATGAGGCAGGCTCAGACGGTGTTAGGCCCAGTATGGATTGCACGTCATTGCACAAAGGTTAGAAGGGGTACCGTATCCCCGGATAACATGTATGGATAGCGTACACATTCAAAATATATGTCTATACAGCATGAGGCAGGCTCAGATGGTGTTAGGCCCAGTATGGATTGCACGTCATTGCACAAAGGTTAGAAGGGGTACCGTATCCCCGGATAACATGTATGGATAGCGTACACATTCAAAATATATGTCTATACAGCATGAGGCAGGCTCAGACGGTGTTAGGCCCAGTATGGATTGCACGTCATTGCACAAAGGTTAGAAGGGGTACCGTATCCCCGGATAACATGTATGGATAGCGTACACATTCAAAATATATGTCTATACAGCATGAGGCAGGCTCAGACGGTGTTAGGCCGAGTATGGATTGCACGTCATTGCACAAAGGTTAGAAGGGGTACCGTATCCCCGGATAACATGTATGGATAGCGTACACATTCAAAATATATGTCTATACAGCATGAGGCAGGCTCAGACGGTGTTAGGCCCAGTATGGATTGCACGTCATTGCACAAAGGTTAGAAGGGGTACCGTATCCCCGGATAACATGTATGGATAGCGTACACATTCAAAATATATGTCTATACAGCATGAGGCAGGCTCAGACGGTGTTAGGCCCAGTATGGATTGCACGTCATTGCACAAAGGTTAGAAGGGGTACCGTATCCCCGGATAACATGTATGGATAGCGTACACATTCAAAATATATGTCTATACAGCATGAGGCAGGCTCAGACGGTGTTAGGCCCAGTATGGATTGCACGTCATTGCACAAAGGTTAGAAGGGGTACCGTATACCCGGATAACATGTATGGATAGCGTACACATTCAAAATATATGTCTGTACAGCATGAGGCAGGCTCAGACGGTGTTAGGCCCAGTATGGATTGCACGTCATTGCACAAAGGTTAGAAGGGGTACCGTATACCCGGATAACATGTATGGATAGCGTACACATTCAAAATATATGTCTATACAGCATGAGGCAGGCTCAGACGGTGTTAGGCCCAGTATGGATTGCACGTCATTGCACAAAGGTTAGAAGGGGTACCGTATCCCCGGATAACATGTATGGATAGCGTACACATTCAAAATATATGTCTATACAGCATGAGGCAGGCTCAGACGGTGTTAGACCCAGTATGGATTGCACGTCATTGCACAAAGGTTAGAAGGGGTACCGTATCCCCGGATAACATGTATGGATAGCGTACACATTCAAAATATATGTCTATACAGCATGAGGCAGGCTCAGACGGTGTTAGGCCCAGTATGGATTGCACGTCATTGCACAAAGGTTAGAAGGGGTACCGTATCCCCGGATAACATGTATGGATAGCGTACACATTCAAAATATATGTCTATACAGCATGAGGCAGGCTCAGACGGTGTTAGGCCCAGTATGGATTGCACGTCATTGCACAAAGGTTAGAAGGGGTACCGTATCCCCGGATAACATGTATGGATAGCGTACACATTCAAAATATATGTCTATACAGCATGAGGCAGGCTCAGACGGTGTTAGGCCCAGTATGGATTGCATGTCATTGCACAAAGGTTAGAAAGGGTACCGTATCCCCGGATAACATGTATGGATAGCGTACACATTCAAAATATATGTCTCAGGAGGCAGGCTCAGACGGTGTCAGGCACAGTATGGATTTGACGGCCCAGATTACACAGCGGAGGAGCAGGGAGAGGTAAAGATTGCAAATGCTGGGGCCCTGGACAAGCAAGGGGGGCCCACTCGTGGGCGTCGGTACTGGCACTGGGCCCCTCATAGTACAGCGGTGTGTCTGACGGCGGGTGTGCACCACCACCGTCAGAGACACTTGATTGCACTATGAGGGACCCTGTGCCAGTGCCCGCGCCCAAGAGTCGGCCTACCCACCTGTCCAGGGCAACGGCACTCGCACGGTGTCGTGCGCTAGGTGGTGACCCCGGCCATGGGGGGGGAGGCAGCACAGTTAGGGAGTTTTAGAAAGTGGCATATGTTGATGTTGGACATTCAACTGATGCAAAAGGCAAAATAGGTGAAGTACCAGAAAGAGGTGGACCAAAGCAAGCCATTTTTCTGTCACCCTATGTGTCATCAGGGGAAGGTGGGACAAAATCCTTGGAAACCCATGCGTGGTTCATTTTAATGAAGGTTAGATCATCCACATTTTGGGTTGACAGACGGGTCCTTTTTTCTGTCAGGATTGATCCAGCTGCACTGAAGACTCTTTCCGACAGCACACTTGCAGCTGGGCAAGCGAGCTCCTGTAAGGCATATTGGGCCAATTCAGGCCAGGTGTCCAGTTTAGCGGCCCAATAGTCAAAGGGGAATGACCTGTGTGGGAGAACATCGATATGGGAGGAAAAGTAGTTTGTAACCATAGTTGACAACTGCTGTCTCCTGTCACTTTCCATCGATGCAGTATTACCAGTTGTGTGAGCGGTATTTGAAAAATCAGTCCACAACATTGTCATGAAACCCCTGTCTCCAACGCCACTTCTGCTGTGTGCACCACGAACACCTCTGCCAAGCTGCCCCCGGCCCGTACGGCTCGTGTGAGAACCATCACCGCTGCTGTGTGCTGGGAATGCCTCAAGCAACCGATTTACCAGAGTTGCTTGTTTATTAGCCAATATTAGGTCAAGGTTCTCCTGTGGCATGATGTTTTGTAATTTGCCTTTATAGCGTGGATCCAGGATGCTGGCCAACCAGTAGTCGTCATCGTTCATCATTTTGGCAATGCGGGGGTCCCTTTTTAGGATCCGCAAGGCATAATCTGACATGTGGGCCAATGTTCCCGGTGTCAATGATGCACTGCGAGTGCTGGGTGGAGGAGCACTTTCTGGCAAATCCACATCCCTCCAGTCACGCACAAACCCTGTACCAGACCTTGCCACGCCAACATTTTCACTTGCCCCACGAGATGCATCCTCCTCCCCTAAGTAATCATCCCCATCATCCTCCTCCTCCTCTTCTTCCTCCACCTCGTCCAGGAGAGGTCCCTGAGCAGACAATGGCTGAATGTCATCAAGGATTCCCTCCTCCTCTTCCTCCTCATCAACATTGGCTGCAGACGCCTGCTCCTTAAGGTGCGTCAAAGTTTGCATGAGCAGACGCATAAGTGGGATGCTCATGCTTAGGATGGCGTCGTCTGCGCTTACCAGCCGTGTGCATTCCTCAAAACACTGAAGGACTTTACAAAGGTCTTTCAGCTTCGACCACTGCACGCCTGTCAACTCCATGTCTGATCTCAAAGTGCCTGGCCGTGTATCCTCCCACAAATGCATTATGGCCTGCCTCTGCTCGCACAGCCGCTCCACCATGTGCAGGGTGGAGTTCCACCTTGTTGCAATGTCGATAATGAGGCGGTGGTTGGGAAGGTGGAGCAATCGCTGCAGCTTCTGCATACGAACGGAGTGTACAGACGACCGGCGGATGTGCGCGCACAGTCTTCACACCTTCTGGAGCAGGGCTGTTAACTCCGGATAATTTTTGAGGAAGCACTGCACCACCAGGTTCAAGGTGTGAGCCAAGCAAGGTATGTGGCTGAGTTTTGAAAGGGCTATGGCTGCCACAAAATTACGGCCGTTATCACTAACTACCTTGCCTGCCTCAAGATGTACACTGCCCAGCCATGACTCAGTTTGTCGCTTCAAGTACTCGGCCAGCACCTCGGCGGTGTGTCTGTCGCCCAAACACATCATCTGCAACACAGCCTGCTGACGCTTTCCACTAGCTGCTCGATAGGGGGACACATCGTGTGCAACAGTGGCAGCTGCAGATGGAGTGCTCGTACGACTGCGCTCTGTGGACGAGCTGTCGCTTCTGGAGGAGGAGGAGGAGGGTGGAACGCCTACAGCCAACTGTTTCCTATACCGTGGGCTAGGCAGCACTGTCCCACCACCGCTGTCCCCTGTGGACCCTGCATCCACCACATTAACCCAGTGCGCAGTGATGGACACGTAACGGCCCTGGCCATGCCGACTGGACCATGCATCAGTTGTGAGGTGCACCTTTCCGCTCACTGACTGCTTGAGTGCATGGACAATGCGGTCTTTCACATGATGGTGGAGGGCTGGGATGGCTTTGCGAGAGAAGAAGTGGCGACTGGGTAGGTCATAGCGTGGTACTGCATAGGCCATGAGTTCGCGGAAAGCTGTGCTTTCCACCAACCGAAAGGGCATCATCTCAAACGAGATTAGTTTGGCAATGTGGGCGTTCAAACCCAGTGTACGCGGATGAGAGACTGAGTACTTTCTTGACCTACTCATAGTGTCTGGGAGGGTGAGCTGGACTTGAGAGCTGCATATGGTGGAAGTAGCGGTGGACAGGGCGGACTGAGAGAGGGTTGATGATGGTGATGGAGTTGGTGTTCTTTCTGATGGCCTAGAATCAGTCTTTCGGTGATATAACAGTGGGATTCCCTGACTGCTGTGGCCTTGCAACGACACCTCAACATTTGCTGCTGTGCTAACCGGTGGGCTTACAGTGGGGGAAACAATGTAGCGTTGCTGACTACCTTCGTTGTGATCAGTTGCACATGTGGCACTTGAGGTTTGGTGTTGTGTCCACGCTTGCAAGTGCATGCTGGTTAAATGTCTAAGCATGCAACTGGTATTCAAATTTTTCAGATTTTTCCCTCGGCTAAAGGTCTTTGCGCACTTCTTACAGATAACCTTGGCCTGATCATGAGGATTTTGTTCAAAAAAGTGCCACACTGCACTCTTCCTACTTTGGCAGAAATTTTGCGGCCTAGCACGCTGTGATCTTTTGACCCTCTGGACAAGCTGTCCAGCAACTCTTTTGATGTTTGGAACCTGTCTTTGGAGTGCTCCGGGCCTGCCAGATAACAGCTGTTGCGATGTCGATGTCTGCTGTGGATGCTCCTCATCTGAGCTATTGGAAGCAGCACCCTCTTCCCTCAATGGATGCCAATCTGGGTCAACAACTGGGTCATCCATCACCTCTTCTTCTATGTCATGTGCACCTTTCTCTGTGTCACTGTGTATGGTGGTATAGTGTGCGGGAAGGGGCACCTGAGTCTCATCAGGGTCAAAATCTGGCTCTGTACACTGCGAGGACAATGTAGTGCTCTGAGTGAATGTACCAGCAGAATCATCCATCAGCGGCTGTGCATCAGTGCACTCCATGTCAGATTCATCTTGGCCTGGGTAATTCACCATTTGACTTGATAATCCAGGCATGGTATGTGAAAACAGCTCCATGGAGTAATCAGTAGTATGGCCTGCGTCATCCTTCAATCTTGGTTGGGGTGAAGGACACAAGGAAAGGTGTGGTTCATGAACATGAGCCTCCAATGACGACTCAGTGCTTTTACTTTTTACAACTGAAGAAGAGGAGGCGATAGAGCTGGAGGCTGAGTCAGCAATGTAAGACAAAACTTTTTCCTGATGCTCTGCCTTTAAAAGCGGTTTGCCAACTCCTAGAAAACTAAGCGTTCGAGTCCTTATGTAGCCAGACGATGACGCAGGGTCAGCACCTCCTGCATTCGGTCCTATTTTGCTCTTGCCACTACCATCAGATCCACCACCAACACCATCATTACCAGCTGCCAACCCCCGCCCAATTCCACGGCCTCTTCCACCAGCCTTCCTCATTTTTGGTAGAAATGTAGACAAAATCCAACAAACTATATAGTAATGTAAAACAAAGTACAAGGTGTCTATAGGACAGGGGAGTTTTAGAATTTCTGCACACACTTGTGGACAGTGGACACTTGTGGATTGTGTGCGGCCCACTGATATCTGAGCGCTATGTGACACGCTCGATGGCACAGCTGCCTGTGACCAAAGTGACGAGAGGATAATGGAGATTTTGAATCTCTGCGTACACTTTTGGACACTGGACACTTGTGGATTGTGTGCGGCCCACTGATATCTGAGCGCTATGTGACACGCTCGATGGCACAGCTGCCTGTGACCAAAGTGACGAGAGGATAATGGAGATTTTGAATCTCTGCGTACACTTGTGGACAGTGGACACTTGTGGATTGTGTGCGGCCCACTGATATCTGAGCGCTATGTGACACGCTCGATGGCACAGCTGCCTGTGACCAAAGTGACGAGAGGATAATGGAGATTTTGAATCTCTGCGTACACTTGTGGACAGTGGACACTTGTGGATTGTGTGCGGCCCACTGATATCTGAGCGCTATGTGACACGCTCGATGGCACAGCTGCCTGTGACCAAAGTGACGAGAGGATAATGGAGATTTTGAATCTCTGCGTACACTTGTGGACATTGGACACTTGTGGATTGTGTGCAGCCCACTGATATCTGAGCGCTATGTGACACGCTCGATGGCACAGCTGCCTGTGACCAAAGTGACGAGAGGATAATGGAGATTTTGAATCTCTGCGTACACTTTTGGACACTGGACACTTGTGGATTGTGTGCGGCCCACTGATATCTGAGCGCTATGTGACACGCTCGATGGCACAGCTGCCTGTGACCAAAGTGACGAGAGGATAATGGAGATTTTGAATCTCTGCGTACACTTTTGGACACTGGACACTTGTGGATTGTGTGCGGCCCACTGATATCTGAGCGCTATGTGACACGCTCGATGGCACAGCTGCCTGTGACCAAAGTGACGAGAGGATAATGGAGATTTTGAATCTCTGCGTACACTTTTGGACACTGGACACTTGTGGATTGTGTGCGACCCACTGATATCTGAGCGCTATGTGACACGCTCGATGGCACAGCTGCCTGTGACCAAAGTGACGAGAGGATAATGGAGATTTTGAATCTCTGCGTACACTTTTGGACACTGGACACTTGTGGATTGTGTGCGGCCCACTGATATCTGAGCGCTATGTGACACGCTCGATGGCACAGCTGCCTGTGACCAAAGTGACGAGAGGATAATGGAGATTTTGAATCTCTGCGTACACTTTTGGACACTGGACACTTGTGGATTGTGTGCGGCCCACTGATATCTGAGCGCTATGTGACACGCTCGATGGCACAGCTGCCTGTGACCAAAGTGACGAGAGGATAATGGAGATTTTGAATCTCTGCGTACACTTGTGGACAGTGGACACTTGTGGATTGTGTGCGGCCCACTGATATCTGAGCGCTATGTGACACGCTCGATGGCACAGCTGCCTGTGACCAAAGTGACGAGAGGATAATGGAGATTTTGAATCTCTGCGTACACTTTTGGACACTGGACACTTGTGGATTGTGTGCGGCCCACTGATATCTGAGCGCTATGTGACACGCTCGATGGCACAGCTGCCTGTGACCAAAGTGACGAGAGGATAATGGAGATTTTGAATCTCTGCGTACACTTTTGGACACTGGACACTTGTGGATTGTGTGCGGCCCACTGATATCTGAGCGCTATGTGACACGCTCGATGGCACAGCTGCCTGTGACCAAAGTGACGAGAGGATAATGGAGATTTTGAATCTCTGCGTACACTTTTGGACACTGGACACTTGTGGATTGTGTGCGGCCCACTGATATCTGAGCGCTATGTGACACGCTCGATGGCACAGCTGCCTGTGACCAAAGTGACGAGAGGATAATGGAGATTTTGAATCTCTGCGTACACTTGTGGACAGTGGACACTTGTGGATTGTGTGCGGCCCACTGATATCTGAGCGCTATGTGACACGCTCGATGGCACAGCTGCCTGTGACCAAAGTGACGAGAGGATAAGGGAGATTGGATTGCTTTTAAAAAAGCAGTTTGCGGAGCAGTGGGTAAACAGCAATGCCAGCGTGTCAGGAAGCCTTAAAAGGCAGCCCAACAACCAACACCACTGATACACCACAATATAGCCTCCCCTTGCACTGCACACACAGTGACTTGTGTGTTGTGCAGGCCAAATCGCTAGCAGCAGAAGCAGTTTTTTTGTCTTCTTCCCTGCCTAACGCTCTCCCTACAGAATCAGCAGCAACCTCTCCCTATACTAAGATCGGCAGAAGTAAGATGGCGGTCGGCGTGCACGCCCTTTTATACCCCCTGTGACGCCCACCAAAGCAAGCCAATTACTTGCATGCCCTTCTGAAAGATGGTGGTGACCCGTGCCTATGTCATCACGTTGCCCACAGTGTCCGTGGATCCTGATTGGCTGAAAAAGAGCGCAAAACAAACTTTTGAAACGCGACTTTGGCGCGTAAGTCGCCGACCTCGTGGCCGACCTCATCCTAGGGTCGGGTTTCGTTTCATGAAACCCGACTTTGCCAAAAGTCGGCGACTTTTGAATTTTTTCGACCCGTTTCGCTCAACTCTACTCCTCAGCATCGCCATCTTTCAGCTCTGTGCAATTGGACTGTTCAGGCAGAGGGCGTACAGATGTGACGTCATTGTGCTCTCTGACCTGAATGTCACTGTCAGGAAACACGGAAGAGGTCACAGCAGTGGAGCAGGGAGAGGTAAGTATTGCAAGTGCTGGTGCACTGAGCAAGCAGGGGGGCCCACTCGCAAATAGAGGAATTGGAGAAGTCGGAGGAAGAGGAGGACAAAGCGAGCCATTTTGCTGGCAACCTATGTGTCATCAGGGGAAGGTGGGACAAAATCCTTTGAAACCCATGCATGGTTCATTTTAATGAAGGTGAGATCATCAACAGTTTGGGTTGACAGCCGGGTCCTTCTTTCTGTCAGGATTGCTCCAGCAGCACTGCAGACTCTTTCCGATAGCACACTACCAGCAGGGCAAGCAAGCTCCTGTAAGGTATATTGTGCCAACTCAGGCCAGGTGTCCAGTTTACAGGCCCATTAGTCAAAGGGGAATGAACTGTGAGGGAGAACATCGATAGGGGAGGAGAGGTTGTTTTGAACCATAGTTGACAACTGCTGTCTCCTGTCTGTTGCAATCGATTCAGTATTATCAGTCGTGTGAGCGGTCCTCAAGAAATCAGTCCACAACATGGTCATGAAACCCCTGCCTAAAACGCCAGTTCGGCTGTGTGCACCACGAACACCTCTTCCATTTGGCCCAGTACGGCTCGTGGTAGAACCTGCACCACTGCTGTGTGCTGGGAATGCCTCTAACAAACGGTTTACCAGAGTTGCTTGTTTGTTCGCCAATATTAGCTCTAGGTTCTCCTGTGGCATGATGTTTTGTAATTTGCCTTTATATCGTGGATCTAGGATGCTGGCCAACCAGTAGTCGTCATCCTTCATAATTCTGACAATGTGGGGGTCTCTTTTTCGGATCCGCAAGAGATAATCACACATGTGAGCCAATGTTCCAGGTGTCAATGATGCACTGACAGTGATGGGTGGAGGAGCACTTTCTGCCAAATTCACATCCCTCCAGTCACGCACAAACCCTGTACCTGACCTTGGCAAGCCAACATTTTCTCTTACCCCCCAAGAAGCATCCTCCTCCCCAAAATAATCATCCCCCTCCTCCTCCTCCTCTTCCTCTTCTTCCTCCACCTCGTCCCAGACAGTTCCCTGACCAGACAATGGCTGACTGTCATCAAGGCTTCCCTCCTCCTCCTCCTCTTCCTCCTCCGCTGCAGACGCCTGATCCTTAATGTGCGTCAAAGTTTGCATGAGCAGACGCATAAGTGGGATGCTCATGCTTATGATGGCGTCGTCTGCGCTTACCAGCCGTGTGCATTCCTCAAAACACTGAAGGACTTTACAGAGGTCTTTCAGCTTTGACCACTGCACACCCGACAACTCCTTGTCTGCCCTCAAACTGCCTGTCGGTGTATCCTCCCACAAATGCATTACAGCGTGCCTCTGTTCGCACAGCCTCTCAGCCATGTGCATGGTGGAGTTCCACCTTGTTGCAACGTCTATGATTAGGCGATGCTTGGGGAGGTTGAGCGATCGCTGCAGCCTCTGCATACAACTTGAGTCTACGGGCGAGTGACGGATGTGCGAGCACAGTCTTCGCACCTTATGGAGCAGGGCTGTTAACTCCGGATAATTATTTAGGAAGCACTGCACCACCAAGTTCAAGGTGTGAGCCAGGCAAGTTATGTGTCTGAGTTTTGCAAGGGCTATGGCCGCCACAAAATTACCGCCGTTATCACTGACCACCTTGCCTGCCTCAAGATGTAGACTGCCCAGCCATGACTCAGTTTCGCGCTGCAAGTAGTCGGACAGTTCCTCCACGGTGTGTCTGTTGTCGCCCAAAGGCATCATCTTTAAAACAGCCTGCTGCTGCTTACCACTAGCAAATCGATAGTGGGACACCTCATGTGCAACACTGACAGCTGCAGATGGAGTGCTCGCGAGACTGCGCTCTGTCGACGAGCTTTCACTTCTGCAGGAGGAGGAGGAGGGTCGAACGCCTACAGCCAACTGTTTCCTATACATGCGCTAGGCAGCACTGTTCCACCACCACTGTCCCCTGTGGAGCCTGCATCCACCCCATTAACCCAGTGCACAGTGATGGACACGTAACGGCCCTGGCCATGCCTACTGGCCCATGCATCTGTTGTGAGGTGCACCTTTCCACTCACTGATTGTTTGAGTGCATGGACAATGCAGTCTTTCACATGCAGGTGGAGGGCAGGGATGGCTTTTCTAGAAAAGAAGTGCCGATTGGGTAGGTCATAGCGTGGGACAGCGTAGGCCATGAGCTCTCGGAAAGCTGCGCTTTCAACCAAACGGAAGGGCATCATCTCTAATGAGATCAGTTTGGCAATGTAGGCGTTCAAAGCCAGTGTACGCGGATGAGAGGATGAGTACTTTCTTGTCCTATTCAGAGTGTCTGCTAGGATGAGCTGAACTTGAGTGCTGCATACGGGGGAACTAGTGGTGGACCTGACGGACTGAGAGAGGGTTGGTGATGGTGGTGGTGCTGGTGGTGATGGCCTAGATTCAGTCCTTCGTTGCAAAAACATTGTGATTCCCTGACTGCTTTGGCCTTGCGACGACAACTCAACATTTCTTGCTGGTGGTGTGCTTACCGGTTGGCTTACAGTGAGGGAAGCGATGGAGCGTTGCTGGCTACCTACAGTCGGAGCAGATGCCCATGTGCTACCTGAGGTTTTGTAGTCCGTCCACGCTTGCCAGTGCATGGTGATTAAATGTCTAAGTATGCAACTGGTATTCAAATTTTGGATATTTTTCCCTCGGCTAAAGGTCCATCCGTACTTCTTACAGATAACCTTTGCCTCATCAATAGGATTTTGCGAAAAAAAGTGCCACACTGCACTCTTCCTACTATGGTATAAATTTTCAGGGCTTGCACGCTGTGCTAATTTGACCGTCTGGGCAAGCTGTACTGCAACTCTTTTTGTTTTTTTACCACGTTTTTGGACAGCTACGGGCCTGCCAGATAACCGCTGCTGCGATGTCGATGCCTGCTGCAGATCCTTCTCCTCTTCTGAGCTATTGCCAGTGGCCCGCTCTTCCCCCAATGGATGTCAATCCGGGTCAACAACTGGGTCATCCATCACCTCCTCTTCTATTTCATCTGCACCTTCCTCTGTGTCACCGTGTAAGATGGTATAGTATGTGAGAAGTGGCACCTGAGTTTCATCAGGGACAGATTCTGGCTCAGTAGACAGCGAGGTCAATGTACTGCTCTGGGTCAATGTACCAGCAGAATCTAGCAGTGGCTGTACATCAGTGCACTCCATGTCAGATTCATCTTGGACTGGGAAATTCAGGATTTGACTTGGTAACCCAGGCATGGTATGTGAAAGGAGCTCCTTGGAGTATTCAGAAGTGTGGCCTGCCGCATCCTTCACTTTTAGTGGGGGTGAAGGACACAAGGAAAGGTGTTGTTCCTGACCAGAAGCCTGCACTTATGACTCGGTGCTTGCATCTTTGGACACTTCAGAAGAGGAGTCCACCAAACTTCCTCATGTTTGGAAAAATGTACCAAAAATACCAGCAGATATATGGTACTGTATGAGGAGCATACAGCTGTATACAGTGTAGGGGAAAATTTAAATCTCGGTATTTATTTCCGCAGTCACACACAGACACTCTCCCAGTATGTATTTGACCGTAATCCAAACAGCAGACATACGGTACTGTATCAGAAACGTACAGCTGTATAAAGTGTTGGGGAAAATTTAAACCTCCTTTTATATATTCCCTTAGTCACACACAGACACTCTCCCAGTATGTATTTGACCGTAATCCAAACAGCAGATGTACAGTACTGTATCAGAAACGTACAGCTGTATAAAGTGTAGGGTAAAATTTAAATCTTTTATATATTCCCTTAGTCACACACATACGCTCTCCCAGTATGTATTTGACTGTAATCCAAACAGCAGATGTACGGTACTGTGTCAGAAATGTACAGCTGTATAAAGTGTAGGGGTAAATTTAAATCTTCTTTTATATAGTCCCTTAGTCACACACAGACGCTCTCCCAGTATGTATTTGACCGTTATCCAAACAGAAGATATACGATACTGTATCAAAAACAAACAGCTGTATAAAGTGTTGGGGAAAATTTAAATCTCGGTATATATTTCCATAGTCACACACAGACGCTCTCCCAGTATGTTTTTGACCATAATTCAAATAGCAGATATACGGTACTGTATCAGAAACGTAAAGCTATATACAGTGTAGGGGAAAAATTAAATCTCCGTATTTATTTCCGGAGTCACACGCAGACGCTCTCCCAGTTTGTATTTAACCATAATCCAAACTGCAGATATATGGTACTGTATCAGAAATGTACAGCTTTATAAAGTGTAGGGGAAAATTTAAATCTCTGTATTTATTTCCGTCGTCACACACAGACGCTCTCCCAGTATGTATTTGACCGTTATCCAAACAGCAGATATATGGTACTGTATCTGAAACGTACAGCTGTATACAGTGTAGGGGAAAATTTAAATCTCCTTTTATATATTCCCTTAGTCACACACAGACACTCTCGCAGTATGTATTTGACCGTAATCTAAACTGCAGATAAACGGTACTGTATCAGAAACGTACAGCTATATACAGTGTAGGGGAAAAATTAAATCTCCATATTTATTTCCGGAGTCACACACAGATGCTCTCCCAATATGTGTTTGACCGTAATCCAAACAGCAGATATACGGTACTGTATCAGAAATGGACAGCTGAATACTGTGTAGGGGAAAATTTAAATCTCCGTATTTATTTCCGGAGTCACAAACAGATAGTCAGCATGTATTTGTCTGTGATACCAGCCGGTACACGGTAGCGTGTGAGGAGCGTACAGCTCTATACGGTGTATGGAAAAATTTGAATCTCCGTATATATTTCCAGAGTCACACACAGACGCTGTCTCAGTATGGATTTGACCGTAATCCAAACTGCAAATATATGGTACTGTATCAGAAGGGGACAACTGAATACGGTGTAGGGGAAAATTTAAATCTCTGTATATTTATTTCCGGAGTCACACACAGACGCTGTCTCAGTATGGATTTGTCCGTAATTCAAACAGCAGATATACAGTAATGTATCAGAAGCAGACAACTGAATACGGTGTAGGGGAAAATTTAAATCTCTGTATATTTATTTCCGGAGTCACACACAGATAGTCAGCATGTATTTGTCCTGCTACCAGCAGGTACACGGTAGTGTGTGAGGAGCGTACAGCTCTCTATGGTGTGGGAAAAAATGAACGCTCGGTAACTGTGCATAAAAAAAAATAAAAGTATGAGTGCTGTGTAAAAAGCAGTCTGCACAGCAGTGTGCACACAACAATGCAGCTATCAGGCAGCCTAATAACCAGCACTGCTGCACACAAGAAAATCCTCCCCTGTCACTGCACACTAACTGTACAGCACAATTGCTATCAGCAGAAGCACAGATTATTTTTTCTTTCCTGCCTATCTTTTTTCTTTCCTGCCTAACACTCTCCCTATTGAGAAACAGTGGCAGCAATCTCTCCCTATGCTAAGATTGGCAGAAGTAAAATGCCGGTCGGCGGTCAGGGCTTTTATAGCCACTGTGACGCCACACAAAGCAAGCCAATCACTGCAATGCCCTTCTCTAAGATGGTGGTGGCCGCTGCCCATGTCATCGCGTTGCCCACAGTGTGCGTCCTTGCTCATTGGCTGAGAAAAGGCGCCTGTAAGCATTATGGGAAACGCGACTTTGGCGCTTGGGTCGGCGACCGCATGGCTGACCTCACGCTATGGTCGGGTTTCGCTCAGCGAAACAAGACTTTGGCGAAAGTCAGCGACTTTTGAATCTGACCGACCTGTTTCGCTCAACTCTAGCTACAACATACTGTAACAAACTGAAGGTTCTGGAGTGGCCATCTCAGTCTCCTGACCTCAATATCATTGAGCCACCCTGGAGAGACCTCAAGCAGGCAGTTCATGCTAGACAGCCCAGGAATTCACAGGAACTGGAGGCTTTTTGCCACGAAGATTGGGCAGCTTTACCATCTGAGAAAATAGAGAGCCTCATCCAAAACTACCACAAAAGACTTCAAACTGTCATTGATGTTAGAGGGGGTAATAACGGTTTTAAGTAATGGGGTATGTGAAATTTTGATGAGGGTAATTTGGATGTTTTGGGATGTCACTATGATTTAAAAAGAGAAAACACAGTATTTTGAAAATAAATGGCCTCACCCAACCACTAACCATGAGTGGAGAAAAAGTTTTGGTGTTATCATTCATATTCTCTGAAAAAAGGCCAAGAAAGAAAAAATTCTGCTGGGTTGTGTAAATTTTTGAGCACAACTGTATGTCATTAGGAAATTGCATCAGGGAAATGGTTAAGTGCAGGATAGCAGTGATGAATAGGCAAACTGGTTATTTGCTTGCATTGATGTGATTATGCACAGGGAGAGAAGAGATGAGTAATAAATTCTTCTTTTGGAACTTGAGAAGTGAGTGTAACTGTGGTATTGTCACGGTCACGTGTGTCAGGACGCAGCGAGTACCGCAAGGCGAACCCATATGACACACGTGACCCTGGATACACCGCCTCCAGTTGGGCGAATTTAAATAATAAGACGTGCAGCTGGATACACCGCCTCCAACTGGTGAATTTAGGTATTACACGTATTTATACAATAGTCTGGAAACCCCGCCTCCAGTAAGGCGAATTTAAATAATAAAGGGGAAACCTGGGTAACAATAACAATGGTGGGCCCTGCGATAGGGAATAGGGACGTGGAGACCTCCTGTACTCCCCTGAGCCAGTGTCCCAACACTCCTAACGTTCCCTATGCCAGTTCCGCACCGGCGACGCACAGGAACCTTAAAACCCTGACTCGCCCTGACCCTAAACCCTCACTAGGGAATTGGTCGGTGCAGAAACTAATCCCACCACTGCACTAAACACACACAAGGGAAAATGACAATACAGGGGGAACACCACTTAGCTTTGCTCTGTTGCGTACGCTCCTAGCAACAGAGCCCACCACCTGTGTGCATCTTCTCCTCCACCCAGATCCATCACCATAACCGGATCCATCATCATAGTGCAGCCTTGGAGCAGAGTCCACCACCAGTTGCAGCTGCCCAGTAAACAGAGTCCCAAAGATGAGTCCAGCTTCTGCCAAAAAGTCCAGCATGCTTGAGTCCAGTTGTCAGCAACCAAGTCCAGCATGCTGAGTGCAACTCTCACCATCGTCGCCACTCCACCAAGCCATGCAAGCACCTCCTGCTGACACCATAAACTGCGACTCCACCACGCCATGCCAGCCCTCCATGCAGACTCCATAGCTGACTCAACCCCTCTGGCTGGGCTGCCCAGGACTCTCATTCATCTCCTTCTTTCACCCAGGCTTCCTTGAGAATAACTAACTCATAATATCACCCACAGTGAACAAACACACCTGAACTCTTTTATAGAGCCTCACACCTGATTTGCAATTAAGTGCACATTAAAACAAGGAAACTAAAGTGCACTACCGCTCACCACCACCGGGGCAACTTAGAACAAACGACACCCCGTGTAATAATTCTAATGGCCCCCGGGGGCAATCAACCGACTTAGGCACCAAGCCAAAGGATAACAAAAAAGTTCACTTTGTCCATTTACTTGTCAGATCCACCTTGGATTATGACAGGTATAATGGAGCATTTAGGAATCATATGCTGTTTCTAATTCTTAGTGATCATTTGGTTCCTCTAGACATTACCTCTGCTGAATTTTTTGAAGAGGCTGTTTTTACATATCTTGCCTCTAAGATTACAACAGTCAGTTTGTCTTCCTGATGTATTGTGTATTGTTTTGATAAATTATAGCTACATTTATTGAAATTACTATTTCTCATGTAAATTCGTTAAATCACTGTCAATCACTTCATGGAAGACAACCACCGCACCAATGCTTCTGTTCTAGACTGTATGAGATATAAATGAGGAGGGGGGAGGTTTATCTGAAATTATATTGAACATATTGTTCCTCTGAATTTAGGCTAGTCTGGCTGTTAATATATTGTAACAGGGAAACTACTGTTTTGTCCTGAAAGAATACAGACGATTAACATCACAATTAGGTATAACATCAAATATTTATTTCTCATGGCCATCATTGTCCATATCAATAGTTCTATCCTTTGAGTCAATGTCATAAAAAGTTTAACTGTTAATGTTTTAAAAAATATTCATCTAATAAGGAACCAAACAGATGAAAGTGTTTAGTAGGAAACAAGGATAAACATTTTCTTAATACTTTTTATTGTAATTCAGATAGAAAGCAAGCCAATAAAATCAATACCTTACGGTATCCTTCTTGACCTCTATGGACAACCTGCATTTCTTGTGTAGCTTATAGCTCCCTCTGCTTTCTTGTTTTCTATATTTTTTCCTATTCGTCACTTTTTTAATTCTCTCTGGTGCCTTCTGTATATCTGTCTTCTCCGTACTTTTAATAACTTCCAAAGATCTATTTCTATTATCCCTGAAATCCACTGTCCGAAACTTACAACAGTGACAAATCTGTCGATTATCTAGAGCTGAAGCTAACATTTTGTTCTGAATCTTTGCTGTTTCTTTTTTTGTTTTTCCTTTAGAATAGACCGAAGATTCAAAGGATGTCTTTTTATTTTCCAGTTATAAAATGTCATTTTATTTAGTCAACCGCATATCATTTCAATTTAGGTCTTTTAATTTCCACAATTCATATTTTTATCTTATAAATATCAGTATTTTATTTGATTTTATTACCTCTTCCAACAAAATCAGATGACACAGCAAAAGGTTTTACAGTATTTTGAATTGTTGCAATCTCTAATCTCAATTCCATTAGCATTTTTTCCTTATTTGAAATAATTAATGTTATAAACTACAGAGAATATTTTGATAAAATCCCATTCCATTGCCTCAAGAAATCATCTGTGTTCATGAGGTATGAATATTTTTAATACCGAGCCTCCGTAGGATCATGCATGTAATCACATAATTATTCAGATCCATCAAATCCCACCACACTTTGGTTTCCTTAACCAGTAGTTTTTTAGTTCCATCATATTGTTCCTCAGGGATGGATCAATTTCTTTTGCAAGTGACTCTTCATTAAAAATGTCTGCCATCTTGCTGAGTGTCCCCTTTTAATCATCTATTTGTTCGAAACGTAAACATCTTCCACTTAACATTGCATTTTCCTTTGCAGTACAGGAGTCATAAACATATATTGTGATTGTTGGATACATTTTTATTTGTCCAGGGGTTGATTGTTACATGCAGGGATGCAGGATTTTTTTATGTAATCAAACGCAAAACTTTCAACTAGCTTACGCAACACTATCATAGTGTGAATGGTGTCATAAACTCTAAACAGACCACCTGCTTTTGTATTAATGCTTTGTCCAGGCAGATCTTCTAATCAGGCAGTATCCATTAGATTTTATATTACAACTTTACCCTTGGCAAGTGTTGTTAACACCTAAGTTGCTCTTCTCCAAATAGACGGTGTAATTCTCTAAATCAGAATAGCCAAAACATACTTTATCCCCTTAACCCCGAAGCTTTTTTCGGTTTTGCGTTTTCATTTTTCGCTCCCCTTCTTCCCAGAGCCATAACTTTTTTACTTTTCTGTCAATATGGCAGTGTGAGGGCTTATTTTTTGCGGGACAAGTTGTACTTTTGAATGACACCATTGGTTTTACCATGTCATGTACTAGAAAATAGGAAAAAAAAATCGAAGTTTGGTGAAATTGCAAATGAAGTACAATCCCACACTTGTTTTTTGTTTGACTTTTTTGATAGGTTCACTAAATGCTAAAACTGACCTGCCATTATAGTTCTCTATGTCATTATGAGTTCATAGGCCTCAAACATGTCTAGGTTCCTTTTTAGCTAAGTAGTGAAAAAAAAATTCCAAAAAAAAAATTGCGCCATCTTCCAATACCCGTAGTTTCTCCATTTTTCATGATCTCGGGTTAGGAGAGGGCTTATTTTTTGCGCGCCGAGCTGGCATTTTTAATGATACCATTTTGGTGCAGATACGATCTTTTTATCGCCCATTATTGCATTTTAATGCAATGTTGTGGCGACCAAAAACACGTAATTCTGGAGTTTTGAATTTTTTTCTCGCTACGCCGTTTAGCCATCAGGTTAATCCTTTTTTTTTATTGATAGATCAGGTGATTCTGAACGCAGCAATACCAAATATATGTAAGTTTGATTTTATTTTTATTGTTTTACTTTGAATGGGGCGAAAGGGGAGTGATTTGAACTTTCATTTTTTTTATATTTTAAGCACATTTTTTTTTACTTTTTCCATGCTTCAATAGTCTCCATAGTAGACTAGAAGCTGGCAAAACTCGATCGGCTCAGCTATATAGATTTGATGATCAATTCGCCTTTATGTAGCTGAATTACTGACATGCTATGAGCGCTGACCATCGGGAGGCGCGCACAGCAATTTGGCACTGACAACCATAGAGCTCTCCAGGAGACCTCGGGTTGTCATGCTGACACACCGGTGACCCGCGATCACGTGACGCGGGTCAACAGTGTGCGTATTTTCGGCACGCTTGCCAGAAGCTCTATTTAAATGCAGCTGTCAGCGTTTGACAGTGGCATTTAACTAGTTAATAGCCGTGGGTGGATCGCGATTCCACCTATGGCTGTTGCGGGCATATGTCAGCTGTTTAAAACAGCTGACGTCCCGGGAAAGATGTGGGCTCACCGCCGGCGCCCATGTAGGGAAGGTGACCTGACGGACGGACTGACTGGTTAGATTTCAGAAGGGAAAACAGCTAGGAAAGTGTAGGTGACGTGCAGTACCTTGAGTTGACCATTAGAGGGCAGAGAGGAGTGTGAGCATAGGACTTGACTTCAGCTTAGGGCTAAGAAACCGTTAGACATGGGGGGCGGGGTTACAGGGAACTGGGAAAGCTATAAATTTGACAGGAGGGTTCCAGAAAGTTCCAGTCCCCAGGGGGAGCTCAAGTGGCAAGATGACTGTGACAGTTGGTGCACTGTGAGGAAAACCTAACCAGGGGACTGAGGAGAAAGAAAGACCAGGGGGTGGTCCTGACACGAAGTACCGCAGTATAGACGGGGCTCCGGGTGTGTGACACTGTATTGGAACGACGTTTGACCGGTAACATTACTGTTGGTGTATAGGCCTAAGGCAGCCACAGTGATGGAGCTGTCAGAGCGTCACTGAGTGTAAAGGGGATGGTACGTATATATACATCCCTGGAGAAAGTACGGTGTCACAATGTGTTCTGTAACCGGAGAGCTGTGAAGAAAAGTGCGGTGTGCTGTGAGGCTATCTGGTGGACGGCGAGAGAAAGAATAAACTTGGACCTGTTGCACTCGAAACTTGCCTCCTGCTTGTGTCTGTACATTACTGCGTGGTATACTGAGGGACCACACCCCAGCCCGGCCCACTGACCCTACACCCACATCAAAGGGAGGAAGTCCTACATTGGCGTAATTATACGTCCGAAGTCCGAAAGGGGTTAAAAATAATAGCAAATTTTATTCAAAAACACAATTAGCATCTTCAGGTCTTGTATGACACAGGGTTTCACCCTTCTGAGTGCATGTAAGGTGCATGTGCATAAGCATATATATCTCTATGAGCCAGTTGATACAAAAGATAACCGAGTGGTATGCATAAGCTCCATATGAGTAAAGGCCCTTTTACATTTAGCGATGCACCAGCGATCCAACCAGCGATCCGACCCGGTCAGGATCGCTGGTGCATCGCTAAATGATCGCTAGTGAGCTTTCATACAGAAAGATCTCACAGCGATGCAGCAGCGACGCAGCGCACGATACTCACCTTTCACACACAGCGATCCTGCGTCCTCCCGCCCGCCTCCATGCGTCGCTCGTCGTCACAGCAGGAAGTCTCAGCAGGAAGCGCCCGACGAGAAATGGAGCCGGACATTCTCGCGCGATCAGCGATGGACAGCGGGGGAGCCGGTCGGAGGTAAGTATCACACATAGCGATATCGCTAGCAATATCGCTATAACGTCACAAAACCAGTGACGTTTTAGCGATATTGCTAGCGATATTGCTTAGTGTAAAACCCCCTTAAGTATCCTATGCAAGGTGCATGTACATATGCATATATCTCTGTGGGCCAATTGATACAAATGATAACCGAGTGGTATGCATGAGCCCCATATATAAATGCCAAAGTGAGGATAAATGTGCATAAACTGCAGTTACATGTGAGATGAGGGGATGTATAACTGTTCTTGGATGCATCCACCCTGATGTGTGTTTCGGCATCTGCCTTCATCACAGGTAAATGAAGACAGAAGCCAAAATGCTCGTCGGGGTGGATGCATCCAGGAACAGTTCTACATCCCCTCATCTCACATGTAACTGCAGTTTATGCACATTTATCCTCACTTTGGCATTTATATATGGGGCTCATGCATACCACTTGGCTATCTTTTGTATTAATTGTCACACAGAGAGATATATATGCACTGCACTTTACATAGGATACGTACCTTGTGCACAATGCACTTTATCTAGGACATCCATTTTCTCATTACCTGTACCATGATATATGCAATTTGTCACAACTTGTCCAGAAATTTTCTATCCAGGCACCCAAGCTATTCTATGTCTACGCACTTTGCACTTTATATAGTATATAGTCATAGGTATTGTGCTTTGGGATTTAAAACGCATATATAACTGTTCCTGGATTTCACGTCCGCTTCTTTCTGGTTATCTTTACCACCCCTAGCCAAATTTTTATTATTATGTAAGTAATAAAATTTCACTTTATGTTTTTCAAAGACTCTTGTATTCGGTTTGTTTCTTCTTTTTATACTTGTCCTGAAATGTCACATGCTTATGGTAAATAATTTCTGATGATTAATTTGCGTTCTCAGTTCATTGCATAGTTGGTTCTACAGAAGAACCTATGTCTACTACCCATAAAATCTTTGTTTGGCTTACCACCTAGAAAAGTGTAGCCCTGGTAGAATGGATGGGCAACTTCTATGTATTACAAAGACTTAGTCAAAGTTAATGGCCCTTCTACTATGGTAGATTTATAGCTTTCAGAGGAGATATACATTACTATGCAAGCAGGAGTTATCACAATAACTTGGCTCATTTAAAAAATAAATAGTAAATAGTGAAATATAGAGGTAGACTAGATGCAAATTACAGCACCAAAGGGGTTAGCACTGTTTAATTGTACCAAAGCGATCCTGGATCCAAATTCAGCCAAGGTTTCCTCCGACACTCCAAAAACAGACTGATGATTTACATGTTTTTAAACAATATTGTCTTAATGAGAATAGGGTGTAATGTGAGTAAAAAAAATCATTGTAACAATAAAGTAAAAGAAGATTAAATTCAGAAGTAAAGGACGCATTTTAAATCTATTCTTTATTAAAAATGTACAACATTTTATTGTTCAATTAGTGTTAATATAAACAGTGCGGATCGGCTCTTTACTGTTGACATTGTAAGCACTGACTTCAAAAATGAAATGCAATTTTTAAACAATTTATGGAAAACATTTAATTAGCAAGCAGTGAAATATTTGCAGGAGCCTTTGCTATGTATAAGCGTGTTAACATTGGCTTATGCAAAGCAGCATGCTTCAATCTGAACATTGCAATTTAAAAGTGTCGTACATTGCAACCATTTAGATAACTAGATTTACAAATAAGCCGAGATTGACAGTCTGCTATTTTTCATGAGGCCTCAATTATGGGAATGGTGACCTGATACATCCAAGTGCAGATGAATGAGGGAAATTTCAATTACAGTAGTGGGAAAATAAGTGGTTGCCAACTATAAAATATTGCTTCTAACATATGTCTTTTTCTTTTTTTATTATTTCTTTGTCCAAGCTCCTGATTGAATTATTTAATTAAATAAAGGGTTTTTACTGGCGAGACGGAACATTCCAGTGCCCCATATTTTGGTCTTTAAGCAATTTACAAGTAACCTTGTACATACAATAAGGTGTTTGGGATCATGCATGGAATACTAAGACACTGCCAATTTCAAAAGAAATTAACATGTCCATCGTAGAGGACTTATGCTGCTCATCAAAACCAGACCATTTTATAGGAGAACTTTCTAGGCAAGCACAGACTTATGCTGCCATTACAGACAGTTTTCTTGCTCACCAGAGCAAGGAATACTTTAAAGAAAAGCCAAAAATTAGAGAAAATGATCCAGTAAGCATATCCTAATATCACTTTAGCGCAGTACAAGCTTATTCCAGCTTAAATTCATTTTCCAGCAGGACACAGGCTTATGATATTAAATGTACGCCATTTATTACTATCTACAGCTTTTTGTCTGCATTGCGCCGGACTTTCTGGCACTTAACTGAAAGAGTTATAATGTCAGAGAAAATTCATGCAAAAATTAAAAATTACTTTATTTTATATGCCCTTGCTAATGTATGAAGCTCTTTTCAGAGCTGAAAAGCATAGATATGTCAGGAGCACCATAGTTATTTTTTGTCATACTCTAAGCACCTTGGCTTTATTCACAATGTATAATTGTGCTAGCAGCATAAATAATATATCTGAATTGCTTGCAAAAAAGGCAAAGAATTCAATATAGAAATATGAGTACTATGCATCAAATAGCTAAAACATTAAAACCACAGACTTTTGTGCTTGAGTCCCTCATACCATCATGACAGCATCGACCCAATAATTCATGGACACCACATGATGACATGATGTTAGCAGCAGATCCCTTACTTAGCCCATGGATAGAACTTGTTTTTCTGAAACATATTCAATATGATTCAATGGGAGTCATAGACCTCTTTGTCTTGTTGCTCCAACCATTCATGAACAATTTTTGCACTATATTGAAGAGCACTATCTTGCAGAAAGACCACTGACATCAAAGAATACTGTTGCCGGCAATGCGTACACTTGGTCTGCAACAATGTATAGTAACATCTCCATGAATGCCAAAAATTAAGGTTTCCCAGCAAAACATAGCCAAAGTATGGCAGCACAGAGGCTCAGTGGTTAGCACTGCAACCTTGCAGCGCTTGAGTCCTGGGTTCAATTCCCACCAAGGACAACATCTGCAAGGAGTTTGTATGTTCTCCCTGTGTTTGTGTGGGTTTCCTCCCACACTCCAAAGAAATACTGATAGGGAATCTAGATTGTGAGCCCCACTGGGGACAGCAATGACAATGTATATAAAGCGCTGCAGATTAAGATAGCAATATATAAGCAAAGCATAGTAAATAAATAAATAAGAGTATTCAATATGCCACTACTCACTTGCCTTAGTGCATTCTGTGCCAGCACTACCTCAGTTAATTAACGCGTCACAAAACCTGCTATTTTGCATGTTTGAAGGCAAAAATGTATATATGCACTAATTGGAATAGATTGGTTATTGACCATATACACACACGTGGTCAAAATTTTTGTTACCCCTCGTTTAATGACAGAAAAATCCACAATGGTCACAGAAATAACTTGAATCTGACAAAAGCAATAATAAATAAAAAAATCTATGAAAATGAACAAATGAAAGTCAATCATTGCTTTTCAGCCATGCTTCCACAGAATTTAAAAAAAAATAAAACTCATGAAATAGGACTGGACAGAAATGATGGTACCCCTGAAAATAATGTGATAAAAGGGACATGTTAAATCAAGGTGTGTGTAGTAATTAGCATCACAGGTGTCTACCATCTTGGAATCAGTGAGTGGCCTGTATAGAGGGCTACAGATACTCACTGTGCTGTTTGGTGACATGGTGTGTATCACAGTCAACATAGCGAATGACTGAGTTGTCTCAGGAGAGTAGAAAGAAAATTATAGACAAACATGTTAAAGGTAAACGTTATAAGACCATCTCCTCCAAGCAGCTTGATGTTTCTTTGACTACAGTTGCACATATTATTTAGAAATTTAAGCTCCATGGGACTGTAGCCAACCTCCCTGAGGCCGCAGGAGGAAAATTGATGACAAATCAAAGAGATGTATAATACGAATGGTAAGAAAAGAGCCCAGAAAAAGTTCTAAACAGATTAAAGGTGAACTTCAAGCTCAAGGAACAGTGTCAGATCGCACCATCCGTCGTTGTAGCCAATGTAGATTTCATGGGAGACGACCAAGGAAGACACCATTGTTGAAGAAAAATCATTAATACAGTAAGCCAGACTGTAATTTGCCAATCTACATATTGACAAGCCACAAAGCTTCTGGGAGAATGTCCTATGGACAGATGAGACAAAAATGGAACTTTTTGGCAAGACACATCAGCTCTATGTTCACAGACAGAAAAATGAAGCATATCAAGAAAAGAACAATGTCCCTACTGTGATACATGGAGGAGGCTCTGTTATGTTCTGGGGCTGCTTTGCTGCATCTGGCGCAGGGTGTCTAGAATCTGTGCAGGGTACAAGGAAATCTCAAGACTATCAAGGGATTCTAGAGAGAAATGTGCTGCCCAGTGTCAGAAAGCTATGCCTCAGTCACAGGTCATGTGTCTTACAACAGGATTATGACCCAAAACACACAGCTAAAAACACCCAAGAATAGCTAAGAGGAAAACATTAGCCTATTCTGAAGTGGCCTTCTATGAGCCCTGACCTAAATCCTATTGAGCGTCTTTGGAAAGAGCTGAAACATGCCTGTATGTAAGCAGTATGTTCTTGAGCAGTGGGACAAAATACCTGTCGAGAGGTGCAGAAGTCTCATTGACAGTTACAGGAATCGTTTGATTGCAGTGATTGCCTCAAAAGATTGCAATAAAATATTAAGTTGAGGGTACCATCATTTTTGTCTAGGCCTATTTCTCGAGTTTTATTTTTTAAAAATGTTGTGGAAGCATGGTTGAAAAGCAATGTCTGATTTTCATGTGTTCATTTTCATAGATTTTTTATTTATTATTTCTTTTGTCAGATTCAAGTTATTTCTGTTACCATTGTGGGCTCTTCTGTCATTAAATGAGGGGTACCAACAATTTTGACCACGTGTATATAGTGCTATATTGCAATATATTGAGATAGTTACATGTATATTGTTAATAAAATATATGTTTAGGATGAAATATGTAGACAGGTACAAATATGATTTACAAACATAAATATCTGAAACCGCTTATAACAAACAATTTCCACTTTTAGTCGTCGGGGATTGAACCACAGTTCAATATGTGTCAGGTATGGTCTAATCTTGCATATAGGCAAAAGACACTCATCGCTGCTTGCTCATTAGCTCTCTAATAAGTGTGTGTGCTGCCTTAGGCCGGTGTCACACTTAATGTATGTAAAATCAGTCCTAGTCTCCCTGCTGAAAGTCGCACAAGTGTTCTCCGTATGGTCATCCGTGTGTAATGCGCTTGCAATGCGATTTTCTCCAACCCATGTAAACGTATGTCATCCGTATGGCATCTGTATGACATTCATATGGTTATACATTTCTCACTGACTTTCCACATTAAATTAAATGGCTCAATGGCCTGAAATGAATAAAAACCTAATCAAGGAGCCTATATATTGGCTCCCTACAAGTTCCCTCCTCCAACCTTTCAAATAGAGGCCCTGCTGGTGTATTGGTTTTGCTGGTTTGTGTCAAACATGTTTGACAGGTTAACCTTCAACACAACTGAGGGGGTTTTTTTCCATTGGGTCTTGTCTCAACGTTTTAGGGAGCCTTAACCTGTGATTGTTGATACGGGGAGGTGGAGACAAATGAGGGTACACCTGCTGTTGAGGCAACTGGTGACTAAAGGTCATTTCCACGGACTGTATGGTTCTATACGCAGCCATCCTGACAAGTTAATATAATAATATAATAATAAATTTTATTTCTATAGCGCCGACATATTCCACAGCACTTTACATTTCGGAAGGGATTTGTACAGACAATAGACATTACAGCATAACAATAATCACATAGATTACAACAAATACCAAGAGGAATGAGGGCCCTGCTCGCAAGCTTACAGTCTATGAGGAAAGAGGTAGACACGAAAGGTGGGTTTTAACAGTTGCCCTGATTGTATGGACCAGCCATAATGTTAAATTTGTAACAGTACAGACACAGAGGGCTAATGGATGCATAAAGCATGTGGGAACATGATGCGGGGAACCTGGTTATGGTAAAACCTTTGACTGTGCCACACAGGGATAGATTAGGTTAATGTGTTGAGGCGATAGGCCAGTCTGAATAAATGCGTTTTCAGAGCACGCTTCAAATTGTGGGGATTGGGGACTAATTGTATTGACCTGGGAAGTGCATTCCAAAGAATTGGCGCAGCACGTGTAAAGTCTTGGAGACGGGAGTGGGAGTTTCTGATTATTGAGGATGCTAACCTCAGGTGATCAGCAGAACGGAGGGCGCGGGTAGGGTGGTATACTGAAACAAGGGAGGAGATGTAAGGTGGTGCTGAGCCATGGAGGGCTTTGTGGGTGAGGGTAGTAAGTTTATACTGAATTCTGGAGTGGATGGGTAGCCAGTGTAAGGACTGGCACAAGGTAGAGGCATCGGTGTAACGATTGGTGAGGAATATGATCCTGGCTGCAGCATTCAAGACAGATTGGAGAGGGAAGAGTTTGGTAAGCAGGAGACCGATTAGAAGAGAGTTACAATAGTCAAGACGAGAATGAATTAGAGAAACAGTAAGAGTTTTTGCAGAGTCAAAAGTAAGAAAAGGTCGAATTCTAGAAATGTTTTTGAGGTGCAGATGACAAGAGTGAGCCAGTGATCGAATGTGGGGGGCAAAGGAAAGCTCGGAATCAAGTATGACCCCAAGACAGCGGGCATGGTGCTGGGGAGAAATAGTGGAGCCACACACAGAAATGGCAATGTCGGGTATAGGTACATTAGTAGAGGGAGGAAACACAAGGAGTTCAGTCTTTGACAGGTTTAGTTTCAGATATAGTGAGGACATGATGTTAGACACAGCATTTAGACAATCGCCGGTGTTTTCTAGAAAGGCTGGCGTGATGTCAGGAGAAGAAGCGTATAATTGGGTGTCATCAGCATAGAGATGGTACTGGAAACCAAATCTACTGATTGTTTGACCAATAGGGGCAGTGTACAAAGAGAAGAGGAGGGGGCCTAGAACCAATCCTTGAGGAACCCCAACAGTAAGGGGAAGGTGAGAGGAGGAACCGGCAAAAGATACCGTAAAGGAGCGGTCAGAGAGATAGGAGGAGAACCAGGAGAGAACGGTGTTCTTGAGGCCAATGGAATGGAGCATAGTAAGGAGGAGCTGATGATCCACAGTGTCGAACGCTGCAGAGAGATCCAAGAGAATTAGCATGGAGTAATGACCATTTGATTTAGCTGTTAGTAGATCATTAGAGACTTTAGTGAGGGCAGTTTCAGTAGAGTGTAAGGAGCGGAAACCGGATTGGAGAGGGTCGAGAAGAGAATTATCAGAGAGATAGCGGATAAGACGGGAGTGGACCAGGCGTTCCAGGAGTTTAGAGATGAAGGGAAGATTAGAGACAGGTCTATAGTTAGCGGCACAGTTTTGGTCGAGGGATGGTTTTTTAAGTAGTGGATGTATGATGGCATGCTTAAATGAGGAGGGAAAGATACCAGAAGAGAGAGAGAGGTTAAATATTTTAGTTAGGTGAGGGGTGACAGCAGGGGAAAGGGACTGGAGGAGATGTGACGGAAATGGGTCACTGATGCAAGTGGTTGGGCGAGAAGATGCAAGGAGCCTGCTTACTTGTTCTTCTGTTCAAAATCAGAGAGTGAGCTAGATGCAGTGGGGGAGGGAGGACAGTGCATGGTATGAGGTGATTGGGAGATAATTTCCTGTCGAATCTGGTCAATTTTTTCTTTGAAGTAATTGGCCAGATCGTCTCGGAGCTCCGTGGTTGGGGCCTGTACTCTTGGGTTGAGTAGAGAATGAAAAGTGTCAAAAAAGACGTTTCGTGTTATTGGACAGTGAGGTGATGAGGGTGTTGAAATAGGTTTGTTTGGAGAGGTGAAGGGCAGTGTTCTATGTTCTAAGCATAAACTTATAATGGATGAAATCTTCGTGTAGTTCTATCAGTACTGTCGGATGAGCCTGGCTACATTTGACCTCCTTCTGGAGACTGTGCGACCTGACTGTGCTCTCGGCGGTACTGATCACGGCAGCTGCGCCACCATCTTGTGACATCAGACACTGCAAAGTAACACAATAAATTATTCTAAGTATGGTGCTTGTGTTTAGAAACATAGATTACAATGTAAAGTTGCATTCAACTTACCAAACAACATGACGTAGCATAATGTTATCTTATTTTGTTGGGGCCTTTTTACTTAATTACCATTGTGAAGTTTTTACTTTACTAATTTCTTACTTTCCTCATAATCGGGTAACATTCTTGCAGCATATGCATCTCCAAACTGCATCTTTTCTATTGCGATCTGCATAATGGGCGTCACGTTGGTCCCAAATTTCAAGCTTCTCCTGCACCATAACAATCAGCATTTACACATTAATATGTCTGGCCATGTTGCTGGTATCCGTGGAGGCGTGTTTCTGGTTTTTTTATAGGTTGGCAGGAAAATTTGCAGGCTAAGCTTCCTGTTCTTGGCTGATGCAATTTCCTGTCAGCTGGAAAATGTGTGCGCATTTGTCTCAAGCTACATGGATAGTCCGTGTGGCGTCCGAGTTTTTCTCGCACCCATAGACTTACATTGGCGAGTCTCGGACGATATACGCGTACAATCACCGTCTCAATTGGGGTCACCTTGGCGACGGTGAGATGGCTTTCATACTATTTTTGATTAGAAATTGTATTACTAAGAACCCTGTGTTATTCAAATGCACTTTTGCTTTTTACTTATTTAGTTATAGCAGGGTTTATGTTTATTTTGCTTCTTGTAGGTTTTTTCAAGATTTTACACGCATGTAGAATACGCCATAAAATACGGTGATGTGAGCTGCCCCTTAGATTAACACTGGTCTGAGTGCTATGCGATGTTTTCTCGCATAGCATTCGTCCATATTCTACGGCAGTGTGACGCCGGCCTAAGAGAGAAAATATACAAGTCTTTGCCTATGGACTATTGGACTCTGTTAGAAATACTAGGTACCCACCCTGTAGCACTAAGTATATCAACTGTACTCTATTGCTATTTAGCAGGTTAATCTATAGCACCTAATAATACAGCAGGAGAATATACATGCAATTAATTTTAAACTCTGCATCTTAATCCTTTAACGACCGCTGATACGCCTTTTTAATGGTGACAGTTAAGGGTAAAAGAAAAAAATGGAGTCTGGTTCAACAGGACTGGATTTTCCTTTTCTTTTTACTTTTCAAAAGATATTATAGTGCATACAAAAGAAATTTTCATTTTCCACATGACCCAGTCAACTCGTTTTGACTGCACTAAGCGGTCTTACTCAATTTTTTCTATTATCCTTGATGTGAGACCAAGGCGAGGCCGCTGTCTGAGCCCCAGGTGGATGAGCATAGAGCAACTGGGTGAGCTGAAATTAAGTTTTTATGGCAGTTAAGGGTACTTATTCCTCAGTGTCACTTTTTAACAGCTCTGAGAAATAAGGTTATAGTGCTACCCAGCGTCGGAATTTCTCTGGCACATCAGAGGAGAAAGAAATGGGGTCCCCTGAGCCCCCACCGGTAGCTGCAATGTTCCCTGATCCCTTCGGCTGTGTCCTCGACCCTCAGCATCTTCTTCTGGGAAAAAAATGCGCAGTGCACCTGCCAAGATCTGCCAGCTGGCACTCGGCAACAGTAGAAGATTTCTCCTATTGGTTGATTTTGAAAGCCGGCAGATCATGTGATGCGTTCAGTAAAAATCACAGAGGTTAGAATAGAATAGACAGAATAGGTATAAACACATAGAATACATAGATATATAGATATCAGTGACACACACATATATGTTGAGACTTCGGCATCTCTCGACAGGTATTTTGGCCCACTCCTCAAGAACAAAATGCTCCAGTTGCCTCATGTTTGAAGGTTGCCTTTTCCAGATGGTATGTTTCAGCTCTTTCCAAAGATGCTCAACAGGATTTAGGTCAGGGCTCAAAGAAGGCCGCTTCAGAATAGGCCAATGTTTTCCTCTTAGCCATTCTTGGGTGTTTTTAGCTGTGTTTTTGGGTCATTATCCTGTTGCAAAATACATGACCTGCGACTGAGACATAGCTTTCTGACACTAGGCAGCACATTTCTCTTGAGAATCCCTTGATAGTCTTGAGATTTCATTGTACCCTGCACATATTCTAGACACCCTGCAACAGATGCAGCAAAGCAGCCCCAGAACTCCCAAAACATAACAGAGCCTCCTCTATGTTTCACAGTAGGGACAGTGTTCTTTTCTTGATATGCTTCATTTTTCTGTCTGTGAACACAGTGCTGATGTGCCTTGCCAAAAAGTTCAATTTTTATCTCATCTATCTATAGGACATTCTTCCAGAAGCTTTGTGGCTTGTTCAACATGTAGTTTGGCAAATTCTAGTCTGGCTTTTCAATGATTTTTTTTTCAACAATGGTGTCTTCCTTGGTCGTCTCCCATGAAGTCCACTTTAGCTCATACGACGGATGGTGCGATCTGACACTGATGTTCCTTGAGCCTTATGTTCACCTTTAATCTGTTTAGAACTTTTTCTGGGCTCTTTTTTTACCATTTGTATTATCCATCTTTTTGATTTGTAATCATATTTCCTCCAGCGGCCATGTCAAGGGAGGTTGGCTAAGTCCCATGGAGCTTAAATAATATGTGCAACTGTAGTCACAGGAACATCAAGCTGCTTGGAGATGGTCTTATGATGTTTACCTTTAACATGTTTGTCTATAATTTTCTTTCTAATCTCATGAGACAACTCAGTCCTTCGCTTCCTCTGGTCCATGTTGAGTGTGATACTGTTAGGCGTCGGATTTCCTGCGCTGCACAGCGGGAATCCCGAGCCTTGCCCCCGACGGTCTCCCATTCCTCCCCAGCCGCAGAGGAGCTTGCTCAGCAAACTCGTCGGTCCCGGCGCTCTGTCCAGACCAGCTCCGTGGGTTTGCTTGCTGCTGCCACCCCTGGTTCAGCTTTGGCAATGCATGCTGCTCAGCAGCAAGATCCTCCAGGGACTAAGTCCTCATGTTGGGCCACTGAGCATGCCTGTGGAGTGATCTCCCATTGGAGATCAAAGGTCATGTGCTCAGGTCCTACTCGTGTTCGGATTGTCCCATCCGAGAAGCAAGGAGGATCACGGACGCCTGCGGCTATAAAAAGTTCGCATGGCCGCTCGGCCATGCGCTAAGATAGACTCAAATAGTTTGGTGTGTATGATGATGGATGCATGTATCTGGTGTCTGACTCATTATGAAACCCCTACCCTTTGATACGTCTGTTGTTAGGGTTTAGAGACTGAGTCAGCGCCTGCTAGTGGCTAGCCTGTAGGCCACAGTGCGTACCGGCCGTCTGCACACTTGCACACGCCATTTATTTGATCCCTGTTGGTATCGCAGTCGTGGTGCCGGGCGCTAGCGGTCTAGAGGGACTTCAGTCCTGCTGTCTAAGGGCTGAGTTCTGTGACGTTACGCTAGCGCTTACTCTGCCGAGCTCTGTGAGCGAAAACAGGCTACGGCATCTATTATTTGCAGTAGTGCGGCTCTAAGTCATAAGAGTTCGCCTCGGTACACCTTGGGTGAGGTTAACCCCGTGTGTGCCGTTATTGCACCGCCATATCGCGTCCGCCATTACCGAGCAGCAGTTAACACCTCTGCACGGAGGACCTTGGGCTGCGAATGCACCTAAACACCATCTTATTATTTGGTGTGTTCCGCCAGCCCTTAACAGATACACACCATGTCACCAAACAGCACAGTGAGTATCTGTGACCCTCTATTCAGGCCCACTCACTGAATCCAAGATTGTAGACACCTGTGATGCTAATTACTGCACACACCTTGATTTAACATGTCTCTTTTGTCACATTATTTTTAAGGGTACCATCATTTCTGTCCAGGCCTATTTCATGAGTTTTAGTTTTTAAAAATTCTTTGGAAGCATGGTTGAAAAGCAATGTCTTACTTTCATTTTTTCATTTTCATAGACTTTTTATTTATTATTGCTTTTGTCAAATTCAAGTTATTTCTGTGACCATTGTAGCTTTTTCTGTCATTAAACGAGGGGTACCAACAATTTTGACCACATATATAGATGTCTGTCACAAATACAATTAGTACAGTGTGTGTGCAGCCTACTGTACATATATTTAATCAATAAAAGGTTATTTGTCGGAAAAAAATAGCATGGGCTCCTGCACAATTTTCGTAACCAGCAAAGGGAAAGCTGACAACTGTGGGCCGATGTTTATAGCCTGGGAAGGGGTAATAGCCATGGACCTTCCCAGGCTATTAATATAAGCTCACAGCTGTATAATTAGCCTTTATTGGCTATTAAAATGGGGGTCCACACAAAAATAACATGAGGTCCCCCTATAATTAATAACCAGCAAAGGCTATGCAGACAGCTGCAGGCTCATATTAATAACCTATGAAGGAGCCATGTATACTGGCACCTCCAGGCTAAAATCATCAGCTCTCAGCCACCTCAGAAAAGGCGCATCTCTAAGATGTGCCAATTCTGGCACTTAGCCTTGCTCTTCCCAATTGCCCTGTAGCAGTGGCAAGTGGTGTGATAGTTGGGGGGGGTTTATGTCACCTTTGCATTGACAGGTGACATCAAGCCCTGAGGTTAGTAATGGAGCACTTGCCATTGCTAAAGAGGTAAAGTAAACAAACAAAAAAAATTGGGGTATTATCAAGAAGAAGATGAGAGACACCAGATGAGCGGAATGCTGCTATCAAAGCAACCTGAGCTTCCATAACACCTCAGCAGTGCCACAGACTGATTGCCTCCATGCCACACTGCATTGATGCAGTAATTGATGCCAAAGGAGCCTAGACCAAGTATTGAGTGCATTCACCGAAGATACATTTCAGTAGGCCAACATTTCAGATTTTAAATTTTTTTTTCAAGCTGGTGTTATAAAGTATTCTAATTTTACTGAGATAATGACTTTTGGGTCTTCATTGGCTGTAAGCCATAATCCTCAGCATTGACAGAACTAAACACTCTATTGTATATAATATATGAGTTTCACTTTTTGTATTGAAGAACTGAAATAAATTAACTTTTTGATGGTATTCTAATTTTGTGAGATGCACCTGTATATATCTATGCATATATACAGTGGGGAAAAAGTATTTATTCAGCCACCAATAGTGCAAGTTCTCCCACTTAAAAAGATGAGAGAGTCCTGTAATTGACATCATAGGTAGGCCACAACTATGAGAGTCAAAATGAGAAAACAAATCCAGATTTATTTTGATTTGATTTGGCAAGATTTATTTTGCAAATTATAGGGGAAAATAAGTATTTGGTAACCTAAAAACATGCAAGATTTCTGGCTCTAACAGACCTGTAACTTCTTCTTTAAGAGTCTCCTCTGTCCTCCACTCATTACCTGTAATAATGGCACCTGTTTGAACTTGTTATCATCATAAAAGACACCTGTCCTCAACCTCAAACAGTCACACTGCAAACTCCACTATGGTGAAGATCAAAGAGCTGTCAAAGGTCATCAGAAACAAAATTGTAGCCCAGCACCAGGCTGAGAAGACTGAATCTGCAATAGGCAAGCAGCGGTGTGATGAAATCAACTGTGGGACCAATAATATGAAAACTGAAGACATACAAGACCACTGATAATCTCCATCGATCTGGGGCTCCACACAAGATCTCACCCCGTGGGGTCAAAATGATCACAAGAACAGTGAGCAAAAATCCCAGAACCACACGGGGAGACCTAGTGAATGACTTGCATAGAGCCAGGACCACCGTAACAAAGGCTACTATCAGTAACACACTATGCCGCCAGGGACTCAGATCCTGCAGTGCCAGACGTGTCCCCCTGCTTAAGCCAGTACATGTCTGGGCCCATCTAAAGTTTGCTAGAGAGCATTTGGATTATTCAGAAGAGTATGGGGAGAATGTCATATGATCTGATGAAACCAAAGTAGAACTGTTTAGTAGAAACAAAATTCCTCGTGTTTGGAGGAGACAGAATGCTGAGTTGCATCCAAAGAACACCATACCTACTGTGAAGCATGGAAGTGGCGACATCATGCTTTTGGGCTGCTTCTCTGCAAAGGGACCAGGACGTCTGATCCGTGTACATGAAAGAATGAATGGGGCCATGTATTGTGAAATTTAGAATGCAAACCTCCTTCCATCAGCAAGGGCATTGAAGATGAAATGTGGGTGGGTCATTCAGCATGATAATGATCCCAAGCACACCGCCAGGACAATGAAGGAGTGGCTTTGTAAGAAGCATATGAAGGTCCTGAAGTGGCCTAATCAGTTTCCAGATCTCAACCCCATAGAAAACCTTTGGAGCAATTTGAAAGTCCGTGTTGGCCGGCGACAGGCCCAAAATATTACTGCTCTAGAAGAGATCTGCATGGAGAAATGGGCCAACATAACACCAACAGTGTGTGCCTTCCTTGTGAAGACTTACAGAAAATGTTTGATCTCTGTCATTTCCAACAAAGGATATATAACAAAATATTGAGATGAACTTTTGCTAATGACCAAATACTTATTTTCCACCATAATTTGCTAAATAAATCTTGCCAAATGAGTCAAGGTGATTTTCTGGATTTGTTTTCTCATTTTGACTCTCATAGTTGTGGTCTACCTATGATGTCAATTACAGGCCTCTCTCATCCAGTGCGTAAAAATTGGACAGCACTAACACGAGTGCTGTGCGACTTTTTTCTCGCACCCATATGCTTGCATTGGCGAGTCTCGGTGACATGCATCCGATTTTACACGCACACTGAATACGCCCAAGAAAATAAACGGTAATGTGAGCTGTCCCATAGATTAACACTGGGCGAAAAATGTTTTCTCGCATAGCACTTGCATGGTAGTGTGACGTTGGCCTTATGCTATACATAGCAGGGCTGAGGCCCTGCTATGTATAGCACAGGTGATCGGAAGATCACAGTTTCAACTTTCCTAAGAAGACAATTGAAGCCAGTAAAAAGTAAAAAAAAAATTAAAAAATATTTTAAAAAATTAAAACAACAAAAAAATTTAAATCAGCCCCTTTTTGCCCCATTCAAAGTAAAATAATTTAAAAAATACACGTTTGGTGTTGCTGCGTTTAGAAATTTCCGATCTATCCAAATATAAAGTAAATTAATACGATCAGTAATTGGCATAACGAGAAAGAAAATCAAAACTCCAGAATTACTTTTTTTTTGTTACTGCAACATTGCAATAACAGGCAATCAAAACATTGCATCTACGCCAAAATCTCTATATATAAAAATGAATGTGTGTGTGTATCACCAACCAATCGCGAAGCATCTTTCATTTCACCAGAGCTGTTCAAAAGAAGCTGAGCTGTGATTGGTTGCTATGAGCAACAGTTTTCCTTGCAAACATTCACCAAGTATCTCTCATTTCACCAGAGCTGGTTAAAAGAAGCTGAGCTGTGATTGGTTGCTATGACCATCAGTTTCACCACTTGACGACACCTCAGCAGACACTGACATGGTGGGAGAAATATTGTATCTTTGGGAACATAAGCTCCCAGCCATTGTCTGCCTCCCTGAAAGGAGCAGAGAGAACATGACAGAAATGAAACCCCCCTCCCGTGCCCATATACCCATCACACATCCTCCATCCCATAGGCACATCTTTCCTCTTAAAGGGATCATTGGTATGGAAGTCAGAGCAAATCCATCCAACGCTATGGTTTTGACCCCAGGCCTCTCTTAAAGGGATCCCCGGTATGGAAGTTAGGACAGTTCCACTCAGCTCTGTAGTTCTGACCCCATGCCTCTCTTAAATGGAAGTCCGGGCAATTGCCTTCAAATGCTATGGTACTGACCTCAGGCTCTCTTAAAGGGATCTCCTGTATGGAAGTTAGGGCAAATTCCTCGGCGCTCTGGTTCTGATCCCAGGCTATCTTAAAGGGATCCCCGGTATGGAAGTTAGGGCAAATCCACTCAGTGCTCTGGTTCTGACCCAAGTCTCCTCTTAAAGGGATCCTCGGTACGGAAGTGAGGGAAAATCCACTCTGCGCTTTGGTACTGACCCCAGGCCTCTCTTAAAGGGATCTCTGGTATGGAAGTTAGGGTAAATCCCTAAGCGCTCTGATTCTCACCCCAGGCTTCTATTAAAGGGATCATTGGTATGGAAGTCAGGGCAAATCCACTCAGCGCTCTGGTTCTGACTCCAGGCCTCTCTTAATGGGATCCCCAGTATGGAAGTTAGGACCGTTCCACTCAGCGCTTTGGTTCTGACTCCAGGCTGACGGGATGATGTGGGATATTAGTGGTAGTTGTCCGGTAGCTCTGGCTGATGGGATGATGTGGGATATTAGGAGTAGTAGTCCAGTGGCTCTGGCTGATGGGATGATGTGGGATATTAGGGGTAGTAGTCCGGTAGCTCTGGCTGATGGGATGATGTGGGATATTAGTGGTAGTAGTCCGGTTTCTCTGGCTGATGGGACGATGTGGGATATTTTGGGTAATAGTCCGGTGGCTCTGGCTGATGGGATGATGTGGGATATTATGGGTAGTAGTCTGGTAGCTCTGGCTGACGGGATGATGTGGGATATTATAGTGAATGTGGCTATGCGGAATGGGCGGGCTCTACACTCAGCTTTATATATATATATATACATGTATATATAAATAATCATTAGAATTTGTTATAACTAACCGTAGTTAGTTACTATGCCCGGGCAGCGCCGATCTCTTAAACTAGTAGTATTAATAAAAACTTCAGCTCAGCACATATCACACAGTTCCAGATCATGAAAAATGGAGACACTGTGGGTCTTGGAACATGGCGATTATTTTTTCTTACAAACTTTGGATTTTTTTAAACCACTTAAATAAAATAGAACCTATACATGTTTAGTATCTGCATACTCAATGACTTATGGTTTTACCATATAGTGAACATGATAAATAATAAAAACAATTGTAGAGTTGCATTTATTTTGCAATGTTACAGCACTTGGAATTTTTTTTCCATTTTCCGGTGCACTATATGTTAACGTCAATGGTGTCATTCAAAACTCGTACTGCAGAAAACAAGCCCTCATATGGTTATATTGACAGAAAAATAAAAAAATATGGGTCTGGGGAAAAAGGGGAGCAAAAACGGAAAATCTCAAGATGGTGAAGGGGTTAAAGAGACAACAAAAGATACGAAATTTAGTTGCAATTGTTTAGTTACTCTTTAATGTTTTTTCTCCATGCACAGCACAGTAATTGATAGAGTTGTGTATATATGATGTGTTTGTTGGATGAGTAATCCATCCCTTGGTAACATTTGAGGTGATAAAGATTTTTTTTCCCACATATACAGAAAGAGTTTATATACTGTATATTATCGTAGTAACACTGTTTTATGCATTTGATGGATTACAGCACACTTATGCTTGGATGTTTGCAGCATTTATGAGCGCCAAACTTGGTTTTATTTCAGATTGTAACGTACAAAATAACATGCAGCCTGTGTATTTTACCATTCAAGCAAACGGATCAGATCCAGGTAATAACAGGAAATCAGATGAAACAGCATGGTGGCTCTGTATTCTGGAGCAATATACTGTAGACGCACAATCAAATATGACCAACAAGAGACAGAAAATCTTTTGTACTGGATCAACAGATGGCATCAAGAGGCAGTAACCATGGACCATGCTGCAGCCAACAGTTCAAGCAATTATGGGCAGTCATACCAGCAAATAAACTGCAGGAGAATGAGTTGAAGCCACCATGTCTAATATGTACATCGCCTAGATAATAAGACTAGTGGCCAAGAGGAATAATGTGCCATATGCTGAATAGATAAATAGTATCAGAATGGATTGTGTCATGCAAAGGGAACCTGTCACGAGGTTTTTCCCATATAACCCAGGGCCACCACCTTTCAGCTCCATTGCACAGCATTCTATAATGCTGTATATATGGCTCCAATTCGCACTGTAAGGCAAACAAACCGTCTTTTGCTATACTCACCTACGAGGTGATCCAGTCTGATGGGCATTAGTGATCTTCATCCGGTGCCTCCTCTCTTCTTACGATGCTTTCCTTCTCTACTTTCATCCACACAGTGCACTCCTTTGCGCTCCTTTGCAGACGCACTTCTCTCATCTTTCTATGTAAAAATATAGCAGCATACAATCCTAACAGGTGATTATTAGCTCATTCTGTATTAATTCACTAACTTTTGGGATGTCATATAATGTAAATGCTAATTTAGTATGCACTAAGTAACATAACTAACTGCAAATCTAATTCCTGCTTGCTAACCTTTTAATGATCAGTGTGCAGTTCTTTTAAAATAAGGGGGCGAGGAACAAAGAGTTAAACGCATGGGCAGAAAAGCTTTTCAGAATCCACAATACCTCTTTCCAAGAAAACTTTCTCTATTTCAGTTGGAATAACAACTCCTATGAAAACGTAGTTTTGGGCTCTGAAGGATCTGATTACTGCTGATGTCCTATGTCAGCTACTTTTTCCTGCATTTAACGTCAAACTGCCTCCATTAAGAAATCTGAAATTCCACCAGCCGTTCAGAAATTCATTATTCTGATGCCTTGAATCTGCCTGCGGGCTTCTGACCATTCTGTTCACTGCAACTCCCTTTTTTTTGCACTTGATGTAAAACTTGAATAAAGGGTGCGCGGCAATAAAAGCCCCAACGAGGCCTGTAATTCTAATACTGCTCAGGCACTCACACCAAACTTTACTGCCAGTGGTAGCTATAACTCAGTTGTACGAGCCAAGCTAATGGTGCAGAGAGATGTATTTGCTACTTCCTTCCTGACTTTGGCTGACTCTGTACCACTTGGTTTAGTTAGATATAACCCTGTCAGTGCAAATCTCTTGTTCTAATATTCATAAACAGAGGCTTGTTTTTACAGTAGAGCAAATGACTTGTTCAAGAAAAAGTACCTTGAAAAATAAAATACTCTTTTTATCTTTCTATGGTGGCATAAAAATGTTGGATTAATATTGTACAGTAAAATGATGCCATCAGTCCTTTATATGTATGCCCTCCTGTGCTGTTGTCGGAATATAGATACTTATGGGATGTTCCTCCTTCATAGAAATTTATGGAGGTGACCCCCCGGCTTCTGTCTATATATGCATTTAAATATAATTAAGTATCATGTTTCGCGAACTATAAGACACACTTTTCTCCAAATTTGAGAGGAAAATGGGGGTGCCTCTTATAGTCTGAATGTAGCTTACTAAAGGAGGAGCAGCAGTGGAGCGGGGTCACAGAAAGCAGCATCGCCACTGCATGAAGCCAGCAGTAGCAGGGGTGGGGCATTGCTGCGGGCTCTGAGATGGGCGATCCACCGCTGCTACCTTCCTTCCAGGGTAAGCTAATTTGGATTTTAAGACATACCCCCATTTGACACAAAAATGTTTTTTCCTCTGTTCCTCCTCAAAATTTAGGGTGCATCTCAGGGTATGTGCACACGTTGCGGATTGCTGTGTGGATTTTTCCGTGCTGAATCTGCATTTCTTGGCAGAATCCGCAGGTCAAAATACGCTCGTTTTTATGCGGATTTCCTGCAGATTTTGTGCGGATTTGGCATGCGTTTTTACACCTACGGATTTCTATTATGGAATGGGTGTGAAAACGCTGCGGAATCCGCACAAAGAATTGACATGCTGCGGAAAGTGAACCACTGTGGATTCCATGTGGAATTTTCTGCAGCATGTGTACAGCCATTTTATTTTTCCATAGGTTATCATAGCACTGTAAATCTCTTGTGCATCTGCAGCGGATCCACGGAGGCAAATCTGCTGTGGATCCGCAGCAAGTCCGCAACGTGTGCACATACCCTTACAGTTCGGTGCATCTTATACTCTGCAAAATATGGTAGTTACTTTTAATTAAAGTGTAGTCTTTCCAAAGATTTAAACTTACACTGTTTAGCATGGCAGACAAGAATTTTAATACTGCTTATAGGTTTATTTTTGCTGCCTAAAAATCTAAATGACATTCTTCTTCTTTCTAGACATTTTGTACTGGTACATAGAGATCCATCTCTTTAAAATATTACATCAATATCTCTGTATTTTAGGGGTAAAAAGAGACCCTTTAACCACCAACCTGTTCCTCAACTTTTCCCATGTGTACATATACATTCATTATACCTACCCCTCAGTGGGGGACTATATATTACTATAAAGAGCCACTGTATTATAAATTCTTAAGGGGGAATACCACCACCATCCACACACTCTTTTCATGCCAGTGCTATATAAATTGAATGTAATCATTAAGTAAAAACTGCTTTGGGTAATTATGGCCTTTTTTATGCTTGCATTTTTCAGATTAGCTTTTACTACTTTTTTTGCTAAGCAAAACAAAATGTAAGCAGAAGAAAGAAAGGAACCTTAACAAAAATATAGGCAACAGGGCTGACTACTCCCACCAGTGGCACCCCTCTTTTGGCGGGCACCCACAGAGAGAATCTAATGACAGGCTTAGGAAGCTGACAGTCCATTGAGGTATGTGGTCAGGTGATCTGATTGTCCCAACCTGGCTTCTCTGAACGTCTCCATGGGAGCAGGTGAAAGAATGGTCCCAACCTGGATTCTCCAAACGTCTCCATGGGGTCAGATGACCGGATGATCCCAACCTGGCTTCTTCAAATGTCTTTGAGGGTTCAATGATGGTCAGTAGAACAGATCTGTATTCCTCCAGCTGGGGCTGTGATCCCTTAATATGACTTCCTGCTGAGTGTCTCAAATCTGTATTGCTCCAGTTGGAGTCATAGTGTCCTGGCTTCTGATCAGTAGAGTCTCTTTGCAGAAAGGTAAACGTTCCTTTTGATATCCACATCTGTCCTTCAGGTCATCATCCACAGGTCAGGTGGAATGAGGGATGAGGTTAACTCTCAATGTTTGAGTATTTAATCAATCTGCATAGTTTGACCTTTACAGTTTGCACGTCAACAAGCTACATGGACTTATACAATGGGTAATCAACATATTAGCAAACATTGACATTTCAATGGCCCTGTGTCCCTTTCCTCCAAGGTAGCAGCACAATAAACTATGGGATTTGATATAATAGGTAAACAGCAGCCATTCAACAATTTAGAAACATCAATTTAATCTACAAGAGTCAAGGTTCAGACTCATAAACAATAGTGTCTTTTGACCTAATAGAAAATACGTCTAGCATAATTAAGAATAAATGCGGTGTTGTCACACACATGTTTATTTTATTTGTGTGTATTACAACAACACAAAAAAGTGATAAAAAGGCAAATTGGACATAATTTCACACATAACCTCAAAAATGGGCAGGACAAAATTGTTGGCACCTTTCAAAAAATTGTAGGTGAACAAATTTGTTTCAAGCATGTGATGCTTCTTCAAACCTACCTGCGGCAAGTAACACGTGTGGGCAATATGAAAATTACACCTGAAACCAGATAAAGAGAGGAGAAGTTGACTTAGTCTTTGCATTATGTGTCTGTGTGTACATCAGTAAGCATGGAGAAGAGAAAGAGGAGAACAGAATGGTCAGAACCAAAATTATTAATATCTCAAGGTTACAAGTCCATCTCCAGGGATCTTGATGTTACTTTGTCCATGGTGCTCAACATAATCAAGAAGTTTAACACCCACTGCAGCTAATCTCCCTGGACATGGACAGCAAAGAAACATTGATGAAAGGTTGCAACACAGGATAGTCCAAATGGTGGATAAGCAGTCCCAATCAAGTTCAAAAGAAATTCAAGCTGTCCTGAAGGTTCAGGGTGCATCAGTGTAAGCGCAAACTATCTGTCGACATTTGAATGAAAACATAAAAAAGCTAGACTGCAGTTTGCCAAAATGTATGTGAGTACGCCAAAATCCTTCTTGGAAGGTATCTTGTGGATAAATGAGACCAAGATAGAGCTTTTTGGTAAAGCACATCATTCTACTGTTTACCAAAAAAGAATCCTAAAATGGAGTCCTAAAATGAAAAGAGCAGAGTACCTACAGTCAAATATGGTGGAGGAACAAAGATGTTTTGAGGTTGTTTTGCTGCCTTTGGAACTGGGTGCATTGACAGTGTGCAAGGACTCATGAAATCTGAAGATTACCAAAGGATTTTGGGTCGCAATGTAGTGCCCAGCGTCAGAAATCTGGGTTTGCATCCTAGGTCATGTGTCTTCCAGCAGGACAATGACCCCAATCATTCTTCAAGAAGCACCCAGAAATGGATGGAAACAAAGTGCTGGACAGTTCTGAAGTGTCCAGCAATGAGTTTGGATCTAAGTCCCGTTGAACACCTATGAGGAAATCTTAAAATTGCTGTTGGTAGAAGGCATGGCATCTTTCAAATATGAGAGACCTAGAGCAGTTTGCTAAAGTAGAGTGATCCAAAATTCCAGTAGAGAGGTGTTAAAAGCTTGTTGATTGTTATAGGGAGCAATTGATTGCAGTTATTTATTCCAAAGGGTGTGCAACCAAATATTAAGTTGAAGGTGCCAACAATTTTGTCTGGTCCATTTAGGGGGCTTTATGTGAAATTATGTCCCATTTGTCTTCTTTTCTCTGTTGCTTATGTGTTGTTCCAATACACACAAAGAAAATATATACGTGTATAACAAAACGTGCAATTGCAATAATTTTCTGGGAGAAATACTTCATTTTCTGAAATAATTTCAAAAATACCAACACTTTTGGCCATGGCTGTACATATGAGATTACATAGTGACTCTCTACAGGCTAGTTCACACAGAGAATGCTTAACCAATCCAGGTAGATGGTTAATGTGATGATACGCACATGCAAAGCCACAACAGCCAGTTATTTTTTTTTATTTTTTAGTGTAAAGCCAGCTAACCTATTAATAAGTACTCCAAAAAGAGATTTTCCACAGGGTCAAAGTATCATTAAAATATATACATTTTATTTAATGAATATATAAAAAACAATAAAAGACACGACAAAACCACTGGTACAGACACAAGGTGGATAAACCCGGATACAGTTTAAAATGAGTATATGCTCCTCATACATAAAGTTGGTATGGACATCCTTAATACGAAAAATAGTATAGGCATTCAATGTTGTCCAACATGATGAGTGCAAAAATATACTCTCTTTAAGATCAATTTAACACAAGAGATCGTACAATAGCTCAATCATATGTTCGTAAGATAGAACACAGTACTGTATTAATAATCAAAAGAATGTGTGTAGGGGTGTCCAGCAGAACCACAGCCAAACATTGGGTCATATTATTAAGGTAAAGTTGCCACAGTTGAATCAAATATTTTTAATGATAGCCATAGTGTTATGGCTGTAGCTCTGCCAGAGATCCCAAGAGCACATGTCATTCTAGTGGAGCCAACATAGGGAAGAGAAGAAAATCATCGAGTACATATTTAATTACCTCAGTAGTTGTCCTGGGGTCCCACCACCTTCAATATTTACATAAATATCCCATCCATCTTCGACAGTCAATAACTGAGAGTTCTATCCACATATATTGCAAGTGCTTGTCAGGCAAAGGTTATCTCCATTATTATGCCTCAAGCTGCTATCTCGTCAGCAAGAAGGACATCACAGGTTACCTTAGTAAGCAGGACAGTCCACAAAGAAGAAGTGAGGTTGCAAGGCTATTAGTGTTCCCTCCTTGTAGAGTAAACGTTTGTGTATCACACCAATGTGTTTCATCACTTCTAGAACTTTTTCAAGGTGCCATTTTTATATTGAATATATTTTGCATTTGTACAGTGGGTACAGAAAGTATTTAGACCCCTTTAACCCCTTTCTGCCATCTGACGTACTATCCCGTCCATCGGCAGGGAGGGGGCTCCCTCCGTGCTTCCCTGAGACCCACAGCGCAGCGCGATGTGCTGCGCTGCTCTGGGGGCCTCCTTCCCTGTAGGTCCCGGGATCCAATATGGCGGCGGGGTCCTTCGGGGGCCTGCAGGGAGCCGACTTCCTTACTGCCTGCAGAGCGCAGGCATGAGGAAGCCTTCTGCAGTGCCTGTGTGAGATCGCTGATCTGTCACAGCGATCTGTGATGTGTCAGATCAGCGATCTCACACATGACAGTGATGTCCCCCCTGGGACAGTATAATAAAGTTAAAAAAGTGTAAAAATAATTTATAAAAAATCGCTAAATAAATTAAAGAAAAAAAATATTCCCTAATAAATTCATTTTTTGGAAATAAAAAAAAACAATTAAAGTACACATATTTAGTATCGCCGCATCCATAATGACCCGCCCTATAAAACTGTCCCATTAGTAAGCCCCTTTAGCAAACCCCTTAAAAAAATAAAAATAAAAAACAAAGCAAAAAATAATGCTTTATTATCATACCGCCGAACAAAAAGTGCAATAACACGCACGATCAAAAAGACGGATATAAATAGACATGGTACCGCTGAAAACGTCATCTTGTTCCGCAAAAAACAAGCCATCATAAAGCATCATCAGCAAAAAAATAAAAAAGTTATAGCTCGCAGAATAAAGCAATGCAAAAATAATTATTTTTTTATATAAAATTGTTTTCATTGCATAAAAGCGCCAAAACATAAAAAAAGACATAACTGAGGTACCGCTGTAATCATACTGATCCAAAGAATAAAACCCCTTTATCAATTTTACCGCACGCGGAACGGTGTAAACGCACCCCCCAAAAGAAATTCTTGAAATGCTGGTTTTTGTTCATTTTGCGTCACAAAAATCGGAATAAAAAGCGAACAAAAAATGTCACATGCCCGAAAATGGTACCAAAAAAACAGCAACTCATACCGCAAAAAATAAGACCTCACATGACTCGATGGGTTAAAATATGGAAAAATTATAGCTCTCAAAATGTGGTGATGCAAAAACTAATTTTGCAGTAAAAAGCATCTTTTAGCGTGCGACAGCTGCCAAACATACAAACCCGCCATAAATAGTAAATCAAACCCCCCTTTACCACCCCCTTAGTTAGGGAAAAATAATAAAATTAAAAAAATATATTTATTTCCATTTTCCCATTAGGGCTAGGGTTAAGGTTAGGGCTAGGCTTAGGGCTAGGGTTAGGGCTAGGGCTAGGGTTAGAGCTGAGGTTAGGGGTGTGTTGGGGTTAGGGTTGGAGTTAGAATTGAGGAGGTTTCCACTGTTTGGGCACATCAGGTGCTCTCCAAGCGCAACATGGCGTCTGATCTCAATTCCAGCCAATTCTGTGTTGAAAAAGTCAAATGGTGCTCCTTCCCTTCCAAGCTCTGCCATGTGCCCAAACAGTGTTTTACCCCACATATGGGGTATCAGCCTACTTAGGACAAATTGCAAAACAACTTTTGGGTCCAATTTCTCCTGTTACCCTTAGGAAAATAAAAAATTGGAGGCAAAAATATCATTTTTTGTGGAAAAAAAATATTATTTTTTTATTTTCACGCCTGGGCGTTATAAACTTCTGTGAAGCACTGGGGGGTTCAAAGTGCTCACCATACATCTAGATAAGTTCCGTAGGGGGTCTAGTTTCCAAAATGGGGTCAATTGTGGGGGGTTTCCACTGTTTAGGTACATCAAGGGCTCTCCAAAGGCAACATGACACCCGCAGACCATTCCATCAAAGTCTGCATTCCAAAACGTCTCTACTTCCCTTCCGAGCCCCGGCGTGTGCCCATACAGTAGTTTTCTCCCACATATGGGTATCAGCGTACTCAGGACAAACTTTTGGGGTCCATTTTCTCCTGTTTCTCTTGGGAAAAAAAAAAATTGGGGATTAAAAGATCACGTTTGTGGAAAAAATGATTTTTTTATGTTCATGCCCGGGCATTATAAACTTCTGTGAAGCCCTTGGGCGTTCAAAGTGCTCACCACACATCTAGATAAGTTCCTTGGGGGGTCTAGTTTCCAAAATTTGTGGGGGGTTTCCACTGTTTAGGCACATCAGGGGCTTTTCAAACGCGGCATGGCGTCCAATCCCAATTCCAGCCAAAAAAGTCAATTGGCGCGGCTTCCCTTCCGAGCTCTGCCATGCGCCCAAATAGTGGTTTACCCCCACATGTGGGGTATCAGTGTACTCAGGACAAATTGCACAATAACTTTTAGGGTCCTGTTATCCTTGGGAAAATAAAAATTGGGGGTGAAAAGATAATTTTTGTGGAAAAAATGTGATTTTTTAATTTTACGACTGTACATTATAAACTTCTGTGAGGCCCTGAGAGGTTCAAAATTCTCACCACACATCTAGATAAGTTCCTTAGGGGGTCTAGTTTCCAAATTGGTGTAATTTGTGGGGGATTTTCACTGTTTTGGCACATCAGGGGCTTTCCAAACGCGACATGGCGTCCGATCTCAATTCCAGCCATAAAAGTGAAATGGCGCTGCTTCCCTTCCGAGCTCTGCTATGTTCCCAAATAGTGGTTTACCCCCACATATGGGGTATCAGCGTACTCAGGACAAATTGCACAATAACTTTTGGGGTCCTGTTACCCTTGGAAAAATAAAAATTAAGGGTGAAAAGATCATTTTTGTGGAAAAAATATGATTTTTAATTGTACAACTGTACGTTATAAACTTCTGTGTAGCCCTTGGGGGTTCAAAGTTCTCACCACATATCTAGATAAGTTCCTTGGGGGGTCTAGTTTCCAAAATGGGGTCACTTGTGGGGGGTTTTCACTGTTTAGGGACATCAGGGGCTCTCCAAACGTGACATGGTGTCCGATCTGAATTCCAGCCAATTTTGCATTGAAAAAGTCAAACGGCACTCCTTCCCTTCTGAGCTCTGCCATGTGCCTAAACAGTGGTTCCCCCCACATATCAGGTATCAGCGTACTCAGGACAAATTGCACAATAACTTGTGCAGTCTAATTTCTCCTGTTACCCTTGGTAAAATAACAAAAATGGACCTGAAGTAATTTTTTTGTGAAAAAAAGTTAAATGTTCATTTTTTTAAACATTCAAAAAATTCCTGTGACGCAGCTGAAGGGTTATTAAACTTCTTGAATGTGGTTTTGAGCACCTTGAGGGGTGCAGTTTTTAGAATGGTGTCACTTTGGGGTATTTTCTTTCATATAGACCCCTCAAAGTGACTTCAAATGTGATGTGGTCTGTAAAAATAAAATGGTGTTGCAAAATGAGAAATCGCTGGTCAACTTTTAACCCTTATAACTTCCTAACAAAAAAATTTTGGCTCCAAAATTGTGCTGATGTAAAGTAAACATATGTGAAATGTTACTTATTAAGTTTTTTGTGTGCCATATCTCTGTGATTTAAGGGCATAAAAATTCAAAGTTGGAAAATTGCAAAATTTTCAAAATTTTCACCAAATTTCCGTATTTTTCACAAATAAACGCAAGCTATTTGAATGAAATTTTACCACTAACATGAAGTACAATATGTCACTAGGAAACAATGTCAGAATCAGTGGGATCCATGGAAGTGTTTCAGAGTTATTACCTCATAAAGGGACAGTGGTCAGAATTGTAAAAATTAGCCCGGTCATGAACGTGCAAACCATCCTTGGGGCTAAAGGGGTTAAATTTTTCACTCTTTGTTTCATTGCAGCCATTTTGTAAATTTAAAAAACTTCATTTTGTTCTCATTAATGTACACTCTGCACGACATCTTGACTGAAAAAAAACAGAAATGTAGACATTTTTGCAAATTTTTAAAAATAGAAAAATCGAAATATCACATGGTCATAAGTTTTCAGACTTTTTGCGCAGACACTCATATTTAAGTCACATGCTGTCCATTTCATTGTGATCCTCCTTGAGATGGTTCTACTCCTTCATTGGAGTCCAGCTGTGTTTAATTAAACTGATAAGACTTGATTTGTAAAGGCACACACCTGTCTATATAAGACCTCACAGCTCACAGTGCATTTCAGGCCAAATGAGAATCATGAGGACAAAGGAACTGGCCAAGGAGCTCAGAAACAGAATTGTGGCAAGGCACAGATCTGGCCAAGGTTACAAAAGAATTTCTGCAGTACTCAAGGTTCCTAAGAGCCCAGTGGCCTCCATAATCCTTAACTGGAAGAAGTTTCGGACCACCAGAAGTGTTCCTAGGCCTGGCCGTCCTGCCAAACTGAGCAATCGTGGGAGAAGAGCCTTGGTGATAGAGGTAAAGCAGAACCCCAAGTTCACTGTGGCTGAGCTCCACAGATGCAGTAGGGAGATGGGAGAAAGTTCCACAAAGTCAACTATCACTGCAGCCTTCCACCAGTCGGGGCCTTTATGGCAGAATGGTCCGACGGAAGCCTCTCCTCAGTGCCGGACATATGAAAGCCCGCATAGAGTTTGCTAAAAAACACATGAAGGACTCCCAGACTATGAGAAATAAGATTATCTGATGAGACGAAGATAGACCTTTTTGGTGATAATCCTAAGCGGTATGTGTGGAGAATACGAGACACTGCTCATCACCTGCCCAATACAATCCCAACAGTGAAACATGGTTGTGGCAGCATCATGCTATGGAAGTGTTTTTCAGCTGCAGGAACAGGATGACTGGTTGCCATTGAAGGAAACATGAATGCGGAGATACAGAGATATCCTGGATGAAAACCTCTTCCAGAGTGCTCTGGAGCTCAGACTTGACCCTAACAAGACAATGACCCTAAGCACACAGCTAAAATAACAAAGGAGTGGCTTCAGAAATACTATTGACTGACCCAGCCAGAGCCCTGACCTAAACCCAATTGAGCATCTCTGGAGAGACTTGAAAAAGGCTGTCCACCAACGTTCACCATCCAACCTGATGGAACTAGAGAGGATCTGTAAGGAAGAATGGCAGAGGATCCCCAAATCCAGGTGCAAAAAACTTGCTGCATCATTCCGAAGATGATTCATGGCTGTACTAGCTCAAAAGGATGCTTCTACTCAATACTGAGCAAAGGGTCTGAATACTTATGACCATGTAATATTTCAGTTTTTCTTTTGTAATAAATTTGCAAAAAATTCTTAATTTCTGTTTTTTTTAGTCAAGATGGGGTGCAGAGTGTACATTAATGAGAAAAAATGAACTTTTTTGAATTTTCCAAATGGCTGCAATTAAATAGAGTGAAAAATTTAAAGGGGTCTGAATACTTTCCGTAACCACTGTATATTTGTGCAGTGCTGTTCAAACTATATCATATAAGCCATTGCCTTTTGTGAAATTGTTGAAACCATCAAGCATATTGCCTCTAGTAAGACTCTTTAATCACCATTCTGTTCCTGAACTCTTTGCTGTGTATATCTGCATTCCTTCTACTATCCCTCAGGGGGCAATCATTTTACTACAATGGGCCCACTGTATCTAAATTTTATTTGGGACTATACCATCAACTGCACACCCCTTACATGTCAATGCAATGTAAATTGAAGGTAATCGGTAAGTAATAACTATTTTGAGTATTTATTGTCCTTTTAATGCTTGCATTTTGCAGATTAGTTTACAATTTAATATAATTTTTTGTTCAAGAAAAAGAAAAAGTAAACTTGAAAAATAAAAACTGCATCTTTCCACTCTGGATTACAAGATTGAACTTTTAATGCGTATAGAAGCCATAATTTAATACAACGTTTTACATTAATATTTGAACTTTTTGGGAACAGAATGCACTCTATATTAAGTCAATGTGGAGCTTGCCAAAATGTCAGCTTCCCTCTCTGTGTAATTTTACTCTTTCTTCAGTCAAAGACTATTAGAGAAACTGGTCTCACATGCTGATAGCAAAGTTAAATGGAAGAAACATTATTCGTTCAAGTAATTTCCACTGCTCTCTGCTCCATCCTATGTGCTCTGTTAACGGCTTTTTCTTCACTAAGGGCCCATCTGTTGAGTTCCACCTGGGTCAATATGAGGATGGAAAACTAATATTTGAGAGAGGAAAGTAGAAAGTTTCCTTGAATTCACTTCAATAAAAAAAAATCAGATACAATTTAGTTTTAGCTACTGCATAATCAAATGTGTGTAATGCCTTTATTACACTACATACCGTAAGTTTAAATATCCTTATTAAAACTTTATTAGAAAAAAAATATACATGATACTAATATGGTTGACTTTAGATTCATCAAAAGATATTAACGGTTCCTTTTTTAAGTTGAGCCAACTTGAAAATGTTTTTTAATAGATTTCTGCAGAAAAAAAAAAGAAAAATGAAACTGCCATCCTGGAATTTAAAATATGATTTATTCCTATTAGGATAGATCATGACTAGAGTTGAGCGAAACGGGTCGAAAAATTTCAAAAGTCACCGACTTTTGGCAAAGTCGGGTTTCATGAAACGAAACCTGACCCTAGGATGAGGTCGGCCACGAGGTCGGCGACTTACACGCCAAAGTCGCGTTTCAAAAGTTTGTTTTGCACTCTTTTTCAGCCAATCAGGATCCACGGACACTGTGGGCAACGTGATGACATAGGCAGGGGTCACCACCATCTTTCAGAAGGGCATGCAAGTGATTGGCTTGCTTTGGTGGGCGTCACAGGGGTTATAAAAGGGCGTGCACGCCGACCGCCATCTTACTTCTGCCGATCTTAGCATAGGGAGAGGTTGCTGCTGCTGATTCTGTAGGGAGAGCGTTAGGCAGGGAAGAAGAAAAAAAAACTGCTTCTGCTGCTAGCGATTTTGCCTGTACAACACACCAGTCACTGTGTGTGCAGTGCAAGGGGAGGCTATATTGTGGTGGATCAGCGGTGTTGGTTGTTAGGCTGCCTTCTAAGGCTTCCTGACAGCTGCATTGCTGTTTACCCACTGCTCTGCAAACTGCTTTTTTAAAAACAATCCCAATTTTTTTTTTGTCCTGCTGAGGTACTGAGCGTGCATTTTTCCACACCATACAGCGGTGTATGCTCCTCACACAGTACCGTGTAACGGCTGTTATCACAGCCACAGTGAAGCTATCTGTGTGTCACTCTGTGAGAATAAGTCGAAGACATGTTCCGTTCTTACAGACCTGCACCTACTAGTTTTGTCTAGCTTTCAAACAGTTAAATATATTTGCTGTTTGATCACATTCAAAACTATAGAGAGACAGCGTGTGTCAGTCCGTATACTTAAAAAACACGGAGCTTGACAATTTTACGTACACCGGACAGCCGTGTACGTGCACGCTCCTCTCAGTACTGTGTAACGGCTGTTATCATGGCCACAGTGAAGCTATCTGTGTGTCACTCTGTGAGAATATGTCGAGGACATGTTCCGTTCTTACAGACCTGCACCTACTAGTTTTGTCTAGCTTTCAAACAGTTAAATATATTTGCTGTTTGATCACATTCAAAACTATAGAGAGACAGCGTGTGTCAGTCCGTATACTTAAAAAACATGGAGCTTGACAATTTTACGTACACCGGACAGCCGTGTACGTGCACGCTCCTCTCAGTACCGTGTAACGGCTGTTATCACGGCCACAGTGAAGCTATCTGTGTGTCACTGTGGAAGGATAAGTGGAGGACTTGTTCCGTTCTTACAGACCTACACTCTAGGGAGATTCCTATTCTGCCCAATTCTACATACACCTTGTAGTTTGTGATACACTAGCCAATTTCTGCCTGTGACATAGCGCTCTGATATTCAGTGGGCCTCACACAATCCAAAAGTGTCCAGTGTCCACTAGTGTGTGCAGAAATTCAAAATCTCCCTTATCCTGTAGTCACTTTTTTCACACCTGTGCCATCGAGCCTGTGACATAGCGCTCTGATATTCAGTGGGCCTCACACAATCCATAAGTGTCCAGTGTCCACAAGTGTGTGCAGAAATTCAAAATCTCTGTGATCCTGTAGTCACTTTTTTCACACCTGTGCCATCAAGCCTGTGACATAGCGCTGTGATATTCAGTGGGCCTCACACAAACCAAAAGTGTCCAGTGTCCACTAGTGTGTGCAGAAATTCAAAATCTCTGTGATCCTGTAGTCACTTTTTTCACACCTGTGCCATCGAGCCTGTGACATAGCGCTCTGATATTCAGTGGGCCTCACACAATCCAAAAGTGTCCAGTGTCCACTAGTGTGTGCAGAAATTCAAAATCTCCCTTATCCTGTAGTCACTTTTTTCACACCTGTGCCATCGAGCCTGTGACATAGCGCTCTGATATTCAGTGGGCCTCACACAATCCAAAAGTGTCCAATGTCCACTAGTGTGTGCAGAAATTCAAAATCTCCCTTATCCTGTAGTCACTTTTTTCACACCTGTGCCATCGAGCCTGTGACATAGCGCTGTGATATTCAGTGGGCCTCACATAATCCAAAAGTGTCCAGTGTCCACTAGTGTGTGCAGAAATTCAAAATCTCCCTTATCCTGTAGTCACTTTTTTCACACCTGTGCCATCGAGCCTGTGACATAGCGCTCTGATATTCAGTGGGCCTCACACAATCCAAAAGTGTCCAGTGTCCACTAGTGTGTGCAGAAATTCAAAATCTCTGTGATCCTGTAGTCACTTTTTTCACACCTGTGCCATCGAGCCTGTGACATAGCGCTCTGATATTCAGTGGGCCTCACACAATCCAAAAGTGTCCAGTGTCCACTAGTGTGTGCAGAAATTCAAAATCTCTGTGATCCTGTAGTCACTTTTTTCACACCTGTGCCATCGAGCCTGTGACATAGCGCTCTGATATTCAGTGGGCCTCACACAATCCAAAAGTGTCCAGTGTCCACTAGTGTGTGCAGAAATTCAAAATCTATGTGATCCTGTAGTCACTTTTTTCACACCTGTGCCATCGAGCCTGTGACATAGCGCTCTGATATTTAGTGGGCCTCACACAATCCAAAAGTGTCCAGTGTCCACTAGTGTGTGCAGAAATTCAAAATCTCCCTTATCCTGTAGTCACTTTTTTCACACCTGTGCCATCGAGCCTGTGACATAGCGCTCTGATATTCAGTGGGCCTCACACAATCCAAAAGTGTCCAGTGTCCACTAGTGTGTGCAGAAATTCAAAATCTCCCTTATCCTGTAGTCACTTTTTTCACACCTGTGCCATCGAGCCTGTGACATAGCGCTCTGATATTCAGTGGGCCTCACACAATCCAAAAGTGTCCAGTGTCCACTAGTGTGTGCAGAAATTCAAAATCTCCCTTATCCTGTAGTCACTTTTTTCACACCTGTGCCATCGAGCCTGTGACATAGCGCTCTGATATTCAGTGGGCCTCACACAATCCAAAAGTGTCCAGTGTCCACTAGTGTGTGCAGAAATTCAAAATCTCCCTTATCCTGTAGTCACTTTTTTCACACCTGTGCCATCGAGCCTGTGACATAGCGCTCTGATATTCAGTGGGCCTCACACAATCCAAAAGTGTCCAGTGTCCACTAGTGTGTGCAGAAATTCAAAATCTCCCTTATCCTGTAGTCACTTTTTTCACACCTGTGCCATCGAGCCTGTGACATAGCGCTCTGATATTCAGTGGGCCTCACACAATCCAAAAGTGTCCAGTGTCCACTAGTGTGTGCAGAAATTCAAAATCTCCCTTATCCTGTAGTCACTTTTTTCACACCTGTGCCATCGAGCCTGTGACATAGCGCTCTGATATTCAGTGGGCCTCACACAATCCAAAAGTGTCCAGTGTCCACTAGTGTGTGCAGAAATTCAAAATCTCTGTGATCCTGTAGTCACTTTTTTCACACCTGTGCCATCGAGCCTGTGACATAGCGCTCTGATATTCAGTGGGCCTCACACAATCCAAAAGTGTCCAGTGTCCACTAGTGTGTGCAGAAATTCAAAATCTCTGTGATCCTGTAGTCACTTTTTTCACACCTGTGCCATCGAGCCTGTGACATAGCGCTCTGATATTCAGTGGGCCTCACACAATCCAAAAGTGTCCAGTGTCCACTAGTGTGTGCAGAAATTCAAAATCTATGTGATCCTGTAGTCACTTTTTTCACACCTGTGCCATCGAGCCTGTGACATAGCGCTCTGATATTTAGTGGGCCTCACACAATCCAAAAGTGTCCAGTGTCCACTAGTGTGTGCAGAAATTCAAAATCTCCCTTATCCTGTAGTCACTTTTTTCACACCTGTGCCATCGAGCCTGTGACATAGCGCTCTGATATTCAGTGGGCCTCACACAATCCAAAAGTGTCCAGTGTCCACTAGTGTGTGCAGAAATTCAAAATCTCCCTTATCCTGTAGTCACTTTTTTCACACCTGTGCCATCGAGCCTGTGACATAGCGCTCTGATATTCAGTGGGCCTCACACAATCCAAAAGTGTCCAGTGTCCACTAGTGTGTGCAGAAATTCAAAATCTCCCTTATCCTGTAGTCACTTTTTTCACACCTGTGCCATCGAGCCTGTGACATAGCGCTCTGATATTCAGTGGGCCTCACACAATCCAAAAGTGTCCAGTGTCCACTAGTGTGTGCAGAAATTCAAAATCTCCCTTATCCTGTAGTCACTTTTTTCACACCTGTGCCATCGAGCCTGTGACATAGCGCTCTGATATTCAGTGGGCCTCACACAATCCAAAAGTGTCCAGTGTCCACTAGTGTGTGCAGAAATTCAAAATCTCCCTTATCCTGTAGTCACTTTTTTCACACCTGTGCCATCGAGCCTGTGACATAGCGCTCTGATATTCAGTGGGCCTCACACAATCCAAAAGTGTCCAGTGTCCACTAGTGTGTGCAGAAATTCAAAATCTCCCTTATCCTGTAGTCACTTTTTTCACACCTGTGCCATCGAGCCTGTGACATAGCGCTCTGATATTCAGTGGGCCTCACACAATCCAAAAGTGTCCAGTGTCCACTAGTGTGTGCAAAAATTCAAAATCTCTGTGATCCTGTAGTCACTTTTTTCACACCTGTGCCATCAAGCCTGTGACATAGCGCTCTGATATTCAGTGGGCCTCACACAATCCAAAAGTGTCCAGTGTCCACTAGTGTGTGCAGAAATTCAAAATCTCCCTTATCCTGTAGTCACTTTTTTCACACCTTTGCCATCGAGCCTGTGACCTAGCGCTCTGATATTCAGTGGGCCTCACACAATCCAAAAGTGTCCAGTGTCCACTAGTGTGTGCAGAAATTCAAAATCTCTGTGATCCTGTAGTCACTTTTTTCACACCTGTGCCATCGAGCCTGTGACATAGCGCTCTGATATTCAGTGGGCCTCACACAATCCAAAAGTGTCCAGTGTCCACTAGTGTGTGCAGAAATTCAAAATCTCCCTTATCCTGTAGTCACTTTTTTCACACCTGTGCCATCGAGCCTGTGACATAGCGCTCTGATATTCAGTGGGCCTCACACAATCCAAAAGTGTCCAGTGTCCACTAGTGTGTGCAGAAATTCAAAATCTCCCCTGTCCTATAGACACCTTGTACCTTGTTTTACATTACTATATAGTTTGTTGGATTTTGTCTACATTTCTACAAAAAATGAGGAAGGCTGGTGGAAGAGGCCGTGGAATTGGGCGGGGGTTGGCAGCTGGTAATGATGGTGTTGGTGGTGGATCTGATGGTAGTGGCAAGAGCAAAATAGGACCGAATGCAGGAGGTGTTGAGCCTGCGTCATCGTCTGGCTCCATAAGGCTTCGAAGGCTTAGTTTTCTAGGAGTTGGCAAACCGCTTTTAAAGCCAGAGCATCAGGAAAAAGTTTTGTCTTACATTGCTGACTCAGCCTCCAGCTCTATCGCCTCCTCTTCTGAAGTTGTAAAAAGTAAAAGCACTGAGTCGTCATTGGAGGCTCATGTTCATGAACCACACCTTTCCTTGTGTCCTTCACCACAACCAAGATTGAAGGATGACGCAGGCCATACTACTGATTACTCCATGGAGCTGTTTTCACATACCATGCCTGGATTATCAAGTGAAATGGTGAATTACCCAGGCCAAGATGAATCTGACATGGAGTGCACTGATGCACAGCCGCTGATAGATGATTCTGCTGGTACATTCACTCAGAGCACTACATTGTCCTCGCAGTGTACAGAGCCAGATTCTGACCCTGATGAGACTCAGGTGCCCCTTCCCGCACACTATACCACCATACACGGTGACACAGAGGAAGGTGCACATGACATTGAAGAGGAGGTGATGGATGACCCAGTTGTTGACCCAGATTGGCATCCATTGGGGGAAGAGGGTGCTGCTTCCAATAGCTCAGATGAGGAGCATCCACAGCAGACATCGTCATCGCAACAGCTGTTATCTGGCAGGCCCGGAGCACTCCAAAGACAGGTTCCAAAAATCAAAAGAGTTGCTGGACAGCTTGTCCAGAGGGTTAAAAGATCACAGCGTGCTAGGCCGCAAAATGTCTGCCAAAGTAGGAAGAGTGCAGTGTGGCACTTTTTTTAACAATATCCTCATGATCAGGCCAAGGTTATCTGTAAGAAGTGCGCAAAGACCTTTAGCCGAGGGAAAAATCTGAAAAATTTGAATACCAGTTGCATGCTTAGACATTTAACCACCATGCACTTGCAAGCGTGGACACAACACCAAACCTCAAGTGCCACATGTGCAACTGATCACAAAGAAGGTAGTCAGCAACGCTACATTGTTTCCCCCACTGTAAGCCCACCGGTTAGCACAGCAGCAAATGTTGAGGTGTCGTTGCAAGGCCACAGCAGTCAGGGAATCCCACTGTTATATCAACGAGATACTGAATCTAGGCCATCAGAAAGAACACCAACTCCATCACCATCATCAACCCTCTCTCAGTCCGCCCTGTCCACCGCTACTTCCACCATATGCAGCTCTCAAGTCCAGCTCACCCTCCCAGACCCTATGAGTAGGTCAAGAAAGTACTCAGTCTCTCATTCGCGTACACTGGGTTTGAACGCCCACATTGCCAAACTAATCTCGTTTGAGATGATGCAATATCGGTTGGTGGAAAGCGCAGCTTTCTGCGAACTCATGGCCTATGCAGTACCACGCTATGACCTACCCAGTCGCCACTTCTTCTCTCGCAAAGCCATCCCAGCCCTCCACCATCATGTAAAAGACCGCATTGTCCATGCACTCAAGCAGTCAGTGAGTGGAAAGGTGCACCTCACAACTGATGCATGGTCCAGTCGGCATGGCCAGGGCCGTTACGTGTCAATCACTGCTCACTGGGTTAATGTGGTGGATGCAGGGTCCACAGGGGACAGCGGTGGTGGGACAGTGCTGCCTAGCCCACGGTATAGGAAACAGTTGGCTGTAGGCGTTCGACCCTCCTCCTCCTCCAGAAGCGAAAGCTCGTCCACAGAGCGCAGTCGTACGAGCACTCCATCTGCAGCTGCCAATGTTGCACACGAGGTGTCCCCCTATCGAGCAGCTAGTGGAAAGCGTCAGCAGGCTGTGTTGCAGATGATGTGTTTGGGCGACAGACACACCGCCGAGGTGCTGGCCGAGTACTTGAAGCGACAAACTGAGTCATGGCTGGACAGTGTACATCTTGAGGCAGGCAAGGTAGTTAGTGATAACGGCCGTAATTTTGTGGCAGCCATAGCCCTTTTAAAACTCAGCCACATACCTTGCTTGGCTCACACCTTGAACCTGGTGGTGCAGTGCTTCCTCAAAAATTATCCGGAGTTAACAGCCCTGCTCCAGAAGGTGCGAAGACTGTGCGCACACATCCGCCGGTCGCCTGTACACTCCGTTCGTATGCAGAAGCTGCAGCGATTGCTCCACCTTCCCAACCACCGCCTCATTATCGACATTGCAACAAGATGGAACTCCACCCTGCACATGGTGGAGCGGCTGTGCGAGCAGAGGCAGGCCATAATGCATTTGTGGGAGGATACACGGCCAGGCACTTTGAGAGCAGACATGGAGTTGACAGGTGTACAGTGGTCGAAGCTGAAAGACCTCTGTAAAGTCCTTCAGTGTTTTGAGGAATGCACACGGCTGGTAAGCGCAGACGACGCCATCCTAAGCATGAGCATCCCACTTATGCGTCTGCTCATGCAAACTTTGACGCACCTTAAGGAGCAGGCGTCTGCAGCCAATGTTGATGAGGAGGAAGAGGATGAGGGAATCCTTGATGACATTCAGCCATTGTCTGCTCAGGGACCTCTCCTGGACGAGGTGGAGGAAGAAGAGGAGGAGGAAGAGGATGATGATGATGGGGATGATTACTTAGGGGAGGAGGATGCATCTCGTGGGGCAAGTGAAAATGTTGGCGTTGCAAGGTCTGGTACAGGGTTTGTGCATGACTGGAGGGATGTGGATTTGTCAGAAAGTGCTCCTCCAACCAGCACTCGCAGTGCATCATTGACACCGGGAACATTGGCCCACATGTCAGATTATGCCTTGCAGATCCTAAAAAGGGACCCCCGCATTGCCAAAATGATGAATGATGACGACTACTGGTTGGCCAGCATCCTGGATCCACGCTATAAAGGCAAATTACAAAACATCATGCCACAGGAGAATCTTGACCTAATATTGGCTAATAAGCAAGCAACTCTGGTAAATCAGTTGCTTGAGGCATTCCCAGCACACAGCAGCGGTGATGGTTCTCACACGAGCCGTACGGGCCGGGGGCAGCTTGGCAGAGGTGTTCATGGTGCACACAGCAGAAGTGGCGTTGGAGACAGGGGTTTCATGACAATGTTGTGGACTGATTTTTCAAGTACCGCTCACACAACTGGTAATACTGCATCGATGGAAAGTGACAGGAGACAGCAGTTGTCAACAATGGTTACAAACTACTTTTCCTCCCATATCAATGTTCTCCCACACAGGTCATTCCTCTTTGACTATTGGGCCGCTAAACTGGACACCTGGCCTGAATTGGCACAATATGCCTTACAGGAGCTCGCTTGCCCAGCTGCAAGTGTGCTATCGGAAAGAGTCTTCAGTGCAGCTGGATCAATCCTGACAGAAAAAAGGACCCGTCTGTCAACCCAAAATGTGGATGATCTAACCTTCATTAAAATGAACCATGCATGGGTTTCCAAGGATTTTGTCCCACCTTCCCCTGATGACACATAGGGTGACAGAAAAATGGCTTGCTTTGGTCCACCTCTTCCTGGGACTTGACCTATTTCGCCTTTTGCATCAGCTGAATGTCTAGCATCAACATATGCCACTTTCTAAAACTCCCTAACTGTGCTGCCTCCCCCCCATGGCCGGGGTCACCACCTAGCGCACGACACCGTGCGAGTGCTGTTGCCCTGGACAGGTGGGTAGGCCGACTCTTGGGCGCGGGCACTGGCACAGGGTCCCTCATAGTGCAATCAAGTGTCTCTGACGGTGGTGGTGCACACCCGTCGTCAGACACATCGCCATACTATGAGGGGCCCAGTGCCAGTACCGACGCCCACGAGTGGGCCCCCCTTGCTTGGGCAGGGCCCCAGCATTTGCAATCTTTACCTCTCCCTGCTCCTCCGCTGTGTAGTCTGGGCCGTCAAATCCATACTGTGCCTGACACCGTCTGAGCCTGCCTCCTGATGTATAGACATATATTTTGAATGTGTACGCTATCCATACATGTTATCCGGGGATACGGTACCCTTTCTCACCTTTGTGCAATCACGTGCAATCCATACTGGGCCTAACACCGTCTGAGCCTGCCTCCTGATGTATAGACATATATTTTGAATGTGTACGCTATCCATACATGTTATCCGGGGATACGGTACCCTTTCTCACCTTTGTGCAATCACGTGCAATCCATACTGGGCCTAACACCATCTGAGCCTGCCTCCTGATGTATAGACATATATTTTGAATGTGTACGCTATCCATACATGTTATCCGGGGATACGGTACCCTTTCTCACCTTTGTGCAATCACGTGCAATCCATACTGGGCCTAACACCATCTGAGCCTGCCTCCTGATGTATAGACATATATTTTGAATGTGTACGCTATCCATACATGTTATCCGGGGATACGGTACCCTTTCTCACCTTTGTGCAATCATGTGCAAGACATACTGGGCCTAACACCATCTGAGCCTGCCTCCTGATGTATAGACATATATTTTGAATGTATACGCTATCCATACATGTTATCCGGGGATACGGTACCCTTTCTCACCTTTGTGCAATCACATGCAAGCCATACTGGGCCTAACACCGTCTGAGCCTGCCTCCTGATGTATTGACATATATTTTGAATGTGTACGCTATCCATACATGTTATCCGGGGATACGGTACCCTTTCTCACCTTTGTGCAATCACGTGTAATCCATACTGGGCGTGAGAACGGCTGGCGAGCTGTTAAGCAAGCTACAGCACCTGTGGTTTGCACACGTAAGTTTTTCATTTTTTCAGGAATGACGGTTAGGCCTAATTCCGGAACTGCGGTTGACCTGCACTTACTGGGAAATCATCGTTCGCGGGTAATAATTGTAATCAGTGATCCCCATCACTAACGTTGTTCAGCGGGTTATCTGCACCTGTAAGCGACAAACGCTGGCCTTTTCAGTGTAGCGCACATGCAGCCATGGACATGTAAGGGCATGACACACCAGTTATTGGCCAATCTCATGTGCCAGAGCCTCACGTGTCCCTCTAGTAAGCCGGACTCGGACCGCGGGGCATGACGGAGTCTCGTTTGTTAACGGAATTAAGCTTGCAATGTGTGCATCTTTTCTGTAGCTGGCATGGTTGAGGTTTCCCAGGTGGAGTCGAATTTAACCATAGGCTCCACTCCTGGTGGTGCCCTTCTGGACATTCCTTTAAGGTTCAGCTTTGCAACCATACTGCCCACGTAAAACAAACACTTTGCCTTCATGAACGCTGTTTGGAGGGTCATGACTCGTGGGAATAACGCCGCCCAATCAGTTAACCTGCTAGAGAGATCCTTCGTTGCTCCCAAGCATGACATCACACTCCCTAGGAGGAAGGTAATGCCACTGTGGCGACCGTACTCCTGGGGGCGACACAAGTGCACTGATGCCCAGCCACTGCTCGATGAATCTGCTGGTACATTGACCCAGACCACTACATTCCCCTCGCACGCTACACGGCCTGAATCTGACCCTGATGAAACTCAGGTTACCCTTCCCATATACAGTTCCATCTTACACTGTGACAAAGAGGAAGCTGCAGATGAAAGTGCAGGTTCGGCCCACCCGCCATCAGACACACCACCGTACTATCAGGGGCCCTGTGCCAGTGCCGTCGCCAACGAGTGGGCCCCCCCTGCTTGCTCAGGATCACAGCACTTGCAAGGTTGAAATACTGTGCAGTGAGATGGAAGATGGGGACGACGAGGAGTCCAGACTAGTACAGGGATTCCCTAGCGAGGAGACTTATTTGATTGTTTTCAATGTTGGGACAGCAATTTTTGGGGAGCACTATACTCTGGAGAATGATAGATGGGGCCCACCATACACTGGAACATTCCAAAGGTGGACATCAGACACTGGAGCAGCATTTACAGGGCCCATTATACACTAGAGCATTAGAAATGGGGCCCATTATGTTTGGAGCATTATTTGGGCCCATAAGACAGTGGAGCTTCATCCATGGGGACCAACATATACTGTAGCATTATGTGGAGCTCATCATATACTGTTTCAAACATTATATGGGACCAATGATTCTGTATGGAGAAATAGATGGGCCTCGTCATGAGATGTAAAAAGTGAAGTATTTTTCATTGTACTATACCGCTATTTCTCTGCCGTATCGGAGCATGATGAGTTGTGGTATGTGTTAAAGGGGCGCTCTTTCGCCCAGGGCACATGAAAACCTGGAGCCAGCCCTAGCCCCCCACAACTTTAGCCAAATAACCCCCATTTTTCAGTGCGTAACTTGTATTATGAAGTTAATTAAGGTTGACAAGCTTAAGTAAGAAGAATTGATGCTTTTGGCATTCAAATGGGCACTGTAGGTGTGTTTCCTGTCCTCCTCTCACTGCCGACTTTTATTCCCCATTGACTTACATTGGGTTTCGTGTTTCGGGACGACCCCGACTTTTCCCTATAATCGGCCGATCTTGCTCGACCCGACTTTTGGAAAAGTCGGGTTTCACGAAACGAAACTCGACCCTAAAAAAACAAAAGTCGCTCAACTCTAATCATGACTAAATGTTGAGTTCTCAGTTTAAATATAGGCTAAAATCTTGGGGATATGTCCGTAAGTGTATTGGGGCCAAATCAGTTCTCATATTTTGCACTGATGAGGGCCAATAGCCTGAAACACCATGTCTCTAAATTGAGATTCTGATTTGGCTTTTATCCTAAGTCATATTTCAAGACTCTTTAACGGGTCGATTGCGACTTGGAGGATTGCTGCTTCCAACAGGTGGCGCTGCAGAGTTCAAATCCTCTCCCTCTCTGAAGAGGCAATTTATATATAATCTGTTCATTTATGCATACTTGCACAACCAATTGGTGCAATTAACTGTTTCTTTACTTAAAGGGAATCTATCATCAGGATTTTGCTATCTCAACTGATAGCAGAATAATTTAGAGAAAGAAGCCCTGATTCTAGCTATGTATCACTTAGTTTACTGGGTGCAGTAGTTATGGTACGTACAATCAGAGTCTTTAGATGCAGCATGTAGCAGAGCTGAGAAGGCTAACTCCGCCCACACAACAGCTTTCTGTGTACATTGTATGTTAGTAATAAGCTGCTAATCACTGGTAGGAGTGTGGTTGGCCCAAGATGCACAAGAGTACCAGTCCAGGCAATGATAGTCTCCTGCTGATAAAACACTCATTGTATTGCAACACCAGCACACAGGCTAATAAGTGACATCACTGAAATCAGTGTCTCCCCTTTAATAAGATGTGTAGTAGAAAGGTTTACAAAAACAATAATCTTCAGAAAGGCTAATTTCCATTGGCTGAGAGATGATCTTATTTCCATAAACTGACAGTGTCCTTAAAATTTAAAGTAAAAAATTAAAGTACACAAAGGAAACAGAACACTTTTATAAGGTCCTGAAAACAAAATATATCTAATTGGAGGAAACAAGTTATAGATAGGAGAAAACCACTGTGGCTAAATAGAGCTGTAAGTGGGCAAAATAAACAAAAGGAAATTGTTTAGAGACTTAACGCAAGAGGGTAGTGACGAGGCATTAAATAATTATAGAGAGAAAAATAAATTGTGTAAAAAGCAAATCAAGGCAGCAAAGATTGAGATATGGAGACTCTGCCATAGGAAGTAAACATAATTAAAAAAATATTCTTCAACTACATAAAGACTAAGAAACTTAAAAATAATAGCTTCAACTATAACTCCTTCAAAAATAATGGGTTACATTTTGGAAGAATTACAGGGAAAGATCTCATCTTCTTCCAAATTATCTTCTTATTTCTTTTTAATTATCATCTGCTTCCTATTAAATGCCTGATGTCATGAACAAGCATAAATTGTCCATTAAAAGTCACCTCCTTTATTCAGAAGAAAGTACAGCATCAAAAACATTAGAGTAGAGAAATACCCTGGGTCTGGATGACATACGCCCCTGATTATTCGAGGAATTAAGTAAGCACAGTGATAGATCGTTATTTCTATCAGGTAAAAATTCCATCGATCGAGCATCAGGGTGCTCGGATACGCTCAATACTTGTTCGAGTATCGCGGGTGTTCGAGCACCTTGCTCGAGTCTCCACCCCGCATGTTTCACAGCTGTTAGCCAATAAACATGCAGAGATTGTCTGCCTGGCTATTGGGCCCTTCCCAGCCTGAAAATACAAGCCCTCAGCCATCCCAGAATTGACAAATCATATTAGCCAATGGTAGGTGGGGTTCATTTGTCAAAAATCACAGCTGTCATAAACCCCTGGGGTTAGTAATGGAAACATGCCTATCAGACACCCCTATTACTAACCTGGTAATAAAAAATAAAAACACACACAGAAAAAACAGATTATTTCCATAAAGGATGCCTGAAAGTCATAAAAAGACAGACACTTCCTCGTTCACCAATTAATTACCTACAATTTTGCTACGCAAGTCCGATGTAGTCCACGTTCCTCAAATCTGTATCCGGCATCTATGTACCGTATAGCAGTAAAGTGACTGCTATTCAGAGGCACCAGGTAGTGACTACGATGTTCATAAGAGAAGCTGGGTCTCACTGCGAGACCTGGTGACAATGATGAGCATATCTTTCTTTGAGCACTTGAGAAAGCTTCTTTGAATATTTCTTCTCAGAGGATGTTCAGAACGGCAAACAGGCTAACAGTCTCAACAGTCTAACTTAACCCCTTAACATCCGCCGATACGCCTTTTAACGGAGGTAGTTAAGGGTACTTAAACCACAGCGCCGTTAATTCACAGTGCTGTGGAAAAAGTGTATAGTGCTCCCCAGAGTTGGATTTTCTCTGGAGTCTCTGCTGCCAGGGGTAGCCGAGACACCAGAGAACATGATTCTGGTTGGATTTTACCGACCCCACTTTTGTCATCGCCGTTATTAACTGTATTTTGCATTTACTTTCTCTCTCCTCTGATGTGATCGCACATCAGAGAGAGAATTATGGTCGCCAATCCCCCCAGTAGCTCCCGGTGGTCCTCGGGCCCTCCTGCATCCTCCGGTGGGCGCCGCCATCTTCATCCGGGAAGAAAATGGCGGGCGTTTGCGCAGTGCGCCCGCCAAATCTGCCGGCCAGCAGATTCCATTCATTCATTACAGGTACAGTTTGATCACTGTGATAAATCCTATCACAGTGCTCAAAATAAAAAAAATAGTACATAACCACCCTTATCACCCCCTTAGTTAGGGAAATATAATGAAATAAAGAAAATATATTTATTTTCATTTTTCCGTTAGTGTTAGAATTAGGGTTGGAAATAGAGTTAGGGTTGGAATTAGGGTTAGGGTTGGAATTAGGGTTAAGATTATGGTTAAGGTTGGGGATTAGGGTTAGGGTTAGGGTTGGGATTAGGGTTTGGGGTGTGTTGGGGTTAGGAATGGAGCTAGAATTGAGGGGTTTCAACCATTTAGGCACATCAGGGGGTCTCCAAACGTGACATGGCGCCACCACTGATTCCAGCCAAGTTTGCATTCAAAAAGTCAAATGGTGCTCCCTCCCTTCCGAGCCCAGACGTGTGCCCAAACACTGGTTTACCCCAACATATAGGGCACCAGCGTATTCAGGACAAATTGCACACCAACTTTGGGGGTCTAATTTCTCCTGTTACCTTTGGGAAAATAAAAAAATTGGGGGCTAAAAAATCACTTTTGTGAAAAAAAATTATTTTTTATTTTCACGGCTCTGCGTAATAAACTTCGGTGAAGCAATTGGAGGTTCAAAGTGCTCACCACACATCTAGGTAAGCTCCTCGGGGGATCTAGTTTTCAAAATGGGTTCACTTGTGGGGAGTTTCTACTGTTTAGGGTTTTTACTGTTTGGTTCTGAAGTAAAATGTAAAAAAAAGTTACATGTTAATTTTTTCCTTCCACATTGCTTCAGTTCCAAATATGATGTGGGCCCTAAAAAAATGGTTTTGTAAATTTTGTTGTAAAAATGAGAAATCGCTGGTCAACTTTTAACTCTTATAAGTTCCTAACAAAAAAAAATTTGGGTTCCAAAATTGTGCTGATGTAAAACATACATGTGTGAAATGTTATTTATTTATGAAGTATTTTTTGCGACATATCTCTCTGATTTAAGGGCATAAAAATTAAAAGTTTGAAAATTGCAAAATTTTTAACAATATTCACCATATTTCCATTTTTTTTCATAAGTAAATGCAAGTCATATCGAAGAAATTTTACCACTAACATGAAGTAAAATATTTCACGAAAAAAGATTCTCAGAATCAGCGGGATCCGTTAAAGCGTTCCAGAGTTATAACCTCATAAAGTGACAGTGGTCAGAATTGTAAAAATTGGCCTGGTCATTAAGCTGCAAATTGGCTCCGTCACTAAGGGGTTAAAGGGGTATTCCCATCTCCAAGATCCTATCCCAATATGTAGTAGGTGTAATAATAATAATATTATAAAATACCTCCAATTGCAATATAGTTTTTTTTTATTCGCTATGACTCTTTCCTCATGTGCAGGCATTGCAGGACCTTAGGTATCTATAGTTACTACCACTAGCAACTAGCTAACGGTCACTTTATCTGTGGTCACACGTACTCAGCCACTCATCACTTATGTCATTCAGAGGTTCTCATAAACATACATACAAGGATTTACACAGCAGGCCTACTGTACATAGAAATTAGCACAACTTATGAAAACTGCAGCAGTGTCCACTGACACTCCGAAAACGCCAAAGCCAATTACAAAAACATAAAACACAGAAACGCAGCCCTGTACAATGTACTTCCAATCCAAAATGACCAAAGGACCAAACAACAAAACTGCACAGAGTCTGTCCCAGCTCTGCACTGCACAATACACAACCAGTTAGTATATATTGACAGATAATACAGATAACAATGATCATCTTACGAACACAAACAGCCAAAAATCGCAAAACTCACTGGTGATATTGGTTCTTTGAACCGTGTTCGCAGCCTTTACCCAGAGATATGGAGAGATCCAGAAGAGAGATTGCAAGTGCAAAACAAAGTGTAAGAATAAAATTTCCTACCTAGCTGCAGCTAGGACTTTCACGTCCATTCTCCCAGGAAACTCCCACATATGGATTTCGAATAGGCTGGTTAACATGGCTTCGCGTTGGGCGCCAAAACTGTTGTAAATGTTTGCGTTCTGACCCAAAGTCAGAAATGAAAGATCACCAGTGAGGCCAAATTAAGAGGTTACGCCCCAGATAATGAACTCGGAGAAAAGCATGCACACACGTTGTGAGCAAATCACTTTCTTAATTTTATGAAAACAAGCCAGTATTTTATACCATTTACAGCAAATGTAACTCAATGTAATTCATGTAGCCCCACCCCGTTACCCAGGGTCATGCTTTATTTACCATATGCCTAGAACATGTTGTTGCTGACTATTGAAAACATATAAGATAAGAAGTATAAAATCATTGAATAGGAGACTACAAGACTATTACATTATAAGAACAAATTCTAGTAAGTTCTAGCAAGAGAAGCAAGAGAAGGAAAAGCATTAACCCTTCTATATCACCTACAAGACGCAAAACAGCACAGAGACAAGCCTCAAAACTTCTGGAACAAGGTAATTTGGAGTGATGAGACCAAAATTGAACTTTATGGCCACAACCATAAACGTTACATTTGGAGAAAGGTCACCAAGGCCTATGATGAAAGGAACACCATTCCTACTGTAAAGTACGGAAGTGGATCTCTGATGTTTTGGGAATGCGTGAGCTACAAAGGCACAGAATACTTGGTCAAAGTAGAAGTAAAGATGAATGCAGCACGTTATCATCAAGGAGGAGGTAAATTTGCAATCATCTGCCCAGAAGCTGGGACGTATATGCCATTGTAGCGGTGATTGTTGCTGTAAAATTCACATGTAGACTGCTATTGTCAATGATGTATCAAATTAGTCAGTAATGTGTTTTATATAAAACAATGTTGTTTTTTATTTATCAATCCATAATGTATTGAATAGCAGCTTCTATAGACTAGATCTACATTTCATCATGTCTTTATTGTCACAAAAACTACTAAAATACACTCCAATTTTTCAGAAGTTGAAGAGAAGATATGTTATAAACTTCATTAAGAAAAACTGGACTGCATTATATTATGAAGAGTCCAAAATATATTATTTAATGCTGGAGATATAATACGTATTATTAGCATTATATTAGGCTCATACAGTGCTTTTTACTGGATGAATTATAGACATCATTTTCTGCCAAATAGCAGTGTTCATCATTTCTCATGCTGCTTAGAACTTACAGACCTTGGAAATGTGATAAAATTATTATTTTTTTTAATGAACATACTGCTATTAGTGTGTGAATTAACACAGTTCCTATAGGTGTCTGGCTTGTGAATTGTTGCATTAAACAAAATTTCTGTTTCTGGCCAAGTCCAAGTCAATGTCATTTTTTTTTCTTTCTTTTTTTTAATTCCCCAGCTCTTTGCTGTGTGAATGAAAGCTTTAGAAGAAAATTAAAGGCTTAATTTAAATCTTTGATAAAAAAAAAAATTAGACCCCAACATGAGTGTTGGAAATGTAGATTCACAGACTGGTTATCTTGGTGAGAGATAAATGAAATGTTATCTGTGGCGATAGCAACTAAATGTTTAAATTTTGTAGTTATTTATTTTACTTACGGTATTTTTAGTTATTTATATAGCACCATTTATTCCACAGCGCTTTACAGACATTTTTGGCACTGTCCCCATTGGGGCTCACAATCTAGATTCCCTAGCAGTAAGTCTTTGGAATGTGGAAGGAAACAAGAGAACCTGGAGGAAACCCAGGCAAACAAGGGGAGAATATATACACTCCTTGCAGATGTTGTCCTTGGAGGGATTTGAACCCAGGGCCCCAGCGCTGCAAGGCTAGCCACTGAGCCACCATAAATGCAGGTTAATTGGCATCTCCATACCATCATTGTACTTGATCTACAAAACTGCATAATAAAATCAAACGAACCAAATGTTCAAAATGTTTTTCTAAATTGCTTTTATTCTTTACAGCAATAGAAAACAGTCTATGTGACTGCAGACTTATGAATCCTCCCAGAGCACTGTCTGGATTTGCCATTATCTGCCCCGGGGAACAGTGGTCACGTACACTCCTGGGCAGAAACCATCTAGTGGAGGCCGTCTCTCTCAATACGCTTGTATTGAGCAAGGGTACCCCCACTAGATGGGTTTTTCCCAGGAAAATGCAAATCACATTGTTGAACGCTGTTCCCAGGGCAGAAGAGAGTGTGCGCTTGAGGATTCACAAGTCTGCAGTCACACATTTTAGACCGGACAACCCTTTTAAAAAGTCAGCCACATGCACAGGTGGAGAATTATGCAGACACCATGCAGTGATATTGCTTGAGAAAGGGGTCCACCCCAAAAGCTGTCCACATGCCTATCTCCAGGAGAAGGTCAAAGACCAAGAAGCTTGGCAAGGAGTGGGGACTGTTGAGGGATTTGGATGTTTTTGGTTTTTTTTAATAGTAGTATTAGGAGCACTGTGTAATTGTATAAGAGGACATTATCAAGAAATGAGGGGTACATAGGGGAGATTATTAATATATGTGGGCCACATAGTGGGACATTATTACTCTATGGGATTGAAAAAGGGCGATATTACTACTATATCAGGGCTACAAAGCAGGACATTACACCAGTATGGGAGCATAATAGATGTTCAATACTAGTTTATTTCGGCTTAAAAGGGATGTAAGCATTTCTATCTTATGTGGGACATATAGGAGAACATCACTTCCGCATTGTATTTTATTTTTGGGATTTTTTTTATTTTACTGTTAATGTGGGGGAAAAAAGGAGGCACTGTTACTGTAAAATTCTGTAAAATGTGGGGAGGGTGCTCTACACAGGATCAGACATTATCAATGCTATACTTTGAACGCCACTGAGTCCAAACAATCAGAGCAACATGGGGGTGGGGCTAGCATCAGCAACTGGCGCATCCGGGCAAGTGCCGGGACCCTGAGCAGGCGGGAGCCCACTCGTCATCGGAGACACCGATGCAATTTGGGGACCCGATGCCTGTGCCACTGCCAGCACCCGCTGCTTGCTCAGGGCCCCGATACTTGCAGTACTTACCTCCCCCCATTCCACCGCTGCAGCGTCTTCTGCGCCTTCTGACTGTGACGCTCAAGCCAGAGGGGCAGTGACGTCACTATAGTGCGCTCTCTACTCTGAACAGTCACAGTGCAGAGAACCTGAAGACGGTCACACTGAGTAGTCCGGAGCAGAGATGCGGCCAGTGAGAAGAGGTGACTATTTAAATTTTTTTATGTTTGGAGCAATATATGGGGTCCATAATATACTGTAAAATTATATGGGGCCCATCATATACTGGAGCATTATATGGGTTCCATCATATACTGGAGCATCATGTGGGGCCCATTATATACAGTATGGAGCATCATGTGGGGACCATTGTATACTGGAGCATCGTATGAGGCCAATCATATATGATGCATTATATGGGGCCCATCATATATGGGTGCATTATACTATACAAGCCTATGGGGAGTGCATGATACTATACAGGCCTATGGAGAATGCATTATGCCATACAGACCTATGGGGAATGCGTCACACTATACAGGCCTATGGGGATTGCATGATATTATATAAGCCTATGGGGAATGCATTATACTATACAGTCCTATGGTGAGTGCATGATACTATACAAGCCTATGGGGAATGCATTATACTATACAGGCCAATGGGGAATGCATTATACTATACAGGACTATGGGAGTGCATTATACTATATTGAGGACTATCTGGTACATAATGGTATATGGAGGCTATCTAGGGCGCTATCATACAGTGTGTCGATTACAGTGAGGGAGCAATCATACAGTGTTGGAGCCATCATACAGTGTGGGGGCTACTAAGGGGTCAGTACGCTGTGTGGGTGGTACTATACAGTGAGGGGGCATTATACTGTGTATAAGAGAGCATCACACTGTGTATAGGGGAGCTGTACAGGGGGGAGACTCAGGACATTTTTCAATGTTAAGTGGGCACTTATTGTTATAGGGGAACTCAGTTTACTGAGCCTATCAAAGGAGCACACAGGGCATTATTACTGTCTAGGGCGCAAAATATGAGCACTGTTTTCTAGGGCACTTGTGCCCAGCATTACTATATTCTAGAGAGTTGCTTTAGAATTTATATGACACAAAGAATCACACAGTAGGTGTAGTAATAGGGACACATACTGCAACAGCGGCTCAGCATTGGTGTATCAGCAGGATTATTATTATTACTAGATGGTGACCCGATTCTAACGCATCGGTATTCTAGAATATATATGCAGTTTATTTTTGAAGATTTAATAATAATGCAATAATGCACCCCCCAATCCTGATATGTATGGTTCTCTCACCCCCAATCCTGATATGCATGCTACCCCTCAACCCCCTATCCTGGTATGCATGGTCCCCTGACCCCCCAATCCTGGAATGCATGGTCCTCTCACCCCCCAATCCTGGTATGCATGGTCCTCTCACCTCTCTTTCCTGGTATGCATGGTCTTCTTACTCCCCTTTCGGGGTATGCATGGTCCCCTCACCCCCCAATCCTGAAATGCATGGTCCTCTCACCCCCCAATCCTGGTATGCATGGTCCTCTCACCCCCCAATCCTGGTATGCATGGACCTCTTACACCCCTTTCGGGGTATGCATGGTCCCCTCACCCCCCTTTCTTGGTATGCATGGTCCTCTCACACCCCAATCCTGGTATGTATGCTCACCATCACCCCCCCTTTTTTGGTATACATGGTCCCCTCACCCCTCTTTCTTGTTATGCATGGTCCCCTCATCCCCCAATCCTGGTATGCATGGTCCCCTCACCCCCCTTTCCTGATATGCATGGTCCCCTCACCCCCAATCCTGGAATGCATGGTCCTCTCACCCCCCAATCCTGGTATGCACGGTCCCCTCACCCCCCTTTCCTGATATGCATGGTCCCCTCACCCCCCTTTCTTGGTATGCATGGTCCTCTCACACCCCAATCCTGGTATGTATGCTCACCATCACCCCCCCTTTTTTGGTATACATGGTCCCCTCACCCCTCTATCTTGTTATGCATGGTCCTCTCATCCGCCAATCCTGGTATGCATGGTCCCCTCACCCCCCTTTCCTGATATGCATGGTCCCCTCACCCCCAATCCTGGAATGCATGGTCCTCTCACCCCCCAATCCTGGTATGCACGGTCCCCTCACCCCCCTTTCCTGATATGCATGGTCCCATCACCCCCCAATCCTGGTATGCATGGTCCTCTTACCTCCATTTCCTGGTATGCATGGTCCCCTCACCCCCCTTTCGTGGTATGCATGGTCTCCTCACCCCCCTTTCCTGGTATGCATGGTCCCCTCACCCCCCTTTTTTGGTATGCATGGTCCCCTCACCCCCCTTTTGTGGTATGCATGGTCCCCTCACCCCCTATCCTGGTATGCATGGTCCCCTCACCCCCCTTTCTTGGTATGCATGGTCCCCTCATCCCCCAATCCTGGTATGCATGGTCCACTCAACCCCCTATCCTGGTATTCATGGTCCCCTCACCCCCCAATCCTGGTATGCATGGTCCCCTCACCCCCCAATCCTGGTATGCATGGTCCCCTCAACCCCCTATCCTGTTATGCATGGTCCCCTCACCCCTCAATCCTGGTATGCATGGTCCCCTCACCCCTCAATCCTGGTATGCATGGTCCCCTCACCCCCCAATCCTGGTATGCATGGTCCCCTCACCCAACTTTCCGTATAGCCGCGACCAATCAGCGTTGCCGCCTTTGTCCGCGACCAATCAGCAACGCGGCTCTGTACAAAAATAATATTAAAAAATAAAAAAAAGTTATTCTCACCTTCCGACGGCCTCCTGTCTTCTTTCCACGCGCCCGGCCTCGCGTTCCCAGTAATGCTTTGCGGCTTAGACCGCTGATAACGTCGGTCTTTTTTCTCGGTCTCACGAGAGTGACGTCATCAGCGGTCAAAGCCGCAAAGCATAACTGGGAGCGAGGCTGGGCGCGTGGAAAGAAGACAGGAGGCCGTCGGAAGGTGAGAATAACTTTTTTTTATTTTAATTCTCTTTTTTACATATTAAGGCCTGCGCCTGCTGCTGATTGGTCGCGGCCGGCGCAGCTTACAAACAGCTGCGCCTGTTGCTGATTGGTTGCGGTCTGGCGGGGGCCTTGCGGCTGCGACCAATCAGCGACCCACGATTTCAGTTACATACAGACACGATAAGGCATTTATATATATAGATTATTATTATTCATTACTAGTAGAATACCGGCAGCTTTGCTCATGGTCCATGGAAAATATGTAAAATGTTGGTTATGGTAGCTAAAGTAAAATTTTCAGTGTCACCCTGAAATTGACATTTTTGAGAGTGCTAAAGTAAATTTTTTTTCCACTTTAAATTTTTATTATTTTGTCATTTCACTAATTTGTCAGTTTTCCCCTCAGCACTTTTACTTTTACCTTCACATTTCTCCATTATATGTATAGGGTCTAACTTCAGGGGCCTCAATTTCATGACAGGGGGATGCTAGCAAGATGTAACGTGCGCAGTATTCTGCTCCTGTGGGTGGAGAGGGGGTGTGCCAAATTTCACCCAAATCCACCCAAATGTGGATTTGTATAGAGCGGGCTACTACAGATATTGAGTTTTATATCTATAGACTAGTAGAATACCCGCGGCTTTGCTCACAGAAAATATGTTAAATTGTTGGTTATGGCAGCTAAATTTAATATTTTCAGTGTCACCCTGAAATTGACATTTTCAGAGTGCTACAGTAAAGAAATGCTTCCAAACTCAAATCAGCTGGCCTACATCTTTGCACACGTTGCATAGGCCGTATGCGGTCATTTTCACAACATTCATCCTTTTGTTCTGATGTTTCCATATTCCTTGCTTCAGCCTGCCTTATCCGATTCTTGTGAAGACGACATTCCTGTTTCCCTGATGTCTCAGCTGCCTTACATTTAGCCTGTCTCATCCGTTTCTTTTCAAGCCGCGAGTCACGTTGTTCACTTGTCTCAGCTCTTTGACACAATTTTGCCTTCTTAGCTTTTGGATGAACTTACCCAATAGATGGTCTTTTTTGGGCGGCATTTTAAAAAACAGTCCTTAGTATTATGACCTTTTAGTATTCACCTGATACTGATAAGAGATGTAATAAGATGAATAGTAAATATAGAGCAGCCCTCATACAGTATTACTATGACCTGAAGGCGCTCACATCTCAGTAATGAAAACCACCTCACAGGCAGACTTGTCTAGTTGCCCATAACAACAAATCAGAGCTCAGCTTTCACTTTACCTCAGCAGCTTCAGTGATGAAAGCTCCCTGTATAGTAAGCAATAATGACAATCTTACTATGAGGCATTTTTCGCCTGACCAATATTGCTGCTCAGTAATGTTCGTCCATGTGCGTTGGGTGCATCCATCTGAGTGTGTTTGCATCATGTGTGTGTGGTCCTTGCGTGCGTATGTGTGTGTGTCTAGAGTGGTCTGTTTGTGTGGTGTGTTGTGGCATTTGTGTGGTGTTGTGCTTGTGGGTTGGTGCATGTGTGCTGTCTGTGTGATGTTTGTCTGGTGTTTGTGAAATGTTTGTGTGTTGTGTGTGATGGTGCGGCTCCTTTAGCAGCGACTCTTTGGCTCTGTCGCTATAATCCATCCCTGTCGGTCACAACTGTTGATTTCCCATCAGGACTTTTACTTTCACCTTCATATTTCTCCATTATATGTATAGGCCCTAACTTCGGGGGCCCCAATCTCATGACGGGGGGATGATAGCGAAATTTATCGAGCGCAATATTCTGCTCCTGTGGGTGGAGAGGGCATGCCAAATTTCACTCAAATCAGGCGAGAACTCTGGATTTGTATAGAGCGGGCTACTACAGATATTGAGTTTTATATCTATAGACTAGTAGAATACCCGCGGCTTTGCTCACAGAAAATATGTTAAATTGTTGGCTATGGTAGCTAAAGTAATATTTTCAGTGTCACCCTGAAATTGACATTTTCAGAGTGCTACAGTAAAGAAATGCTTCCAAACTCAAATCAGCTGGCCTACATCTTTGCATACGTTGCATATGCTGTATGCGGTCATTTTCACAACAGTCATCCTTTTGTTCAGATGTTTCCATATTCCTTGCTTCAGCCTGCCTTATCCGATTCTTGTGAAGACGACATTCCCGTTTCTCTGATGTCTCAGCTGTCTTACATTTAGCCTGTCTCATCCGTTTTTTTTCAAGCCGCGAGTCACGTTGTTCACTTGTCTCAGCTCTTTGACACAATTTTGCCTTCTTAGCTTTTGGATGAACTTACCCAATAGATGGTCGTTTTTTGGGCGGCATTTTAAAAAACAGTCCTTAGTATTATGACCTTTTAGTATTCACCTGATACTGATAAGCGATGTAATAGGATGAATAGTAAATACAGAGCAGCCCTCATACAGTATTACTATGACCTGAAGGCGCTCACATCTCAGTAATGAAAACCACTTCACAGGCAGACTTGTCTAGTTGCCCATAGCAACCAATCAGAGCTCAGCTTTCACTTTACCTCAGCAGCTTCATTGATGAAAGCTCCCTGTATTGTAAGCAATAATGACAATCTTACTATGAGGCATTTTTCGCCTGACCAATATTGCTGCTCAGTAATGTTCATCCATGTGCGTAGGGTGCATCCATCTGAGTGTGTATGCATCATGTGTGTGTGGTCTTTGCTTGTGTATGTGTGTATGGTGTGCATGTGTTATTTATGGGGTGGTGTTGTGGTATTTGTGGGGTGGTGTTTATGTTGTGTGCGTCTAGAGTGGTCTGGTGTTTGTGTGGTGTGTTGTGGCATTTGTGTGGTGTTGTGCTTGTGGGTTGGTGTATGTGTGCTGTCTGTGTTATGTTTGTATGATGTTTGTGAAATGTTTGTGTGTTGTGTGTGGTGGTGCGGCTCCTTAAGCAGCGACTCTTTGGCGCCGTCGCTATAATCGTCCCTGTCAGTCACAACTGTTGTTTTCCCTTCAGGACTTTTACTTTCACCTTCATATTTCTCCATTATATGTATAGGGCCTAACTTCAGGGGCCCCATTCTCATGACGGGGGGACGATAGCGAGATTTAACAAGCGCAATATTCTGCTCCTGTGGGTGGAGAGGGCGTGCTAAATTTCACTCAAATCGGGCGAGAACTGTGGATTTGTATAGAGCGGGCTACTTCAGATTTCACATTTTCCCATTATATGTATAGGGCTTAACTTCGGGGGCCCCAATCTCATGACGGGGGGACGCTAGCAAGATGTAACATGCGCAGTATTCTGCTCCTGTAGGTGGAGAGGGGGCGTGCCAAATTTCACCCAAATCGGGCGAGAACTGTGGATTTGTATAGAGCAGGCTACTGCAGATTTTGATTTTAATATATTTAGACTATAGCGCCATTTATTCCATGGTGGTTTACATGTGAAAAAGGGGCATACATAGACAAGTACAATAAAATGAACAATACAAGGCACTCCAAGTATAGAAGGAGAGAGATAAGGAGTTTGTGCAAGTTGGGAATAGATGGAGACGGTGCTGTAAATATGAGACGTGAAATGTGTCTTTGTTGTAATCTCTGCAGACGAGTCATGGCTGGAAAAAGTTGTTGTGTCAATCTGGGCCAGATGGAAAAACAGGAAAAGTGAACAATTCCATCAGAGAGAACGTCAGCGGTAAGTCACCATCTGTAACTGTGCTGTGATCTCTTATATATTCTGTAGGACTGGTATCTACCACTGACCATATGGCAGTAATATCACTGTTGTTCTTTATATAGAGATTATTTTCAGTAACAGCGCAGTCATCTGCTGAGGTTCTCCTACATCCACTATTAGGGTGCATCACCGAGTTGTAATCAAAGTCACCTGATTAGAAGCCCACTCAGAAGCTTCCCCCTCCTGAACCAAAACCCTAGCTATGCCTCTGAGTACACCCAATACATCCCCACACTGCACAGGACCGAAAATGACGCCCTGCAGCGTCATTCCAGGAAGAAACAGCACATAGATTTTAAATGCCGAGAGTGCCCTTGGAATTGGAACGAGGGAGGACATGAACGCCCAGAGTGTCTGCACTTCCGAAGACATGGTGGAAAATATTTTGGCATAGGGGGGCCCCATTTGAAAGTTCACACTGGGGCCCATAACTTTGTAGTTACGCCACTGTCTTCTAATATGCCTCTGTAAATAAATAAATCTCATCCTCTTCTTTCATTTTGCAACTGCTGAGATTCATAGTCATGACCTGTGGTATGGAAAGCAGAGAGGCTCTTGAGTATTAGTACTGCACTCAATAGACTTTTTTTGCCTCAATTTTGTGTCTTTTTTTTAAATCACAGCATGCTCTGGCCTTTTTTTTCAGCCATTTTTCTATTCCCCATGGGAAAAGTCTTGCCAGAAAAAGCAAGTCTGAAATGAGACCTCTAAAAATGCCAATACAAAAAAGATTGTAAAAAACGCAAGAAATTGTCAGGTGTTTTTTACAAGCACATAAAAAATGTGTATAGCTTAATTCAATTTTTCTAGGATATAAAAGATGGCCTCCTGCCCAATCATGAGTCCTGGGCAAACTAAGTAAAAAGAAAAAGAATGGGATGGGGCATCAAAAGGCACTTTAGCACAGGGAGGGCTCCATTCAGTCTTAGGCCGGCCCTGTTTTCTACAATATAAACAGTTTTAGCTTTGACAACCAATACATTTGACAACCAATTTATCCATAAAATCAAACTCTTGATTCAAAGTGTTCAAATTAAAAAAAAAAAAAGTTCCCATGTGGCCTTTTTGAAAATTTTGAACTTTATCTCATTTAAATATACTGGCTTCGTTTACTTTCTTTTAATACTTTGTAATCCAATTTAACTTCTAATTAAATTTATATATTTTTATATCTCTTGGTTTTATATCTGTACTATTAAATACAAGAAAAAAAGAAGGATTTTATGGCAGTATGAATAAAAAAAAAGGGAAATGAAATTAAAATGGCTATTTTATTCCACTGGACTTTAATATACTTTATTTTCCATTTACTTTCTAGATTGGTTATACTTTAATAATTACCTGCAGTGTTGAATGCCTATTATACAACCATTAATTTAATAAAAATCTTTTCCTAATCCGCAAACCGTTTTCTTAAAATGTAAAATAATGTCTGTTTTCTTTATGTTGAGTACTGTAACTCCAACATTAATAACGTTTTAAAATATTTGATTTAAACAGCAATCACACATCAATGGTCAAAAATATATACAGTATACAATAAATATCCAACACGTGACTCTCCAACTTTACAGCTCTACAGCTACAGTCCTGATTCTAATCTTCCCTTCAATTCTATACTCCTGAAACCCTTGGACCACACTCGTCTGATCCGCTATCTGTCAGGTAAGGGCTCATAACCATTTGTGATTAAAAAAAGGTCCGATTTCAGGATCCAAAATTCGGACGAGTCCTATGCGAGTGTCATGCGAGTGTAATGCGAGTGTAATACGATTTTTCCGTATGACATGTGTATGCCATCCGTATGCAATGCGATTTTAACATGAGGTTTTACATAGAGCAGTTCTCTTCATGTAAAAACTCATGGTAAATAGCATTGTAACAAAAAAAAATTCACATAGTTTTAAAACAAAAGAATCTTAAAAAATATATATATATATATATATATGTACATACTGTAGATAGATATAGTAAAAGCCGCACATGCCGCTTACAGTAAAGAATAGAATAGGTTAGGATAGAATAGATATATACACATAGAATAGGTGTATATATATACATATAATATATATGTATTGTTTAGTGTTCCCTTTATTTTTTGAGCAGTATATATATGTAATATATACAGTATATAATTTTTATATATATATATATATACATAATATATGTATTTCATTTAAATATATATAATGTATATATAAATAATTCATATACACTGCTCAAAAAAATAAAGGGAACACTTAAACAACAGAATATAACTCCAAGTAAATCAAACTTCTGTGAAATCAAACTGTCCACTTAGGAAGCAACAGTGATTGACAATCAATTTCACATGCTGTTGTGCAAATGGAATAGACAACAGATGCAAATTATTGGCAATTATCAAGACACACTCAGTAAAGGAGTGGTTCTGCAGGTGGGGACCACAGAGCACATCTCAGTACCAATGCTTTCTGGCTGATGTTTTGGTCACTTTTGAATGTTGGTTGTGCTTTCACACTCGTGGTAGCATGAAACGGCTCTACAACCCACACAAGTGGCTCAGGTAGTTCAGCTCATCCAGGATGGCACATCAGTGCGAGCTGTGGCAAGAAGGTTTGCTGTGTCTGTAAGCATAGTGTCCAGAGGCTGGAGACGCTACCAGGAGACAGGCCAGTACACCAGGAGACATGGAGGGGGCCGTAGTAGGACAGCAAACAACCCAGCAGCAAGACCGCTACCTCAGCCTTTGTGCAAGGAGGAACAGGAGGAGCACTGCCAGAGTCCTGCAAAATGACCTCCAGCAGGCCACAAATGTGCATGTGCCTGCACAAACGGTTAGAAACCGACTCAATGAGGATGGTCTGAGAACCCGACGTCCACAGATGGGGGTTGTGCTCACAGCCAAACACCATGCACGACGCTTGGCATTTGCCACAGAATACCAGGATTGGCAAATTCGCCACTGGCGCCCTGTGCTCTTCACAGATGAAAGCAGGTTCACACTGAGCACATGGGACAGATGTGACAGAGTCTGGAGACGCTGCGGAGAGTGATCTGCTGCCTGCAACATCCTTCAGCATGACCAGTTTGGCAGTGGGTCAGTAATGGTGTGGGGTGGCATTCTTTGGAGGGCCACACTGTGTGGGGCTGTGAACTTAAATGTTTCAGATCACCAAACAAATTTAAAAATTAGACAAATATAACACAAGTAAACCCAATATGCAGTCTTTGAAATCCAAACCTACAAGGCCCTGTGTTAAAAGGTGATTGCCCCCCCAAAACAAAAGTTTATCACATCTTTGGGAAACTGAGTTCAAATTCCCTAGCCACACACAGGCCTGATTGCTGCCACATCTGTTCTCAATCAATAAATCGCTTAAATAGGACCTGCCTGACAAAGTGAAGTAGACCAAAATATCCTCAAAATATAGACATCATGCCTTGATCCAAAGAAATTCTGGAACAAAGGAAAACAAAGTAATTGAGATCTATTAGTCAGGAAAATCTGTCAAGTCAGCAATCTTCCCTATGATTGTGGAGCATACTGAAACAGACTAAGGGACCTTTTTAAACACTTAGGAAGCCTTTGCAGGTGTTTTTTGTTAATTATTCTAATTTACTGAGATAATGACTTTTGGGTTTTCATTGGCTGTAAGCCATAATCATCAACATTAACAGAAATAAACATTTGAAAAAGATCACTCTGTACTGACGCTATATAATATATGAGTTTCACGTTTTGTTTTGAAGAACTGAAATAAATTAAATTTTGATGATATTGTAATTTTGTGAGAAGCACCTGTATGTTATAGTACAATTTCATCCGTACAAAAAAATCCCTTTAAGGACTATTATCTATAACTCGATGCCACTTCTACAGAAAATAACTATTGTTGTTAATGTCCCAGGTGCCATATAACCTCGACCAAGATCAATATACCCTGGCCAAAATAGCCATATTTCTGGACCACGTAATCCTCACACTGGTCCTCCTTCCTCCCACCATGCTGAGTGCCCGTAGACAAGTGACTCTTGTTCCATTTTGCTGCTATTTCATAGAATCATAGAATGGTAGAGTTGGAAGGGACCTCCTGGGTCATCTGGTCCAACCTCCTGCTCAATGCAGGATTCACTAAATCATCCTAGACAGATGTCTGTCCAGCCTCTGTTTGAAGACTTCCATTGAAGGATAACTCACCACCTCTCGTGGCAGCCTGTTCCACTCATTGATCACTCTGTCAAAAAGTTTTTTCTAATCTGTGTCTCCTCCCAGTTTCATCCCATTACTTCTAGTCTTTCCTTGTGCAAGTGAGAATAAATATTATCCTTCTGCAGTGTGACAGCCCTTGAGATATTTATAGACAGCTATTAAGTCTCCTCTCTGTCTTCATTTATGCAAGGTAAACATTCCCAAATCCTGCAACCATTCTTCATGGTTTGCAGACCGGTCAGCATTCTGGTAGCTCTTATCTGAACTTGCTCCAGTTTGTTAATGTATTTTTTAAAATGTGGTTCCCAAAACTGGACACAGTATTCCAGATGAGGTCTGAACAAAGAGGAGTAGAGGGTGATAATTACTTCCCATTATCTAGACTGTATGCTTCTGTTAATGCATCCTAGAATTGTAGTTGCCTTTTTGCTGCTGCATCACACTGTTGACTCATGTTCAGTCTGTGATCTATTAGTATACCCAAGTCTTTATATGTGCTGTTGCTTAGCCCTATTCCTCCCATTCTGTATTTGCTTTTTTAATTTTTATTGCCCAAATGTAGTACCTTGCATTTTTCTACTGTTAAAAACCATTCTGTTAGTTTCTACCCCTGCTCCAGTTTTTTTATATCATTTTGAATCCTCTCTCTTCTGTAGTATTAGCTATTTCTCCTAGCTTTGTGTCATCAGCAAATTTAATCAGTTTACCCTTAATTCCTTCATCTAAATCGTTGATAAAGATGTTGAACAATACAGGGCACAGGATAGAGCCATGTGGTACCATACTTGAGACATTCTTCTAACTGGATGTGCAGCCATTTACGACCATTCTTTGGGTCCAATCACTAAGACAGTTATTAATCCATGTAACAGTTGCTTTGTCCATTTCATACTTAGTTATTTTTTTAATAAGGATGGTGTAAGATATTTTGTTAAATGCTTTGCTGAACTCAAGATATACTATATCTACACTATTTTCCTTATCCACCCAGTTAGTGATTCTGTCATAGAATGAAATTATGTTAGTCTTACATGACTAATTAGTTACAAACCCATGCAGACCCATGGTGAATCAATTCATTCTTATCCATCCTTATTTAATGTACGATAACCTGCAAATTCAATCTATGAATTTCCCTACCCCGCTCACACACTTCTGCTGTGAATTCTATTGGTCTGACTTCTGAGTCGGGGCTCCCTCTTGCTGCGGGTAGTGGAGCTGGCCGAGTTGACAGAAGTCTGCCACCTGATGACGATGATTGGAAATCAGGGGTTACTGACAGGGAGGATGCAAGTGAGCAGACTTCCCTCAGTTGCTGCTGGTGATTAGTTTCTTCCTGTGCATTTTGAGGTCTGCTGTCTCCTGCCTGATCCTGCATATGTCAGTTAAGTTGTTCATTTTCTAATCCTTTGCTTCTGATCTAGTTTTGCCTCTTTATGCTTTGCTGTGTTGGTTTAGCGTGCTCCCTGCTGGGGCTGTGCTGGATCCCGCTCCATATGTTACAGCTTGTGTCAATTTGTTCATTCCCCTGTGATATTAGTCTCTTTTGCTTTGCTGCCAGTTCACACCAGAATGCTGATATAGTGGGGGAGAGGTCGTGAGACCTCAGTGTTTTTGTACATCAGATGTGTTGGATTTTTTAGGGTTTTTGCGTGATTGCAGACAGTGTCTTTCCTTTCCTGTCCTATCTAGACAGTTTGGGCCCCATCATTTGCTCAGTTTATTTTCTGCCTGTGTTTGTACCTCATCTTGTCTCACTGACAATATATGTTTGGGGGCTATCTGTTCCTTTGGAGTTCTACTCCGGGGCAGTTTATATTTCACCTTTCTTGCTTTAAGCTTAGTTAGTTCTCCAGCTGTGCCGAGGCATCTAGGGAATTGTAGGTATGCCCCACGGCTACTGCTAATTGTGTTGTTAGGATTAAGGGTCTGCAATCTGCTAAGTCACCAACCTTTCTGGTTTCCTGGTGGCCTAGCCTATTTCTGCCATCCTCCTCAGTGACCTATTCATAACACACTTTTTCCTGTTGAGAGTTCTATTTGTTATTATGTCGTTATGTTTTTATATGAATATATCAATAAACATTTTAATTTAATCAATAGTCGTGTTTCACATCTGTAGGTCCTATTGCTGGCAATTGTGTCTGATCGTCTTCCACCTCTTGCAATAGTAATTGAATTTTCCCACCATTTTCTCCTCATGTCCCGCTTGAAACATGCAGGGTGAGAGGCCAGAATCTATCAATGAAAATGTGAACAACTCTTCGGAGTGTTCAAGTGTGGGATCACTTGTCTCTGGGCACTCGGCATGATGGGAGAAAGGAGGACCAATGTGAGGATTATGTGGTCCAGAAATATGGCTACTTAAACTGGACCTTGTGGAAGACAGGGTGGTGCTGGTAAAGTGACTAGAAGCATTATCTGCTATCCATCCAACAACCTTTCACATTGACGCAAATTATGTATTTCTCAGACTATTAAAAACACTCACTAGTCTAGAAAAATTATTTAATGTGGCCTAGAAATGGTAACTAGATGGTTAATGCCAATTATTTGAGATAGCTGATGACAATTATTTATTTATTTTCCTTACTACTAAAAACACACCTTAGTCCAGAAAAATTAATTTTGGGGTCTAGAAATGGAAATAAGATAGCTGATGACAATTATTTATTTACCAGACTACTAAAAAACACACACTAGTCATGAAAAATTATTTTTGTACCTAAAAATGGCAACAAGACGGTTGATGCCAATCATTTATTTCTCAGAGCACAAGAAAACACACAGCAGCTTAAAGGACAGTACTCCCACAGGTGGGGGAGTGCAGAGTACACACAGCAGCTTTAAGGACAGTATTTTCAGAGTTTGGGGGTGCATGGTACACACATCGGCTTAAAGGATAATACTAACACAGATATGGGTACAGAGTACACAAAGCAGCTTAAAAGACAGTACTACTATAGGCGGAGGGGAGGCAGAGCACACACAGAGGCTTAAAGGACAGTATCCCACAGATATGAATGCAGAGTATGTAAGAGAATGGTCAGCTATAATATACTGAGCGGCCATGATGAATCAGGCAGCCATCTTGTCAAAGTTAGAATAAGATTCAACTTTACAAAAGAACTAAGAAGATGTACTTTGAAATGGAGGATGTGAAATGAGCTCATGTCTGCTATCAACCCTGGCAGGCTTGCATAAAGGAAAATTGGATCAATAGGGTTAACAAATATATGGTTAATGTGTGTATACGTGATAGTGTTGGTAGAAGAACAAACGCATTAAGATGTCAAATGCAAGAATTTATGGGTCAAGCCTGGAGGCAGGGATAAGATTAAGGACAGTAGCTATAGATACCAAAGACTTTTATGGGTTTTAGTGTTGTTTGGGGAAACGTTAATTAATGTCTTCGTATTATGTCATTATATTCTTTGTTCTGTACTACACGTTCCTCTAGAATTATCATGCAAACGCCTTAGAATTATCATGTAAACGCCCTCTGCGGCAAAATGCAGCATTCTCTGTTTGTATTATGTATAAAAAGGCACCCATAGTTTCGCACGGAACCTTTTCACCACCAGACTTCCTAGCGAATCTCTGCCTGTCTGAATTCCTGTTTTTGGGCCCGCATGCTTCAGCTTCACTGACTATCTGCCCTGTTCTGCAGTGTATCTCTCAATAAACTTCGACCTCAGCTTGATAAGAAGATCATCTACATTTTTGTCCGGCTCTTCAATTAAGAACTTTTTCTTACAAGTGGCGATTGCCAGCCAGGAGGAGCGGCTCTGGAGAGTTGCCTCCAGAAGAACCATTGGAAGAATTTGTAGATGAGGGCTTGGAGGTTGGAAGAGTGAAGAAAAAACAAAAAAGTGTGTGGCCACACGTGAAAACGATCAAAGGAAGCCAGCCTGAAGGAGAACCTCTTGTGATCGCTCCGAGTCCGCCTGCCCGATTTTTATAAGAGAACTACAGAAAAAAAAGACTATAAAAATATATGTGCAACTAAGAAGAAGAAGTTTTCTACAAGGGTGTGAGAACTTTTTTGTGCCGGGTAGCAAGAAGCTTTAAAAGGGCATGGGGAGACACTTGGCAAGCGTAACGAGTGAGGCTGGAATCACGGCTGCACCTCTTTTGATATTTTTGGTCGACCCAGTCTGCAGCGAGGTCTTCCATCCGAGAGAGGTGTGAGTATCTAACTTTGCTTAAATTGCATTTGTTGATACTAGAACAGAGTAAAATTCATCCTTGTAGGCCACTGTAAATATGGAGTGGTTACGGAAGCAGGCAGAGAAATATGCTGGCACACCCCAACTGGAGGGGGTTAATGTGGAAACCATGTGGTTAAATTGTATGCGTTAATTTACCAAAGAGAACAGGGAACTAGATAGAAAGAATTCGCTAGGGAAGACTAATAGCCGAGTAGAGGCTTTGTGTAAGACAGTCATAACTTTTGATCAGGCTCTTGATAGGCAGCCTACACCACAGTATGTATATGGGATCACCCAGGGTGGGCCAGAGTATGGGGAGAGATTAGAACAGTTGAATGAGACTTTAAAGCAAGCAGAGGAAACACAAAGGGAGGGGGTTGAGTTGCAGCCTTTGAGAGCACTTATAGCACAGATGGAGTCTGCAGTGGAGAAGTGCGGGGCTGATGCAGAAATAGTCTCAGAATGGAAATCAATAATAGGAGACTGGCTGAAAGAACATACGCACACACATTATAGATTGTCCCGGCAGCTTCAACACATGCAGACACAGTTGAGTAAAGAGTTGGCAGAAGAGGAGGGAAGAGATGATTCATCCCAGGTAGACTTTAAATTTGACACTGCTGCTTCTACCCCGAGAAAAATCCTTGGCCAAATGTCTCTGGTCCATCTTAAATTTGTTAAAAATTTGCCTAATTGGGAGGAAAGTAAGGGAGTGTTTCGTAATGTTCTTGGTTTTGAATCATGGCTAGATAAATTCCAAATTGGATCTAGGGAGGATGCTTCCCATTATTTCATGTCTTTTGTAGCTCCTGACTTCATGTCCCATCTTAAAGCTCAGCAAGCAAAAGGGATTCAATATGATCTGACAGAAGCCCAGGGGAGAATGAAGTTTGTGATCTCACAGAAGCTAGGGGGGAGAAAGCCCTCTCCGGCATTGTTAGATTCTTTTAAAATTAGAAAGGGGAGTGATCTCAGGATAGAGGCAGATAAATGGGTTGCAGTCTGGTGTGTTGTGTTTGATAGGACCTTAGATACTATGGACCAGGGTGATAAATTTGCTATGATGGAACAATTTGTAAAAAAGGTGCCCTTGGAAGGGGTTTTTAAATCAGGAGTTTTCCAGAATGCTGAATCTATTGGAGATGTTGTGGAGGCTTTATTAACCAATGTTAGGACGATGCAGTCCGAGGTGAAGGGTGATGAGTAGTGTTGAGCTTTCTGACACCGCAAGTATCGGGTATCGGCCGATATTCACGGTATCGGAATTCCGATACTTTTAGCTTATCGAATACCGGAATTGGAAGTTCCCATAATGCTATGAGCCAGTTTGATTTGATTCAGCCAATGACAATCCTCAGAAGTGTGGGCACATCCTGTTAGGCATGTAGGAATGTTAACTAATGGCATGGCTGTGATTGGCTGCTGAAATGATGTCATGATGCACTATAAAAGCCGCCGCCGCCATTTTGGGTTCACTCTGCTCTGAATTCAGTTAGGGACAGGTTGCTGTTCAAGACTCTGAGGGACAGTTAGAAATAGCGATTTTCAAAATCATATTGTGCTTTACCCAGGCTACATAATAAACCACTGTAGCTTTCTTTTGCCTTGCAGCAGTGTTCACAGCTGTCTGCAAGGTCTGTGTGAGTGCAGCTCACGCTGTGCAGTGTGTCCTGCAGCCACGTCTGGTTGTAGGCCACTCAGCGTGTCACTGCCTCATACATATTTTTCTTTTTTTGCTGCTCATTTTTCATTCTATTAGTGTGCATCCATCCGTATCCATCTACATTGGTTGGTTGCAAACACTATAGGAGTAAACATCGGAGCCTCTCTGCAGCTTTTCAGTGCTAGTGCCCAGTTTTCTGCACTGTTCACGGCTGTCTGAGAGGTCTCTGAGTGAGAGGGCAGCTCATGCTGTTGTGTGTCCTGTAGCTACGTCTGGTTGTAGGCCACTCAGCGTGCGTCACTGCCTCACACATTTTTCTTTTATTGCAGCTCATTTTTCATTCTCCTATTAGTGTGCATCCATCCGTATCCATCTACATTGGTTGGTTGCAAACACTATATAGGAGTAGATAGAGGAGCCTTTTTTCTGGCTTATGCCCTTCAGCCGCAGCTAGATTAGTATTACCCTATTTTTTGGAGCCTCATCTATTACATTGTAGGTTACCTTCATGCATTGTAATAGCTCCAAAAAGTTTGTGATACTATCGCTTTCAAATCTTTGGTCACATCCTTTTTGCTTTTTTGAAAAAAACAAAAAACAAAACAAAGTTCACCAAACACTCCATTTGACAGTTGTGTAGGCCACATTAGCTCATATTAAAGTGTAGTCCACACACACACTTTATAAAATTAGTGTTTCTTATACCTGTTAGCAGCTGTTCAGGAATAAGCACACTAAGCCCCCCCTTTGTACTTTTCTGCCTATCTTTATTAGTCTATCAAGATGAAGAAGACAGGGAGTAAGGCACGTGGGTGTGGAGTTTCAGCAGGGAGAGGATGTGGGGATTCTGCAGGGAGAGGACGTGGGGATTCTGGGCCTGCTGCGGGCACCAGTGAGTCAGAATCCCCCAGTTTTAGCAGGCAACAGTCCTTTATGCGCAGCTTTGTAGGACCTCGCCGTACCCCACTGCTGCGGGAGGAACAAATTGAAGCCGTTGTCGGATGGATGGCAGCTAACGCATCGACTTCAATGACTTCCACGTCTTCTCAGGACCAGAGCACTGAAGAGCAACCATCTGTCTCTTCACCACCTGCCAAAGTGCCCAGGCAGTCAGAGAGCCCTGGACAGGAGCCATCACAGTCTCTACTTCTGTTCTCTGAATCTGTTGGCTTGGAAAGAGGGGGCCAGCCAAGCAGCATTCAAGAATGTGAAGAAGGAGTATGCAGTGATGCGCAACTACTTTGTCCCTCTGAATCTGAAGAGGCGGGTGGGCCAGTGCCTATGGTCAGCACACCAGCACAGTACGCATTAGATGATGACGAGACTCAGGTGCCACTTTCTGGTGCGTACGGTGCTGGCGAGACTACCCAGCGGAAGCAAGTGTTTGAAGAGGGGAGTGTAGATGATGAGGTCCATGACCCATCATGGCATGAGGAACAGGAAGGTGGTGGGAGCAGCTCTGAGGAAGAGATTCCCCGAACGGCCAAAACAGGAGGGAGAGGGAGGGGGCAGACTTGGTTGCCTGTAGCCTCCACTTTGGCACCCGTTAGGAGCATTCCTCTTCCAAAAGCCAAAATGGGCACTCCCAAGACTTGCAGTGCGTGGTCCTTTTTTGACACAGTTACAGAAGACATTTGCTTTGTTAAATGCAAGCTTTGTCATCAGAAATTCAAAAGAGAGAAAAATGTCAGCAATCTCAATACCACAAATATGTGGAAACATGTGCGGATCAAGCATGTGGTGGAGTTACAGAGACACACTGAAGACGTAGGCCAACCTACAGCACCACCTACCACCTCTTCAGCTCGTGTTGTAGCTTCTTCCTCCAGCTCACACACAGCTGGTTCGGCTTCCTCACAGGTTCGCCATGGAAGAACCTCTGGCACTGTTGTCCAGAGACATTCCACCCACAGCACCACGTTCCCGTTCATCCTCACACTCCCAGGCCACTCTACAGCCATCGGTAGCACAGGCATGGGAGAAAAGGCGGCCATACTCAGCAAACCATCCCCGAGCACAGGCTCTGAATGCTGGCATTGCCAAATTACTGGCCCTTGAAATGCTCTCATTCAGGCTGGTGGAGACTGACACCTTCCGGAACTTCATGGCATTGGCAGTCCCACAATACACCGTGCCCAGCCACTTTTATTTCAGCAGGCAAGCCGTCCCTGCCCTGCAAAAGCATGTGGAGGGAAAAATTAAACATGCGCTACTAAACGCTGTCAGTAGCAAGGTCCACCTGACCACCGATGCGTGGACCAGTAACCATGGACAGGGACGATACCTTTCCCTCACTGCCCATTGGGTCAATGTTGTGGAGCCGGGTACAGATCTTGAGAGTGGCGCTGTACGTGTTCTGCCAACTCCAAGGATTGCAGGAATCCAGTCTGTACACATTGACTCCTCCTCATACTCCAGTTCCTCAGAATCAGCGCAGCAGGAGCCTGTTATGACCGATATGAGCACAGCCGTGGCCAAACGTCAACAGGCCGTACTGAAATTAATTTCTTTGGGGAATCGAAGCCACACAGCGCAGGAGCTCTGGAATGCCATAAAGCAGGAGAGCGACGTGTGGTTTCTGCCAGCGAATCTCCAGCCAGGCTTGGTAGTGTGTGACAATGGCCGAAATCTGGTGGCAGCTCTGGGCTTAGGCAACCTCACTCACATCCCATGTCTGGCACATGTGCTGAACTTGGTCGTGCAGAGCTTTCTGAGGGACTATCTGGATCTTGATGCACTACTGCACAAGGTCCGCATAGAGTGCGCTCACTTGCGGCGTTCCAGCACGGCAAGATCGCGCATTGCAGCTCTGCAGCGCCGATTACGCCTTCCTGAACATCGCATCATATGTGACCTACCCACCAGGTGGAATTCAACGTTACATATGTTGGAGCGCTTGTGTGAGCAGCAGGCAGCAGTAATGGAGTACCAGCTGCATCAGGCGCAAACAAGTCGCACTGTGCTCCGGTCACACTTCAGCACCACTGAGTGGGCCTCTGTGAAGGACATCTGCCTCGTTTTGCGTGCCTTCGATGATTCCACGCGGATGGTGAGTGCAGATGATGCACTAGTCAGCATGACTGTCCCCCTTATCTGCCTGCTTCAAAAAACACTGCAAGCACTAAGGGAGGAGGTTTTGGAAGAGATGGAGGATGAGGAGTCACAAATGCCATCTGCTTCTGGACAGTCTGTGCTACGTGGTTCCTCACAAAGCCTAGGCAGGGGACACTTTGTGAGGAGGATGAGGAGGAGTCAATGGAGGAGGAAGACATCTCTCCAGAGGAGGGAGGTACACAATGCTCTAGTCAGTATGTACAGCGAGGGTGGGGTGATGCAGAGCAGGCAGAGATGACGCCTCAAGCAGGGGACAGCGTTTCTTGGGCAGTTGGAAGTCTGTAGCACATGGTTGATTTCATGCTGCAGTGCCTGAGAAACAACCGCCGCATCGCCCACATTCTCAACACGGCTGATTATTGGGTGTACACCCTCTTAGATCCTCGCTACCGGGACAACTTACAAAGCCTCATAACACCGTTGAACCGGGAGCGTAAAATGCGGGAGTACCAAGACACACTGGTGCAGTCCATCATGTTCTCCATTCCACCCGAGAGCAGTGCTGCTAGTGCTTTACACAGCAGCTCTGTGCATCGAGGCAGTGGAGGAAGCTCTGCACAAAGAGGGAGCAGAGGCAGCGCCTCAGCACAAGGCAAGAACAGTATGGCCCAAATGTGGCAAAGTTTTGTGTGCCCGCCACAAATGTCTACACCATCACAGACGGCTCCAGTCAGCAGGTGGCAACATTTCCGTCAGATGGTGACAGACTACATGTGCATTCCCAGATGGCTCTTCCCCCTTCAAGTTTGGGGTCTCAAAGCTGGATACATGGCCAGAGCTTAGCCAGTATGCATTGGAGGTGCTGGCTTGCCCTGCTGCTAGTGTATTATCGGAACGCGTCTATAGTGCCGCAGGTGGTGTACTAACAGATCGTCGCACGCGACTATCCTCCGATAACGTTGACCGGTTTACTTTTCTGAAAATGAACAAGACCTGGATCTCGCCAGAATTTGCCAGTCCTCTTCCAGAATAAATAATTGGTTGGCAACAGTATCCACGTCTCCTGTTGTGTTCATGTTTCTACCACCTGAACTGTAATCCCTGGGCTTCCCATTACTAGTAGTGGGAATGTGGACAGAGCAGGAGACATTGCCGGACACACATCAGGGGATCAACTGACGTGACTGAGCCCCAGTAACACAGAAACAAGTGTGGATTGTGCAGATGCCACTTCTGAGCAGCAACTGGCGGGGTTGGAGGCCAGGGGAAATACTAGAGACAGTGGAGCCAGAGGCCTAAGTGGAGCACGGTTACAATCATTAGTAGTTTACAACCTATATAAAACTTGCTGCAATTAGGCCTCAGCCTGCTGCATGATTGGTCCTGGGCTTCAACACAGCCAGTTGTCACTCAGAAGTGCTGTCCGCACAGAGAAAAACACTAGCTCCTGTGTTAGTGGGGTTCAGTAACGTCAGCTGCTCCCCTGCTGTGTGGACGGCAAAGTCTCCTGCTGCCTCCACATTGACACTACATCCAATTTTCGACTTGCTCCAAGCAGGCCTTAGCCTGCCACGTGATTGATCCTGGGCTTCAACACAGTCAGTTGTCGCTCGGAAGTGCTGTCCGCACAGAGAAAAACACTAGCTCCTTTGTTAGTGGGGTTCAGTAACGCCAGCTGCTCCCCTGCTGTGTGGAAGGCAATATCTCCTGCTGCCTCCACATTCAAACTACATCTAAAATATAAAGCTCAAAGTGTGTATGTATGTGTGTATGTACGTGTGTGTGTGTATGTTTGTATGCCCGGGATAGGCATCCGCACCGTCGCAGCTACAGCCACAAAATTTGGCACAGTCACATGTCTGGACCCCGAGAGCGTCCTAAGCTATGTTGTGAGGTGAAATTTTAACCCCGAACGTTCCAATTCACCAAACAATTGTGACCCTATCTACATACTGGGGGAAAAAGTGTGTGCGCGTCAAGCCCCGCCCCATATTATGATGTCATAATGCCCCTATTTGCATACTGGGGAAGCAGTGTGTGCGTATCAAGCCCAGCCCCTCATTATAATGTCACAATGGTTGCCATGGCGACGCTGATGTCATCAAAGGTTGCAAGCCCTGCCGCCGCTCATTATGATGTCATAATGGTTGACTATGGAATGGAGGATGTGTGATGAGTATATGGGCACCGGACTATGGGATGGAGGATATGTATGACAGGTCTATGGGCACGGGATTATGGGATGGAGGATATGTATATGGGCACGGGACTATGGGATGGAGGATATGTATGATGGGTATATGGGAACGGGACTATGGGATGGAGGATGTGTGATGGGTATATGTGCACTGGACTATGGGATGGAGGATATGTATGACAGGTATATGGGCACAGGACTATGGGATGGCGGATATGTATATGGTCACGGGACTAAGGGATGGAGGATGTGTGATGGGTATATGGGCACTGGACTATAGGATGGAGGATATGTATGATGGGTATATGGGCACGGGACTATGAGATGGCGGATATGTATGATGGGTATATGGGCACGGGACTATGGGATGGAGGATATGTATGATGGGTATATGGGCATGGGACTATGAGATGAAGGATGTGTGATGGGTATATGGGCATGGGACTATGGGATGGAGGATGTGTGATGGGTATATAGGCACTCGACTATGGGATGCAGGATATGTATGATGGGTATATGGGCACGGGCCCATGGGATCATGGATATGTATGATGGGTTTATGGGCACAGGACTATGAGATGAAGGATGTGTGATGGGTATATGGGCACTCTACTATGGGATGGCGAACATGTATGATGAGTATATGGGCATGGGACTATGGGATGGTGAATATGTATGATGGGTATATGGGCATGGGACTATGGGATGGAGGATGTGTGATGGTATATGGGCACTCGACTATGGGATGGAGGATATGTATGATGGGTATATGGGCACGGGCCTCTGGGATCGTGGATATGTATGATGGGTATATGGGCACGGGACTATGGGATGGATGATAATTATAATTTTCTATAACTAACCACAGTTAGTTACTATGCCTGGGCAGCGCCGGGCTCTTCAGCTAGTCACCTATAAAACTTGCAGCAATTAGGCCTCAGACTGCTCCATGACTGATCCTGGGCTTCAACACAGCAAGTTGTTGCTCAGAAGTGCTGTCTGCACAGAGAGAAACACATGCTCCAGTGTTGGTGGGGTTCAGTGATGCCAGCTGCTCCCCTGCTGTGTGGACGGCAATATCTCCTGCTGCCTCCACATTCAAACTACATCACCTATAAAACTTGCAGCAATTAGGCCTCAGACTGCTCCATGACTGATCCTGGGCTTCAACACAGCTAGTTGTTGCTTGTAAGTGCCGTCTGCACAGAGAGAAACACATGCTCCAGTGTTAGTGGGGTTCAGTAAAGCCAGCTGCTCCCCTGCTGTGTGGACGGCAATATCTCCTGCTGCCTCCACATTCACACTTCTACTGATTTCAAACTTGCTCCACTTAGGTCTCTGGCTCCACTGTCTCTAGTATTTCCCCTGGCCTCCAACCCCGCCAGTTGCTGCTCAGAAGTGGCGTCTGCACAATCCACACTTGTTCCTGTGTTACTGGGGTTCAGTAACGTCAGCTGAACCCCTGATGTGTGTCTGGCAATGTCTCCTGCTCTGTCCACATTCCCACTACTAGTAGTACTAGAGACAGAGTGGAGGCAGAGGCCTAGTTGGAGCACGTTTAAAATCAGTAGTAGTCTACAACAGATATTAAACTTGATGAAATTAGGCCTCAGCCTACACCCTGATTGACCCTGGGCTCCAACATCGCCAGTTGCTGCTCAGAAGTGTCTTTGGCATGGGTAATCCCTCCTGCCCATCCTGGTTCCAGCATGCCTGCTTTTTCCGGGTAATGTCAACGTCACATTTCCACCAATACGTTGTTCTGTCGTGTTGCGGTCGGGTTAGCCGAGCCTATGGTGCCTGCAGTTTAGGTGCTTCCTATGTGGGCTGCGGGTTCTGGTAATAAAGGCTGGTTCTGTAGTGCCAATAGGACAAGCACCCCCTGTAAGGACTGTGGGTTTCGGTAACTGCGGCCGGCTCACGGCCTTGCAACTTTGTTTTTCATGGGTACCTTCTGCTACCCATCCGAGTTCCAGCACCATCAGCTGGTTCTCGGCAGTGCCTTTGGCAGTGGTGCCTCCTTCTCTGTATCCAAGTTCCAGCAACGTCTTCTGGTCCTCGGTAGTGCTTTGTAGCACAGGTACGTCCTGCTTAGTAACCGTGTTCCAGCACCGTCAGCTGGTCCACGGTTGTGCCATTGGCTCTTGTTCCTTCAGCTGCCACTCTGGGTTCCAGCACCGTCAGCTGGTTCTCGGTAGTTCCATTGACTCTTGTAGCTTCTGCTACCCATCCGGGTTCCAGCACCGTCAGCTGGTTCTCGGCAGTGCCTTTGGCTGAGGTGCCTCCTTCTCAGTATCCAAGTTCCAGCAACGTCTGCTGGTCCTTGGTAGTGCTTTGTAGCACAGGTACTTCCTGCTTAGTAACCGTGTTCCAGCACCGTCAGCTGGTCCACGGTTGTGCCATTGGCTCTTGTTCCATCAGCTGCCACTCTGGGTTCCAGCACCGTCAGCTGGTTCTCGGTAGTTCCATTGACTCTTGTAGCTTCTGCTACCCATCCGGGTTCCAGCACCGTCAGCTGGTTCTCGGCAGTGTCTTTGGCACGGGTACTCCCTCCTGCCCAGCCTGGGTCCAGCACGCCTGCTGTTTCCGGGTAGTGTCAACGTCACTTTGCCACCAATACGTTGTCCTGTCGTGTTGCGGTCGGGTTAGCCGAGCCTATGGGGCCTGCAGTATAGGTGCTTCCTATGTGGGCTGCGGGTTCTGGTAATAAAGACTGGTTCCGTAGTGCCAATAGGGCAAGCACCCCCTGTAGGACTGTGGGTTTTGGTAACTGCAGCCGGCTCGCAGCCTTGCAACTTTGTTTATCATGGGTACCTTCTGCTACCCATCCGGGTTCCAGCACTGTCAGCTGGTTCTCGGCAGTGCCTTTGGCTGAGGTGCCTCCTTCTCAGCATCAGAGTTCCAGCAACGTCTGCTGGTCCTTGGTAGTGCTTTGTAGCACAGGTACGTCCTGCTTAGTAACCGTGTTCCAGCATCGTCAGCTGGTCCACGGTTGTGCCATTGGCTCTTGTTCCTTCAGCTGCCCCTCCAAGTTCCAGCACCGTCAGCTGGTCCTCGCTAGTTCCATTTGCTCTTGCAGCTTCTGCTACCCATCCAGGTTCCAGCACCGTCAGCTGGTTCTCGGCAGTTCCTTTGGCAGTGGTGCCTCCTTCTCGGTATCCGAGTTCCAGCAACGTCTGCTGGTCCTCAGTAGTGATTTCTAGCACAGGTACCTTCTGCTTAGTAACCATGTTCCAGCACCGTCAGCTGGTCCACGGTTGTGCCATTGGCTCTTGTTCCTTATGCTGCCCCTCCGGGTTCCAGCACCGTCAGCTGGTCCTCGCTAGTTCCATTTGCTCTAGTTCCTTCTGCTAACCATCCGGGTTCCAGTACCGTCAGCTGATTCTCAGCAGTTCCTCAGCCTTCTTGTACCTTCTGCTACTTTTCCAAGTTCGAGCTTGTGGAAATGGTCTTTGGATCTCACTCTGGCTCTCCCTGACGATGACCCTGATGACGACGACCCTGAAGTCCACACCGAAGAAGACCAAAAAGATGACCCTGAAGAAGATGACCAAGAGGACAAAAAACATGAAGACAACCACCAAGATGCAGAACAACAAGAGACAGAAGACCAAGAAGCAGAAAAACCAAAAGCAGAAGAACATTAAGCATAAGACTAAAAATCAGAGCAAATGATATTATCTAAATTATAAGCAGAAGAAGACCAAGCAGAGTATGGGGGTGAGTCCGTTGCTCCTCGTGGTGCCCCGGGAAAATGCCTGCTGCTGCAGGCCAAACTGAACGCGGACAAATCCTGTTGTAAATCTTTTGTGACAGGCAGAACGGAAGGTGTAATCTTCAAACTTTTATAGATAACAACTACAGGAATGACTGTCACAAATAAGAATATGGTGAAGAAGAATAGGAAGACGATGAAGAAGTAGAATATGAAGAAGAATAATAGTTGAATAAGAAGAATATGAAGAATGTAAAAAAAAGAATAATAGGAAGAAGGTGAAGAAGAAGAAGATGAATAAGGTGAAGAAGAAGTTGATGAAAAAGATGCTGCTGCTGCTGCTGAGGATCATGAAGGAGAAAGTGTGGGAGAAGTAAAAAAGAAGGTGAAGAGCATGGAAGTAGTGAAACATACATATCTGACAAAATATAAAAGAGGTTAACATAGTCAATATCTTTGTAACTCGGAACGTCTTAAAAAAAATAATTTATTCCTGCTATTCCATTTGATTGGGCTAAACCTCTATGCCTTTAATGTCTCCTCCACCACCCCCAATACATTCTACATTATTCTTAGTTGTTTTTCTTCATGTAGAATTAACCTACAAGGAAAGAAAGGGTTTTTTTTAATTCCGATATTTTGGTCCCATTGACTTCCGGGATCGGAATTGGCGATACCCGATACTTTTTGGATATCGGCCGATCCAATCCGATCCGATATTTCTCAATATCGGAAGGTAGCGCTCAACACTAGTGATGAGTCCAATGTTGTTGCATACCATTCACCTCGGGGTGTGTCTGTTGATTCAGGGAGGTCAGGAATTCCGGGGGGTATGCGCAGCTGCCAATAATGGGCAAGTCCCGTTTGGCAGAGCCCCCACGGGATCCCATGAGGGGCCCTCCCTTGTGTTATTTTTGCGGACAGCTAGTACACTGTAGACGTTTTTGTCCCAACCTTGTGCCAGGGACTATACCCCGAGAACCCCAGGAGCCATTTAACCCCCAACGGCCCCGGGAGTTCTCTAGACCACCTTTTGGAGTTAGACCTCTGTATCCAGCAGTGAATGACCCTAGGCAGTATCAGCTGTATAATGGTCTTCAAATGGTTAACCCAGTCTCACAGGAGCCTTCTGCTCCTGCTCCTTCCCCGATAGCTCCCACTCATCCACGCCCGGAGGTCCATACTATTCAGGGAGGGGTCACTCCTCCTTGTCCCTATGCTCTGCTGATTAGGGAGCTACGGGAACATGAGAACCTGACCCTGACTAAGGATCTCTTTGGGGCGGAGGTGGCAGCTGTTGGACCGAAGCCGTGTTCAGATGGGGATGATGGATTTTTCGGGCTTCCCACGGCAGGTATCACTGATTCATGGGATGTTCCCCCTGTTCCCCTTGCCCTCCTTGCCCTCCTTTCCGTGGGCAAGGACGGGAAACCTTATGTCAAAGGGAGAATAGAGGGGCTTCCATGGAAAGACATTCTCATCGATACAGGAGCCACAGTTTCAGTAACAAGACACAAATTGCAGTCACCCCCTGGACTGCCTGAGACTACCACTTTGGTAGGATTTGAAGGCTCCTGTATTCAAGCAGTAAAAAGTCGTCCAGTAAACCTGAGATTTCAGGACACAGGGGATCGAAGCAAAGGGGTCTTCGATGCGCTTTTGGGGTAAACCCACAGTTACGGTCCACTATTTTGGGTACTGATGTTTTGGGAGCAATGGGAATTGTTGTTGATTTATGTAACAAAGTCTTGTGGTGGAATAAAGAAGCCACTATCTGTTCTGTAATTGTACCTGTGGAGGATGATTAGAGTCACAAATTACCCATTGCTAGTTTCGGATTATGTACTGATGAAAATGTTGAAAATGCTGACAATGATGCTTTTAAAAATGAATTGAAGCAAAGGTTCACTGAATCATGGATCTCAAAGAAAACTGATTGTGGGTTAATGCAAACTCAGGTTAAAATTGATGGTGAAAAACTGCCACCTTTCCAGCGTCAGTACTGTATTCCTGAGGACGCAATCCCTTATATAAGGGTTGCAGTCAGTGAATTGGAGAAGCAAGGTGTTGTTGTGTGAAAGGTATTTCTCCATGTAACAGTCCTATTCTACCTGTAAAAAAGGAAGATGGCAGTTTTTGAATGGTGGTAGACCTGACACTTGTAAATAAGTACACTCCCACAGCAGCTCACCTTGATGCATCTGTCCCTGAAGTTATGTCACAGTGAGGAGTGATTGTAAAGTGTTTTCTTGTTTGGACATTGTAAATGGCTTTTTCTCAGTACCTCTAACACCTGAATTTGCCCTCTGCTTTGCATTCACTTTTGAGAATGTGCAATACTTGTTCACGCGGTTGCCCATGGGATTTCACAGTTCTGTGTATTTCCATCAGGCATTGGCTCAGGTGTTAGAACCCCTTGGCTACGGAGACAAAGTCTTACAGTATGTGGATGATTTATTGATTCAAACTGTCGATGAATGTGAACACAAAGACACCCTTGAAAATGTTTGTCAGGCTTTACAAAATGCAGGACTCAAAATGAGTCTAGACAAAGTACAATTGATGAAATCAGAGGTTAAATTTCTGAGTGTGTCTGTCTCAGCAGAAGCAAAGAAACCCATGCATGACAGGGTTAAAGCTATTCAAGCTGTCCCCATACCAACTAATTTTACTGAGCTCCGAAAATTTTTGGGTCTTATCAATTTTTCCAGAGAATTTGTTGAAGATTTTGCCTATCTGGCTAAACCACTGTATGATTTATTGAAAAATGTTGATGATGACTTTGCCCCTGTCAATATAGAGGGAGCTGCCTTACAGGCTTTTGAGGGATTGAAGCGCGCCCTTATGGCAGCTGCTGCATTGGTTAACCCTGATCCTTCCCAGCCTTTCTACATTCAGACTCACACCGGTGATGTTTCTATTTCTTCTGTGCTTCTACAAAAATGGCCCAAAGAAAGCCCAGAAGTGTCTAGTCAGTTGTATGCCCTAGGTTACTACTCTAGGTTGCTTACCCCCGTGGAAAAAGGATTCACTTTGTCCATGAAGTACCTACTGAGCTTGCACTGAACTATGAATCAAGTGAGACATATAGTGGGGTTTGCTCCTTTAATTTTACAAACCCCACATGTCACTTTACAAACTTTGCTGAAAGGAAAAGCTTCAGGTATTAATTCACAGAGAATGGCCCAATGGATCATTGATTTTGAGACTAGAGACTTACAAGTCGAAGTGGGTGAGAAATATCACTTAGCCCAGATGATGCAATATGCAGGAAAAAGTCACGATTGTCAAATTGGACAGGCTAATGTCACTCCCTCCCCCTTCCGAGCAGATTTTCAGGAGGGAATCCCTTGTGCCTATATCGACGGAGCTCGATATTGGCATGAGGGGCACTACGTCACAGGTTTTGCAGTGTGGCTTCCAGCTAAGCCATTGCTGCTGCAGTATAAACTCCCCGGTCATTTCTACGCTCAGAGAGCTGAATTGGAAGCAGTTTTACAGGTCATTCTTGTGTGTACAGAGCCAATGAATATCTTCAGTGACAGCGCCTATGTTGTTTCCTCCCTCACCCTGTATCTCAATGTATGGGCCCTGAGGGGGATGGTTGACTCACAGAACAAGCCTCTGCAACATGCAGACATTCTCAAACAAATTGAGCAGCGGGGCAAAGAATTCCCGAATTTATGGTCCTTCTGTAAAATTAAAGGGTACCAGAGGTTGATTCCTGACCCCCACATCCTTGGCAATGCATATGTAGACCACGCAGCCAGGGAAGCTGCACTTACGGGTGATGACAAATATCCCCAAGAAGTCATCGCTGCAGTTACTAAAAAACCCAGAGAGCCCACCTCATTCTTTCTCCTCTTCAAGATCTCGTAAAGGCACAGGAGAAGGTTGGAGACTCATCCCTGTTCAATTACCTTGAGTCCCTCCCATTGAAGGGGAGTGCCTGTATTACAAAAGGGTTAATTACAGGCTAGTGCCTTACATCCCAACAGCAATGATTAAGCTTTTGCTCAAATTTAACCATTCAGTTTTTGCTCATCCAGGACCAGAGGCTTTGTTAGAGCTTGTCTAACAAAAACTGTGGCATCCCCAATTAAGAGCTTTGTGACCGGAGATACATGATGAATGCTTTATATGTTTACAGAATAATCCTAAAGGTAAATGCAAGCTCCATCTCCGCAGAATACAGGTAGCGGAGGGGCCCTGGCAGTCCATCCAAATTGATTTAATTGGTCCCTTCCCCCCTGCTAAAGGATGCTTCCGTTATGCCCTGGTTCTGGTAGATGTTTTCTCAAAATGGGTAGAGGCGCTCCCAGCCACTAACAATACTGCCCTTACCACGGCCAAACTTTTGTGGAAAAACGTGTTTTCACACTGGGGTTTCCCTAAAATCATTGAAAGTGACAATGGCCCTCACTTTTGTGGGTCAGGTTAGGAAACATCTCTGTGCTCTGCTGGGGATCCAGCAGCGGTTTCATGTCCCCTATCATCCGCAATCTGCAGGGATGGTAGAACGCATGAACAGGACCCTGAAGTCCAAAATGTCCAAAATGATCCAAGACAAGGGTAATGATTTGGGTAATCATTTACTGGCTGTCCTGTTATCCATCCGTGCTGTAGCATCCAAATCCACCAGTACTTCCCCATTTGAATTAATGACAGGAAGACAGATGCCTGTTCAGTTGCCAAGTGACATTGTACTTCCTAGCCCGCAACAAGTCATAGTACAGAGGGATCAATGGTTACAGCAAGTGCAGAAGCACATTACACACCTTCAACAGTACACTGCCTTCCAAATGGCAAAGAGTTGTGCCGACCCTACTGACAAATCCTACGATCTAAATTTGTTACAGGAGCTCAGGTCATGGTAAAAAATTTCAGGAAGATAGGACCCTGGGAGGCTAACTGGGAGGGTCCCTTTGTTGTCACTCAGATCATAGGTCCTACAGTCTTGGGAATATGGAGAAGTAGCAAACCAAGAGACAAGGGTGTCAAAATCGTTCACATTGATCAATGTAAGCTTCTTAAGAATTCTACCAAGACTACTGGTAAGAATTGATACTTCGCTTTTACTTTTTCACAGATCCTGGTCAAAGAGCTTTAATCACCATAGCCCACAATAAGGTAAAAATTCAGAAAATCATTAAACAATCTGAGGAGGTGAATATCTCTTGGTGGGTCGAGATTGTCAAATTTTTGGAAATTTCCCCCACTTCGGAGTGCAACAGGACACCTCTTTACACATCCCGTACTCTGGGCATTTCTTCTAGGTGGGATTATTTCTGGTTGTTTTCTTTGGATCTGCTGTAAGCAAATGTTTCTGCGCCAGCATATCGGCCATGTCGAGGAGCTGTGCCGGCTGCATTCCCGCGCCCACAATTACACTTCAGTGGTAAGGCGTTACAGGAGACCCCTTCCCACCACAGCTGTTGATCCTCAAAGACCCACTCCACCTACTACTGGGCCAGATACTGACAGCCCCTCTATCCCAGCGTCCCGTGGATATGAAACTTTACAAAAGAACTAAGAAGATGTACTTTGAAATGGAGGATGTGAAATGAGCTCATGTCTGCTATCAACCCTGGCAGGCTTGCATAAAGGAAAATTGGATCAATAGGGGAATAGGGTTAACAAATATGTGGTCAATGTGTGTATACGTGATAGTGTTGGTAGAAGAACAAACTCATTAAGATGTCAAATGCAAGAATTTATGGATCAAGCCTGGAGGCAGGGATAAGATTAAAGACAGTAGCTATAGATACCAAAGACTTTTATGGGTTTTAGTGTTGTTTGGGGAAACATTAATTAATGTCTTCGTATTATGTCATTATATTCTTTGTTCTGTACTACACGTTCCTCTAGAATTATCATGTAAACGCCTTACAATTATCATGTAAACGCCCTCTGCGGCAAAATGCAGTATTCTCTGTTTACATTATATATAAAAAGGCACCCATAGTTTCGCACGGAGCCTTTTCACCGCCAGACTTCCTAGCGAATCTCTGCCCATCTGAATTCCTGTTTTTGTACCCGGATGCTTCAGCTTCACTGACTAGCTGTCCTGTTCTGCAGTGTATCTCTCAATAAACTTCAACCTCAGCTTGATAAGAAGATCATCTGCATTTTTGTCCGGCTCTTCCAGCTCTCTCAGTAAGAACTTTTTCTTACAGAGTACCCTCAGTGTTTTTTTGAATAGTACGCAGTCACAATCTGTCCCTCACTCCAGGAACATCCTGTTCCTACACAAATGAGAACATAAGGGCTGCTATCGTGATCCGTACTTTATACAGGCTGGGTTACATGCTGCACCAGCCATTCACAGCCATGCCAATACTTGTCATGGATGCGATGGCTCCAGAAGTGCCCACAGTCTAAAAGCATGTTGATTTAACAAGATTGATTAGACTGGTGAACCTGAACAGGAAACCGCACATATACAGTATTATACACTCACTGGCCACTTTATTAGGTACACCTGTCCAACTGTGTGTTAAGACTTAATTTCTAATCAGCCAATCACATGGCGGCAACTCAGTGCATTTAGGCATGTAGACATGGTCAAGACAATCTCCTGCAGTTCAAACCGAGCATCAGTATGGGGAAGAAAGGTGATTTGAGTGCCTTTGAACGTGGCATGATTGTTGGTGCCAGAAGGGCTGGTCTGAGAATTTCAGAAACTGCTGATCTACTGGGATTTTCACGCACAACCATCTCTAGGGTTTACAGAGAATGGTCCGAAAAAGAAAAAAAATCCAGTGAGCGGCAGTTCTGTGGCCGGAAATGCCATGTTGATGCCAGAGGTCAGAGGAGAATGGACAGACTGGTTCGAGCTGATAGAAAGGCAACAGTGACTCAAATTGCCACCCGTTACAACCAAGGTAGGCAGAAGAGCATCTCTGAACGCACAGTGCGTCGAACTTTGAGGCAGATGGGCTACAGCAGCAGAAGACCACACTGGGTACCACTCCTCTCAGCTAAGAACAGGAAACTGAGGCTACAATTTGCACAAGCTCATCGAAATTGGACAGTAGAAGATTGGAAAAACGTTGCCTGGTCTGATGAGTCTCGATTTCTGCTGCGACATTCGGATGGTAGGGTCAGAATTTGGCGTAAACAACATGAAAGCATGGATCCATCCTGCCTTGTATCAACGGTTCAGGCTGGTGGTGGTGGTGTCATGGTGTGGGGAATTTTTTCTGGGCACTCTTTGGGCCCCTTGGTACCAATTGAGCATCGTTGCAACGCCACAGCCTACCTGAGTATTGTTGCTGACCATGTCCATCCCTTTATGACCACAATGTACCCAACATCTGATGGGTACTTTCAGCAGGATAATGCGCAATGTCATAAAGCTCGAATCATCTCAGATTGGTTTCTTGAACATGACAATGAGTTTACTGTACTCAAATGGCCTCCTCAGTCACCAGATCTCAATCCAATAGAGCATCTTTGGGATGTGGTGGAACGGGAGATTCGCATCAGGGATGTGCAGCCGACAAATCTGCGCCAACTGTGTGATGCCATCATGTCAATATGGTCCAAAATCTCTGAGGAATGCTTCCAGCACCTTGTTGAATCTCTGCCACGAAGAATTGAGGCAGTTCTGAAGGCAAAAGGGGGTCCAACCCCTTACTAGCATGGTGTACCTAATAAAGTGGCCAGTGAGTGTAAAGTTCATGTTTGGGATTCGGTAATAGACACTAGATGTCCGTTACAAGCAATTTCTACTCTGGGGAAATTTATGGCACTTTGTTGGTGTCTGCCACTAATTGTTGAAAATCATCCAATTGCCAAATAAATCGAAGATAAGCTCATAACTTACAACACATGTCCACCATCTGGTAGCTAGATTAAAGCCCCATAACATATGAGCGTCAAACCATTAATATTAAAAATACCAAATTTATTAATTGTCCATTAAAAGTATTTGCAAAAATACATAACAGAGAGAGTACAAGAACCAAAAACAATGACAGACTAGCCCCTCTTAATTTACATATGTTGCTGCATAGTAAGTAACATGACGCTACGCAAATGTTTGATGTTTCAAAAAAGTTGTCATCCTGCATATTTTACATACCCCCAAGTGCTCATTGCTTTGTGCACTCAATAGCCCAATAGAACCACAAAAAGGGGTTAATAGCAGGAAAACAGGCCCATTTAACACTCTAAATACTGCCTCTAACCACTCATGAATTCTCTACCCGAGATATATCATATGGGGCTTTTTTACAGCGGGATAAATACGCCCTACCTATAATTCATCATGTAGCAAAAAATATATCCAAAAATAGTTAAACATTGTGAGCCGCCATGCACACATTACCTGGATCCCAGCAGCGTGTATCAATGAATGTGGAGCCCTGTCGGGTGTCACGTTTGGAGAGTCATGATGTGCCTAAACAGTTGCAACTGCCCACAAGTGACACCATTTTGGAAACTAGACCCCTCAGGGAACTTATTTAGATGTGTGCTGAGCACCTAGAACCCCCAGGTCATTCACAGAATTTTATAACAGTGAACCGTGAAAATAAAAAAATCACATTTTCCCCACAAAAATATTTTTATCCCCAAATTTTGCATTTTCACAAGGGTAAAAGGAGAAATTGCACTGATACCCAATATGTGGAGGAAAACTACTACAGAAGTGCTTGGAAGGGAAGTATCAAAATTTCCTGGAATAATTAGCGGACGCCATATCGTGCTTGGAGAGCACTGAAAAAAGACAGAGATGCGTACCTGCCTGTAATGAACAAAGCAGGATTTAGGGCTCCAATGTTGAATAGCAAGGCCTTTTAGTATGATAATGAGATAAGGTCCAAAGCAGAACTTCAAAGCGTGAGTAGGAGCCACGCCAGCATGGGGCAGGAAGAGGCCTGTGGGCTTCCTGTCAGCTAGACACAGAAATACACATCCATTGTCTCTCCCAGCCGCTCCGACTCCATCCTAGGATCATGGATTATGAGCACATCTTTCGAGTTATGGACTCGTGAAAAATATCCGAGTGACCCTGAGGAAATAACGCATCTGGCAGTGCGACTCCTGAGACGGTAAGGGTTCTGGGGCCTGAGATGCATAGATTGGCCCTCCACAGCGACCCAATGGGGCCATGTTTGCTCTCCACACGACAGGCAAAACAAACCGCATTCACTGGTACCTCTCATGTCCTTATCCGATCATGCTGTTGAAAGTTACCCCCTTTCTTAGATATTGGGAATAAGTTCTGCAGGGAGCTAAAGGGTGGAGATTATAAGCCCACCCTCTGACACAGGGGGAGGAACCTAGCGTGCTTAAGAACTAGCAGCACATGGCAGAGACTCACACTCTCATAGAAGAACCAGATGATGATGATCTAAGCAGGAACTGTGGACAGATCTGCCAAGGGGAGCAGCGGCACACGCTTTGGGGTCTGTCCGGCAACTAAGATTCTTGTACCTATGGACTGCAGAGCTCCCGGCACCTACATGCAACCTACAACCCGGTAAATTGACCTCCAGCTAAATATCTCTAAGTCTTGTACCCTTATTGTTATATATTCCTCTCACTGCAAATCCACTGTAATTCCATTGTATAGCTTCGGCATATTTCTGGAATTATCTAGTGCGCTCTAAAGGCAATTAAACCATAAAATTAATCTTGGGCTGATGCTTTTACTCTGATTACGATTCTTAGAATACCCAGCAGGTAACAGGACATCCTCTCCGGCGGCCATTTGCTCTAGGTGCAGTTCCCTTACTGACCTGAGAGACAAAGGAGGCACCAGAGAGCTGTGCCTGTGTAGTTACGTCACATTGGTGACGTGGGAGGAACGGGTCCTGTTTCCTCCATATTGGTGGCAGCGGTGGGATCAGAGTAATAGTGTGCGTGGGACCCCTACTCCCAGACACTAGAGACTACCAGCGGTAACTTTCACTGCTGGGGTCAGAGTGCAAATATAAAGTTGTGTGCGAGGTCAGGGTTGCAGCTGTGTCAGTAACCAGAGGTTTCCAAGATAGCAGAAGGCACCAGGAGTAAGGCAAACGGGGAGGCCAACGCTATGGTCTATGAGGAGGTGGTGGAGGACAATACCAATGAAGGCGAGGGGGAGTTCAGCCAGGGCTCCCCAAGGAGCCTGACCCCCGTGCTCAGTCCCGCAGTGGACTGCCCACCACCTGCCCCAGCCTGTCCAGATCAGAGGCCCTTTTCCAAGCGGCTATGGCACAGCTTGAGGCTGGTAACGACGCCACCGATGACAGACTCCTGGTGGCGGCAGAGAAAGCCGCAGAGCATGAGCAAGCAGCGGCAGAGAAAGCAGCTGAGCGTGAGCATACAGAACATGTGCTGCAGGCTGCAGAACGCTGTGAAGCTGCGGAGCGCCAGCACCGACTGGAGATGGCTCAGCACGGGCTCCCGCTGGACGCTCCAGCCCCACCGGGGACCAAGGCTTCCAAGGTCCGGGCGGAGGACTTTCCCCTGCTTGAAAAGGATGGAGACCTGGATTCCTTTCTGCTGGCCTTTGAGAGAACCTGCTGCCAACACTATCTGGCCCTGGATCAGTGGGCAAGGTATCTGACCCCCCATTTGAGGGGTAAATCCCTGGAAGTTTTGGGGGACTTACCTGCCGGGGAGGAGCAGGACTACAACAGCATCAAGCGGGCCCTGATCCAGCACTACAACCTCACCCCGGAGTCATACCGCAGGAAGTTCTGGAGCCTGCAGAGGGACTCAAAGGACACCTGGACCGACCACATGCGGGCACTGCTGAGAGCTGCGGAGCACTGGACCTCAGGTCTAGAACTCACCACCCACCAGGTGGTCCAGGAGTTGTTCGCCATGGAGCAGTTCTTGTGGAACTGCCCAGAGGACCTTCAGCAGTTCCTCCGTGACCGGAAACCAAAGGGGGCTTCTGCTACAGCCGCCCTGGCAGACGAGTATGCCAACAACAGGGCGTCTGAGCCAAAGAAGCCTGCCAGCAGCACCTGGAGAGGGGGTAAGCCCAATCCTGCCCCTGTCCCCCCAGCCCCCAGAGAGCAAGGGCTGTACCCCCCTGCTGCCCTCTCCAAGTCAGGAGCAGAACCCAGACGTTGTCATCATTGCAACCAGCCAGGACACTTTAAGGCTGCGTGTCCCCAGCGCCATAAGGCCCCATCCCTGTCCCAGAAACCGTCCACTGTTTTGTGTGTGGGATGGGGTGGTGGGAGGTCCCTGGACAATTACCAACCCGTCACCATCGGCCGCTCAGCGGTCATGGGACTGCGGGACACAGGCACTGAACGAACCCTGGTACGTCCTGAGGTGGTGTCCCCTTAAGACTTGGTGCCTGGGAAAACCCTTTCCATCTCCGGAATTGGAGGTGTTGAACCGGCGCTGCCCGTCTCCAAGGTGTTTTTGGACTGGGGCGCCGGGAGGGGAAAGCGGAAGGTGGGAGTAATGCCAAATATTCCTGCCAATGTGTTGCTTGGGACCGATTTGGGGCAGCTAGTGTCTCAGTATGTGGCCACTGAACCCACAAGTCCAGCTCCCCAAGAATGTCATGACTCTACTTTGACTGCTAATGTTAATGTGTTGAATGTTCCTCCAACAGAGGAGGTGGGAGTAACACCAAATATTCCTGCCAATATGTTGCTTGGGACCGATTTGGGGCGGCTAGTGTCTCAGTATGTGGCCACTGAACCCCCAAGTCCGGCCCCCCAAGAATGTCATGACTCTACTGTGAATGCTAATGTTAATGTGTTGAATGTGCCTCCAACAGTGGAGGAGGGAGTGAAACCTGATGGTAAGCCATGCCCTGACACTACACACACAGGGCTCACAGTGAGGACAGGTGATAAGACTGCAGGGGAGAGCTTAGAGGTGGAGGGAGGGGCTGCTAGGGTCAGTTTAGGGCCCCTAAGTGAATCCAGCCTGCTGAGTCTAGGGCCTCTGCAGAAAGAGGAACAGGCCATGGGGGAGGGGGAGTCCCGGGAGAGGAGCCACCAGGTAAGACCCCAGGGCAGGAGTTCCCCGCATCCGGGATGTCAGGAGGCCAGGGAAGTCTGCCTGACCCGGCGACTTGGTCAGGGGCCGAGGGGAAGCAGGCGCTACCTGTGGTCTCAGCGGTCATGACCGCTGTTACCAGGAGTAGAAGCGCTGGAGCCCAAGGAGCCTCGCGGAGGTCTGACGGTTTTCCCCTCTCCGACCAAGTGGCTGCCGAGTCAGACAGCGGCCAGGAGACAGATCCCGAGGAGCTGACAGAGGATGTGGCAGTTTTGTCAATACTTGCGACATCAAGTCAGGGATTTCAGGCAGCGTTGGAAGCTGACACTAGCCTGAAAGCTCTCAAGGAGCAGGCGGCACAGCGTCCCCTGGAGTCCGACCGCGAGCGAGTGGTCTGGGACCAGGGACAGCTGTACCGGGTAACGGTCCAGCAGGGTTCACCGGAGGCATGGCCCAGGGACCAACAGTTAGTGGTACCCTATCCGTTCAGGGCAGAATTGTTGCAGATCGCACACGAGATTCCCATGACCGGACACCTAGGGATCACTAAAACCAGGGCCAGGCTAGCTCAGCATTTCTACTGGCCAGGAATGAGGACCGAGGTGATTGCCTACTGCCGTTCGTGTGACACCTGTCAGAGGGTGGGGAAGGCGGGGCGGTGCCCCAAAGCCCCACTGGTAACTCTGCCCATCATCAAAGAGCCTTTCTCGAGGGTGGCTGTGGATCTCATTGGACCTCTGTCTACTCCCAGCCGCTCCGGGAATTGCTTCATACTAACGGTAGTGGACTATGCCACCCGGTACCCGGAGGCGGTAGCTTTGTCGTCCATTCGTACTGACAAAGTGGCCACTGCCTTACTGGAGATTTTCTCCAGAGTTGGGTTTCCCCAGGAAATGCTCACCGACCTGGTAGCCAGCCCGTACCACCCACAGACCAATGGCCTGTGTAAGCGGTTCAATGGCACCTTAAAGCAGATGCTGAAGATGTTGGTCAACTCCCACGGGAGAGACTGGGAGCAGAATCTCCCACACCTGCTGTTTGCTAACCGGGAGGTCCCGCAGGCCTCAACGGGGTTCTCCCCCTTTGAGCTCCTGTACAGGCGACGTGTACGGGGTCCCTTTGCTCTGGTGAAGGAAGCATGGGAAGGAGATTTGACCACCCCTGGAGTGTCGGTCATTGAGTATGTCGTCTGCTTCCGGGACAGAATGATGGCCTTGACACGGCTGGTGCATGACAATATGGCCCAAGCCCAGGCTGACCAGAAGCGGTGGTACGACCAGAATGCTTGTGAGTGGACCTACCAGGTGGGTCAAAAGGTGTGGGTACTGGTCCCCGTACCTCAAAAAAAGCTTCAGGTGGCCTGGGAGGGTCCATACCTCGTGCACCAGCGGCTCAACGCTGTCACCTATCTGGTCACCCTGGACCAAGCCCGTGGAAGGAGGAAGGCCTTCCACATGAACATGATGAAGGCCCATCATGAGTGGGAGGCTTGTGCCCACCCAGTGTGCAATCTTCCCGAGGAAGGAGAGGTAGAAACCCTCCTGTATCTGCTCACCCAAGCCAAGGTGGGTGGATCCATCGAGGATGTGGGGGTTGGCCACCAGCTCTCGGAGGACCAACGGTCCCAGCTGGGGGTCATCCTACACCCCTTTTGGGAGCTGTTCAGCAGCCTGCCCGGAAGGACTGAGACAGCCGTCCATGACGTGGACACCGGCAATCACCCCCCGATCTGGCGTTCAGCGTATCGGGTCTCTCTTGAGGTGCAGCAGCACATGCGCCAAGAGATAGACGAGATGCTGAAGCTGGGGGTGATCCAAGTGTCCAACAGCGCGTGGGCTTCGCCTGTAGACCTCGTCCCTAAAAAGTACCGAAGTATGCGGTTCTGCGTGGACTACCGGGGACTCAACGCTGTGATGGTCACCGATGCGTACCCAATGCTGCGCATCAATGACCTGCTCGATCAGCTGGCCGGGGCCATGTACCTGACTATCATGGATCTGAGCAGGGGATATTGGCAGATTCCCCTGACCCCTGGGGCACGGGAACGCTCTGCCTTTATCACCCCATTTGGACTGTATGAGTCCACGGTGATGCTATTCGGCATGAAGAATGCCCCTGCCACTTTTCAGAGGATGGTCAACACGCTGCTCGAGGAACTGGAAGAGTATGCGACAGCATACCTAGATGACATCGCCATCTTCAGTCCCACCTGGGAGGATCACCTAGAGCACCTAGCGCAGGTGCTCGGGTGAATCCAGAGAGCAGGCTTGACCATTAAGCCGGAAAAATGCCAGCTGGGTATGAGTGAGGTCCACTACCTGGGACACCAGGTAGGTGGGGGAGCTCTGAAGCCAGAGCCCGGGAAGGTGGATGCCATCGCATCCTGGCCCACCCCCAGGACCAAGAAGCAGGTGATGTCCTTCTTGGGGACTGCCGGGTATTATAGGAGGTTTGTTCCACACTATAGTGCCCTGGCCAAGCCCTGACGGACCTCATCAAGAAGAAGCTGCCCGTCGCAGTCGACTGGACAGTCACCTGCGAGACAGCTTTCCAGGAGCTCAAGACCGCCCTTTCTAGCTCTCCTGTACTACAGGCAGCTGACTTCACACGGCCGTTCGTAGTGCAGACCGACGCCAGCGACTTCGGCCTCGGTGCTGTGCTCAGCCAGGTGGACACTACGGGCCATGAACACCCCGTTCTGTACCTGAGCCAGAAGCTCCTGCCGAGGGAAGTGGCCTATTCCACGATGGAGAAGAAATGTCTGGCAATTGTGTGGGCCCTGCAGCATCTGCAGCCATACTTGTACGGACGCCAATTCACCATGGAAACAGACCACATCCCCCTCAGCTGGTTACACATGGTCTATGGGACAAATGGGAGGTTGCTACGCTGGAGCCTCGCTCTCCAGCAGTATCACTTCACCATTCGCCACAAAAAAGGCAGGGACCATGGTAACGCTGATGGGTTGTCCCGGCAAGGAGAGGGTGCGGAAGGGCGCATGGGGGAACACAGGAATGTGATACCCCCTAGCGCCCTCTAAGGCAGGGAGGTGTGATGAACAAAGCAGGATTTAGGGCTCCAATGTTGAATAGCAAGGCCTTTTAGTATGATAATGAGATAAGGCCCAAAACAGAACTTCAAAGCGTGAGTAGGAGCCACGACAGCATGGGGCAGGAAGGGGACTGGGGGCTTCAATTAGAATATACCTGTCAGCTAGACACAGAAATACACATCCATTGTCTCTCCCAGCCACTCCGACTCCATCCTAGGATCATGGATTATGAGCACATCTTTCGAGTTATGGACTCATGAAAAATATCCGAGTGACCCTGAGGAAATCGCGCATCTGGCAGTGCGACTCCTGAGGCAGTAAGGGTTCTGGGGCCTGAGATACATAGATTGGCCCTCCACAGCGACCCAATGGGGCCATGTTTGCTCTCCACACGACAGGCAAAACAAACCGCATTCACTGGTACCTCTCATGTCCTGATCTGATCATGCTGTTGAAAGTTACCCCCTTTCTTAGATATTGGGAATAAGTTCTGCAGGGAGCTAAAGGGTGGAGATTATTAGCCCACCCTCTGACACAGGGGGAGGAACCTAGCGTGCTTAAGAACTAGCAGCACATGGCAGAGACTCACACTCTCACAGAAGAACCAGATGATGATGATCTAAGCAGGAACTGGGGACAGATCTGCCAAGGGGAGCAGCGGCACAAGCTTTGGGGTCTGTCTGGCAACTAAGATTCTTGTACCTGTGGACTGCAGAGCTCCCGGCACCCACATGTAACCTACAACCTGGTAAATTGACCTCCAGCTTAATATCTCTAAGTCTTGTACTCTTATTGTTACATTTTCCTCTGACTGCAAATCCACTGTAATTCCATTGTATAGCTTCTGTATATTTCTGTAATTATGTAGTGCGCCCTTAAGGCAATTAAACCATAAAATTAATCTTGGGCTGATGCTTTTACTCTGATTACGATTCTTAGAATACCCAGCGGGTAACAGGACATCCTGCCCGGCGGCCATTTGCTCTAGGTGCAGTTCCCTTACAAAGGGGGCGCCGGAGAGCTGTGCCTGTGTAGTTACGTCACATTGGTGACGTGGGAGGAACGGGTCCCGTTTCTCCACACTGCCTATGGCGCACAACAATTGCACTATCTGGGTGCAGTGGACCCAACTAATTATGGCAAGAACACAGGTGCAGCAATTCAAATATAACAATCACTCTCAACCTACCAACTCATGGAGGGGCTGATTATTCAGTATACTAGTGCACACAAAAAAAGATTCCAATCTGTATGTGGCATAATTCACACATGTAATGCAGAGCATCCAGCTTACAGCCTATTACAAACGCCAATACTTTTAGATCAGGCGGGCCACCCAGTGCCTCCCAAATGTAAGTGTAAGGACCCATGAAGTGGGTTTCAAGCTTACGTATTATGGCCATAATGTTAACTAATACCTTACATATATTTATATGTTTTTATGCCTTAAGATCTGTCTGTGAGCAGTGACTAGCATCACACATATTTTTTAAAAATGTGTATTTCTCTGGATATCAAAGTATAATTTTATTAAACTTTTTATGAACTACATACCTGTATAGATGGCTTAGGAGGGATGATCCTACTGACAGATTCCTTAAAAAGAAAGTATATGTAGAAATTATTACTATCATTTACAAGTTTAAATTTCAACTAGGGTTTTTTTTTAATTAAAAATCAGTATTAATAATAATCCACACTCATACAATGTACAACAATAAATGTATACTATACAAGCATTGCTTTTATGCCTATTTATGTTGTATAATCTACCCTGTTATTCTTGCAACTAAATGTGTCTGCATTGTTTCAACACACAGTTGTTTAAATGTCCTCTCTGCCCTTGTAAGTAGTAACAAGAAAACATTGCAGGCATTGCAGGCTTATTTCTTCTTTTGAATGTAAGATTTAAATAGTCATAAACACAATCCCAAAAAGAGATTTAGAGCATTTGGTAGAAACAAACTTTAAATAATCTGCTGCTGTTTCCTGGAATTCAGTGAAAAAATGTATTCGTTAAACAGAACTCAAAATAAAGCTGTTTTAGAAAAAAATAGACCGTGGGATAAAAAGAACACAGTAAAGCTTAAGACCAAGGAAAAAATGCATTATTGATGCCTCCTGTCTCCACTCTATGATCTAAAAATCACATCTATCAAATTTGTAAAAGGACATTTTTATTGCAAACTAATTGTTATTTTTACTTTTACATTTTCTTGTCCAACAAGAGGCTTAAATTATAGTTCCAGGACATTACAGTTTATAATTGTGCATAGTCTTACTTAACAAATGTGAATGGAATCCATCACAAGACAGTTTCAGGTAAAACCTAACAGTGATCTAAGTAACATATGCCATATATACTGTACAAAGAAGCATCCATACGGCCAATATACTATGCATATTTTATTTTTATTCTTTTAGCTAAAAGATATTCCAACAGTTAAAAAATCTGTAATGGAGTTTTCTGGGACAATAACACTGATGGCTAATCATTAGGCTAGACCAGGGGTGGTGAACCTCAGGCCCTAGATGACCTTCTATCAGACCCCTGGGCAGATACCTGGGGACAACAGTGCTTGGGCCGGTGGCTTTATTATTACGTCCGCTGACCTTTTAATTTGTTCTTGCTCTGTGAGCATGTCCACGCAGTGTTCACTACTGAACGCTTAGGCGTGTGCAATGAAAGATTACATCCTGACACCAGTGCCAGCGTCAGGACGTACTTTGTGGGTGGAGTTACAGAACAATTGGTGCAGCCCCCGAAAGATGGTCCTTGGTCAAATGGTCCTTGGCAGAAAAAAGATTCACCACCCTTGGGCTAGACCATCGATGCTCACTCAGCAGTCCCAACCCAGGTGCCGCCCTGACAATTATCACAATGAGCAGGTCACAGCACTCTTTCAAACCTTACCTTGTATTCATTATTTATAACAATACAAGACTAACTTGTAACCAAGGTCATGATGGAAGATTTTGCTAAGGTTTCCATTATTACAATAATAATTATAGAAGAGAACTAAGGTGTAATAAAAGTAATTTAGGCATTGTTTCTTAATGATAGTCTAGACCCAAAAAAGCACCTTTAAAGTATTGACACCCACTTGATTGTACACTAGCATGATAAGGAACAGGTAGGACAATGGTTGGTGCATTATTCTGACCCACCCATGTACCCCAGGCACTGACATATGCAATGTCTGCTCCCAGGTGGTGGAGCATGCTTCATCTCACTGGATGATTAGTAGCTGGTCTCCTTCAAAGTTGTTTGTCTAAATCCCTATACCAAGCACACAAAGTATAATGTTGAAGGCTCTCTGCACTTCTCTAGCCCCCTCTCCCACTATCATGCATGCTGCTAGCTACTTCTGCTGATAATTAATGCTGACAATTACTGTTGCTGATAAAGGCACTTTCAAAATCATTATTCTGCCTATCAGCAGTGTACCAATATTAAATGGAATCTATCAGCATCCACAAGATTTTGCTATGTAATCTGAAGACAGCATAATGTTGCAGCTGAGAGACAGATTATAGGAATGTGTCACTTATTACGCTGTGTGCTGTTTATTTACAATGAAGGTTCTATCAAAAGGAGATTATCATTGCCTGGACCACAAAGCACAGGAGCCCAGGTCCGACCACGCCCCCTCCCCTGATAAACAGCTTACTGTCAGACCTCTTCTTTTGTTTAAAAAAGGTTGTTGTTGGTATGAGAAACATTCATTATCTGGGCTGGAATGTGTAGATTCTGATGCCGTCCGACGATTACGATAAAAGACCTGCGGAAAAGAAGAGTCTTGCCATTTATACACATGGTTTTCCTTATAGTCCTCGGCATCATGTAGGAATTTTGAACGCTTTTTATGTTCTGAAACCAAATGATGCTGTTTAGGAGAATCTTCTAATTTAATTTTAGCAGCAGAGAGATCCTCTTTGGTCATAGATGAACACAACCTCTTCGCATCAGGCTCTGCACATTCTCGCTTGGATGTTTCTCATACAAACAATGACCTTTTTAAACAAAAGAAGAAGTTGTTTTCGAAAAGGAAGATGCGCAGAGGAGGACAATACCTCAGGTCCCATTCCAACAACAGTACAGACGAGTTCGCAGGTACACAGATACCACTGGTAATTAATATTTCCTTGAAAAATTTAAATTCTATTCAAATGTCTGTTTTACAAAAAGGACTAACATTTTGTCTGTCCATAAATTGGATACTTTTCAGTTTGATATGGACCTGCAATGATTCTTTAAGTGCTTATGACTTAAAGTCCATTTTAATGGGAATAATTATGATAGACATGATTGTCCCCCATCTGATTAATTAATCTGAAGGATCTGAGCCTCCACGTTAAAAGTAATTTTATGCCTCCTAGGAATAATCCAATAATTGATACTTTTATTCATCTGATTAGTCGAGAGGTGTATAAATTTACCAAAGATGTTAATAGAGGTAACCTACATTGCCCAACCAATATGGCAGTTCTAGAGCAACAAGCCCTCCGTACATTAATTTATGAAAAAGATATTATTGTAAAGCTGGCGGATAAGGGGAGAGCAGTTGTTGTTATGGACTTTGGGATTACATAGAGGAGATTAATAAACAAGTCTCTGATACTCAGGTATATCAACTTATTAATTCTAATCCAATAACTCGCATTGCTGCTAAAATTAAATCTACACTGGATCCTTTTCTCGTTGATCATACTATAGACAAAAAGACATATGTATTCCTATTTAATTTAATTCCGTTTACTCCTGTCTTCTATGTTCTCCCCAAAGTGCATAAACAACTCCCTAAACCACCAGGATGACCTATTGTAGCATCCATCGACTCACAACTTTCCCCTTTAAGTATTCTTCTGGAGAAAATGTTGTTACCTCTGCTCAAGAAAACAAAATCCTATATTCTTGACAGAGGTGACTTTATAAAAACAGTCAAACACCTATCTGACATTCCAATATCCTCTTGGCTTGTCACATGGGATGTCAAAAGCCTTTATACCTCTATTCAACATCAGAAGTGTATTGAGGCTGTTGAGAGACTTTTGATTGCTTCCTCTATGAAGAATAAAATCATGAAATTCTATTTGGCACTTTTGAATCTGGTCTTAAAAGAATTTTTTTTCTTTGGGGGTGACAATTTTTATTTGAAAATTGAGGGAACCGCCATGGGGTTCAACGTGGCCTCTCCTTATGCTATTTGTTACATGGCAGATTTTGAAGAAAAATATATCTATACCAATCAACTTTTCCAGACATATGTTATCATCTGGTGACATTATATTGATGATATTTTTTGCATTTAACGGGGACCTGTGGACTCCCTGTTGCAGTTCCATGAACAATTGAATTCTGTTTGACTGCAGCTACAATTTTCTATTAATTACTTGAATACTGTTAGCTTTCTGGATACTCAGTTAATTAAATCCCCTGAGAATACTTTAATGATTGACCTGTTTGTAAAAGCTACTGATCATAATAGTCTCTTATTATACTCAAGTAAAAATCCAAAAGCCACAAAAAAATCACTTCCTAGATCTCAGATTGCAAGAATCAATCACATTGTCTCCAATGTCGATACACGCAATTCTAGATTACTGGAGGTGGAAAATAAATTTCCAAAAAGGGGTTATCCACAGAGCCTTCTAAATAGTTGTAGAACACCATCTACCCATAGCCAATCAGAGACAGAGTGTAACAATTATGTAGGTACTATGGAATCTGATTGCGTGGGATAAAATGGATCTGAGACCAAAGTTGAGACAAACAAACTGTATTTTAACAAAGTAAGGAATACAAAAAACTAACAGAGGCTTTCCTGCAATTATGGTGACATGCACAGCACAAAAAGAAATGTCCAGCAAACGTGATAGCAGTGTGCGTCCGCTAAAGCAAACAAGTCCAACAGTAATATAACGTGAGTTTGTGAACTGCACTGATACGTGGAAGTCAAGCAATAATAAGAAGCAATAATGCAATGGCACTTATACGTGGAAGTCCAGGAATAATAAGAAGCAATAATGCAATGGCACTTATACGTGGAAGTCCAGCAGTAGTAAGAGGCAAGAGTGCAACCGGAACTTTATATGTGAAAGTCTAGAACTATGCAGACAGAGGAGACGACACCTGCATAGTTCATAGATCCTTAAGAAGAGTACCTTTTTGGGCTGAAGAGTCCTGCTCAAGTTCCGCACAGCAGCCCGCACAGACAAAATCTTAGAAGTCAGGACAGTAGGTAACCCCAGCAGGATTCGGAAGCAGCTCAGAGGACTGAAGGCAACTGGTAGTGGAGATGCAGAGCACCGAGTAACAAGCAGCAGGGACTCCAGAAGTAAGCCAGGAGGAAGCTCAGGAGCAAAACAGCAACAAAATACTCAGGCAAGGAGGATCTTCCGACTCGGACTTAAATAGGAAGTTACAGGACAGGACAAAGCACCAGACTCCTTCTTAGACAAGGGCAAAACAGAATCCAAGTAACATCCGGAATCCTTACACAGAGAGGAGAATCCCTTTTGTACATACCATCCCTTTATGTATCGGATTCACAAAAGCATTCGTAGGTTTTGACATTTTCTTAAGGCCAGTTATCCCACTGTGGAGACACTGGGGGTCGGAGGGCAACCAGGTCCTCTAGCCAAAACCTCACAGTTTTTCCCTCTCTGATTTCGGAGTCAACAAACTGACTCCATAACACAATGCATAATTAGCATATCAGCAAACATCACCTGTCATCAGAGATAAGGGCACACCATGTTATTTGAAATTTCAGCTTACAAGTCAATTTACAGGCTTGCACAAGCAAAAGTATAGATAACAGACTATTCTTCTTGGTTTGCTAAAAAATAGTCATCTGGGTAATTAAGGAATAATCCTGTTTCTTCAGACCCACTATGGAGGAATTCCAACGTCCATTTTTACCTTTTCAACAACCCACAAACCTAAGGGATAGATTGGTGTAAGCCGATATTGGCCCCATCACCAAGCCAATGAAACAAAAATTTCTAGATACCCCGAAAAAGGGTTCTTTCCCTTGTCTACACTGTCCGCAATGTAGTAACATGATTTTTTTTCACCCTTAAACTGTACAGGGGAAAGGATTAAAATCTCTGGGTTTTTTTTTACTTGTGACTCATCATTCGTAATATATGCTATTAAATGTCCATGCGGTCTCGTATATGTTGGGGAGACTACCCAGCATATATGAGAACGCAAATCCCAGCATAAATCTAGTATACAATGTGTCAAAACTTACTTACCGCTTCTTTTTCATTTTGACCAGCAAAAAACATTCAGTGTCACAATTGAAATTTCCAGTGTTGGAACATGACCCCCTATCTAGACAGGGAGGTAATAGGATCAAGGCCCTTAAATGCTGTGAATCATTCTGGATTCACAGGCTGAATACATTAGAACCAAGGGGTTTAAATAGAGAATATGAATTGTCAAATTTTATTTAATACTCTTTTTCTATTTTTATTTACAGACATATACCACTTGATTTCCTTTCTTTTGGAAGGGTATGGTTTCACTTTTTTCCTCTTTATTTACTTTTCTCACTCTTTGGGGTATTTATATTTTCTTTACATAGTTGCCTTATATATATATACACTATGCTATATTTTCATGATTGGGGATATGTACTATCATGTTGCAGGGACCCTTGGGGGCCCTTTAAATATACTTGTTGTGTGACAGTGTTTTGGCTGCTATTACTACTAATCATGATGCACTCTTCAAGGTCCTTTTCATATTATTGCCCTTATTTACACTTGCAGATGGCATTTATTGATGCTCCATGTTATACTGGTAGATGATATACAGTGTGTCTGTAAAGTCATGGTGCACTCTTGACCAGTCACAAGAAAGTATACAAGTATACCACGATCCCCAGATCTGACGCCCTTAGGCTATGTGCACACGTGCGGAATTTCTGCGGCAATTCCGCAACTCCCTGCCACGGGAAATACGCTAGAATTCCGCATGCGTAATTCCCGCGAAAAACTAGTGTTTTGCATCGCTTGGAAAACTGATTGACAGGTTGGTCACACTCGTCAAACATAGTGTTTGACAAGTGTGACCAACTTTTTACTATTGAGGCTGCCTATGCAGCATTAGTAGTAAAAAGATATAATGTTAAAAATAATTAAAAAAAATAAAAAATCTTGATATTCTAACCTTCCGGCATCCCACGCAGCGTCCCCAGGCCTCAGAGATGCTCCCGGAAAGTCCCGTTCCCAGTGATCCCTTGCGACAATGACCCCAGATGATGTAGCATCTCGGGAGACCGCTACGTCATCACAGGTCATTGTCGCAAGGCATCACTGGGAACGGGACTAGGGACCCTACGTGGGACGCCGGAAGGTGAGAATATCAAGATTTTTTTATTTTAATTCTATTTTTTACAGGGATATGGTACCCAAGGCCTGGAGGACAGTCTCCTCTCCTCCAGACCCTGGGTACCATCCGCACATTTTCAGCTTACTTTGCGCATAGTGGGTATAGCCACATACGGAAAGTAAGTGGAACAATGCATTCCTATGTGTGCGGAATTCCCACGATTCCGCAAAAAGAATGAGCATGCTGTATATTTTTCTGCGATGTGATTTTACCGTGGAAAAATACGCAGCTTTAGCAGAGTATGTGCGGAATGCCATTGAATTCAATGGGTTGCTTATTTTATGCATTTTTGCGGCAAAAAAACGCTGCAAAAACGCATAAAATGCACGGGAATTCCAGACATGTGCACATAGCCTTAAGGGGGTTTTACACATAGTGATATCGCTAGCAATATTGCTAAAGCATCACCGATTTTGTGACGTTATAGCGATATCGCTATGTGTGATACTTACCTCCGACCGGCTCCCCCCGCTGTCCATCACTGATCGCGCGAGATTGGCCGGCTCCATTTCTCATCGGGCGCTTCCTGCTTAGCTTCCTGTGGCGCCGACGAGCGACGTGTGGAGGCGGGCGGGAGGACGTCAGGATCGCCGCGTCTGAAAGGTAAGTACAGTATCGTCCGCTGTATCGCTGCTGCATCGCTGTGAGATCTGCCTGTGTGGCAGCTCACTAGCGATCATTTAGCGATGCACCAGCAATCCTGACCGGGTCGTATCGTGGTCGGGATCGCTGGTGCATTGCTAAATGTAAAAGGGCCTTTAGACTTTTACTTTTGGGGATATATGAAGCAATATGTACTTTAAAAGTATCAACAACATTAATCACTTAAAACAGAGACGCACAGACGTTATTCACTCTGTTACACCAGATGTCCTTACCCGTGTGTGGCAAGAACTTCACTATCGTTTGGATGTGTGTAGGGCAACAAATGGAGCCGACATCGAACTGCACTGAGTAGGTATGAAACTGGGAGAGTTTTTCTTTTATTTGGAGCAGATTTCACATTTCTATCGTTTTTTGTTGCTTTCCAGTGACTGATCAAAAGTGCACCATGACGTTATGGACACACTGTAAGACACTACTTAGAAGGTTTTCTTTATTACCTCTGGTTACCTGGGATACACTCTGTGCGTCTGTATCCATAAAGATAGTGCCAGATGGTGACGCTTTAATCTCTGTGTATATCACTTCCGGTTACGTGATCAGGTGTCTCGCCACGACCGGAAGTTGTCACCCGGTAGTACTGCACACTTGGGCGCATGGGCGGACATACCGCATGTGCAGCCTGTGCGGCTGCACTGGGACCCAGAGGTAAAGGAGGGCCCCTGCAGGGTGGCTAATAATGAGGACAATCTGACAGACAGCAGTGCCACTGGATGATGTCATCATTCAGCGACCAGCTGTGGCAGAGAGGGGAAGCGCGGGTGCCGGTGATGTTGCGGGACTGCCTGCGGTGTGGAAAGGTGAGAGGTGCTGTGTGTGTGTGTTGAATGTACGTGTGTGTGTGTGTAGAGATGAGTGGTGGTGTGTGTGTGTGTGCGTGTGTAGCGCTGTGGGGGAATGTGCAGAGAGGTGAATGGTGTGTCTGTGTGTGTGTACGTGGAGGAGAGGGCAACGATGGGAGTGATGAATCATAGAATTATAGAATCGTAGAGTTGGAAGGGACCTCCTCGGCCATCTGGTTCAACCCCCTGCTCAAAGCAGGATTCACTAAATCATCCCAGACTGCCCAAGCCTCTGTTTGAAGACTTCTATTGAGGGAGAACTCACCACCTCTCGTGGCAGCCTGTTCCACTCATTGATCACTCTGTCAAAAAGTTTTTTCTAATATCTAATTGTGTCTCCTCCCATTCAGTTTCATCCCATTGCTTCTAGTCTTTCCTTGTGCAAATGAGAATAAAGATGATCCTTCTACAATGTGACAGCCCTTGAGATATTTGTAGACAGCTATTACGTCTCCTCTCAGTCTTCTCTTCTGCAAGCTAAACATTACCAAATCCTGCAACCTTTTCTCATAAGACAGGGTTTGCAGACCGGTCACCATTCTTGTTGCTCTTTTCTGAACTTGCTCCAGTTTGTTGATGTCTTTTTTAAAATGTGGCACCCAAAACTGGACACAGTATTCCAGATGAGGTCTGACCAAAGAGGAGTAGAGGGCAATAATGACTGTGATCTAGACTGTATGCTTCAGTTAATACATCCTAGAATTGCATTTGCCTTTTTTGCTGCTGCATCACATTGTTGACTCATATTCAGTCTGTGATCTATTAGTATACCCAAGTCTTTTTCACATGTGCTGTTGCTTATCCCTATTCCTCCCATTCTATATATGCTTTTTTCATTTTTATTGCCCAGATGTAGTACTTTGCATTTTTCCCTGTTAAAAAATATTCTGTTAGTTGCTGCCCACTGCTCCAGTTTACTTATATCTTTTTGAATCCTCTCTCTCTCTTCTCTAGTATTAGCTATCCCTCCTAGCTTTGTGTCATCAGAAAATTTAATCAGTTTACCCTCAATTCCTTCATCTAAATCGTTGATAAAGATGTTGAACAATACAGGGCCCAGGACAGAGCCCTGAGGTACCCCACTTGAGACATTCTTCCACCTGGATGTGCAGCCATTTACGACCACTCTTTGGGTCCGATCACTAAGCCAGTTATGAATCCACCTAACAGTGCCTTGCCCATTCCATACTTAGACATTTTTTCAATAAGGATTGTGTGAGATACTTTGTAAAATGCTTTGCTGAAGTCAAGATATACTATATCTACAGCATTTCCCTGATCCACCCAATCAGTGATTCTGTCATAGAAGGAAATTAAGTTAGTCTGACATGACTCATTAGTTACAAACAGCATGCTGACTCTGTTTAATCACTTCATTCTTATCCAGGTACTTACTTACATGTTGTTTATTGTTCAAAGATCTTTCCTGGTATAGAAGTCAGTCTCACTGGCCTATAGTTGCCTGGGTCCACCTTCTTCCCCTTTTTGAAGATAGGAACAACATTTGCTCTCCTCCAGTCTTCTGGGACTTCTCCTGTTCTCCAAGAATTTTCAAAGATTATGGAGAGGGGTTCAAAACTTTCTTCTGCTATCTCCTTCAGTACTCTGGGGTGTAATTCATCTGGACCTGGAGACTTGAATTCATTTAGGTTAGCTAAGTGTTTCCTCACTATCTTTCTGTTTATAGATATCCTGGATTCTTCTATTCCCTTAATAGGACAGTGAAGAACAGTTGATGTTACATTTCCTTTCTGAGAGAAAACAGATGCAAAATAGGAATTTAAAAGTTTGGCCTTCTCAACATCCTGTGTTACCAATTCATCATTTTCATCCTGTAAAAATCCTATAGCTTCTTTGACTTTTCTTTTACTTTTGACATATCCCCAAAATCCTTTATTATTGCTTTTGATGTCTCTTGCAAGCCTCAATTCATTGTCAGCTTTATATAATCTGATTTGTGCCCTGCAAGTTCTGCAGACTGCATTGCATTCTTCTTTAGATATGCCTCCCTTTTCCATCTTAGAAACATTTCTTTCTTCCTTTTTAGCATGTGCTTAAGTTCTGTGTTCATCCATCCTGGTTTCCTTAAATGCTTCTTATTCTTCCCTCTTTTCGGAATTGTTAACAATTGTGCTCTGAGAATTTCATTTTTCGATTTCCCATCCTTCCTGGACATTTTTGTCCTTAAGGATATCCAGCCATTGGATCCCTCCAATTCTCTTTCTGAATCCCTTAAAATCTGCCTTTCTGAAATCTAATCTTGATGTCTGAGTCTTCACAGGTCTTCCTCCTCTAGTTATCCAAAATAGCATGGTCACTACCTCCTAGGGTACCAGCCACTCTTTGTTCTTCCTTTCCACTTGTAATAGCTCAATAGAGTTCTCAATAGCATTTGTCAGGTGTATGTCTTTTTCTGGCCTTTTGCTTCCTTCCCACATTGTTCTAGTTTAAAGCTCTCCTGATGAGTGTAGCAAGGCGACTTCCAAATACGTTTTTCAGTCTTCGTAAGGTGCACCCAATCTCTAGCAAGTAGTCCATCGTACAGGTAATTCACTCTGTGATACAGAAATCCAAATCCTTGCAGACACCACCATCAACGTAGCCAGTTGTTCACCTGTAGAATCTTATTCCACCTCCTTGTTCCATGGCCATCCACTGGGATGATGTAAGAGAAGACCACCTGCGCTCCCAGTTCTTTCACTTTCTTACCTAAGTTTTCAAAGTCACTGCAGATGGTTTCCAGGTCATTTCTTGCTGTGTCATTTGTTCCCACATTTATTAACAGGAATGGGTAGTCCTCTATAGGTCTGAAGAGTCCTGATATCCTGTCAGACACATCTTTAATTTTTGCACCTGGAAGACAGCACATTTCTCTTGAGGTTATATTCGGTCTGCAGATAGCAGCCTCTGTTCCTCTCAACAAGGAATCCCCCATGACCACCACTCTCCGTTTCTTCTTCACAACATTTTTCTTTCTCCATCCAGGAGGATTCTGAAGGCGTACAAGGTTGCTGTTTGTGGGCAAAGTCTTATCCTGCTGTATTTCTTCATCGTTCTCCAGCGTAAGAGCCTGGTACTGGTTCCTTAGCAGTATGGGCGCTGACTGCCTCCCGATCCTCCTGCTTCTCTGGGTCACATGTTTCCATTCCTCTGTTTCTTCAGGTGCACTTCGAATTTCTTCTCTTTCTGTAACATGAAGAGATAATTCTGCTCTGTCTAAGAACTCTTCACCTTCCTTAATGATCTTGTAGCTAACCTCTCTTTGAGATTTTGCAACTTTTCCTCCAACAGGGACACAAGCTTGCATTTGTGGCATATGAAGCTTGGCTTTTCCAATGGTAAGTCTGTGAACATGTAGCAAGAAATGCAGCTCACTAAATGGCTCCTGAACTCTTCCATATTGTTATTGTTAAAGAGATTTCAAAGAGAAGGAAAAATGAGCACGGTTTACTGATTTCCTCTTTTCAGCTGCAACGGCCAAAATCCAGTGATCGTTGAGCTGGCGGAGACTCTTCACTTATCCCAGAAGGCACTGGGAATATGCAAATTCTCTTCCCCTGGTTTTGAGGAGGAGAAGGAATGATGGGGAGAAGGCAATGATGGGGAGAAGGCAATGATGGGGGTGATGGGGAGAAGGCAATGATTGGGGTGATGGAGAGAAGGAAATGATGGAGGTGATGGGGAGAAGGCAATTATGGGAGGTGATGGGGAGAAGGCAATGATGAAGATGGGGAGAAGGCAATGATGGTGGTAGTGGAAAAGACAATGGTGAGAGTGGTGGTGGAAAGGGCAATGATGGGCTTGTAGGGGAGAAGGCAATGATGGCGTGGTGGAGGAAAAAGCAATGATGATGGGGTGGAGGGGGAGAATGCAATGATGGTGGTGGTGTTAAGGGCAATAATTGGGTGGTGGAATAGGAGGAAATGATGGAGGTGGTGGAATGGGCAATGATGGGAGTGATGGGGAAGAGACAGTGATGAGGGTGGTGGGGGAGGAGGAAATGATGAATGTGGTGGAATGGGAAATAATGAGGTGGTAGGGGAGAAAGCAATGATAGAGGTGGGGAGAAGGCAATGATGGAGGTGGTGAAGAGGGCAATGATGAGGTGGGGGAGAGGAAAATAATGAGATGCGGGTGAGGAGGACAATGAGGGGTGGGGGATTGAGATGGGAGGAAGGGGGACTTATAATGGACAGGGGGATGAAGACATTATTATCGCTTATTATTTTTTAACACAGTCCCTTAGTATATAGTGTACTCACTAATTCTGTATAATTCTGTATAACACCATCATTAGTTACAGTTTCCTCTTTTATTACGTATAACACCGTCCCTTATTACGTACCATCCTCTCTAGTTATATATGGTGATATGGACTGGCGGAACACACCTAATTAAATAAACGTAGAGAATAGGTGCGTTCGCAGTCCGGGGTCCACCATGCAGAGGTATTAATTGCTGCTAGGCAATAATGGACAGTGTATGGCAAAGGATAGCTAATCCCACGTAGGTTAACGTCACCCGGTGTGTACTGTAAACTCTGTTTCTTCACAGAGAGTGCCCTGAACAGTGTAAGAACCGAGACCTGTTCAGCCTCACAGACTACGGCTAGGAGAGGGCTAGAGTGACGTCACAGGACGCTGCCCCAAGACTCAGGGTCAGCTCTCCTCTAGACCCACTCGCGCACGGAACCGCTACTGCGGTGCCAGGGGTATACCCTTAAGGTACGCTGTGCCCTGTTAACTGTCACAGGGTGCAGCAGACAGTTGCTTACTGCACACAGTATGTACAGCGCCGCACTGGCGGACGCCACTAACCAGCCTCAGCCTAGAGCTTGAAAGCGCAGTCACTGCGCATGGCGCTGCTCTGATGGACTCTGTGGTAATGCGGTACCGAGGTGCAGTGTGCTGAATGGTGCCCTCAGGCGCAAATATGTCAATGGAGCTGAGAGCACTGCAGCGCTAGGCAGTGCCAGTACTGTGCTGACTCAAAAACCCTAAACCCTACCAACATGCGTATCAAAGGGAGGGGAAATATAATAAGTCATTCACCAGTCTCAGACATCCATCATCAAACACACCATTTCAGCAATAAGTCTCTATATTATCAACCATGCGAACCTTTTATAGCTTCAGCCTTCCAGGACCTTCCTGTGGTCCAATCAGAGCAGCAATAGGATCTGAGCACGTGACCTCCAGCCTCCATTGAGATGTCGTCCCACGGGTATGCTCAGTAGGAGCAAAGCAGGACTTAGTCCCAGGAGCGCCTGCTCGCCGCTGACTCAAGCATGGTACAATAGCTGAGCCTGGAGGAGCAACCAGACGACTAGCATTGGTCTGGGCAAGATGCTGGGACTGACGTCTCTGCTGAGCAGCCTCCTCTCCGGCTGGAGAGGAATGGGAGTTTTCAGAAGGCAAGGCTCGAGTTCCCTCCTGTGCAGAGGCAGGAACCTGACGCCTAACATTTGGTGCCATCCCTTATTATATAGCTTCCTCCACTGTTATGTACTTTGCTGTCTCTTATATAGTGTATTCTTGTTAATTTTGTTATTCACAGCTCCCTCTTTTATTACTTAGTCCCCTCTCTTTTTAGATATAAATTGACTGCTGATGGAGGAGCCGGTGACCAGACGACCAGTCCATCAGCTCCTCCATTAAAAAATATGCTTTCCCATGCTCCATCAGCCATCATTGCATTATACAGCTAACAAGACAGGATGGTATGTAATAAAAAACAGGGCTCTATATAATCTGATATGTAAGGGACTGTGCTGTACATAACAAGAGAGGGCACTGTATAATAAGGGATGGCAATATACATAATAAAGGAGACTATGTAATATATATACATGTATGTGTGTGTGGCTATATATATGCAGCTTGGTCGCCATAAAAGCAGGGAGGCCCAGGCACATTTCTTGCAGAGGGGCCCCAAGCTGTCAGTGTCCGCCCCTGCTTGGGCGGCTAGCGTTCCTGGTGCCCTTTATAAGCGACGTATACTCATGTATTCCCTAGCACTTGCCTCATTGCACATCAGTGCTGTTCCCCAGCGCCATTATACAGGGACCTTGCTGTGCTATTAATTCTTTGGTGAGTCTTTACCGCTGCCTTAATCATTATATAGAACTCTCTTAGTGTCTGGCTGCCCACCATTTAGTAACTATAAAATGTCTCCTTTATTACAGCCCACCCCTGGTTATACACATTGATAGCAGTACCCTGGTAAACACCAAGTTATATATTTTATATGTGTTATCTATCACTATATAAATATAACTATTCTAGTGTATTGGTGGATCTAGTCCCTTCCTGGTAGAAAACTTCATATGTACCTGTTGCTGTCTTCAGAAACATCAGGTTTATATTGATATATTTTTCTTTGCTAGGTTTTTCTGTATTTTTCTTTTTTTTTCCTCTCCTTATTAATGTGGCGTTATGGCAGCTACTATTATGTAATAATGTTTTCTTGTATATTAATATATTCATTGTAATTTTCTTTTTGTAGTTCTGAGGAAGACCTTTTGGGGTCAAAATGTCATTTTTTTGCTGCATTATGAACACTGTATGAAATAAATTTAATTGCATCACATTTTTGGAGTGCCAAATTCTTTCATTGAATATATTGGAGTGGATTCCAATTTAAGCTCTCAATTATTCTAGTATGTGCCGTTTAGTCTTATTTTTTATGCACTCCAATATTAGGCCTAACGATTATTTTCAAGTGGAAATCGCATTCCCAACTGAAACACAGTTTTATCACAAATGATTTTGATCAGCAAATGGGGTCTCCTGAGACTGCAACACAGTTTTAGCACAATCTAGTTAGATGCTGGAAGATTGATTTCACATAGAACTGGATCCTATTTAGCTAAATGACAAGTTCACTTTCGGCAGCAGCAGCACTAGCAGTAGCGGTTTCTTTGCACTGTGACACTGAGAAAACGGCACCAGCAAAACCAAATGTCTTATTTTTATATGGACAGGAACATGTGACTTTGGCAGCCAATCACAGAAGACTTTGTGTCATGACATTGTGGATGGTTTCAGCACCCTGCCTGGCTGCCACAATGTACACACATTAAGTTATTAACTCCTTCATGACTGAAGGTATTTTAATTTTTGCGTTTTCATTTTTTTCTCAGGGTGGATCGGGATTCCACCAGCGGCTGTTAGAGGCAAATGTCAGCTGTTCAAACAGCTGACATGTGTTGGGAAATATGTGGGCTCAGCGTCGGAGCCCACATCAAAGGGAGGGATTCTGACGTGGGTGCACTATTATGAACTACATCGGTAAGAAGTTAAAGAAACAAAAAAAGGAACTCTGCATCTCCTCTGACCTAGACATACCCCTTCAATAAGGACCACTATCCTAGCCAAAGTCATAACAAAAGCATTAGTGGAAATGCGATCATTTACCGAACTGTGATCGAATTTTGCCGAATTTGAGTAAAAATGTTTGGCAAATAAAACACGATTCCGAATGTGCAATTTTCGTGCCGAATTTGAGATTGGCGAACATTTTCTGAACAAGTTTGCTCATCTCTACTCTTCACAGCCTGAATGGCCTATTCAACAATGTATGGTCAAGAGCAGTTGGGAAAAGGCATGGCAGGAACAATAGCTGAACTGCATGTCCTATTCACTACTATTGCAAGGTTGTGATTTATAATTCACAATGTTTAATTCCTTCTCCATGAACCTGTATACAACTTTCCAGACTTTGTTATGATTCTGACCAGAATGCCATCCTTATCATCTTTCTTTTTATCCCCATCTTAATCCTTTCTCATGTCTCTCTTTATGTAGTTTTCCAGTGCCCCTTTCAAATCCCTTTCTTTTTTGACTTCTATACAGCTTTTACATACATTTCTCTTTAAACCTTTACTCAGTATACAGTATAACTTTATAGTTGCCTCATTATTATCCCTTTTATGCTTCTACCATTCCACAACTATATTTCTTTGCCTGGTTGTTTATTAATAGATCACATTCTCTAATCAAGATGAAATATAGTTAAATGAAACTTTTCATGGTTTCCTGTGGAAAGAAATGCTGTAAGTCATGTGGAAAAAATGCTGCAAAGTAAGAATGCTTTCATAAACAGACGTGTTAATATTTTTTTTTTTATCAATTAACAAATGCAAAGTCAATGAACAAAAGAAAATGTTAAATCGAATAAAATTTGCCTTTAAAATATCATCAGTTCTTCTAGGTACATTTACATACAGGTTTTGGTGAAACCTGGCAGGGAGGTTGTTCTAAACATCATGAAAAACTAACCCCAGATCTTTTGTGGATGTAGGCTTGAAAATATTATTCTGTCTCTTTAGTTAAGCCCATACAAATTTGATAATGTTAATATCAAGGTTCTAGGGTTGCAATATCATCACTTCCTGGACTCCTTATTCTTCTTTACACTAAAGACAACTCTTAGTGATATTGGTTGAATATTTGTGTTCATTGTTCTGCTGTAAAATAAATTTGAAGCCAATCAAATCCACAAATTCACGTGCTAAAATGCAACCCCAAACTTGCAAGGTACATCCACCATGCTTACCTGCAGACACTTATTATTGTACTGCTGTCTAGTTCTCTGGTGTGATGCTAGTCACTACTCTCGGGCAGACCATGAGGCAGAGAAGTCAGATGTTGCAGGGTCAGTACCAAGAGAGCACATAGAAAACCAAGGGGAAAGAAAAAGGCATAATTCAGGTTACAGTCTGGGGTCAAACTACCAGAAGATAGCAGGTCAAAACAAAAGGACAAGGCAAAGGGATAGTCAGAACATGGTCCAAAGGGTCAGTCAGCGGATGATCAGAACTCAGCACAACAGAATCTTGCAAACATTCACCAGGAACCACAAACTACGTCTGGCATGGAACAAACACAGACAGCTCAGTTAAGTAGCTGGGCAATCTCATGAACAGGGATGACCTGGAGAAAAGAACAACACCTCCAGTCACAAATTGGATGGCAGAGCTGTCAATCAAGGTACAGATAGCTCAGCATGCCTATCACCAGATTGGATGGCTGAGCTGTCAATCAAAATATGACAACTCAGCATTACCCAGATTCCATAGGGCAGCAAAACAATCACTCACTGAGTGGAGGGATCATGACAAAAACCTGTATTCTAGTGGGCCACGGGACCACCAGATTTCCCAGGAAACCTGAGATAGAAGGCTCTGACCAGATGATCGGGGTTTATGGCTCAAGCAGGGACCCAGGATCTCTTCCCCAGTCTATAATCTAACTAATGAATGAGGTACTGATGGGAATTATGGACTTTCTGAGAAACAAGAATCTTTTTCACTTCAAACTCTAAAGTGTTATTGACAGAAACCGGCAGAGGTGGAGATGAAGGAGACAAAACCGAAGGGGCAAACTCTTTAAGCAGTAATTTCTGGAATACATTTGGAATGCAAAAATATGAAAGGAGTTTTAATCTAAAAGTCACCAGGTTAACTATCTCTAAAATCTCTCGAGCAATAAACTTAGGAACCAACTTCGCTGATGGCACTTTCAATTTAATATTTTTGGAACGTACCCAGACCTTATCACCAACTTTGAATATGGGACCCCCAATGTTTCCTATTGGCCCTCCATTTTTGGAAATGCTGAGCCACACCAAACTTTTTCTCAACCTCCCTCCAGACATCCCCAAATTTCTGTATGACAAGCTCTACTCCAGGAGATTTAACCAAAATGAGGATGAAAACCATAAGTACAAGGTGAGGTTCCAGTAGACTTGTTAACTCGGCTGTTAACAGCAAACACAGCAAGAGATAAAAATGAGGACCAATCCTCCTGCTGAGCTGCAATTAAACATCTTAGAATTTGTTCCAACAACTGATTTTTCTTCCCTGTCTGCCCATTGGTTTCAGGGTGGGAAGCAGAGATAAATGACAAGTCAATCCCCAATTTCATACCTAAAACGTTCTCCAGAATACAGAATACAGATAAAATGTTCAAAGGAATGCCCTGCAATCTCACTACATGATTGATAAATAACATGTAAAGCATCTCCGCATTAGGTAACCCTGATACTAGAACAAACTGGGCTTGTTTACTGAATTGTTAGACTATCACCCAAATAATAGTTTTCTCACTAAATAAAGGCAAATCAGTCATTAAATCCATGGACAAATAAGTCCATGGTCTGTCTGGAATAGACAATGGAGCCAATTCCTCGGCTGGATGGTTATGACAAAGTTTAGGTAATGGCACAAACCTCACAAACAGATACAAACCCTTAATATTGTTAAGCTTGGATGGCCACCAAAAGAGTCTACATATACTGTAGCTTGAGAAAACAAAAGGCAAAAAACACAAATATCCTGAACTAAAAAGTAAAAAATGTATACTGCAAATAATGCATAAAGATAATAATAATAAGGGTATTTAGTAAACATAATTTTGATCAAAATAATGTACAAGCCATCCCGCCACGTCACGGCAACCCTTGTGGGACAGTCCCTACTCTAGTATTTAAAACCTTTTCACTTGCCAAGTGGCGTGAATGTGAACAAGGGTCGAGCGGCTGAACCACTAGTAACAGTGTAGAAAGTAGTCCAATGAACATAGTGGATGAGAGGATGAAAAGGTATTATAATGGACACAGCCACAATCTCACATATCCACCATAATGAGGACAAAAGAAGACCAACTGCAATGTGAACTCACAGACAAAAGGCAATTACAGTCAAAAGGTCAAACGCTAAATAAAAACAATTTTATTGGTATATATAAAAATATGTATACACATATATACAGACAAACATGCATGGAAAAGGGCTGAATGATGGAAAAAGGCTATAACAACCACATACAGAAAACCCAGGTAGGTATGTCCCAGGGGAGTAGCAATGAACAGCAGGGTATTGTGAATATATCAATCACTCATGATAATATGCCAACAGGTAATACATACCAGGTACCCATGCTGGCAAATATACCATCCCCGAAACAGGATAACACATCATACAAGGGGTGAATGCCACCAATAATAAACAAAATATATAAAAATACAGGTACCTTGTAGGCAAAAAGCAACCCTCCCGGACCGACCTACCAACCCCAACGCACGTTTCGGCGTGCCTTCATCAGGGAGAATAGTTCAGGATATTTGTGTTTTTTGCTTTTTGTTTTCTCTGGTTAATGGTCATGTGTTGACATGCACTTACATTGTGCATACACATTAACTTACTTTTCTCAGTTCAGATTTGTTTTTTATTCATTTCATTGTGCATTCAGTGCATATATGGGTGTGACCGCCCTCTTTCTGAGCTGGGAAAGCCATCCAGTCTGGCCTACACTGTTACTAGTGGTTCAGCCGCTCGACCCTTGTTCACATTCACGCCACTTGGCAAGTGAAAAGGTTTTAAATACTAGAGTAGGGACTGTCCCACAAGGGTTGCCGTGACGTGGCGGGATGGCTTGTACATTATTTTGATCAAAATTATGTTTACTAAATACCCTTATTATTATTATCTTTATGCATTATTTGCAGTATACATTTTTTACTTTTTAGTTCAGGATATTTGTGTTTTTTGCTTTTTGTTTTCTCTGGTTAATGGTCATGTGTTGATATGCACTTACATTGTGCATACACATTAACTTACTTTTCTCAGTTCAGATTTGTTTTTTATTGTTTTTTATATACTGTAGCTTTTAGAATAACAGTAACACCCACTCAAGAAAGAATCTTGAAACTCTTGCAACAGACGCTATCTAAGAAATAAGAGCAAAAATAATTTAGACCCAGGAGTAGCGGAAGGAGCCAAAGACTGGATTTTGCAAATCTCAGCCTCCAATTTTGAGGATAACATAGAAAATACTATACCCTGAGGAAGAATGGATGAATGCTATTGAGGAGAAAATGAATCAAAGCTGATTCCAAAAGCTTTCCGCTATCGACAGTAGTTATAGCTTCTGGACACGCTGACGTGCAGTTGACCGCCCCCAAACTAGTTGTGGCACATCCTGAGAGATTGTTGAGGGAGAGGGATGATTTTAGGGTATTCTGGGAGAGCTGTAAACTATTTTTTACTCTATGACCCCGGTCTTCTGCGGATGAGTTACAGCAGGTGGGAATAATCATGTCCCTATTGCCTGGGGACAAAGAGAATACCCAAGTCTGAAGACCCCCACACAATAGGGACATGATTATATTATAATACTAGTTGAAGAGCCTGGCGTTGCCTGGGCATAGTAACCAACTGTGGTTAGTTATAACAAATTATAATGATTATATTGCAAATAAAAACCGTGCATCTAATCCTATCCTGTGTGATACTGACTGCTGAGCCGTGTATCTAATCCTATTCTGTGTGATACTGTCTGCTGAGTCGTGTATCTAATACTATTCTGTGTGATACTGACTGCTGAGCTGTGCATCTAATCCTATCCTGTGTGATACTGCCTTCTGAGCCATGTGTCTAATCCTCTCCTGTGTGATACTGACTGCTGAGCTGTGTATCTAATCCTATCCTGTGTGATACTGACTGCTGAGCCGTGTATCTAATAATATCCTGTGTGATACTGGACTCCCCCTGCAGTCTGTGTCAGAAGGTGGTCTGTGTTGGCACGGTAATAAATTGTATTTCCAGCTTTACAGAAGGATGATAACACCATAGAAATGATAAGAATAATAGGCCTAAGTTACCACAACTGTCTACAAAGAAAACTGTTGCTGATAGCAACCAATCACAGCTCATTTTTCATCTTTTAAACAGCTCTGGGACAGTGTGGCGAGTTTTGAGTGGTGACATTTGTGTTTCGACTTTTATGTGGCGAGGTTGGTGTATGTGTGGTGAAATGTGTGCTGAGGGTGGTATATGTGTTGAAGCTCGTGGTAGTGTGTGGCGCATTTTGTGTGTGTGTTTATATCCCCGTGTGTGATGAGTATCCAATGTCAGGGCCCCACCTTAGCAACTGTACGGTATATACTCTTTGGCACCATCGCTCTCATTCTTTAAGTTCCCCATGTTCACATCTGGCAGCTGTCAATTTGCCTCCAACACTTTTCCTTTCACTTTTTCCCCATTATGTAGATAGGGGCAAAATTGTTTGGTGAATTGGAACACGCGGGGTTTAAATTTCACCTCACAACATAGCCTATGACGCTCTCGGGGTCCAGACGTGTGACTGTGCAAAATTTTGTGGTTGTAGCTACGACGGTGCAGATGCCAATACATACATACACTTTTTCCCCATTATGTAGATAGGGACAAAATTGTTTGGTGAATTGGAACGCGTGGGGTTAAAATTTTGCCTCACAACATAGCCTATGACGCTCTCGGGGTCCAGACATGTGACTGTGCTAAATTTTGTGGCTGTAGCTGTGATGGTGCGGATGCCAATCCCGGACATACATACATACACACACATCCACACTGAGCTTTATATATTAGATATGTTAGTATTATTTTTGAGAAGGGAGGACAGATACACAGTGTGTCCGTAAAGTCAAGGCGCACTTTTGACCAGTCACTGGAAAGCAACTAAAAACGATAGAAATGTGAAATCTGCTCCAAATAAAGAAAAACTCTCCCAGTTTCATACCTATTCAGTGCAGTTCGATGTGGGCTCCATTTGTTGCCCTACACACATCCAAACTAGAGTGAAGTTCTTGCCACACACGGGTAAGGAGGTCTGGTGTAACAGAGTGAATGTCTGTGATTCTCTGTTTTAAGTGATTAATGTCGATGATATGTTCAATGTACACATGTTGCTTCACATAACCTCAAAAGTAAAAGTCTAAGGGCGTCAGATCTGGGGATTTTGGTATAATTGTATACTTTCCTGTGACTGGTCAAAAGTGCACCAGGACTTTATGGACACACTGTATTTATAGATTTCATCAATATCCTTGGTGCCCATCCATTTGAGCAACTTGAGGTAGTGGGAGAGACCTGGCTCAAAAGTTTTCCTGGATTTCTAGGACTCTATTTCATCCCCAGGTATTATCTGTATGTTACACAGCTGCTAAACTCACACATTCAAACCTGATTCTAACCCACGCACTGCCACAGTTATGCCATTCATCATTATGTATTTCTAAAAGGGTATTATTATAGTCTTTTAGTCAGGAGAATAGAAGCCTAACATGCATTTGAAATTGCATTTAAATAATAGGGTTGTTTATCATTTTTATTTATTTACTCCAATGTCAGGAAGATGATATTTGTTTTAGAGGTCTCAATGGCTCCCATGTAGAGCAATCAACTTGTTCCTGTAAAGAAACTCAAATCCCACATATGTCAAGAAGAAGCCTGTATTCTAATAGAAGTAGATAACATCATTGACACTTTATCCCATATTATACGTAAAAAATTTAAATGGATTATATATCCAAATGGATGACAAATGAGATAACTCTGACTTGTTTCTGATGTTACAGCCTTTATAGAGAGCAAACAAGAACAATTAGAAATCCTATTTAAAAAAAAAACAGCACTAATCACAGAAAACATGATATTAAACACATATGTGAAAGGATTAATCAACATCAAAAATTAGACCTGTCATAGACTATACCAAATTCAACACATTACAAATAATCAATACTAATAAATAAGCATAGTGTCATTTCTGAGATTCATCCCCTTTGGTTGCTTGGTATCCAATTTTGCTATCAACAATCCTCAGCCCCAACTCTGGCTGTGGCCATTACCGTTCGCGAGTGTGCAGTTCGCCGGGTGGCAAGAGTTGCCTAGCCTTGGCCTTTTTTGAGACCACAAAGGATGATCCCCTCCCCTCTGTACCAGTCTGTCATTGTAAATTTGTTTACTGTTAACAATATCTATAACTTTATATGTAACCCCCCTTCTCATGTACAGCACCATGTAATTAATGGCGCTATATAAATAAATAATAATAATAATAATCCAACTCACGTTATCTGCCAAATTTGCCAAAAAAATACTCAGTAGAGGCAAAAATTATAATAATTTGACTAGTACATGCATGAAACAGCACATGCGTGATCAACATGCCTTAGTGTGGGAATCTCACTGCACTAAAATGTTGACTAGCGGGCCTTGCGAACCACCAGCCGTCCCATCAACCACATCTGCTGCTTCTTCCTTTCGTCACCGTGCCAAATCTTCACACACAGGTCTCCAGCCATAGAAACTCCCTTGTTTACCTCCCACAGTCGGGGTGAGTGAAAGCATGTCGCAGACAATATCATCGGTTCCCTGAAAATATCTATGTCTGCCAGGGTGAATTTCACTACTGACACCTGGACGAGCAAACAAGGGCAGGGGGGTTACATCATGTTAATTGGGCACTGGGTGACTGGGTGGTCAAGGAGCTGCTCCACAAGTTTTTGAATGCCTAAGGCTTGTGGGACAAACCTCTGTATCCTAACACTTTTTCCACTGCTTCTGGTCTTCCACCTCCTCTAGGGCCTCCACATGTGCCCTCAACCTCTGCCTTACTCAGACACATTTTCCAACAGTGCAGATCCCCCCACCTCTGTAATGTACAGCCATGGCTCACCACAATCAGGTAGTGTTAAAATTAATTAGTAATATAGCAGTATGTGGTCATTTAAAACTTAACTTTTAATCTCTAAATAATAATAATAACAGAACCATAGAACAAGTGTAGTCCAGCTGGACTTAAAGTGCAGAAACAGTGCAACACAATAAAAAAACAAATCATATATTTACATATACTGTAAACTCTTAACCATGTCACTAACACTGACCAACATATAGGACTTTGAAACCTGGCAGTATACCATTAGTATTATATAGTTTATATGACAGCAGACCTAAGTATACGTGTGTCAGATAGTCATGTGTCATATACCTTGTTGCTGATCAACTCACTACAGCCTCAGATTATGACAACCATAGTGACATGTAGGTCATAAAGATATCCCAGTCACAGTAAAGGGGGTTTTACACATAGCGATATCGCTAGCGATATCGCTATAACGTCACCGATTTTGTGACGTTATAGCGATATCGCTAGTGATATCGCTATGTATGATACTTACCTCCGACCGGCTCCCCCACTGTCCATCGCTGATCGCGCGAGAATGTCCGGCTCCATTTCTCGTCGTCAGCTTCCTGCTGGGCTTCCTGCTGTGACGACGAGCGATGCGTGGAGGCTGGCGGGAGGACGTCAGGATCGCTGTGTGTGAAAGGTGAGTATCGTGCGCTGCGTCGCTACTGCATCGCTGTGAGATCTGCCTGTGAGACAGCTCACTAGCGATCCTTTAGCGATGCATCAGCAATCCTGACCGGGTCGGATCGCTAGTCAGATCGCTGGTGCATCGCTAAATGTAAAAGGGCCTTAAGAGAGTATCATTAGAATTAAAGAAAAGGAACACTCTCACCAGATAAACAGGATTGACAAAGTAATCTATCAGAGAATATCTGGGGATATGATAGGATCTTATGGTGCGCTGTTCCCAACGCTTTTCCTTAATGTAAATTCTTCAGGGAAGTCTAGTGATCTGAGGTTGTAGTGAGTTGATCAGCAATAAGGTATCATAGAATCATAGAATCGTAGAGTTGGAAGGGACCTCCTGGGCCATCTGGACCAACCCCCTGCTCAAAGCAGGATTTGCTAAATCATCCCAGTCAGATGTCTGTCCAGCCTCTGTTTGAAGACTTCCATTGAAGGAGAACTCACCACTTCTCGTGGCAGCTTGTTCCACTCATTGATTACTCTAACTCTCAAAAAGTTTTTTCTAATATCTAATCTGTGTCTCCTCCCATTCAGTTTCATCCCATTGCTTCTAGTCTTTCCTTGTGCAAATGAGAATAAAGTTGATCCTTCTACAATGTGACAGCCCTTTATATATTTGTAGACAGCTATTAAGTCTCCTCTCAAGTCTTCTCTTTTGCAAGCTAAACATTCCCAAATCCTGCAACCTTTCCTCATAAGACAGGGTTTGCAGACCGGTCACCATTCTGGTTGCTCTTTTCTGAACTTGCTCCAGTTTGTTGATGTCTTTTTTAAAATGTGGCGCCCAAAGCTGGACACAATATTCCAGATGAGGTCTGACCAAAGAGGAGTAGAGGGAAATAATGACTTCACGTGATCTAGACTGTATGCTTTTGTTAATACATCCTAGAATTGCATTTGCCTTTTTTGCTGCTGCATCACACTGTTGACTCATATTCAGTCTGTGATTTATTAGTATGCCCAAGTCTTTTTCACATGTGCTGTTACTTAGGCCTATTCCTCCCATTCTGTATATGCTTTTTTCATTTTTATTGCCCAGATGTAGTACTTTGCATTTTTCCCTGTTAAAAACCATTCTGTTAGTTGCTGCCCACTTCTCCAGTTTATTTATATCTTTTTGAATCCTCTCTCTCTCTTCTCTAGTATTAGCTATCCCTCCTAGCTTTGTGTCATCGGCAAATTTAATCAGTTTACCCTCAATTCCATCATCTAAATCGTTGATAAAGATGTTGAACAATACAGGGCCCAGGACAGAGCCCTGTGGTACCCCACTTGAGACATTCTTCCAACTGGATGTGCAGCCATTTACGACCACTCTTTGGGTCCGATCACTAAGCCAGTTATGAATCGACCTAACAGTTGCCTTGTCCATTCCATACTTAGTCATTTTCAATAAGGATTGTATGAGATACTTTGTCAAATGCTTTGCTGAAGTCAAGGTATACTATATCTACAGCTTTTCCTTGATCCACCCAATCAGTGATTCCGTCATAGAAGTAAATTAAGTTAGTCTGACATGACTTGTTAGTTACAAACCCATGCTGACTCTGTTTAATCACTTCATTCTTATCCAGGTACTGACATACATGTTGTTTAATAATTTGTATATGACACATGACTATCTGACACATGTATATTTAGCATATATACATAAATTATGGTCGTCGTGTGACCCTTTAAACATGAAACATCTATATTAAGAAACACGACTAAAATGAGAATATTTATTAGCATAATAACACATATATGAACAATAACAATAAAAATCTCTCAACAGAACATGATACGGGAGACGGGAGATGACAATAGATTATGGTTCAAGGTAATAATAAATAACAGCAGCATGAGGTAAGATTATGCAAAAATGCCCATATATAAAAAATTAGAGATTAAGGTTCCTTAGAGGATATACAAGTAATAATAGTAAAAATGATTCCATAATACATAACATGTGATACTTCCTGAGTGCTTGGGGTATTGAAGAATCAGTTGATATGATATGGTTCTGGTAATAGCGGTGGCTTACAGCAATCGAGGGGGGCTCATGGTACTAGACAAACTGTTAGTGAAGGTGCAGGAGCCGAGGAAAAATGGAGCAGGACAAGGAGGAAAAGGTAATGGACGTGCAACAGTCAGGAGATGTGGGGATAATGATCTCCCCTCTGTTGTCTGTGGTTGGCAGGAGTGAACAGAGGAAGCAAGCTTGAGTGTTGCTCCGCCACCAACACATGATCGACTTGGGCCTCATGGAAGCGCGAGACACATCAGCGTCTTCTTGCTGCACTGTAACTTGATCCGTATTGTTAGGATTAGAAATAGTACACACTACTGGGTTGCCAATCTTTAAGATCAACAGTATAAGAGTAAATTTTGCCAGATGCTTCCCCCCTGGAAAGGAACGGGCACATGCTGGAGTATCAAACAAGCTTAAAGACAATCCTAAGACAGCAGTGAGGCACACAGTTACAGACTTCTAACCCCGGGAACATCAAATCTTCAACACAAAAACATTAGCAGCAGCAGTGTAAGTAGCAGAACCAATTTCTGTGAATCGTTTCACACATTTTTTAGAACAGCCCATGCACCAGCAGAACAGAGTACAAGTCTGACATGTTGTGAATGACTGAAGAGAATGGTGCAGGAGTATCTAGAGCTCAATATCTATGCCATTGGAGATGGTTTGGACCCTTTTGCATTTTGGTCTTCAAAAATGGAAGAATGGCCTAAGCTTGCCTGTCATGTCTTGGAGGTTTTATCATGCCCGGCAGCCTATGTTCTCTCAGAACGTGTCTTCAGCACTGCTGGTGGTGTCCTGACGGATAAGTGCATCCAGCTGTCCCCTGAAAGTCCCAGTCGCAGACTAGGCAGACTAGGCGATGGTGTCGTTTTTAGTGTCATGCATTGATCTCATGTTATTTCAGTCTGTGGCTTCTGTGTCTGTTTCTGCTGATGTTAAAAACACTTTTTTCAATTTTGGTCCCCATATGATGGGTTGCAGGTAGTGGAAGGTGTGTCAGAGGCCTATTATATTATTTCTACTCTGTGGAAATTGATGCCAGTTTAGTGGTGTGTGACAATAATTTTTTATAACTGGAGACTCCAAGTTGGGTATCTGTTTAGTGAGATGCCTGTAGTAGAAGGTGTATCAGAGGCCTATTATACTATTTCTACTCTGTGGAAATTGATGCCACTTTAGTGGTGTGTGGCAATAATTTTTTGAAATGTGGAGACTCCAAGTTGGGTCTCCATCTGGTGGGTTACCTATGCAAGTAGGGCTCCCAGATGGACAGGCCTGCTCCCAGCTAAGAAGGCTTACATTGCTTCCTTAACTATCATGTCCTCATTGAAACTTCAATTCAAAGCTTTAAATGCTGGCCCAGACCCTGATATATCATGTATTGCCAATGGCTGACTGCTTCTGTGCCATTATAAAAGGTTCTACTGTGGGTCAATTGATCACTCAACTACCTGTGTTACTTTCCTTACATTTTTCTACCAATAGTACTGCATGAAACTGATGTTTGTGTTATCTGAGTGTGGCTGGGGAAAAAATTAGGAGGTGTTGCATAAAGTATCAGGGCTCCCAGCTAAAAAGGCTTACACTGCTCCCTTAACCACCGGTCTTCATTGAAACTTCAATTCAAAGCTGTAAATGCTGGCCCAGACCCTGGTACCTCATGCATTGTCCATGGCTGACTGCTGCTGTGCTATATGCAAATTCCTACTGTTGGTCAATTAATTTCACTTTTCATGGTGTCTGCAATTAATTTTAGCTGTTTGGGAAGCTTTTTGTCAATCCTTAAGTTGTTGTGTATACATTTGGTTTGGCCTCCCATAGAATTTAATGGGGTTTGGGTGTGTTCATTGAACTGTTCAGCAAATGTCTAAACGTTCAGCGGATGTCTAAACCAGGGGTCCCCAACTGCCGGTCCGCGGCCCAGCACCGGGCCGCTGCAGTGCCCTTGCCGGTCCACGGACACAAGGGGAGCCAGGGGCGGTCAGTGGCGTAGCGGGGGCTGGGGCGGCGCGCAGCAGTTCTTAGCGGCGGCCAGGGAGCGATCCAAGCAGCTCCGCTGCCTGCAAGAGGGAATAGCAGGAGCGGAGCTGCAAGGACCCGTCCACTGCGTCCAGCTTCCTGCCCGCCATCAGCGCTTCCTGTCTCTGACTGACACAGAGAGGAGTGCGGCCGCTGCTGTGTTAGAGCGAGGAAGCGCGGGCGGCGGGCAGGTGAGAGGAGAGAGGTGGTGTGTGTGTGTGTATGTATAATGTGTGTGTATGTATGTCTGTCTGTGTGTGTACATGTATGTCTGTGTGTGTGTGTGTGTGTGTGTGTGTGTATGTATGTCTGTGTGTGTATGTGTGTTGGTCTGTGTTTGTGTAGCCTGGCCCTGGAGGAGATGGGGACATGATGAGAAGACCGTGAGGGAAGTGATGGAGAGATGGCAGTGATGGGGTGCAGGCAATGATGGGGAGAGGGGAGTGATGGGGTGAAGGCAATGATGGGGAGAAGGGAGTGATGGGGTGAAGGCAATGATGGAGAGATGGCAGTGATGGGGTGAAGGCAATGATGGGGAGACAGCAGTGATGGGGAGACAGCAGTGATGGGGTGAAGGCAATGATGGAGAGATGGCAATGATGGGGAGACAGCAGTGATGGGGTGAAGGCAATGATGGAGAGATGGCAGTGATGGGGTGAAGGCAATGATGGGGAGACAGCAGTGATGGGGTGAAGGGAGTGATGGAGAGAAGGTAATGATGGGGAGACAGTAGTGATGGGGTGAAGGGAGTGATGGGGTGAAGGCAATGATGGAGAGATGGCAGTGATGGGGTGAAGGCAATGATGGGGAGAAGGGAGTGATGGGGTGAAGACAATGATGGGGAGAAGGGAGTGATGGGGTGAAGGCAATGATGGAGAGATGGCAGTGATGGGGTGAAGGCAATGATGGGGAGAAGGGAGTGATGGGGTGAAGGCAATGATGGGGTGAAGGAAGTGATGGGGTGAAGGCAATGATGGAGAGAAGGGAGTGATGGGGTGAAGGCAATGATGGGGAGAAGGGGGTGATGGAGCACTCATTCAAAACCTATGGTGAGTTGAGTCACATTATAAATGTTATTTAATTATAAGTATGCACTGCTACACTACAACTGCGTCCATAGCCCCGCCCCCTTATGACAAAAGCCCCGCCCCTGCCACACCTCCATCCCCGCCCTGCCGGGCCATGGAAGAATGGTCTTGCTTGAAACCGGTCCCTGGTGCAAAAAAGGTTGGGGACCACTGGTCTAAACGTTCGGCGAATTGAAACGGACCTTAAAAGGTTCACTCATCTCTACTCTCAAATGCCACTACTGAACTTCAGTTTGAGTCCAGCACTTCTGGCACAAAACCTATATAGCTACTTATAGACTACCGTATAAGCTGATCGTTTTGATATTCTTCAATTGAACCAAGGTTTCAACTTCTATACAAAATCATATTCCACAATTTATTTGAAATCTGAGAGTAAGAGTTTATGAATCTGTATAGTAGACCTTTTACGGTACTTTTATTACTACTTTTTGCAAAATTGAATGATAGTACTATCCTGTGCATGAGACTCAAGAATACACATATGTTAATTCAGTAAATGTCTTATTTTTAACCTCAGAGGTCATTTAGCAACCTAAATCCCTATTAATTTCTTTTAATTTTAATTCTATCATATTCATTTCACTGCAATAATTAATGGCTGTCATTACATTTAACTACAGAAATGACGTGGAAGTGCAATAAGGACTGCGCTTGCTTCTGGTAGAGTAAAGGGTTCTTTATTCAGCCAACGCGTTTCCTGAGCCTGCTGGCTCACTTCATCAGGGTAGATTACATTGGAAGACAGTGAAACATACTTATAGACAAAAAAGGCGCCAATACAGGGTCAAACAGAATCAGCAAAGGTAAAAAAAAAACAAAAAAACAAACAAACAATGAAACTTTATTACAAGCATAAAAAACACAACAATAAGAGTATATATAGAAAAGAAAGAATAAAAATATGTAAAAGTACAAAAAATTAAAATATAAACAGAGTGCTATGGATCACGGGGTTAAAACATGGCTATAGTTAAAAAAGGTGAGTCCTCAAGGGGTATTAGAACCTGGCTCATAAAATGAAAATGGAAGGTATTAGTCCACTAGACCATAAAGCTTGACTGTGGTGGTGTGAAGAATAAATTGAGGGGTTGTTTGTCACTTTATTTAGAAAAAAAAACAAAAAAAAAACAATATAAGCAAAGGTCAAAAATGGTAGAGAATAAAAACAATGAAATTACAAACATAGAAAACACAACAATAAGAGGCTATATAGAAAAGAAAAAATAAAATTATGTAAAAGTACAAAAAATATGAAACAGAGTGCTAAGGATCACGAGGTTGAAACATGGCTATAGTTAAAAAAAGGTGAGTCCTCAAGGGGTATTAGAACCTGGCTCATGAAGTGCAAGTACAGACTATAAAGTGCAGATGTAAGGTATTAGTCCACTAGACCATTAAGCTTGACTGCAGTGGTGTGAAGAATAAATCTTTTCCACCTCTTCTATCAAATAAAAGCATCATTGATAATATTGAGGCCATAGGGACCAATTGTCTTTAATTTATAAATCCAATAGACCTCTTTTCTATTCAGTGCTTGGGTTCTATTGGAAACGTGTTCAGGGATGTGTTCTATAGGAAAAATGATAGCTTTAGAAAAATCTCTTTGGTGAAATAAATCAAAGTGACGTGACAAACCGTGTTTTTGATACCCAGTTTTAGTGTTGTGTCTATGAGAATTCATTCTACAGTGAAGGGGTTGTGTGGTTCTGCCAACATACAATTTAGGACAAGGACAAAGGATGACATAGATGACAAAGGAAGACACACAGGACAGGTGGTTAGTGATGGTGAATTTTTCTGAGGTGAATGTATTATGAGCAATATTACTGCATAGGCTGCACCTGGGTTTCAGGCATCTGAAAATGCCTGGTGTCAAGCCAGTGCAGTTATCAGGAGTGCACTGGGTCAATCTGCTAGGGGCCAGATGGTTTTTTAGTGATCTGGCCTTCCTAAAAGTGACAGTAGGTCTATCAGGCAGAACTTTATTGAGTATTGGATCTTTTTTGATAATATACCAGAGGTCACCTAACATATTTTTTATCTCTTTATGTTGGGAGTTATAAGTAGTGATGAAGTTGGCCTGATAGTTATCATGTGCATCCTTTTCTTTAGATCTCTCACTTAAAAGAGTTTGCTGATTAAAATTTGTAAAAACATTATTAAAAGTAGAATGAACCAATTGGGAGGGGTATTTTTGAGCAAGGAATCTTCCCTTGAGGACCTCAGCTTGATTATTAAAATCCTCGTCCTCTGTGCAATTCTTTCGGATTCTCTGAAATTGATTATGAGGGATGTTAAAAAGCCATTTGGAATAGTGGCTACTCTTAAAATGGACATAACTATTGGAGTCAACTTTCTTAAAAAAGGTTTTGGTATGAATTTTGTAATTTTTTATAAAAAAAGTGATATCAAGAAAGTCCATCTGGGTATTACTAATGTGGGGGGTAAATTCCAAACCCCATGTGTTATTTTGTATAGAAGAAATAAAAGCATCAACTGAAACGTGACTGGTGTCCAGGATTAAGAATAAATCATCAATGTATCTTCTATATAAAACAATACCCTCTAAAAATGAATCAATAGTAATAAAAGCATTCTCAAAGACCCCCATAAAAAGATTAGCATAAGTTGGCGCGACCCGTGATCCCATAGCGGTGCCTCTGATCTGATGATAAAAATCCCCCAAGAAAGTAAAAAAATTATTATGTAAAATAAAATCCATCCCATTAAAAATAAATTCCTTTTGAGGGTCAGACAGTCGACTGTCAGTTAAAAGAAATTTTTTAAAACAGCTCAAACCCAGTTGGTGATCAATGTTGGAATACAAAGCAGATACGTCAAATGTAGGAGGTGGTAGGGTTGTCAGCATTAAGGACAATAAGATCAGTGGTGACAGGAGGGTCAAAATCAGAGACCTCAGTGGTGTCTGATTTTGCTGGGGTGAGTGGGGGATCAAAAAAAGGTAGGGGGAAGGAAGAAGATCTCCTTCTATCAATGATTAGTGATGCCATGTCATTGGCAGGATTAGGAGTAACATTATCAGGGTAATGCTGACAACCCTACCACCTCCTACATGGATAAACTCCCTGCTGTTTCCACAGAAAAGAGGTTGATCATTAATGACCAGGTCATTGTTGACAACTCTGCTGCTGGTTCATCAGCAGCAGTTTCTTTTCTACCAGCTGCATGCAATCCCATTCCCCAAGCAAAAAAAGATATCACTTCTTTTTTTCAGAAGGTCACACTAAAAAGAAAAAACCCTATAGAGGAGCCAGAGGCCAAGGAGCAAAGAAGAAAAGGGAAAAGCGACAACTCATGCCAATAAAATTGAATGTTTTTAATTTATCTTCTCACCCCCTGTCCCCAGAGGAGGAAGGGTTGCTAAGCAAGGGACTTTCTTTTTGCTCGACAAATAAAAGCAGTGGTTTTGAATTATTTCTTGATTCCCAGAAATACATTAGGAAACTTACCCTACTGAGACATTTTGAACTCAAAAAAAGTTAACTCTAACCCTGACACTTCAAACACTACAGTTGTCTCTTCCTTCCACCTTGATGTCAGAGGGAAATCCTCATTCTACCCATTAGAAAGCAGAGGACATCATATAGAAACATTCTCTGACCTCCTATTGGATCGTCTAAATGCACTACCCACCCAAAATATACCAGTAAAACAAAATTTGTCCTCAAAAGAACGTGTGGCACTGGAAAAATTAGAGAAAAACACTAATATCGTGATCAAATCTGCAGACAAAGGTGGAGGGATAGTGATTCAAGATAAAACTGACTATGTGAACGAGGCTTTTAGAATTTTATCTGACAAAAAATTTGATTCACCCATCCCCCAGGACCCCATCCCCCAAGCCACTGTTTTTTACAATGATTTTATTAAAAAGGCGCATGATTCTGGGGTTCTTAATGACCATGAAAAAAAGTTTTTAACAGTCAAGAACCCCTCCACTCCCTTCCTGTACCATTTACCCAAAATACACAAGAATACTATTAATCCAACAGGAAGACCCATTATTTCGGGTATCGACTCCCTCACCAGTAATCTATCATTTTACATAGATAGAATCATGCAGCCTCATGTCTCACAGCTCCCTAGTTTTTTAAAGGATTCTACACAACTGATCAATTTAACTAATAACATACCTTGGAAAGATTCTTATGTTTTTATTTCTTTTGACGTATCTGCTTTGTATTCCAACATTGATCACCAACTGGGTTTGAGCTGTTTTAAAAAATTTCTTTTAACTGACAGTCGACTGTCTGACCCTCAAAAGGAATTTATTTTTAATGGGATGGATTTTATTTTACATAATAATTTTTTTACTTTCTTGGTGGATTTTTATCATCAGATCAGAGGCACCGCTATGGGATCACGGGTCGCGCCAACTTATGCTAATCTTTTTATGGGGGTCTTTGAGAATGCTTTTATTACTATTGATTCATTTTTAGAGGGTATTGTTTTATATAGAAGATACATTGATGATTTATTCTTAATCCTGGACACCAGTCACGTTTCAGTTGATGCTTTTATTTCTTCTATACAAAATAACACATGGGGTTTGGAATTTACCCCCCACATTAGTAATACCCAGATGGACTTTCTTGATATCACTTTTTTTATAAAAAATTACAAAATTCATACCAAAACATTTTTTAAGAAAGTTGACTCTAATAGTTATGTCCATTTTAAGAGTAGCCACTATTCCAAATGGCTTTTTAACATCCCTCATAATCAATTTCAGAGAATCCGAAAGAATTGCACAGAGGACGAGGATTTTAATAATCAAGCTGAGGTCCTCAAGGGAAGATTCCTTGCTCAAAAATACCCCTCCCAATTGGTTCATTCTACTTTTAATAATGTTTTTAAAAATTTTAATCAGCAAACTCTTTTAAGTGAGAGATCTAAAGAAAAGGATGCACATGATAACTATCAGGCCAACTTCATCACTACTTATAACTCCCAACATAAAGAGATAAAAAATATGTTAGGTGACCTCTGGTATATTATCAAAAAAGATCCAATACTCAATAAAGTTCTGCCTGATAGACCTACTGTCACTTTTAGGAAGGCCAGATCACTAAAAAACCATCTGGCCCCTAGCAGATTGACCCAGTGCACTCCTGATAACTGCACTGGCTTGACACCAGGCATTTTCAGATGCTTGAAACCCAGGTGCAGCCTATGCAGTAATATTGCTCATAATACATTCATCTTTTCACATCCATTCACCTCAGAAAAATTCACCATCACTAACCACCTGTCCTGTGTGTCTTCCTTTGTCATCTATGTCATCCTTTGTCCTTGTCCTAAATTGTATGTTGGCAGAACCACACAACCCCTTCACTGTAGAATGAATTCTCATAGACACAACACTAAAACTGGGTATCAAAAACACGGTTTGTCACGTCACTTTGATTTATTTCACCAAAGAGATTTTTCTAAAGCTATCATTTTTCCTATAGAACACATCCCTGAACACGTTTCCAATAGAACCCAAGCACTGAATAGAAAAGAGGTCTATTGGATTTATAAATTAAAGACAATTGGTCCCTATGGCCTCAATATTATCAATGATGCTTTTATTTGATAGAAGAGGGGGAAAAGATTTATTCTTCACACCACTGCAGTCAAGATTAATGGTCTAGTGGACTAATACCTTACATCTGCACTTTATAGTCTGTACTTGCACTTCATGAGCCAGGTTCTAATACCCCTTGAGGACTCACCTTTTTTAACTATAGCCATGTTTCAACCTCGTGATCCTTAGCACTTTGTTTCATATTTTTTGTACTTTTACATAATTTTATTTTTTCTTTTCTATAAAGACTCTTATTGTTGTGTTTTCTATGTTTGTAATTTCATTGTTTTTATTCTCTACCATTTTTGACCTTTGCTTATATTGTTTTGTTTTTTTTTTGTTTTTTTTTCTAAATAAAGTGACAAACAACCCCTCAATTTATTCTTCACACCACCACAGTCAAGCTTTATGGTCTAGTGGATTAATACCTTCCATTTGCATTTTATGAGCCAGGTTCTAATACCCCTTGAGGACTCACCTTTTTTAACTATAGCCATGTTTTAACCCCGTGATCCATAGCACTCTGTTTTATATTTTAATTTTTTGTACTTTTACATATTTTTATTCTTTCTTTTCTATATATACTCTTATTGTTGTGTTTTTTATGCTTGTAATAAAGTTTCATTGTTTGTTTTTTTTTTTGTTTTTTTTTGACCTTTGCTGATTCTGTTTGACCCTGTATTGGCGCCTTTTTTGTCTATAAGTATGTTTCACTGTCTTCCAATGTAATCTGCCCTGATGAAGTGAGCCAGCAGGCTCAGGAAACGCGTTGGCTGAATAAAGAACCCTTTACTCTACCAGAAGCAAGCGCAGTCCTTATTGCACTTCCACGTCATTTCTACAATTCTGTCCTAGGACCCTGTGCAGACTTGCTGCTTCTTCTTAAGCGTTCATGGGTGTTGTGACTTCATCACAACCCCAATAGGTGAGCACCTTCCTTACTGTTCCACAATTTTAATTGTTTTATACGGATTTCACACAGTGGATGCGCCCTGTATCTCTCCTATTACATTTAACTAGAATTTTAAGAAATAAAAATTGTCAGGCGTTCATCTCCTTGACACTCTCATCTACATAATTGCATAAAATCTATGTAAACATCCATTTATACTATTCGGTCTACATGTCCATACATAGAACAGGACTCATATAGAAATGTTATTTAAACTGCAACTTGAAAATCTCATATTTTATTACAGTAGAATTAGTATAAAGTATTCATATACAGCAAAAACCCAATGTTCTTGCTGTTGATCAACTTCAAATTCACATATTCAGTTTCTGGTTTAATTTGTCCTGGCCATAGCCAGTAGTGGGTCATAGTAAAAGGCAATAATAAAGGAAGAACGCTTCTCTTTTGCATCCACTCCTGGATTTTGCTAATAAGAATAAGAGCTCCAGAAATTTTGTTCACTGTTCGCATGAATTTCCATATTGTACTATGTAGGTCAAACATAGCAGAGAAGGCCAAGTGATATTTGGGTCATTTGTCAGTGCTACCAGAGAAATTCTACGAAATGTGGCTTCTTCATAAGTTTTTTATTACATGTAGTCAAGAAAGGATTCAACAACAAGTAATAAAAAGTTTATGAAGAAGCCTTGATTTGTGAACTTTTTACTGGTAGATCTAACAAATAATCCCAAGAAAGTCTTGGCCTCCTCTGCTATGTTTAATGTGAGCAGTCGTACAGCTGATCGGAATCGATTGGATCAACAGATTTAATAAGAGCAACTGGTGGTCAAAAGTGTAGAGCGTATTAATCCTTGAGAAAGAAAGAAAAACTCATCACCATTCAGGGTTGTCCTATTTTTTTTTTACAGCAATCCGACAGAGACAACCAGAGGTCAACTGGAGAACTCTGGTTATCATGCCAATCCATCGGTGACCAGTGTCGGACAGGGGTGCTAAGGGACCACAAGTAACATTGACTTTGGGGGCCCACTTTTTACCTGCATACAAATATTACATGACCCTGGTTCACAAATTTACCTATATCTCTATATAATAATAAACTATGTAGTTTGGTTAATGAATGATGAGATGCTGCTTTTTTTCTGTACAGAGAGAATCAAGTGAATTATGACAAGTACTGCCAATACAGTAAGGTTGGGGGCCTAGATTTGCACATGGGCCCACCGGGGGATTCCCCTGTGGGCCAGTCTGAGCCTGTTGGTGACCCACGATCATGTGACAGGGGTCACCGATGGGTAGGATTTCCATCGCGCTTGCTGGAAGCGCGAGTTAAATGCCACTGTCAGAGATTGATAGCAGCATTTAACTAGTTGACAGCCACTGGTGGATCACGATTCCACCTGTGGCTGTTGCGGGCACATGTCGTCTGTCATCTGTATATATTATCTGTCATGTGCACAGAAGGGTAAGGGCTCAGGGCCGGAGCCTGCACCAAACAGGGGGAGTCTGACATCAGCTGTTAGGCGTTGGGTTCCTGCCTCTGCACAGGAGGAATCCCGACCCTTGCCTTCTGCGGTCTCCCAGTCCTCTCTGGCCGCAGAGGAGTCTGCTCAGCAAAGACGTCGTTCCCGGCGTCTTGCTCAGTCTACTACTGTTGGCTTGGTTACTGCTGCTGATCAGGGTTCAGCTATAGTAACCTGCAACAGCCAGCAGTGAGCAGCTCTTGGGACTAAGTCCTTCTTTCAGCCCACTGAGCATGCCCGTGGGAAGTCCTCTCATTGGAGGTCTGAGGTCATATGCACAGGTCCTATTGCTGCTCCCATTGGGCCACTAGGAAGGTCCCGGAAGGATGCTGCTATAAAAGAGTCGCATGGCCGTACAGCCATGCGCTAGTATAGACAGTAATTGGTAGTGATGTGTGTGATGATGGATGCTTGTGAATCGCTGAATGACTCATTTTGAAACCACATCCCTTTGATATGCTTGTTGGTAGGGTTTAGAGTCCTGAGTCAGCACCGAGTTGTGGCACTGCCTAGTGCCGCAGTGCTCCCAGCTCCTCACACATGCTAGCGACAGAGTGCGCCACTCTACCCAAGGCACTACGCTAGTGCAGGTACTGCAGCATCCGTTAGAGTGGCGCCGCGCGTGTCCTATGCACTTTCCAGTCCTGAGCTTAGGCTGGTTAGTGGCGTCTACCAGAGCTGCGCTGTACACACATAGTGAGGTAAGCAACTTGCAGCTGCACCCTGTGACTGCTAACAGGGCACAGCATTCTATAAGTGTCTACCCACGCATCGCTGTTGCAGTGCCGAGCGCTAGTGGGACTAGAGGGGCTCTAACCCTGTGTCCTTGGGGCACAGTCCTGTGTCTTAGCTCTAGCGCTCTCCTGCCAAGTCCTGTGAGGATAAACAGGCTCTCGCACTTGCTCCAGCGGCACAGTGAGGTAACTGAGGTCGCTCCTGTACACACCGGGTCAGCGGTTAACCTGCCGGTGTCTAGTTAGTACTCCGCCATTACCAAGCAGCAGTTAATATCTCTGCATGGTGGACCCCAGGCTGCGAACGCACCTCTATACCATCTTATATTATTTGGTGCGTTCCGCAAGCCCAAAACATTATACTAGCACCAGGGTCTGGCTAGTAATGGTGGACGAGCAGCGGACGAGCGGCGGACGAGCAGCGACTCCACAGGTACAGTGGGGAAAAAAAGTATTTAGTCAGTCAGCAATAGTGCAAGTTCCACCACTTAAAAAGATGAGAGGCGTCTGTAATTTACATCATAGGTAGACCTCAACTATGGGAGACAAACTGAGAAAAAAAAATCGAGAAAATTACATTGTCTGTTTTTTTTTCATTTTATTTGCATATTATGGTGGAAAATAAGTATTTGGTCAGAAACAAGCAATCAAGATTTCTGGCTCTCACAGACCTGTAACTTCTTCTTTAAGAGTCTCCTCTTTCCTCCACTCATTACCTGTAGTAATGGCACCTGTTTAAACTTGTTATCAGTATAAAAAGACACCTGTGCACACACTCAAACAGTCTGACTCCAAACTCCACTATGGTGAAGACCAAAGAGCTGTCAAAGGACACCAGAAACAAAATTGTAGCCCTGCACCAGGCTGGGAAGACTGAATCTGCAATAGCCAACCAGCTTGGAGTGAAGAAATCAACTGTGGGAGCAATAATTAGAAAATGGAAGACATACAAGACCACTGATAATCTCCCTCGATCTGGTGCTCCACGCAAAATCCCACCCCGTGGAGTCAGAATGATCACAAGAACGGTGAGCAAAAATCCCAGAACCACGCGGGGGGACCTAGTGAATGAACTGCAGAGAGCTGGGACCAATGTAACAAGGCCTACCATAAGTAACACACTACGCCACCATGGACTCAGATCCTGCAGTGCCAGACGTGTCCCACTGCTTAAGCCTGTACATGTCCGGGCCCGTCTGAAGTTTGCTAGAGAGCATTTGGATGATCCAGAGGAGTTTTGGGAGAATGTCCTATGGTCTGATGAAACCAAACTGGAACTGTTTGGTAGAAACACAACTTGTCGTGTTTGGAGGAAAAAGAATACTGAGTTGCATCCATCAAACACCATACCTACTGTAAAGCATGGTGGTGGAAACATCATGCTTTGGGGCTGTTTCTCTGCAAAGGGGCCAGGACGACTGATCCGGGTACATGAAAGAATGAATGGGGCCATGTATCGTGAGATTTTGAGTGCAAACCTCCTTCCATCAGCAAGGGCATTGAAGATGAAACGTGGCTGGGTCTTTCAACATGACAATGATCCAAAGCATACCGCCAGGGCAACGAAGGAGTGGCTTCGTAAGAAGCATTTCAAGGTCCTGGAGTGGCCTAGCCAGTCTCCAGATCTCAACCCTATAGAAAACCTTTGGAGGGAGTTGAAAGTCCGTGTTGCCAAGCGAAAAGCCAAAAACATCACTGCTCTAGAGGAGATCTGCATGGAGGAATGGGCCAACATACCAACAACAGTGTGTGGCAACCTTGTGAAGACTTACAGAAAACGTTTGACCTCTGTCATTGCCAACAAAGGATATATCACAAAGTATTGAGATGAAATTTTGTTTCTGACCAAATACTTATTTTCCACCATAATATGCAAATAAAATGAAAAAAAAAAACAGACAATGTGATTTTCTGGATTTTTTTTCTCAGTTTGTCTCCCATAGTTGAGGTCTACCTATCATGTAAATTACAGACGCCTCTCATCTTTTTAAGTGGTGGAACTTGCACTATTGCTGACTGACTAAATACTTTTTTTCCCCACTGTACATCCAGCAGCTGAAGGGCAGGTTGGCGGCTCTCGAACGCTCAACCTCAGTTGTGGATCAAACCGCGGTCGCTGTTCAGGCAGCCACGGATGCTGTCTCCCGTGTGTCCACTGCCATCCCTGCTCCGACTTTGCTCTGCCTCCCGCTGCCCGAGACGTTCTCGGGCAATAGTGCTTCTTGTAGGGGTTTCGTGAGCCAGTGCACTATACAGCTGGACCTGCTGGCTGCACGGTTCCCCTCCGAGCGGGCTAAGGTGAGATTTATTATTTCCCTCTTGTCGGGCAGGGCTTTGGAGTGGGCCGCACCGCTATGGGAGCGTGGTGATCATGTGTGCAGAGTGCCTCGCATGTTATGAACGGGTAGCCGAGGAGGAAATAAAAAACAACACAAGCAAAGTCTCAGAAAACCAAAGAGGTTGGTAACTATGCAGACTGCAGACCCCTGATCCTAACACGCAACTAGCAGCAGTCGTGGAGCGTTCCTACGGTGGTCCTAGACGCCTCGTCACAACCGGAGAAACTAAATAAGCCTAAAGCAGGAAAAGGGGAAAACTAACTGCCCCAGAGCAGACCCCAAAGGAGAGACAGCCCCCCACATGTAATGACGGTGAAAAAAGATGAAAACACAAACAAAGGCAGGAAAATAGGCTGCGCAAACGATGGGGCCAGACTAACTAGAAAGGACAGGAAAGGAAAGACACTGTCTACAGTCTGCCAAAAAACCCTACAAAATGTCCAACACAACTGATAGCAAAATTAACCCTGAAGTCACTAGACTTCTCCCACTATATCAGCACTCTGAAATATTCTGAGACAGAGCAAAAAGAGGCCAATCTAATAAGGGATAAAAAAAGGCAATTTGGCAAATAAGAGTGGAAATTCAGCACAGCCCAGCCGGGCTGGCTGACCACACAAAAAACTGAAAAGACCAACAAGAGCAAGTGTGAACCTTAGCAAAAAACAAACTTATCTTTAGAAGACTGGAACAGAGCTGAGTCCTAGACCTGAGAAACAGACTGAATCACCAGCAACAGGATAGGGCATCGGCTGTCTTATATCCCGTCTGATACTCCAGAGATCCAATCACTATCTTTCTCACCAGGTGGCAGATCACTACCACTCAAACCAACCTCACCACCTCCCGTCGCCACCAGAGGGAGAACGGAAGGGGAACTCTCAACTGGTGGAGCAGAAAATGAGCTCATAATACTCGCAGTTCCTGGGCACTCTGAAGCAGGTCTTCCTGGGGCCGCACTCCGGCTGCTTGCATTGTCACAAGGCTCGTCCATGGTCAGCCACTTTGCCATACAGTTCCAGACGCTGGCCTCTGAGTTGGAGTGGCCAGATATGGTCCTCATTCTGGCATTCTGGAGAGGTTTGGCTGACCATGTAAAGGACACCCTGGCCACCAGAGAGATTCCTGCCACAATGGAGGAGCTTATCACCGTCTCCACCTGTATAGATCTTCGCTTTGCCGAGCGAAGGTTGGAGCGGTCCAAGTGTAGGCAGAGGCTTAGGTTGGCACCTAGCTTTGCTAAACCTCTGGAATCTCCTGATCGGGCATCCAAGCATCAGGGGGCTTCCTTTACGGGATCCAGGCCCCGGTCTGCTCGAGCTCCTGTGATTTGTCATGTTTGCTGGCAGTCTGGTCACCTTGCCAACCGGTGCCCACAGCGGCCGGAAAAACGCTCGGGTCTAGTGGCTGTAGGAGGGGGCTCATTAGAATCTGAGGCATTTTCCTCCAAGCTGTCTTTTAAGGGGACACTTGAGTTTGTTTCTTCCTCTCTGGCGGTGGAGGTTTGTGTGGATTCCGGAGGGGAGGGCAATTTTATGTCATCTGCCTTCGCTCAATGGCACGCAATACCCCTGGTTATGATATCTAAGCCAGTCACCGTCAGAGTAGTGAATGGCGCGACTCTGCCCTCACAGATTACCCACCAGACCGCTCCATTGATACTCTCGGTGTTTCCCTCTCATCTGGAGACGATATCCCTCCTCGTCATGCCCGAGGGTATCGACCGGGTCCTTCTAGGTGTCCCCTGGTTGTGGTATCATTCCCCCATATAGAGTGGTCCTCGTGGAGAATTCTAGGGTGGAGTAAATCATGTGAGGGTAGATGCCTGAGGGAGTGCATCCAGGTTGCCTCCACCGAGGTCCCCGCAGATCTTTCCTCGCTCCCCAAACACTATCGACAGTATGTAGACGTGTTCTCCAAAAAGGCGGTGGAAACCCTTCCACCGCATCGCTCCTATGACTGTCCTATTAACCTCTTGCCTGGTGCTGAGCCTCCCCGGGGTCGAGTCTACCCCCTGTCTCTCCCGGAGACAGAGGCCATGTCTCAATACATCAGGGAGAATCTACCAAGAGGATTCATTAGAAAGTCAGTGTCACCAGTGGGGGCGGGATTCTTCTTCGTCCAGAAGAATGGAGAACTATGTCCCTGCAATGATTACAGGGGTCTTAACGCTATCACCATTAAAAACAAGTATCCTCTGCCCCAATATCGGAACTGTTCGATAGATTACGAGAAGCGAAAGTTTTCACCAAATTAGATCTGCGGCGGGCCTATAACCTGATACACATCCGTGAGGAGGACGAATGGAAGACAGCATTTAACACTAGGGATGGCCATTATGAGTATCTGGTCATGCCCTTTGGTCTTTGTAATGCTCCGGCCGTCTTCCAGGACTTTGTCAATGATATCTTTCGGGATATGCTCTCCACCTCGGTGGTTGTCTAGCTGGATGACATTCTCATCTTCTCTCCAGATATGGACTCCCATCGTAGAGAGGTTGGCAAAGTCTTTGCCTGCCTACGAGCCAACTCCCTTTACGTCAAGTTGGAGAAGTGCCTGTTTGAGCAGGAGTCCTTGCTGTTCCTGGGCTACATCATCTCTGCCCAGGGTTTGGGTATGGATCCTGCCAAATTGCAGGCGGTAATGGACTGGCAAGAACCCCACTCCCTTAAAGCGGTGCAGCGCTTTTTGGGGTTCATAAATCACTATCACCAGTTCATTCCCCACTTCTCCACCTTGGTGGCTCCCTTGGTTGCCCTCACCAGGAAGGGAGCCAATCCCAAGTTGTGGTTGGAACAGGTCTCCAAGGCCTTCGCCAGCGCTCCCATTCTACATTGTCCCGATGTGGACAAACACTTTATCTTGGAGGTGGATGCCTCTTCCGTCGGTGCCGGAGTGGTGCTCTTCCAGAAGGACGCTCAAGGTTGGAAGCGTCCTTGCTTCTTTTTCTCAAAGACCTTTGCACCGGCAGAGAGGAAGTATTCCATCGGGGGCAGGGAGTTGCTGGCAATGAAGTTGGCCTTCTCTGAGTGGAGACATCTCCTGGATGGGGCTCGGTTCCCCTTCCAGGTACATACCGACCACAAAAACTTGGTATACTTGTTAAACTCTCGCCAGGCCAGATAGTCCCTGTTCTTCTCCCGGTTTCACTTTACCCTGCAATTTCTTTCTGGGCAGAAGAACGTCCGTGCCAATGCTCTCTCTCGCTCAATAGTGTCATCGGAGGAGGAGACTGAGCCTCGGTTAATTGTCCCATCAGAGAGCCTGAGGACCGTGGCTCTGGTCGCCCTCGAGTCAGTACCTCCGGGCAAGACTTTTATTCCTGCCCGTCTACGACCGGAGGTTCTCTCTTGGGCTCACGCGTCCAGAGTGGGTGGACACTTTGGGACAAAGCGGACATCTGAGCTCCTGGCGAGGATGTACTGGTGGCCGCATATGGCCTGTGACGTCAGAGACTATATTCGGGCGTGCGTCTCCTGCGCCAAGAATAGGTCTCCTCGGCAACGGCCTGCTGGGCTGCTTTACCCCCTGCCGGTGGCGGACAGGCTCTGGGAGATATGTATAAAAATACTTGGCACTCAAAAATGAAGAAGCAGTATATTCTTTATTTAGCATCCAGACAAAAATAGACTCATATCGTATGCCCATGCCCGTGTCCTCCACCGACTCTAGGGTGGCAAACTGGGCGGTGGAGGCACGTGATATTTGGGACCGCACCCAGGATGCCATCCGGGCCTCCAAGGAGAGAATGAGGGTCTCTGCGTTCGCACACCGGCGCCCTGCTCCGACCTTCACCCCTGGTGACTTAGTGTGGCTCTCCGCCCATAATATCAGGCTGCGGGTCGAGTCCACTACGTTTGCTCCTTGCTATATTGGTCCTTTCAAGGTCCTCTAACAGGTTAACCCTGTGGTCTACCGTCTGGCTCTTCCTCCACACCTGTGTATCACTGACACCTTCCACGTGTCCCTCTTTAAGCCCGTTCACATGTCCCGGTTTTCGGAGTCACCTACTGGGACATCAAGCTTGTCCTCGGACGATTACGAGGTGAATGCCATCATGGAGTGTAAGGTGGTACAGGGCAAAAAATATTATCTAGTGGACTGGAAGGGTCATGGCCCAGAGAATAGGACCTGGGAACCTGTGGAGAATATTCATGCTCACTTGCTCATTGCGGCCTTTGAGCATAGCGAGGCAAAGGGGAAGGGGGCCCTAGGAGGGGGGGTAATGTTAGGCATCGGGTTCCTGCCTCTGCACAGGAGGAATCCCGACCCTTGCCTTCTGCGGCTTCCCATTCCTCTCTGGCCGCAGAGGAGCCTGCTCAGCAAAGACGTCATTCCCGGCATCTTGCTCAGTCTACTACTGTTGGCTTGGTTACTGCTGCCAATCAGGGTTCACACTAGACCTCATCTTCACCCGCCTCTGCTCCCTATCTAGCCTCTCTAACTCACCTCTTCCTCTCTCTGACCACAACCTTCTTACATTCTCTTCCCTCTCCTCATCAGGTCCACATTCCCCACCTCAAAAACGTGCACACCCTCGCAGAAATCTTCAACACCTCGATCTACAGTACACTCACCATCTGAATCCCTCCTCCCTCTTACAGATATAAGTTCCCTACACAATGCGGATTCCGCTGCCGCTCTATATAACTCCACAAAAGCTGTAGCTTTGGAATCAGTTGCCCCTCTCAAACATACCAAAGCTGGCAAAATCAACAGACAGCTGTTATGAATGGGTCACCAAGGGGGAAAACAAGACCAAGCTAAGTCACAGAAAACCAGAGAGGTTGGTAACTACGCGGATTGCAGACCCCTGATCCTAACCACACAGCTAACAGCAGCCGAGGAGCATACCTACGATGATTATAGACGCCTCGACACAGCCGGAGGACTAAATAAGCCTAAAGCAAGAAAAGGGGAAATCTAAAACTGCCCCAGAGCAGACCCCAAAGGAATAGACAGCCCTCACACATGTATTGACAGTGAGACAATATGAAAACATGAACACAGGCAGGAAAATAGGCTGAGCAAACGATGGGGCCCACACTAACTAGAAAGGACAGGAAAGGAAAGATACTGTCTGCAATCACGCCAAAAAACCCTGCAAAAATGTCCAACACTTCTGATAGCAAAAAACCCTGAAGTCACTAGACTTCTCCCACTATACAGAGCAAAAAGAGGCCAATCTAATAAGGGACAAAAAGCAAACTGGCAAATGCAGTGACATAAGAGTGGAAATTCAGCACAGCCCCAGCCGGGGCTGGCTGACGACACAAAAAACTGAATAGACCAAACAAAATCAAATGTGAACATTAGCAAAGAAAACTTAGCTTGAGAAGGCAGGAACTGAGCTGGAAACTAAGACCTCAGGAGGCAGGAAAAAATCACCAGCATGGGAATAGGGAGTCGGCTGTCTTAAATCCAGTCTGAGACTCCAGATGTCCAATCCTCTTCCTCATTATCAGGTGGCAGGTCTCTGTTAATTAGATCAGCTTCATTACCTCCTGCCACCACCAGAGGGAGCCCGGAAAGAGAACTCACAACTCCTCTGTCAGCACAACCAGCTCCCTCACCAGAAACCAGAGGCAGACCAGAAAATGTGTTCATAACAGACAGCCCTGGCACACCAGTCTGACCAAAGAACTGATGTGGGCTTCCAGGGCTGCTGAGCGAAGATGGAAAAGATCCCACTCCAATGAGGACTTCATCACATTCAAACAGTCCTTCACTACTTTCAAGGCCACACTCGCTGCAGCAAAACAAACCTATTTCTCATCTCTCATATCCTCCCTGTCTCACAACCCTAAACAGTTATTCAACACCTTCAATTCTCTCCTCCGCCCCCCAACACCTCCTCCCTCCCCACTCATCTCAGCTGAAGACTTTGCCTAATTTTTCAAGGAGAAGATTGATAACATCAGAGACAGTTTTGGTCAACAACCACCAGAGACCTTTCTCCTAACTGCCCAGCCCTCCTCCTCCAAAACCAACTTCTCCACCATTACAGAAGATCGACTCTCCACGCTACTCTCAAGATCATATCTCACTACCTGTGCACTTGACCCAATCCTATCCCACTTCATCCCAAACCTCACCACAGTCTTCATCCCAACCCTAACCCACCTCTTCAACCTACCACTAACAACTGGTGTTTTCCCCTCAAGCTTTAAACATGCCTCAATCACACCTATCCTCAAAAAGCCCTCTCTTGACCCATCCTCTGTATCTAGCTATCGCCCTATATCTCTTCTCCCCTATGCCTCAAAACTACTGGAACAATACATCCATCTTGAACTGTCCTCCCACCTCTCTTCTTGCTCCCTCCTTGACCGATTACAATCTGGATTCCGCCCACATCACTCCACTGAAACTGCTCTAACTAAGGTCACAAATGACCTACTAGCGCCAAGGCCAAGCGACACTATTCTGTCCTCCTCCTCCTGGACTTGTCCTCTGCCTTTGACACAGTGGACCATTCCCTATTACTACAGACCCTCTCATCTCTTGGTATCTCAGACTTGGCACTATCTTGGATTGCGTCATACCTAACAGACCGGACATTCGGCGTCTCCCACTCGCACACCACCTCCTCACTGCACCCCCTATCCGTAGGAGTCCCGCAAAGTTCATTCCTAGGGCCCCTGCTCTTCTCCATTTACACCTTCGGCCTCAGACAGCTCATAGAATCTCATGGCTTTCAGTATCACCTCTATGCTGATGACACACAGATCTACATCTCTGGACCAGATATCACCTCCCTACTAAACAGAATCCCTCAATGTCTGTCTGCTATTTCATCCTTCTTCTCTGCTAGATTTCTAAAACTTAATATGGACAAAACAGAATTAATCATCTTTCCCTCATCTCACGTGACCCCCCCAATGGATCTATCCATTAAAGTAAACGGCTGCCCACTCTCTCCAGTCCCACAAGCTCGCTGCCTTGGGGTTATCCTTGACACTGATCTCTCTTTCAAACCACATATCCAAGCCCTTTCCACTTCCTGCCAACTTCAACTCAAAAATATTTCACAGATCTGTACATTCCTCAACCAAGAATCTGCAAAAACCCTAGTCCATGCCCTCATCATCTCCCACCTTGACTACTGCAACCTCCTGCTCTGTGGCCTCCCCTCTAACACTCTCACACCCCTCCAATTTATTCTAAACTCTGCTGCCCGACTAATCCACCTGTCCCCCCGCTATTCCCCGGCCTCTTCCCTCTGTCAATCCCTGCAATGGCAATTCAATTTTTCAGTCAAAATAGCCATATGAGGGATAGTTTGTTCTTTTACAAGACAAATTTTGTGTGTTTTTTGAGTGACAAATGAAAGAAAAGTAATCCCCAAAATTGTTCTTAAGGTTTTGATTTTACTGTGTGAACCAATTATCTAGATGTTTTTATAAATGTATACAGACCCACACTGGTGAGTTAATAGTTGGAAATATAATTAAAGGAACATCCTCACCCATTCGATAGTAGGCTACTGAGTGTGGAAGCTAGAGATGCAGCATGTCTGACAATGGAAAGAAGAGGACAGGACAGCAAGAAGCAAGGCAGCCAAAGAGGTAAATAACCATGATGACCCACAAAATAAAGTCATTTTTGCCTCACAGTGAACACATAAAAAGGAACACTAAAACACAACAGCTTAATTGCTGACGGTTTTATTTATTCCACCTCACAAATAATCTTTTTTCCTTTTTCTATTATAATTTTTTCCCTTTTTAGTGCATTCTATGGTGAATGCACTAAACTAAATTACAAAAAAAACTAAAATCTTTTACAGCTATGACAATGAAAAAATAAACTGTTATGGCTGTTGCAAAGCAGGGATGAGAAAACGCAATTAAAAAATGTCTTTGGAGCTAAGGGGCAAATATAGATATCTAGCTAGTTACTCTATTTTTATGTATACCCTTAAAGGGTTATCCATAAGTAAGAGGATAACTTGCTGACTACTTGGATCCAACAGCTAAGACCCCCAGTGATCCCGAAAATGAGGTTTTCAAACCACTTTAAATGGGGCTCTATAGGGCCCAATTTTACATGGATCACATTCTTGGTCTCTGTTCCGTTCATTGTCTATTGGACTGCCGGAAATAGCCGAGTATAGCCATTTCCAGCTGTCTTAAAGACAGTGACTGGAGAAGAGGTTGAGCATGCACACATTGACAAAATAAAAATTTCTGATGACCACTTCTCGTTAATATAAATATTTAAAAGTATGTCTTTTTACATTAGCTCCATCATTAGGATTGTTATTATTTTAAGGATATAATCACAGATTATTGATCGTCTATTAACTCTTGTAAGGAATTAATGTGACACACAAGACTGCATTCACAAGCAGCAGATGACAACCACAGCAGCCCTAAAGCACTCTGGTCTTTCGCCTAACAATCACCTATTCTTGCTGGAACAGCTGTGTCAAATGCAAGATCTTGCCTCTAGTGATGAGCGAGTATACTGCTAGCCTGCTTGAATACTTATGGGGGTTGCCTGTTTGTTATGAAATCCCCACATGTATTCAGGCTGTCTAGCAGCCGCAAATCACGCAGCTATGGCGACAGAAACTAAATCTCCGAGCACGCCAAACTACTCAGAGATCACCCGAGCATGCTCAGGAAATCTCCAGTAACAAGTATACTCGCTCATCACTACTTGCAACCAATCGAAATGACCCTGCAGTTTTGCAGATGAAATCGCTTGAAAAATAAAGTGATTGCACAGAGAAACAACTGTGGATGGCTGCCAGTGGCAAAGGTCTGTTGTGGTTTTCAGCGTGACCGCTCATTGATTCCATAAATAGGTTGATGGGAGATCAATAATCTTTGATCATGCTCTTAGTATATCCTAAAGGTGGAGTAAATGTAAAAAAGCAAAATGGTAAATATTATTTATGATGTTTTAGGGAAGCTATCATCAGAAAATGACCTTTTGTTTAAATGAAGTTTTTGTCTTGGATCTATTCTTTTAAAAAAAATGTTGGCAATATTTTTTCCCATATCACAATTATTATTGAAAATGAAAAATAGAATTCTTGCAATTTTTACACTGGCCACTGGGGCTTTTTTAATACTAGTGGTTTTCTAACGATAGCTTCCCTTTAATATCTGTTTGAAAAACAATTGCAGTGTTTATCATTTTTTACCTTTCTTGTGCCTTTTTTTGGGTTGCTACTTATCTGCGAATCTGTAGTTGGGCTTTGCGTTGAATCAGTCTCCTTCCCCATCTGGAAGCCAACAATATTGTTCCTTTTGACTTTCTCGCCAAATAAAATTTTTTAGCCATTATGTGTAACACCAGTAATAATAATAATTATTACTATAATTTGCTTTCCTTCAGAATAAAAAGCAGAAAAGCAGTAAATGCCAATAACTGGGGAGAGTGCATATCTACCAACGGTTAGCTCAATAGATGGTTGTGCATACTTCTATACACTTTGAACATCAAGTGGTGAAAAAATACTGCGTAAACAAATGGGATAACTTATAGTTTTATTTCTGTAACCACGTGTGATGGCAAATTTTCATTTCTATAATATAGGCAATTATTGACATCATTAATTGTGGGTCAGCCCATTGAATATTCACTAAAAAGAAGAAACATTCCCCTGGCGCATATTATTTGTGCTCCACAGACAATGTTCCTCGATATTTCTTTAAGTTCTTAGCTACAAATGGAAATGAGAGATTAGGCAGAGCAGCCGTCTGTAAAGAGTTTCGACAACTTCAAGACACATTTTTTCAGCAACATGAAATCACAAGTCCATGAATTCTTCCGAAAATCCAGTTTGACACAGTTATACTTTTTTCCTGGCACCAGATACCTGTGCTGTGAACAGCATCTTATGTTTATCCCCCTCAATTTCCACAATAATAGTGCCAGGAATAGCAAGCTGGCCTCATTCCCTTCGCAGAGTCGTGGCCATAAAGATGTACTGAAAGAGCAGAGCCAGCGGATTCAAAAAACCTCAAACAGCTTTATAGACAGTTCAGCAAAAAAATGACTTACAGCAAAGGCAGCATAGCGAAGTATGGTTTATCATTCCAGGGTTATGACTTTTACTGCTTCCTACCATTAGAAGCTGCTCTGCTTTTGCGGGTGAATACGGTAATTTGCTATGTAGATTTAGATATAGGATCACTTATTTGGGTGGGTTAGATGTGTAGATTAAATTCCAATTGTTCATAATTTCCAGTTTTTAGACGTTATGTGCCAACAATTTTTACAACTTTAAACTATATAAAAGGTTCAAATCACACAGGAACTGAGGTTTACGGACGTCAATAATAAAGTTAAGTATTAGTTATAAAGAGAAAGGTGTAATCAATTTCTAAAAGCTTCAATCCCTGCAAAGCTTCAATCCCAGCATTCGACCTGCCATGTTCCATTGAATACCATATAAAAAGTACACTCGTTTTGTTGAGTCCTTATGACTCCATATATCTGCATTACATGTGTAAGTTGTATCTCTTGGACCCCAATGCAAAATTTGCTACTTACCCACTTCTCTCATGTGTCATGTGTCTTTTTAGTCTTCATGGTGACTGGCTATTTAATAAAGCATTAACTGGTAGGGGACACCAAGGGTTAGAGGAAAGGAAAGCCCAGCCGGACCACTTAAGCTAATGGCTAAGGGAGATGAATCTTATGAACTCAGTGATTGGCTGCAGTGCTGTTGATGTCATGTCAACACTGCAGACAAACAACAACGACTAGATCAGAGTCTGATACACAATGCTGGACCCGGGAAGGATAGGTAAATCACTGTTACCAGTAGTTTTTTTCACATCTAGCTGCATCGGGAAACATGAAAGCCCATTTCCTCCCATCCCTTGATCAGCCATACACGTATGGCGCAATTTGGGAGTGAGTATATTCCCTGGAAGATGATGGCTGGGTTTGTCAGGCATCATATGCCTAATACAGCAGCGAGTGGAGTTGAGCTCTGCCTGCTGCTGTTAAATCCTTAAATGTTTTGGTCAATCTCTGACAGTGGCAATTAAAATAAGCAAATTAGGAGGCCTTCATAGGAGACCGTGATTTTTTCTTTATACTGTCATACAAATGTATTGCACTATATGAGATATTAAATGATATTAAAAAATGTTAGAACAAATATAAAAATCATAATCATAAATTTAAAAAAAAAAAAAAACATAAAAATCATCACTCTTTTCCCCATTAAAAATATATTAATGTTATATATTATTTTTTTTAAAACATAAGCATATTAGATGTTACTATGACTATTATCCAGGACTATTTCATTTTTTTCTTATGGACCTCAGAACTTATAGGCAGGTAGTTGATCTCTCTTTGTCCCTTTGGGGTACTTATAAAGTGCTGGCAACTTGTGTGGCCATAGTCAATAGTCTGTAAGCCGGCATTGTGCACTTCATGTATCAGTGTAACTGGCGTCCTATACAAGCCTTATCAATGTGCATTTAGAATACTAGGTGTCAACCACAACCCCTGATGAGGATGTACGTGTAGGGTAGGTGAGTGGTTGTTTTGTCAGTATTTTGCACCTTCACTGGCTTAACATTTTATCACTGAGGGTAGATACATCCTGTAGTGCATTAGTATTGTGACCTGGTATTGGTTAGTATGACTGCAATTGTTTGTGATATTTTATGGTTTGTATTGTTTCTAATATAAGAATGAATATAAGGACATTAAACTAGAAATAAATATAACAGAGAACACAAAAATAATGTGAAACAATTTGAGACTTTTGATGGCATAGCCATTGGATGACCTATACAATAGAAACAATAGACTATGTGGATTTTTTTGTGGCTGTAATGACCAGAGGTCCGAATAAGATCCAGTGGATCACAAACCAAGACTGAGGCAGAAATCCCAGAATTGTCTTTACTCAGATAGCAGATAACGTAGAACTTAGTATGTGGAGGAAACAGATTGAAATACCCTAATACAGTACACTCACTCAGCCGGAGCTGAAATCACTATGCCAATCCAAGGTTCCCTGAAAAAGTGTATTACACTGGGAATTAAAATAAATTTACCTGTCAAAAAAGTCAATTCAGGCACTCAGAGAACAGGTGTAATCGAATGAAGTGATATCAAGGGACCCTCTGGGATGGTACACTGAATATAACCTACCCAATCCTACAATAACAATACATAATAATTTAATACAAGGTTCTTAAGCGCTTTAACTAGGAATACCTGGGTATCCATGACTATGGTACCATTAACCTGAGGTGAGTCTCCTCTCAGGCATATAGATTGCATCGGTTGCAGCCAGTCCCAAATCTTCGCCGCCAATCAGTTGCAGTAACACAAGGTTCCTCGTCTTGTCGGCCGGTGCCGAGCCCAGACGCCGGGGACTTATAGTTCTGTAGCCTCAAGATGCGGTCTTTCCTCCTGTAGTCCTCACAAATTCTCCTAGAAGCAATCCGCCTGATTCTGTATAAAATATCTGTCCAATATTGCTTCTCAGCTCACCACAACAAGGACTCCACAGAGCTCCAGTCACACAGCTCTCAGGAATGCTCTGTCTCTGTTCCACAGCAAGGCCCCAGGCTCCCAAGATGAAGAAGTTGACACCCTCCACACACGCTGGCAGTGAATAGTCTCTTACAGTGTCCAATCTCTTTTCTTCTCATAAGCTGCTCAACACACACAGTGTTTCTCTGGGCAGTCTCTCCTCTAACTGAAGCTTTCCTTACAGCTCTAGACAGCAGACACTAGGCCCCACCCCCCAGCACATACAGTTTCCCGGGCACTATCAGCACCTGCTCTTAGCTGCAGCAGTCAAACACCACAGGGTCCTAGTGCTCTCCTTATATAATCACAATTCACCATCTTACAGCTATGTGACTGCCAGCTTGACTAAATCAAGTGGTATAAAAAAAAAAATAAAATAATCTTTATTTTTATATAGTGCTAACATATTGCGCAGCGCTTTACACACATTTTCATCACTGTCCCCAATAGGGCTCACAATCTAAATTCCCTATCAGTATGTCTTTGGAGTGTGGGAGGAAACCGGAGTACCCGGAGGAAACCCACGCAAACACGGGGAGAACATACAAACTCCTTGCAGATGTTGTCCTTAGTCGGATTCGAACCCAGGACCCCAGCGCTGCAAGGCTGCAGCGCTAACCACTGAGCCACCGTGCTGCCCGTATATGGTATATATGTTTACTGGATTTTTAAAAAAAAACCCATTTAATTCTTACTATCTTTATGTCAGCATCATAGCAAATTTGTTGCTATATTTTAATGTTTTTTTAGATATTGAAGGGGTATTCCCATAATCGCAGCTAACCACATAAGTATAGGCTGCACAGCAAGTGCCTGATAGCTGGAGGCCCATAGCTGGGACAACTATGGACCACAAGAACAATGGTCTCCAACTTCCTTTTATATATGGAGCAGTGATCACACATGCACACCACTGCTCCATTAAGACAAAAGACCTTTGTGATCTATGGGGGTCCCAACAGACAATCCTACAGCAACCATCCACTTATTACCTAATACCTACATGGCCTCTGCTATCATATGCCATTTATGATATTAATACCGTATATACTCGAATATAAGCCGAGATTTTCAGCCCGTTTTTTTGGGCTGAAAGTCCCCCTCTCGGCTTATATTCGAGTCATACACACCGGGGGGTCGGAGGGGGAGAGGGGGCGGGGGTGTCAGGTCATACTTACCTGTCATGACGCTGTCTCTTGAGCCCCCAGCTTCTCCGCGCGCTCTGTTCCTGCCTTCAGCGGTCACGTGGTACCGCTCATTAAAACTCATGAATATGCGCATATTCATGAGTTTTAATGAGCGGTATCACATGACCGCTGAACGCAGGAAGAGAGAGCGCGGAGAAGCTGGGGGCTCAAGCGACAGCGTCAGGACGGGTAAGTATAGCGATACTCACCTGTCCTGCGTCCATGGCTGCTTGCTGCTGTCTGTCATCGGTCAGTGACTTGAGACAGCAGAGGGCGCGGTGACGTGATTAGTGAGCGCCGTGCCCCCTGCAGTCTGAACATCACTGACTGATGACGTGGCAGATAGCGGTGAGCAGCCATGGACGCAGGACAGGTGAGTATCTGACACCCAGCGACGGAGAGGTGAGTATGTCATTTTTTTTATTTTTACATGCAGCAGCAGCAGCGGCAGCGCATGGGGGAATAATCTTTAGGAGCTTCTAATGGGGGCAGTATATGGGGGAACAATCTATGGAGCTTCTAATGGGGGCAGTATATGGGGGAATAATCTATGGAGCTGCTTATGGGGGAACAATATGGAGCTTCTAATGGGGGCAGTATATGGGGGAACAATCTATGGAGCTGCTTATGGGGGCAGTATATGGGGGAACAATATGGAGCTTCTAATGGGGGCAGCATATGGGGGAATAATCTATGGAGCTTCTAATGGGGGCAGCATATGGGGGAACAATCTATGGAGCTTCTTATGGGGGCAGTATATGGGGGAACAATCTATGGAGCTTCTTCTGGGGACACCATATGGGGGAATAATCTATGGAGCATTTCCCACCCTAGGCTTATACTCGAGTCAATAAGTTTTCCCAGTTTTTTTGTGGCAAAATTAGGGGGACGGCTTATACTCGGGTCGGCTTATACTTGAGTATATACGGTACTTCTTTATTGAACAGAGATACCCCCTCAGACACCAGGGCTGTGTACAAAAGCTACCTAAAGTAGTAAGAAAAATCCGGCACTCTGAGGTGAGTATGGTGGGAAAACATGAAACTTTTATTAAAGTGGCCCTAATAGATACTGTGTATCATATGAGACGTTTCGTCGATGGAGATATTTATCAAACATACACTGTAGGGATAATAAAAAAAAACAGTCATAAGAAATATTTTACAAAAGAACAAGGAGAGTAAAAACAAAACAAAAAAATAAATCCGACATAATGTTCAGGTGGTAACCACCCGTCTAAGAGGATATAATCGTAACAGGATTTGTCTCAGAGAGGTTATACAGGGTGGGCCATTTATATGGATACACCTAAATAAAATGGGAATGGTTGGTGATATCAACTTCCTGTTTGTGGCACATTAGTATATGGGAGGGGGAAAATGTTTTAAGATGGGTGGTGACCATGGCAGCCGTTTTGAAGTTGGCCGTTTTGGATCCAACTTTATTTTTTTCAATGAGAAGAGGGTCATGTGAAACATGAAACTTATTGAGAATTTCACAAGAAAAACAATGATGTGCTTGGTTTTAACGTAACATTATTCTTTCATGAATTATTTACAAGTTTCTCTTTGCTTACAGTCATTGACATGTCACAGAGGTTAATACACGAGGAGCCGATAGAAATTGTGCTGATGTCTGGTGAACGCAGTACCCGGGTCATTGCAGCAGATTTCAATGCAAGACACCCTACGCAAGAAAACTGTCACCATTCCCATTTTATTTAGGTGCATCCATATAAAGGGCACACCCAAAAAAGTTTGCCTTATCACTGAACATAATGTTCTCTGTAAACTGAGGGTCCTGTTCCAATTTTTGTTTTGCCCATTCTGCAAATTCAGCACGCTGATCTGGATCACCAACCATTCCCATTTTATTTAGGTGTATCCACATAAATGGCCCACTCTGCTCAGTCAGAAGGCCAATGCATACAAATCAAAAACTGACCGTCACATCCAAACATGAATTAGGAGTGAACAGGTACCTACCTAGAGTCACCAACTCATATACAATCAAGCAAACAAGGCAGCACACTGCAGCGCTATAGCATGCAAAAATGAAGCCTGAAAATTGAATTGCATTACTGCACTAGAAATATGAAAAATTGAGAATGCTTAGCGCATAAGCTGGCTAATTCATGTGTACCTGGTAGCCACGTTAAGGCAATTCTCATATACCAGGACCTAACATTGCCAATCCTCTCTTAGACAGTCTACAACTCTATGGGAACTTAATGTGAATTCTCTAGTAGACTAAAGTCTAATATCTTCGTGGAGGGGTAGTGAATGTTCCTACTGTGATTAAAAACGACTGAGGCTAATGGTGCGGAGTGCTCAGTCAGAAGGCCAATGCATACAAATCAAAAAATGCAATTCAATTTTCAGGTTTCATTTGTACATGCTATACTGCAGTGTGCTGCCTTGTTTGTTTGACTGTATATGAGATGGCGACTCTAGGTAGGCACCTGTTCACAACTAATACAGATTTCAGACTTCATCTCATCCAAAAGGCACTCCCTTTGCCACCAAGCAGCCTTCACAGATAATGTTCTGATAATTGGGGTTGTCTCAGAACATCGCTTGTGTTGGCACCCAGGAGGAAAGAAATGTGATATATAAAGTACTGTGCAAAAGTTTTAGGCAGGTGTAGAAATAATGCTTCAAAGTAGGAATACTTAAAAAATTAGAAGTATTAATAATTTATTTTTATCAATTAACAAAATGCAAAGACAATAACAAAAGAGATATGTGTAACAACCCTGCTGGCATCACTGCATGGTCTCCCATCCCTCGCACACCAACTTACTTTCTGCTTCAAGCCATGCTGTGAATTCTGTCTGTTGCCAGCTCTGTGCCTCTGCTCTCCATGTTTCCAGACTGTGTGTATAGGGGGGCGGCGCCTGAACTCTCTGGTTCTTATGCAGTCTGGGTGCACCTGTGTAATCTGTCCCTGACCAATCACCTGGAGCCCTTGACTATTTAGTTTCGCCACTCCCACCGAAACATTGCCTGTGCAATGTCTAAACTCAGTTAGCTCCTTGCTGCTGAGCTAGCCAGGCCCTGTTCTGTATCTTGCCATCTCTGAAGGCTCTTACTGCGTACTCTTGTGTCTTGGTACCTTGCCTAGCATTTCTCTGTTCGCCTGCCAGGAGGCAGAATATCCTGGCCCTTGAGTCTTGGTCCTTGTGTCTTTGTGTCTCTGTCTGAACTCAGTCTTACCTTTGTCTATCAGTCTCCCTTTCTCCTTGTCTGTGGCTCCCTTCCTTGCTGTGTTTTTCCTTGTGTCCTCCCTGTCTGTGCATCTGCACTCTCGCAGCTTTATCTGTGCATCTGCACTCTAGCCGCTCTGTCTGCACGGCTCCTGCTGCCACTACAGAACCTCTTGCTGCAGCTTCTCTCCACAGACCTTGTGGTTCAGCTTTGCTCCATTCCTGCTGCCACTGCAGAACCTCTTGCTGCAGCTTCTCTCCACAGACCTTGTGGTTCAGCTTTGCTCCATTCCTGCTGCTGCTGCAGAACCCCTTGCTGCAGCTTCTCTCCACAGACCTTGTGGTTCTGCTTTGCTTCAGTCCTGCTGCCGCTGCAGAACCTCTTGCTGCAGCTTCTCTCCACAGACCTTGTGGTTCTGCTTTGCTCCATTCCTGCTGCCGCTGCAGAACCTCTTTCTGCAGCTTCTCTCTCCACTCCTGCCTTCACCTGCACCTCCTGTGTGAACAGGTCCAAACCTGTCCCTTCTTATTTCACTCTTGCCTGCCTGCATCCATACCTGCACCTCCTGTGTGAACAGGTCCAAACCTGTTCCTTCATATTCCACTCCTGCCTGCCTGCATCCATACCTGCACCTCCTGTGTGAACAGGTCTAAACCTGTTCCTTCATATTCCACTCCTGCCTGCCTGCATCCATACCTGCACCTCCTGTGTGAACAGGTCCAAACCCGTTCCTTCATATTCCACTCCTGTCTGCCTGCATCCATACCTGCACCTGCTGTGTGAACAGGTCCCTACCTGTTCCTTCTCAAGCCGTGCCCGCCTGTCCTGTGTCTCAAGCCGTGCCCACCTGTCCTGTGTCTCAAGCCGTGCCCGCCTGTCCTGTGTCTCAAGCCGTGCCTGTTTGCCCAGTGTCTCCAAGCCACGCCTGCTTGCCCTGTATCTGTGGTACCTTCTTGCCCTGTGTCTCAGTCTGCCTGTTAGTCACATCTGTCCAAGTGACTTGTCTCCAAGTGGGATCAGCAGCCACAGCCAGACACCACCCTGGAGTGGCACACGACAGCTATCTGCCGCACAAGCCTGACCTCACCATCAGAGGCTCCAGTGAAGACCAAGGTAGCTGTCGTAGTCACGCCCCTTCCAGGGTAGTCTGGTCTGTGGCACAGTGGGGCCACAAACCCCGGCTCGCACCATTCAGCCAAGGCGCGAGCGTGACAATATGTATGGTAAATCAAATCAATATTTGGTGTACCACCCTTTTACTTCCAAGCAAAATAAATTCTTGTCGGCACACAGCAAACTCTACAGAAGTCCTATGGTTGATTGGTGGTCCCCTCTGCTAGCAAGGACCAGAGACACAACAGCATGTTAAAGGGTTATTCTCATCTTCATAGAGTGTAAAATAAAAGTGCAAACTTCACTATATTCATTCTTCTATGTTATTTGATGCACACATAAATCATATTTGTATGATTATTAGGTTGCAGTAATAGTATACCAGCACTACAGTACTTGGTATGTCTTTAGATAATAGCAAAAATCAAAGGTTATTCCAATAGTCTGAACATGTCATGATGTTTTTAATAGGCCAAATGCATTTGTATTTAAGTAATCCTTGGAAGTAACACTATTCCTTAAATTGAAATTTATTTTATTTTCCCGAAGTGTTATAAGCATTGTTATGTTGTTACAGTTCATTAGCCATGTGTTTTTTGTACTTGAGCATACTAGCTATCATATAATTAAAATAGTCATGTCTAATAAATTCAATCCTATTCCTTTGAATTTCCAAAACCTATAGAGAAATAGCTCAGATAATTTGCATTTGTCTTGCTGGAAGACTAATTTCCTGGAGCCCCGATGTGAGCCTTTGAAATGTATCACTTTATACTCAGAGTTTGCTATTTCTGGTCTTGATTTTATTGCTGTTTCAGAAGTTAACTTAAAATCTAATGTATTGTTAGAAGTCAGATAGTTTCCAAGAGTTTTTATTTGCATCATTTTCTTTTATAAATGTACAAGTCCTAATTGAGATTTAGCTGAACGTACAGTGACAATAGGAAAACCTCATACATTTCTATTATCTGATATATTCTTACAATCACAAGATAACTGAAAATAAACAAGGAAATTTGTGAAAGCCTGTGTTCTCCAATTCTTTGAACACAGGCTTCTAACTTAATTGGAATTTCCTACTATAATGGGAGTATATATCTCAGTAAAAGCCATGACAGATTAATATTTGTCTATATTTTAAAGGAAAGCTATGGTTAGAAAATGACCTATTGGTAGAATCAGCTTTTTTGTTACATGTACAATGCCTTGAAAAAGTTTTCATACTCTGCGAACATTTCCACATTTTTTATGTTAAAAATATAACTGAAAATTGTTACGTGCATTTGCATTCAGTCCCCTGTAGTCTGATATTCCAAAATAAAATCCTGAGAGACCAATTGCTTCCAGAAGTCACATAATTAGTCAAATGAGTCCACCTGAGTTTAATTTATTCTCAGTATAACTACAGCATTTCTGTGAAGGCCTCAGATATTTGTTTGAGAACATTAGGGATCAAGTAGCATCATGAAAACACACCAGACATGTCAAGGATAAAGTTGTGGAGATGAGTAACCAGGGTTTTAGAAAAGTCAAAGCTTTGAAAAGCCAAACTCTGAATATCTCAAGGAGCACTCTTCAATCCATTACCCAAAAATGGAAGTAGGATATTACAACTGCAAACCCATCAAGTCATGGCTGTCAACTTAAATTTACATCTCTTGCAAACAGAGCACAATAGAGAAGCAACCAAGAGGCCCATGGTTACTATAGAAGAGCTGCAAAGATCCACAGCTCAGGTGGGAGAATCTGTCCATAGGATAAAAATTAGTTGTATAGGAGAAAGAGGTTTTGGAGCTTCCAACGCAATCCACATGAAAACCACACTGGGCTGGGTCCAATACATAATACAAAACAGATGGGTGCACGTTTCGCTGGTGAGCACAGCTGAGATCCAAAAGAAAGAAAATAGTGAATCGTGTTCTCTATGATTGTTCTACTTATTTGCTGCTTCAATCTGAACCTACATATGGTTTCAAATTAGAATTATCAAAATTAATTCAAGATGGATTAATGTCTGGGATACTTGACTCCAAGGTTGCTAAATGGCTGTTACCAGATTTTCCAATTATTCCCATTTTTCATGGGTTGCCTAAAGTACATATAGAGGTTTTTCTTCCACCTCTCAGACCAATCATTTCTAGTATAGAGTCCTAAAATGAAAATTTGAGCTCCTGGGTGGACAGCCATTTGCATCCTTTGGTTTCGAGAGTACCAGGGTATTTAAAGTATTCTACAACAGTTTTGACTGCATTGGATAATTTACAGTGGTCCTCGGATTTTTGTTTTTTTACCTGCGTTGTAGTTAATCTTTGTTCTTCCATTCCCCATGATTTACCTATCAACGCTATCAAACATCACTTGGATAATTACAACAATTTTTGTAAATGCGCTGGAAATCGATGCTCTGCATGTGCCTTTGCAGCGGATAAAACCATAGAGGTTTTTTCTTTTTCTGTTCCTACTCTCACCTCCAAAATTTCTTCATTTATGAACTGCAACTTGCAATTTGTTATTTATTGTATTTTTTGTACAGCATGTCAAAAACAGTATATTGGTTGCACAACTAGAAAAATAAAAAAATGCATTGCAGAACATTTAACAAATATATCAAATGAAAATGCTAGCTATTCAGGTGCAGAAAAACATTTTGTTAATGTGCATCAGGGAGCCACCTCAACTTTTATGTTTTTTGCTTTTGAAAGAATTTTCAGCCAATATGAGGTGGCACCAAACAAAAAATGCTGTTCACGCGTGAAGAATTCTGGATTTTAAAACTGGACACCAAATTTCCTCAAGGAATGAATTCCAGAAATGATTTGTTCTATATTTACTAATGTTGGGCTGCTTACTTAGAGTTTTCCAATCGCATCATGTGCATATTTCATTAATGATTGACATGTTTTGATTGGTTCTTTGTCTGTATATAATGTTTCTTTATTCCATGTTATGTATCCTATGACTAAGGGTGCAATAGACGCACCCGAAACGCATCAGGTTCTTTGTTTTTTAATCATGGCTTGATTTGCCGCAATAAACATTTTTTAATCTCATCTTTTTTGGTGTGCCGTCACCTTTTCCATTTTCCTCTGGTTACTATGCTTACTAGTTTGGACATGCACCTGCTGTTATCATGTGGCTCAACTAATGTGATTATATGGACTGAGTTTGTGGCAGCTCCAAGACTCCCTTCCTTTATATTCTGGGAAAAGCCATTATATGAAAAAATAGATTTGTTTTTGTCCATAGCATATACACATACGTTGCATCTAGTGCCTGCACACTTGAAAAAAACAGTGGTGGTTAACCATGACATTGTACCAGAACTTTGTTTTAAGACACTAGGTGATAAATGATTAGCTAAACTTGTGCTTCTGTGGGCAACATACCGATAACCTGTTTGAATAATATGTCTTAACTTAACAACCTGATTCACTACAGGCATGTACTTTTTTATAATTTCCCTGACTTGATTAAACTGGGGACTGAAAGGGGTGGAAAAGGTAACGGCCGAATAGTTGGAAACTGAAATGGATTTACTGGAGTTTGCATATGGGGCATATTATTCTATGGAGCATCTTATGGGGTCATTATTAACCTTTGTGCAGCATTATATGGGGCATATTTTTTGTATGGAGCACCTTATGGGGCCCATCATGAACTTTATGGAGCAATATATGAGGCATATTTTAATATAGAGCATCTTATGGGGCCATTATTAACCTTTGTGCTGCATTATATGGGGCATATTTTTGTTTGGAGCATCTTATGGGGCCCATCATGAACTTTATGGAGCATCTTATGGGGTCCATCATGAACTTTATGGAGCTTTATATGGGGCGTATTATGTATGGAGCATCTTATGGGGCCCATGATAAACTGTATGGAGCATTATATGGGGCTCCTGATTCATCATGGATATTCAGAAACATTTAACCTACTGATGTATCAATTAATTTTACTTTTATTGGTATCTATTTTTATTTTTGAAATTTACCAGTAGCTGCTGCATTTCCCACCCTAGGCTTATACTCGAGTCAATATGTTTTCCCAGTTTTTTGTAGCAAAATTAGGGACCTCGGCTTATACTCGGGTCGGCTTATACTCGAGTATATACGTTAGATCATAGCATATTTATGTATGTGAATGGCCCAGTCACAGTCCAGACCTAAATCCCATTGAGAATCCTCAGCAAGACTTGAAAATTGTTGTTCACAGATGCCTCCATCCAATCTAGATGTGCAAAGCTGGAAGAGACAAACACAAAAGACGTGCAGCAAAAATTGCAGCAAAAGCAACTCCTACAAAGTTTTAACTCAGAGGGGCTGAATACAAATGCACATCACAATTTTCAGATTTCGATTTTCAAAATAATTAGATACATTTTCAAGGCACTGTATTTTTACAAATGTTTTTCAGTTTTTTTTCATATCATAATGTTTAATGAGTAATCTAGCAATTTTCACAGTATTTATGCTGTATATACATTGACTACCTACTGTATGCAAAGCTGGCTATTTGGAATGGTAAACTGTAATTGCCAAACCTCTTGTTTCTTACGTGACCCCCAAGGACTATGCAGGAGCAGCCAACAAGTGCCCATTTATATGACATAGCTGTCAGCAGACACATGAGCCAACTCCACCACACAGTGGGACAAATATTAATTTGTTTTCGTAAAAGAGACGGAAGTACGCTGCTCCTAGACATTTTTAGTAACAGATTATTTATACCAATATCAGATTAGTGTGGGTTCTGAGTTATGGTGGCGGCTTAAGTGATCAGCTGTGGAGCAGAACAACACTGCTCCATCAGCTGTAGTGGCCGTAGTGGGCTACTGCAGATCCATCCCTATTCATTCACATAGTCAAACTGCTCCATCCTTCTCTACTCTGACTTTTCTGATAGTCCAAAGTCCACCATAAACAGCTGATGATTGGTTTGTACCATCAAAGTGAGTGGCTACAGACTTATGAATCCCCACAGCACATACGCTGTCGGGAATCACCCGTTTCTGACCCGGGAGTGGAGAGTATGTATGCCATATACATACTCCTAATCAGGGGGCGTGGCTGACTACAGGGCATGGCCTCAATCCATACAAGTCTATAGAGCTAGGCCTCACCCACTGGGTAGGCTCTTGTCAGGAGTATGCATAACACATACGTACCCTCTGGTCCTGACTCAGAAATTGGCGAATCCCTGCAGTGCACAATGCATGCACTGGGGGGATTTATAAGTCTGCAGTCAGACAGAGGGACTGCAGACTTATCAATTTGGACTGGACAACCCCTTTAAGGCCAAATCACATCTGATGCGAAAGCATCGGATGCGATATGCTAATGAAACTTGGTTCCAGATCTGCTGTGAGCGTGAGCCAAGTCTCAGGGCTCTGTGCATGAGACAATAGGAGCACAGATAGGGAGGAGATGGAGAAATTAATTTCTCCATCTCCTCTTTTGCCGGCTTGAATTGCACTGCACTCAGGTGACATCCTAGGGAGGTGCAATGTTTCATACACACCCATAGACTTGTATGGGTGCATGCGTTCCGATTCTCACAGTCATTCGCAGCGAAGCTGTGATTGTTTTGGCATGAGTAAATAATTGCAGATGTGCACTGCCCCATAGAATAATACTGGGACGAGTGCAATCCGATTTTTTTAACGGATTGCACTCGTCCAATTTATTTGCTTGTGTGAGTGGGCCCTAAGGGCAGAGACACACTAGCGATTTAAAAAAATCGGTCCGATTTTGATGCAGGAAAGTCGGACGAGTGTAATGCAATTGTCATGCGACTGTCATGCGTTTTTTATGCAAGTACAATCCGATTTTTCACACCTAGCATCCGATTTACATCAGAATGCAGTGCGATTGCTATCAGACTTCAATGCAATTTTAACATGAGCTTTTACATAGAGAAATGTTCTAAGTCTTTTACACATCATTTTAAAACTAAATATTCTTCAAAACATATTTATATATTAGATAGATAGATAGATAGATAGATAGATAGATAGATAGATAGATTAAAAGCCGGCAAATGATCTGCCGGGTACAGTATAGACTAGAATAGGTTATAATAGAATGCATATATACACATAGAAAGGGTGTGTGTATATATATACAGTATATATATGTCAGAGACACATATATTTATATATGCTGTATATATATCTTTAGATTGCCTAGAAATATAGGTAGAAGATTAGCCCTTAATTTGTCGGGTTCTGTAAAATCAATGCAGAAGATGACAGGATAGGAGACATGGTTTACATACAGTAAACCCATGCAGAACAGTTAGATTTATAGATGTCATAGATGTCATTGACTAATACTGCTAGTGTTGTGGAAATTTGGTTAGGATAAATCTTTCCCTGTGTGTGCTGTGGCCGTTCCCAATTAAACTGAGCATTTTGAGCGCTCAAAGAATGATGACTCTGTACACATAGTTTCAGGATAGCATTCCCTCAATACTCTGAACATACATGATTTTATAATTATGTATAGAAAAGAGTGGCTAGTTAATTAACATATTGTCAAGCTTCAATGTTATTGGCTGTTTGAGTATATGAAATATATCGTGATCAATGCATGACAAAAGGCTGAATAAGTTACTAAACTGCAACTCTTGAAACCAGGACAAAGTTGAGACATCTACTCATCACTTTTGCACATCTGTTGTACTTCCTCTTTTCTTAGCCATGAAAAAAAAGCCCTAAAAGCTGTCTGGTTCGTGGCAGCCATTTTAAAGTAGTGGATTATAGTGTATATATTAGCTGTGATTATATATGAGTATATAGGAGTATACATGCAAGTGAGATCTACTGTATATGAAATGTATATATTTCCATCATAATAGCAGTATGTGTATGTAAAATTTGGGACTTGTATGTATTTTTTAAAAGATACTTTTCACAGAAAAAATGGTGTGGGCTCCCGCACAATTTTCTGTGCCAGAGAGGGAAAGCCAGTGACTGAGGGCAGATATTAATAGCCTAGAGAGGCACCATGGTTCTTTGCCCGCCCCTGGATAAAAATGTGACCACCCCGGCTATATACCACTGAAGAATGAATTAGTTGATGCCAGCGCTTGCTTCAGAGACAAGCGCTGACGTCACTGAGTCTGCCCTCCCTGCTGGCCTGACCCACGCTGAACTCTGCAGCGTGGGAGAATGAACTGGCATTTTCCCACGCTCAAGAGTTCACCACGGGTCAGGCTGTGAGGCAGTGCAGCCTCAGTGACTAGCGGTAACGTCATTGATGCTGCGCTGCCTCACAGCCTGACCAGCATTTAACTCTGAGAGTGGGAGAATGCCAGATCATTCTCCCTTGCTGCAGAGTTCAGCGCATGTCAGGCCGGCAGGGAGGGCACATTCAGTGACCTCAGCGCTTGTCTCTAAAGCAAGCGCTGGCATCATCTCATTCATTTTTCAGTGGTTTATAGCTGGGGCAGTTGCATTAGCATCGCTCCCGATTGTAAACTCGATATGGCCCCAGATATGGATTACAACGTGGAAATTTACGCCAGACAGGTATGGTATATTGTTATTTTTTTATTTTTTATTTATTACAGGAGATCTTGAGCATCGTTTGGATTAGCAGAAGAATAAAGATGGCAAAACTGTGTGTTCTTTCATTTCATTAAAATACTTTATTCTTCATTTGTATGTATTTATTTAACCCTTTAGAAACTTAAGGATTAGTAATGGATAGGTGTTTTATTGACACCTCTCCATTACTAAGCCAGGCTTAATGTCACCTTACAATACAAAGTGACATTAACCCCTTATTAACCCATGTGCCACTGCTACAGGGCAATGGGAAGAGAGAGGCTAAGTGCCAGAACTGGCACATCTTACAGAGGCACCTTTTCTGGGGTGGCTGAGGGCAGATGTTTTTATCCAGGGGGGGCCAATAACCATGGTCCCTCTCTAAGCTATTAATATCTGCCCTCAGTCACTGGCTTTCCCTCTCTGGCTTAGAAAATAGCGCGGGAGCCCATGCCATTTTTTTTCCTTGAAAACAATCCTTTAATAAATACATCCAAATTTTACACACACTTACTACTAACAGTATAAGTCACTGACATCTATAAATCTAACTGTTCTGCATGGGTTTACTGTATGTAAACCATGTCTCCTATCCTGTCGGGTTCTGCAATGATTTTACAGAAGCCGACAAATGAATTATCGGCTATTCTGCTATCCAGCTATCCATCTTTCTGTGCAATATAAATACATATGTATATGTGTGTCACTGACATAGGGCACATAGCCATATGGGCTATTAAAAAAACACTTTATTGAAAACCAACTTTATTAAACCATTTACAGGATATACAATATACAAACTAGCAAATGATGAGAAATACCATATAAAGCATATATGTTTCACATAGCATTATTTTAAAGCAGTGTGTGTATACTGGTTGCCTACAGAATAAAACATAATGTCAATTACCTTACATTAGTCTGTATGGTATTATTCAAATAATAAAGCCTGTCAAACCTCTAAACCATTACTATAACTACAAAACAACAACTATTTGCAGCCTGTGTCCTCATAATTAGTTCTTTATCATGCGATATCTCCATCCTACAAAGTGAGATGAGAGGAATTCCACCTCTCCCATATCTCCTCAAATTTACCCGGGCACCCTCTGTTTTGGTACAGCGTACGCTCGTATGGTATAATCGAGTTTACCAATTCAATCCAGGCCCTAAGGGAGGGACCTGAACTTCCCATGCACCGCAGTGCCAGTACCTTTCGTGCCATAAACAACGTCTCCCGCAAGAAAATCCCCGTATAGTGTCCCCATGTCTCGTCGTCCCACACCCCAAACAGACAAACTAGTGGCTCAAGGGGAACAGGAATTTGTATCAGGGAAGATAATAATGATGTCACCTCCTTCCAATAATGTGCTATAATTGAACACTGCCACATCATGTGGATAAAGTCTGCATCTAATGAATGACATCTCAGACATTCCGAAGATTGGAATCGGCCCATCTTAAAAAGTCGAATCGGAGTCAAATATTATTGGTTTATAATGTATAGTTGTATCATTCTGTTATTAATGGACGGAGACACCTTAGTTGGTAACTCCAGGATTTCCTCCGACTCCTCTCCCTGTGTATCAGGGATGAGCCTTTCCCACTTCCCCTTAACCAAGCATATGGCGGATTCCGCCCCTACTGACAGCATGTATGTGTATAGAGAGGAGACGAGACCCTGGGGACCCTGCGATTTGAGAATGCCTATCAAGGGTAGAGACGAGATAGCATTATTCACACCCACACATCTCATGTGCGATTGAAAGGCTGACCTCAGGTGCAAATATTGGAAGAACTGCGACCTCGGAACATCGCATTTAGCTTGTAATTGTTCAAAAGATAATAATGTACCGCGGTCACATAAATCCCCTATCGTGGAAACATTGTATTGAGGCCAGAATTCGGCAGACGAGTGGACAAGCAGTACCGAAAAATAACTATTATTCCATAAGGGCATCTCAGCTATGATATCTCCAAATCCAACCACCCTCTTAATTTGTTTCCACACTAATCTTGCCAGACGAAGCATGGGTAACAGACGTGGAACATTTATATTCTCCAACTCCAAAAAACCCAATGGGCAGTCAGTACGCGTGGCATGAAGCAAATGGCTTTCAGAGTTAGGAAGATGATTACTGGGCATCCATTTATTTATAGCTCTGGCCTGTCCAGCCAGATAGTACAGAAAAAAATCCGGCAGTGCTGCCGCCCCCCCTTTTTTTGGCCTTTGTAGGGTGGACAGCTTGAGTTTTGGCCTGGTTCTTCCCCATATAAAGGACGTAATCTGGGAGTTCAAATTGGTAAAGAAAGACTTAGGCACCACCACAGCACTATGTTGGAGAAAGTAGCTGAGCTTAGGGAGTAGTATCATTTCAATTAAGTTAATGCGTCCGGCTACAGACAGCGGGAGTTTGCTCCAGATTGCAAATTTGACTTTAACCATCTCCAGCAATGGATATATATTAAGTTGCAGATCAAACATGCTGCATTGAGAAATATGAACGCCCAGATATTTAAAGTGTGGTACAATAGACAGCAAGGAGAGAGTCTCAAGTCGTGGCATCGGGGTATGGGAAAGTGTCATCAGAACAGACTTCTCCCAATTTATATACAGGCCGGAATATTTACTGAATTTGTTTATAGTGGCAATCACTCCTGTCAGCGTCTCCTCCGCCCTATCCATAAATATTACCATGTCGTCAGCATATAGGCCTATGGTATCTACCAGATCTGCTATCTCTATGCCCATAATATTAGGGGAAGTTCTTATGCGAATTGCCAGTTCCTCTATTGCAAGAGCAAAGAGGGCCGAGGAAAGGGGACACCCCCGACGAGTCCTCCTGTGTAGAGAAAAGGACTCAGATATAGAACCATTTACGATGACATGGGCTTTAGGTTTCATATATAATGTACTAACCCATTTTAGGAACCTATCCCCAAATCCATATTTCTGCAAGCATGCATGGAGGAAGGGCCACTCAAGGAAATCAAAGGCCTTGGCTGCATCCAACGATGCCAATGCCCTCTTATTGTCCGGCATCAAGGAGCTATATTGGACCACCGACTGGACCTGCCTGATATTAATGGAGGTGCTTTTACCAGGCATAAAGCCGGTCTGGTGAGGGTGTATAAGTTCCAAAATGATTGAGTTCAGCCTGGTAGCCAAGATTTTTGTAAACATTTTATAATCCACATTTACTAAAGATATGGGGCGATAAGATCCACAATCTAAAGGGTCCTTCCCCTCCTTCTTAAGCACTCCCGGTATTTCCTGTTCAACTTGATAGGAAACCCATCCGGCCCAGGGACCTTCCCAGAGGCCATATCTCTCATGGCATCTTCTATCTCTTCCAAAGTGAATTCAGCTTCCATAAAGGCCCGCTGAGAAGTACTCAATGTGGGAAACGTTATACCTGATAGGTAGTCTAGACACCCCTGGCTATCAACGTCATTTTTAGAGTTGTACAGTGAACTATAATAATCATGAAAACAACCCATTATTTCTTCAGTTGAGGATACCAATATACCGTCTAAGTTGCGAATCTGTAATATTGTGTTAGTTTTATTGTGCTGATGCACCAAATAAGCCAAAAATTTACTGCACTGGTTCCCTAGTTCAAAGTAGGATTGGCGAGTAAAGAATAGTTTATGTTTGGATTTAGAGTCTATGTGTTGCGTACATAATCTTTGGGCAGTCAACCACTCCACTCTATTGCCACTAGTTTGATCAGATACATAAGCAGCCTCTGAATCTTTCAAACGTTGCTCCATCTCGTCATCCTCCCCCGATGTCACCCGTTTGATGTAGGAAATTGTAGAAGATAAGCAACCCCTCAAGTACGGCTTAAGGGCGTCCCAAAATAAGTTGACATTGCTGCCTTCTTTTTTGATGGACTATTTGGAGGTTTAGTATGTACCTGGAGGGCCTGCACCCAATTCTTTTTTCTATTTTGTGCTGTTTTTTCAATTTTGTTCTATATATATATATATGCATATATATATATATATATATATATATATACACGCCTATTCTATGTGTATATATCTATTCTATCTATTCTTTTGTAGCCTGTCAGTGTGATTGTACTGTATAGCTGCATATGAATTGCCGGCTTTTCATAGGACACTGGTGCATAAAAATCGCACAGCACTCGCATGGTATGATTGCTGTGTGATTTTTTTTTATCGCGCCCATTGACTTCTATTGCGGGATGCGATCTGTTTTCTGATGACAATCGCAGCATGCTGCGATTTTTTACAGCCCAATCTTGATCCGATCCGAGCTGGAAAAAAAATGCAGATGAGCACACCATCATAGATGAACATTGGTCTGAATTCAGTCCGATTTTTTATGGGATTGAATTCGCCTCATTTCCTCTCAAGTCAGCATGAGCCCTCAGAGTATAATACTGTGTTTAAAACTACATTACCCTGGGCCACCAGGGATCTTACTGTGGAATGGAATTACTGATCCATTCGTATACTGAATTCCAGTTTTTAGGGCCTGAATGACATCATTGCATCAGTGTTATTTGGCAGTCAATTTGGCAGTATTATTGCCTACTTTATGGAAATTCGATTTAGTATCATATGTTGGTATCATTTAATATACATTTATATACAGTGTTTTCTTTATATTGGGCCTATCTAAAAATCTCTTAATCTACCTCTCTGATATGCTTGAAATACTGGACAATTCATAGCAAACCAGCTTTTAAAATACAAATAAACTAATTATATCTATTTCCTCTACCATGAACTTTTGTGCAAATCAACCTACAATGCAACTACAGCCCTCACATCATCTATTAGCTTATAGGATTTATTGTTGATGACCAATATGTTTGCAAAGCACAATGAATGTCCGTTCCTCTGGGAAGTCCAGATGTAGTAACCAAAATGTTATTTTTTATTACGTAATACAATTTCCTAATCTTTTGCATGCAGCTGTTTTCCCATACTCACCGCATGCTACATATCTTTTTCTGATTCTTCTGCAAAATTGAAGTGATTTTTATTACACAGATTTATTATAAAACAACAGCTGTAAAAATCTACAAAGATATGTACGGAGGGACTTGAAGTGATGCAACTTTCTTCCTAAATGTAGGCTACAAATGAAATGTGTTATTGCCTTAAAGATTGGTAAAAAAAAAAACCTGACATTTTTAATTGTAACATGCTTTGTGTACAGATGTAACAGAGCAGAACTTATCATTTCAAGTGGATTTATTATATATAACATATATGGAACTGTATGCAATTATAAATATAACCTATAATGCACTAATTAGTAGTTTTATATATTAGCAGTGTATTATATATTACACATACATATATGTATGTATATATATATTATAATACACTGCTAATATATAAAACATAAAAACAACAATTATTATATTATAGAATTATATTATAGAATTATAGAGGTTATATTTAGCAATTTATTAATCATATTCTATAGCGAACCATATATGTTATGCATAGTTGTGTCTGCCACTCTGTTTAAATGGAATCTGTCACCAGGTGTTTGCTATGTAATCTGAGAGCCACATGATGCAGAGCTAGAGACCCTGATTCCAGTGATGTATCACTTACTGGGCTGATTGCTGTCATTTTGATAAAATCACTGTGTTATCTGCTGCAGATGTAGCAGTTCTCCAAATGCTGAGCTCTGTATAACCCCGCCCACACTACTGATTGGCAGCTTTCTGTGCACACTGTGTACATTATCTAAAAGTTGCCAGTGATGGGGTTGCAGTTACACTGAAAAAATTACTAGATGACACAAGACAACAAGTCCTCTAATGATAATCTCCTGCTGATAAAACACTGACTTTCTTGAAACTGCAACAAGCAGCCCAGTAAGTGACACAACACTTAAATCAGGGTCTCAGCCCTTACATTATGCTTCTCTAAGTTTAACTATCAACTAAAAGCACAACTCACTATAATTCAAAGGCAATATAACGCGTCAGATACATTCTTCACAGTGGTTACCAAATAACCAAAAGAGAGTATATGCCATTAAAATCTTTTTTTTTGATTAATAATAATAATAATAATAATAATCTTTATTTATAAAGCGCCAACATATTCCGCAGCGCTTTACAGTTTAACAGAATAAATATTAACATTGTTATTTCTGTATCAATGTGGAGTTCTCTATTTTTTATTTCATTTCCTTTCCCTTACCCCTTGTTACCCCTTCTTTCCCTTATGAATTAAAATTTAATAAAATATTATTTGAAAAGAAATATTAACATTGTTTGCTTACAAATTGTTTATGCAAAATACTACTAGGGCATTAAACAAAAAACAAAATGGTGATGCCGTACCATATATTATATATTGTAGTGCCCTATGTCTAATCAAGCTTAGTTTGTAGGATATAGCAATATCAGGGGTTAACTTGTTCCCTACATTTAGTCATCATGCAAAGTATTCATCTAATATATAAAGCTGAATGTGTGTGTGTATGGTTGCATGTATGTATGTGTGTATGTCTGAGATTGGCATCTGCACCGTCGCAGCTACAGCCAAAAAATTTTGCACAGTCACACGTCGGGACCCCGAGAGCGTCATAGGCTATGGTGTGAGGCGAAATTTTAACCCCACGCATTCCAATTCACCTAACAATTTGGCCTATAATTCTTATCATTTCTATGGTGTTATCGTCCTTCTGTAAAGCTGGAAATAACACAATTTATTACTGTGCCAACACAGACCACCCTCTGACACAGACTGCAGGGAGAGCCCAGTATCACACAGGATAGGATTAGATACACGGCTCAGCAGTCAGTATCACACAGGATAGGATTAGATACACAGCTCAGCAGTCAGTATCACACAGGATAGGGTTAGATACATGGCTCAGCAGTCAGTATCACACAGGATAGGATTAGATACACGGCTCAGCAGTCACTATCACACAGGATAGGATTAGAAACACAGCTGAGCAGTCAGTATCACACAGGATAGAATTAGATACACAGCTCAGCAGTCAGTATCACACAGGATAGGGTTAGATACACGGCTCAGCAGTCAGTATCACACAGGATAGGATTAGATACACTGCTCAGCAGACAGTATCACACAGAATAGGATTAGGTACACAGCTCAGCAGTCAGTATCACACAGGAGAGGATTAGATACACAGCTCAGCAGTCAGTATCACACAGGGGAGGATTACACACATGGCTCAACAGTCGGTATCACACAGGATAGGATTAGATACACAGCTCAGCAGGCAGTATCACACAGGATAGGATTAGATACACAGCTCAGAACACAGTATCACACAGAATAGTATTAGATACATGGCTCAGCAGACAGTATCACACAGAATAGGATTAGATACACAGCTCTGCAGTCAGTATCACACAGGATAGGATTAGATACACGGCTCAGCAATCAGTATCACACAGGATAGGGTTAGATACACGGCTCAGCAGTCAGTATCACACAGGATAGGATTAGATACACTGCTCAGCAGACAGTATCACACAGAATAGGATTAGGTACACAGCTCAGCAGTCAGTATCACACAGGATAGGATTAGATACACTGCTCAGCAGTCAGTATCACACAGGTGAGGATTACACACATGGCTCAGCAATCGGTATCACACAGGATAGGATTAGATACACAGCTCAGCAGGCAGAATCACACTGGATAGGATTAGATACACAGCTCAGGACACAGTATCACACAGAATAGTATTAGATACACGGCTCAGCAGACAGTATCACACAGAATAGGATTAGATACACAGTTCTGCAGACAGTATCACACAGGATAGGATTAGATACACGGCTCATCAGTCAGTATCACACAGGATAGGATTAGATACACGGCTGAGCAGTCAGTAACACGCATGATAGGATTAGGTACACGGCTCAGCAGTCAGCATCACACAGGATAGGGTTAGATACACAGCTCAGCAGACTATATCATACAGGATAGGATTAGGTACACGGCTCAGCAGTCAGTATCACACAGGATAGGGTTAGATACACAGCTCAACAGTCAGTATCACACAGATTAGGATTAGATACACGGCTGAGCAGTCAATAACACACGATAGGATTAGATACACAGTTCAGCAGAAAGTATCACACAGGAGAGGATTAGATACACGGCTCAGCAGACATTCTCACACAGGATAGGGTTAGATACACAGATACACATGTTGTTCATCAAAAGGCTCTTGAATGAGTTGAAAATAAAATACTATCAATACTTGGGTAATCGTTTAGTTAATTTGTTTTGCAAATCTGTAGTGTTGAATATATGATGTGAAATGGTTTTGTGTGCAATATAATCATTATAATTTGTTATAACTAACCACAGTTGGTTACTATGCCCAGGCAACGCTGGGCTCTTCAGCTTGTCTAATATATAAAGCTCAATGTGGGTGTGTATGTATGTATGTGTGTATGTCCGGGATTGGCATCTGCACCATTCGCAGCTACAAGTCAAAATTTGGCACAGTCACACGTCTGGACCCCGAGAGCGTCATACGCTATGTTGTGAGGTGAAATTTTAACCCCGCGCATTCCAATTCACCAAACAATTTTGCCCCTAGGTACATAATGGGGAAAAAGTGTATGTATGTATGTATGTGTATGTCCGGGATTGGCATCTGCACCGTCGCAGCTACAGCCACAAAATTTTGCACAGTCACACGTCTGGACCCCGAGAGCGTCATAGGCTATGTTGTGAGTAGGGATGAGCTTTCCAATATTGAAATATCGGAAATTGGCCCAATATTTGCAATTTCGGAATTTCGATTTCCGATTCCGATATTTTTTTCACATTGGAAATCGGAAATCAGAAATACCATAATCCTTCAGCCTCTGAGCGCTCCGTGGAGCCAATCAGGAGCTGAAGAATTGCTGACAACATTGTGTAACTCCCCTAAGCTTGGTAGGAGGCATCCAAACATGCTAGCTAGGGGCTGCGCTGCGATTGGCTGGCTGGATGATGTGATCAGGCAGTATAAAAGGCTGCGCCTGCCATTTTAGCCTCACTCTACTGTGAAAGCAGATAGGGATAGGTTGCTGTTGGAGATAGGGAGCGATCTCGGATCTAATAGCGATATAAATTGTTTTTCAGCGACTGTAGCAGCCCCTGTGTGTTACAGAAGCAGTCTTTTTCCTCACTGACCCCGCTCAGTTTCCTTTTTTGTGCTGTGCAGGCTCTCAGTGAGGTGCTTAGTGAGACAGTGCAGCGCACATTCACTGCAGCTGCTGCAGCGCCTCTTGTTGCAGCACTGTGTGGTGTGTGTCTCACTGCCTTTTCACAGCCTTTTCTTTTCATCCCTTGAATCCCCTTCCCCTATTTTTTCCTAAAAGTGTAGCTTCACCATCCAGTACATTTTGGTGAGCTCTATATAGGGATTTTTCAGTGAGGAGTTCTCCCCCAAATCTCCCCCCCAATCCCTTGCCCCCATTTATCCCTCAATTTTCCTGGTGCTCGGGTGCGCTTTGCACAGTTTAGTCACCTCCGCTGCGCAGACCGCCTGTGTGCTTTTTTTGGGGGGAGTGCAGCACCCACTAGGTCAGTCTTTGTAGTCACATCAGACTGCAGGACCCCTAGTACGGCCTGTTCTATCGCGCACCCCCAAATTTTTCACCAGTAAATTCACTCTCAGTGCCCCTATAAGTGTTACTTTACCTCACAGCATCTATTAAGGTTAAAGTTAAACACTATATAGGGATTGTGCTGTGAGGGACACAAACCACCCCCCTGTTCCCTGGTGCGCTTTGCACAGTTAGTAACCTCCGCTGTGTAAGCCACCTGTGTGCTATTTTTTGTGGAGTGCTGCACCCACTAGGTCAGTCTTTGTAGTCACATCAGACTGCAGGACCCCTAGTGCGGCCCGTTCTATCGCGCACCCCCAAATTTTTCACCAGTAAATTCACTCTCAGTGCCCCTATAAGTGTTACTTTACCTCACAGCATCTATTGAGGTTAAAGTTAAACACTATATAGGGATTGTACTGTGAGGGCCCAAACAACCTCTCTGGCTGGTGCCACACAGCACCTGGCCCAGTCCCGGAGAATCCTTTTTTTTTTGGTATCACAGCAGTGTCATTTACTGAGCTGTGACATCCGACCGTAACGTGTACAGCAACACCACAAACACACGTTACTCTTTGTGTAGGCCACATTAGATTCAAATAAAGTGTAGCAGACACACCATCATAGTGTCATTAGTGTTTCTTATACCTGTTTGTAGTCCTACAGGAATAAGCACACTAATCCCTAATAATTACTTTCTTGCTGTTCTGAATCCATTGATAGAGATGAAGAAGGCAGGGAGTAAGAGACGTCCCCGTGGCGGCCATGGAAGAGGTGCATCAGCAGCTGGACATAGTGCACATCCAGAGCAAGCAGCAGGCCCAAGTCAATATGCACCTACTTTCACCCGGCAGCAGTCATTTATGCGCAGCTTGTTAGGAGAGAAGGGCCGTAGGCTGATAAGAGAGGATCAAGTATCAGCAATAGCAATATGGAAGAGAAGAAAATCCACATGGTCACCTGCAACACATGCTACATGTTTACGGATCTTCCGGCCCAAAAACTCAACTTTACCTGTCAGAAGTGCAAACTTGTTGCCCTCTTAGAGGAAAAGGTGCAGGGACTGGAACAAAGAATAGCAACATTGAAGGCAATTAAAGAACATGAGGACTTCTTGGATGAAGCAGAAGCAACCATTCAGGATACGGAAAGTGAGAAAAGCTTCAGAACACATACAGAGGCTGAAAAGTGGAGCCATGTGATGAAAAGAAGCAAACGGATCAAGTGGTCATCGCCACCCACACAGCTTAGTAAGGCCTCTTTCACACTTCAGTTTTTTGCATCAGTCAAGATCCGCCAAAAGGACGGATGGTGGATCCGTTTTAGTACTGATGCCAACGGATGGCACCCGTCCGTTTTTTTGACGGATTTTAAAGGAATCGTAGCCTGAGAGAGAGAGAGAGAGAGAGTGTGTGTCTGGAGGATCCGCCACAGAAAAAAACGTTGCAAGCTCCATTTTGAAATCTTTGAGGATGGTGATGGACAGGAACTTTTGGCGGATCCGCAAAAAAAACGGATGCAACGGATGGCAATCCTTCACAATCCGCCAATAATGGAAGTCAATGGGGAAAAAAACGGATCCTCAAAAGAAAATTGCGGATCCGTTTTTTTCAAAACCTGGCGGATTGTGACTGATTGTAAAAAACTGAAGTGTGAAAGAGGCCTAACCAGTATGAAGCCCTCATGCTGGAGAACGAAAATGGCACAGCTCAGGATGATACCGTATCTACAAGAGAAGACACACTATCAACAAAAGAAGTTACTCTGTCAACAAAAGCGGGAACAAATGACACTCAAAAACACTCACGAGCAACAAGCAGTGCATCCGGAAAGAAAAGAAGAGTGGTAGTTATGGGCGACTCACAACTAAGAGGCACGGAGGCAACTATCTGCAGGCCGGACATAACCACACGAGAAGTATGCTGCCTCCCAGGAGCAAAAATCAATGATGTGGCCAACAGGATATCTATCATCAAATCTAAGGACGACTACCCTTTCCTACTGATACATGTAGGCACAAACGACACGGCAAGAAATGACCTACCAACTATCTGCGAAGACTTTGAAATTCTGGGGAAGAAAATAAAGGAACGGAACGTACAGGTTGCTTTCTCATCAATCCTCCCAGTCGATGGTCATGGCATCAGAAGATGGAATAGGATACTAAAGGTGAACAACTGGCTATGACGGTGGTGCAGGCAGCAAGGATTTGGATTCTTGGACCATGGCGTGAATTACTTCTACGATGGACTTCTCGCAAGAGATGGGATACAGCTCACAAAACCTGGGAAACACACATTCGCCAGAAGACTTGCCACACTCATCAGGAGGGCTTTAAACTAGAAGAAGAGGGGATGGGAGGAAAACCAGCAGACAAGAACATGCAGCAGAAGGACAAACTAATCAAGGATACTAGATGTGGTAAAGAGGACCGAAGACAGGGTACTCAGAAGGAAGCTAAGAAAAATGAAGCAAAACTTCTTTCCTGCATGCTGACCAACGCAAGAAACCTGACGAATAAGATTGAAGATCTGGAGTTGGAAATGTATGAGGAAAAATACGACATAGTAGGAATAACTGAGACATGGTTAGACGACAGCTATGACTGGGCGGCTAACTTGCAAGGATATGATTTGTTTAGGAGGGATCGTAAAAAAAGGAAAGGGTTGGAGTCTGTCTATATATAAAGTCCACTTTAAAGCCCACACTAAGAGAAGATATACAAGAGGGAAGTGAAGAGGTGGAGTCTCTATGGGTGGAGATACAAGGAGGGAAAAGTAATAAAATCCTCATAGGGGTTTGTTATAAGCCACCAAATATAACAGAAGCCACTGAAAATGTATTATTGAAACAAATAGACAAAGCAGCAAATTACAATGAGGTGATTATTATGGGGGACTTCAACTACCCCGACAGACTGGGAAACTGAAACCTGCGTATCTCAGAAAGGAAACCAATTTCTGTCAGTGACCAAGGATAATTATCTGTCACAACTTGTGCAGGGCCCAACTAGAGGGACAGCCCTTCTGGACTTAATTTTAAGCAACAGGCCAGATAGAATAACAGAAGTACGAGTTGAAGGGCACCTAGGGAACATTGACCACAATATAATACAATTCTGTGGCACCCCTGAGGCTCAGTCACCACAGAGGTACTGCACCTTCTCCTAAGGTGTGGTGCCACACCATCCAGGTAAGTTGGGGCTCCTGACCACGCTCCAACACTCGCACCCCACACAATAGAGTAGTTCAGCAAAGCCACATTGCGGCTCCTTGCTTAGAGAGAAGCAGAGCACCTTTGGTTAGAGGAAGAACCCTGCCTAGAAGTTCTAAGCGCAAGGCCGGGACCCGGTCCCAGAGGTTGTATGGACACTAATGGTTCTGCAGCAGACACCGGTGGAGTAGTGGGCTGTAAATGCACTACTCCCATCTAAGGCTTGGGGGCACAACAGCAACACGGATAGAGAGCCGGGACTCAGGAGTAGAGAGTCCCCGAAGCAGGCTACAGCTGTCTGCTGTACAAGTAGAGTTCTTGGGAACATCTGTCAGGAGGAACTCCAGTGTAACTCAGTACTAGGAGATCTTCACACCTAAAGGCGCTATAGAGGAGACGTTCAGAAAAGGCACATAGGTTGGCAGAGTGTTGGAAGGGAGCATTCCATCTTGCCTGGGGGTTGACTGAGTCCCTGACCCGGAGGACACGGCACAGAAGCGGGCACTACAGACTGTGAGTAAAGTTTTGGAACTACATGCCCGGTGTCCTCCATTCCTTCCTGCGTCCGTCCACTTGGCACTGCTACATCCCCTGCACCAAACACTGCACCATCTAGGTGTCTCTTCACCTATCCTGCCCTGGGACAACAGCCCTGCCTGTGGAGGGCTATAACATCATTGCTGCACCACACCATCAGTCCCGGAGGATCTGTCTGCAGCGTCGGCTTAACACCTCCCTTGCCGAACACCACAGGTGGCGTCACAAACTATTCCATTAACTACATTTCACCATTCACATCTGCCTATTACTTGGGCGCCCAGGGCCACGGTCTGGGTCACCGCTGCTGTGACATATCCCACTGACACCAGCCCGGTACTGAGTACCCCAAGGCCCTGGGAGGGCAACCCAACTCCACTTGTCCTTTAGTAAGGTGCCCTGGAAGGGGGTTACAAAAACACTGAATTGGAAAGCAAAGTTTGACCAGCTTAGAGAGGACTTTCGCTGAATTGATTGGGACAATGTCCTCAAAAATAGGAGCACAGAAAATAAATGGGAAATATTTAAATCAGTTTTACACACCCACTGCGAGCTAGCCATACCGTTCAGAAATAAAAGGGCTAGGAACAGGAGAACACCAATGTGGCTAAATAAGGATGTAAGGCTGGTTTCACACTTGCGTTTTTTTGCGCTGCATTTTAGCGCTAAAAAACGCATGCGTTTTTTTCCTATATTTTGCATGGGATGCGCTTATGTGCGCATACACATGCGTTTGTATGCGTTTTTACGCGCATGCATTTTTTTGTGGTGTGCGCTCGTTTGCACAAAATGCATCCTGTTGCATTTTTTGGGCGTCCGACTTGCCTCAAAAAAAAGCATGCGCGCGCATTGCGTTTTTTTTACAGCAAGACACCCATTATAAGTCTATGGGTGTGCATATGTGCACATTGGCATGCTCATGTATGCGTTTTTTTGTTGACCATTAGTTAGACAATGGAATTTAGGGGTTTGGGTTAGAGTTAGGGTTAGTTAAGGGGGTTTAGGGTTAGGGTTAGGGTTTGGGTTAGTGGGGTTTGGTTAAGGGTTAGGGTTTAGGGTTAGTTAGGGTTTAGGATTAGGGTTTGGGTAGGGTTTGGTTAAGGGTTAGGGTTAGGGTTAGTATGGTTTGGTTAAGGGTTAGGGTCAGGGTTAGGGTTAGGGTCAGGGTTAGGGTTAGGGTATGGTTTGGTTAAGGGTTAGGGTTAGGGTTAGGGTCAGGGTTAGGGTTAGGGTTAGGGTTAGTAAAGTCATGGTTTGGGTTAGTGTGAGGGGCCAACTAATGTTGGAAAAAATGCAAACGCGGTAAAAACTCACTAAAAACGCATACAAACGCATAAAAACACTGCGTTTTTTTCATGCATGCTCATAAAATTTCTTGAAAAAAACGCAGCATTTGTATGCGTTTGTATGCGTTTTTTCTATGTGTTTTTTGCGGGAAAAATGCACTGCAAAACAAAGCAAGTGTGAAAGTAGCCTACAAAGGGCAATAAATAACAAGAACAAGGCATTTAAGAAGCTAAAACAAGAAGGCAATGAAGAAGCATTAAAAAGTTATAGAGAAAAAAATAAAATGTGTAAAAAACAAATACATTTAGCAAAAGTAGAAACTGAGAGACTCATTGCTAAGAAAAGTAAAACAAACCCCAAACTATTCTTTAATTATATAAACAGTAAGATGTTTAAAATTGATGGTGTCGGCCCTTTAAAGAACAATGAGGGTGAAATCATAGAGAGCGATGTGGGAAAAGCAAATGTTTTAAATACTTTTTTCTCAACAGTGTTCACACAGGAAAAGGATTTGCCAGGGGAAATGCAGAGTGATAATGTAAACTCCCCATTAAGTATTACCTGCCTAACCCAGGAAGAAGTGCAGAACCGCCTTAGTAAGATTAAAATTGAGAAATCACCAGGCCCTGATGGCATTCACCCTCGGTTATTAAGGGAGTTAAGTAATGTGATAGACAGGCCTCTATTCCTTATATTTAAAGACTCTATAGAAACAGGGTTTGTTCCTTTTGATTGTCGGCAAGCAAATGTGGTACCAATTTTCAAAAAGGGGTGTAAAAGGGAACCTGGAAACTATAGGCCGGTAAGCTTAACATCTGTTGTGGGTATAATTTTTGAAGGGTTTCTAAGGGATACCATTATGGAATATCTCAATGTTAATAAATGTTTAACTCCATATCAGCATGGATTTATGAAGGATCGCTCCTGTCAAACTAACCTGATCAGCTTCTATGAGGATGTAAGCTCTCAAATGGACCAAGGAGGATCATTGGATGTCATTTATCTCGACTTCTCTAAAGCATTTGACACTGTCCCACATAAATGATTGGTAAGTAAGATGAGAAAGCTTGGGCTAGGGGAAAATGTGTGTAGATGGGTAAGTAGCTGGCTTAGTGATAGAAAACAAAGAGTGGTTATTAATGGGGCATACTCAGATTGAGCCAGGGTTACTAGTGGGGTACCACAGGGTTCTGTATTGGGCCCCCTACTATTTAATATATTTATTAATGATCTAGTGGATGGCTTACACAATAAAATATCAGTATTTGCAGATGATACAAAACTATGTAAGGTAGTTAACACAAAGGAGGACAGTTTGCCATTACAGACAGATTTGAGTAAATTGGAGAATTGGGCTGAAAAATGGCAAATGAGGTTTAACACAGATAAGTGTAAGGTTATGCACATGGGAAGGAGAAACAGATGCTACAATTACTTACTAAATGGGAAACTGCTGGGGAAATCAGACATAGAAAAAGACTTAGGCATCTTAGTCAATAAGAAGCTAAATTGGAGTGCCCAGTGTCGGGCAGCTGCCACCAAGGCAAATTGGGTCATGGGATGCATTAGAAGAGGTCTGGGGACACGAGAAGAAAACATAATTCTCCCTCTGCACAAATCACTCGTCAGACCACACTTGGAGTATTGTGGGCAATTTTGGATTCCGGTGCTCAAGAAAGACATTACTGAACTTGAAAGGGTTCAAAGGCGGGCTACTAAAATGATAAATGGAGTTGGTTCACTACAATACCCAGAAAGGTTATCAAAATTAGGTCTATTTACTCTAGAAAAGAGAAGACTTAGGGGAGACCTAATACAGTATATATGTACAATTATATCAGAGGGTAATACAGAGATCTATCCAATGAACTGTTCGTACCAAGGACTGTGACAAGAACAAGGGGGCATTCTCTTCGTTTGGAGGAAAGACAATTTCTGCACCAGCATAGAAGAGGGTTCTTCACGGTAAGAGCAGTGAGGCTCTGGAATTCTCTTCCTGAGGAAGTGGTGATGGCCATCTCACTGAATGAATTTAAGAAAGGAATGGATGCTTTTTTCTTGAGTAACAGTATAGAAGGTTACGAATAACAGAATATTATAGGTAGATGGTTGACCCAGCTTAGGGGAAGGAATTTTTTTCCCTAGGGAGAAAATTGGCTTCTACTCTGTGGGTTTTTTGCCTTCCCCAGGATCAACAATGCAGAACAGCTGCACTAAAAATAGGCTGAACTAGATGGACATAAGGTCTTCCTTCAGCCTTCAAAACTATGTTGCTATGTTACTATGTAAGTAGAAACCGTTGTTGGTCGGATGGCAGCTGAGGCATCCAGCTCAATGAGCGCAGTATCCTCCCAGGACTTCTCCACCACATCGGGTCAGGCCACTGAAGAGCAGCACCCATCTGCTTCTTCACCGCCCACTAAATTGCCCAGACATTCAGAGGGCCAGGAGCCAACCTTAATACTCTTCTCAGAATCTGTTGGCTTGGAATCTGTGTGCCAGCCAGCCAGCATTCCTGCAGCTGAAGAAGAGGTAGTGTGCACAGATGCGCAACCACTGTGTGCGTCTGAGGAAGAAGTGGAGGGTGGGCCAGTGCCCACAGTGACCAGACCCCAGTCAGCAGATAATGATGAAACTCAGCTGCCAGTTTCTGCTGACGAAAGTGCATTGGATGACGAGGTCCTTGACCCATCATGGCATGCTGAGGGGCAGCAAGCAAGTGGGGATAGCTCAGAGGAAGAGCTTGCAGGTGTGGCGCAGCGTGGCCGTCCACGTGGGAGAGGAAGAGGGAAAAATTGGTTGTTGGCTCCCTCAACTTCAGCACCCGTTAGGAGCAGGGCTCTTTTAAAGAGCACAAGGGGTGCGCCCAAGAGTTGTGGTGCATGGGCCTTTTTCAACCAAGTTGCAGATAACATTACAGTAGTCAGGCTTTGTCGACAAACTGTGTGGAGAGGGAAGAACGTCAGCAACCTTAATACCACCAATATGTTGATGCATGTCAGGAAAAGGCACCCTGTGGAGTGGCAGCATTACCCCCAAGATGATTCGCCACCTGCAGCTGGTCCCCCACCTTCCAGCTCTTCAACCACAGTGGCCACCTCTTCCTCCAGCTCACAAACAGCTGCTCCCGCTTCCTCGCCAGAATGCCAGGGTGCATCTGCAGGCAGTGTTGTACGGCGGCACACTGTCTGTACTTTGTCAGCATCAGCATCCCAATCGCTGGCATCCTCACACTCCCAATCCAGTGTGCAGCCATCTGTCACACAGGTGTGGGAGAAAAGGCTCCCGTACTCGGCAAACCACTCACGAGCACAGGGCATGAATTCTCGCATTGCCAAACTGCTTGTAGTGGAAATGCTACCATTCTGGCTGGTGAGCAAGCCAGCCTTTATCGATATGTTGGGGTTTGCAATCCCACAATACAGCATTCCCAGCCGCTTCTACTTCAGCAGGCAAGCCGTCCCCGCCCTGCAACAGCGTGTGGAGCGTAAAATTAAGCATGCACTACAAAATGCAGTTAGTAGCAAGGTCCACCTGACCACCGACGCGTGGACCAGTCAGCATGGCCAGGGACGCTACATTTCCAACACCACCCACTGGGTAAATGTAGTTGAGCCTGGAACTGAAGTAGACAGTGCAAGTGCGCGGGTCCTGCCAACTCCACGGATTGCAGGCCTCTCCTCTGTACAAACTGACTCCTCCTCATACTCCTCGTCAGACTCGCCTGCACCCAGACATACCACAACAACCGATTTCAGCACTGCATCGGCCAAACATCAACAGGCCATGTTGAAATTGGTTTATCTGGGTGATGTTAGCCACACCGCTGTGGAACACGCTCAAGGAGCAGAGCGACATGTGGCTTGCGCTGCTTAACCTCCAGCCAGGTATGGTGGTGTGTGACAACGGCCAAAACTTGGTCGCGGCTCTGGGCCTAGGTGGTCTGACTCACATTCCATGCCTTGCCCATGTCCTAAACTTGGTGGTGCAGAGTTTCCTTAGGAACTATCCTGACCTTGAGGAGCTGCTACACAAAGTCAGATACGAGTGCTCTCATTTGCAGCATTCAAGCATGGCTGCATCGCGCCTTTCAGCCATGCAGCGCAGATTGGGCCTGCCCGAGCACCACATCATTGTTGACCTCCCCACCAGGTGGAATTCGACTTTGCATATGCTGCGGAGGTTGTGTGAGCAGCAACCTGCAATTATGGAGTTGCAGCTGCATCAGGCGCAAAGTAGGCGACACACATCTCAGCCCTCCCACTTTACAACCACAGAGTGGGCATCCATGAAGGACATATGCACCATTTTGAAGTGCTTCGAGGACTCCACTCTGATGGTGAACACGGATGCTGCCCTACTCAGCCTGACTATTCCCCTTATATGCCTTATAGAATCATCACTTAAAGGACTAAGGGATGAGGTTTCTCAGGAGGAGGAGGAGTATGATGAGACACTTGCACCAACCAGGCAATCTTCATCGGCCCGGTTGGTACAAAGCTCTGTGGGTGCCACACAACGGTCCAGGCAGGACACAGCAAGTGAGGAGGATGAGGACTATGAGGATGAGCCAGAGGAGGAAAGTACACAGCGCTCTACTAGTAGTCACCAGATAGAGCGTGGACGGGGTGATGCAGAGCAGCCAGAGCACCTTCCTCCAGCTGGTGACAGCGATGCACAGCCAGTTGGCAGCCTTCAGCACATGATTGACTTCATGCTGCAGTGTCTGAGAAACGACCCACGCGTGACTCGTATTCTCCACACAAATGACTACTGGGTGGCCACCCTCTTAGAACCACGTTACCGGGACAGAATTCAAAGCCTAATTACACCGTTGAACCGGGTGCGTAAAATGCAGGAGTACCAAGACGCACTGGTTAATTCACTCATGTACTCTTTTCCACCGTATAGCAGTGATGCGCGTGCACCAGCAGGCACCTCAGTGCGTCCTGGGCCCTGCGGAACCCGTTCAGAAGCCGGTAGCAGAAGTAGTACATCTGCTACTGACAGGTTGAGTATACCCAACCTGTTCCAACGGTTTCTGAACCCGCAAACAGTTCGGGCACCATCAGCACAGACAGTGCAACGCACTAGGAGGCAACTGTGGGGCCCCCAGGAGTATGGCTGCCATAGTGGCTTTGCCTTCCTCCAGGGGAGGGTAATGCCAGGCTTGGAGGCAATGATGGGTCTCTCTCGCAGTCGATCCATACATGCAACACAGTTCCACTCCAGGCCAGCAGGGGGAACTCTGAACCAGGATTAAGGGGAGGGGTGCCCTCTGAGGGCCAAGAGGAAGGAGTGGTCAGTTAGTCTGCGGAGGCTGAAGTGTGCAGACGTGTGGAGAGAAGCTGGAGGTTGAGCTAGGAAGGAGAGCTCCCTCAGCTTGAGAGCGCACGAACTGGAGCCTGGTCTCCACGGCTGTACGGATACTAAGGGTCCTACAGCAGATACCAGAGGAGTAGGAGGCTATAAATGCCCTACTCCCATATAAGACTTGAGGCACAACAGCATCTTGGATAGAGAGCCAGGACTCAGAGAAGGGAGTCCCCGAGAGAGGCTACAGCTGTCTGCCGTGCAAGTACGGTTCTTGGGAACATCTGACAGGAGGAACTTCAGAGTAACTTAGTACTGGAGTGCTTCATTCAAACAAGCGTTAGGAAGGAGACTGCACAGCCTATCTGCTGAGAGAGAATCCCTGAGTTGCTTCCAGGCTAGCCTGCTCCGTTACCATCTGTAATCAGGACCCTGGACTGCAGTTATCAAGTAAAGGTACAGAAATTGCACCCAGCTGTGTCTTGTCTGCTTCCTACCCTTCCGGCACTGCTACATCCCCGTGCCAACCACCTCTACACTGCCCTGGGACTATAGCTTCACCTGTGTGGAGCTTTTACATCTTTGCTGCACCATACCATCAGTCCCAGCGGATCTGTCTGCAGCGTCGGCTTAACATCTCCCTTGCCGAACACCACAGGTGGCGTCACGAACTATTCCATTACACCATTACATTTCCCCATTACTTGGGCGCCAAGGGCCACGGACTGGGTCACCGCTGCTGTGACACATCCCGCTGACACCGGCCCGGTACCAAGTACCCCACAGCCCTGGGAGGGCGACCCAATTTGGCGTCACGAACAGGATTACGGAGCCCGGTATCCGCGCGTCCTGTGTGCCATAGACTGTGTTTGTGCAAAAGACTGTGTGAAATTGGCACCAGTTGCCACCATTACCGCGCTGCTTGGCGCACGTGGGAAGAAAGAGGCGGGCCTTCGTGGGCGGAGCCTGCCGCAGAGCGCGAAGAAGTGAAGTGCCGCGCAGGAAGAGAGGACAGCGCACGAGAGAAGGAAGAGCTGAGGCCTACAGCCCAGAGTGTCGGGCCTGTGAAGCGGCCACCGGTGAGCTCACACAACCCCCGGCCCTGTTTAACGTTAACTAGGGGGGGAGAAGATGTCCGCGCCAAACGGCGATGCAGCGGCAGGCACCGTTGCTAACCCCGCGGTACCGCCAGGAGGAGCGCCCGCCGCAGCGGTCCCCATAATGCCGCTATCCATGCCCTACATCCCGGGAGCGGCCTGGCTACCGCAGTACTCGGGTGAGTCGCATACCCTGAGTGAATTTAAAGAGAGACTGTGCAGTTTGTTTAAAGTATACCCTCTGTCTGAAAGCCAGAAAGTGAATATCCTGATTGGACAGCTACCGGGTGCAGCACAGAGAGAGGTGAAAGCCTGGCAGGACACTGATAAAGAGACTGTTGCAAAGATCCTGGCCAAGCTGAGGAGCACCTTTGACACCCGCACTGCCGCTGAAATCAAGATGAGGTTCTCTGGCTGTAAACAGAAGGCGCAGGACAGTATCAGGGACTATGCTCTCAACCTGCAGGAGGCGCTGCGAGCAGTTAAGCAAGTTGATCCTGACAGTGTAAAGGAAGAAGATAAACTGTTAAAGGAGCAGTTCATTGAAGGACTCCTATCCAGTACCCACAGAGGACAGTTGCGTATTATAACCCTGCAAAACCCTGATCTGAACTTTGCTGATTTTAAGGACAGGGCTATTCGGGTACTGCAGGAGTCCACTGACAGCCGTCCAGCGCCCCCTAGGTGCCTAGCGATCACCTACCATCAGGAAGCACCATCTTTTCCTTCCATCCCTGTGGAGGCTGATGCACAGACTCTGGATAAAGATCCAACTGAGGAGCTGCGTCTTCAAGTCCAGGAGCTGACCAAAGGGATGGCTGCACTTACCAAAACTGTGCAGTCCCTACAAGTGTCCTACAAAGAAAAGATCCAGCTTGCTTGCAGTCCAGAGGATGTCCCATGGCTCCAGAGGAGGAGAACCCCGCCACTTCGAGGAAGGAACAACGATCGCTATGACCAGGACGGACGTCCCATCTGTCGTCACTGCTACAAGGCAGGTCATCTAGCCAGGTACTGTCCTTTAAACGAGCAACCCCTGGGGCAAAGGGCCAACCCCCAGGAGTAGGATCTCCAGGCCCAAAGAACTGGAGAGCCAAGTATGTGGGAGGGAGACCAATCCTTCCTGTGGTGATTGACGGCATCCCCATGAACGCTTTGCTGGACACTGGCTCCCAGGTGACAACTATGTCGTACATTCTGTACAAGAGATATTGGGCTGATTGAGAGCTTACCCGTGGCCCAACTGATGAATGAACTGACAGTAGTTGCTAGTAATGGTCAATCTTTGCCGCAGATTGGATGTAAAGAAATTACTGTCAAAGTGGGGCGGGTAGAGCTAAAGTCTCAAGGTTTAATAGTTGTTGATATTGATCGACGTGAATGTAATCCCATGATGACTCTTGGTACAAATGTAATTGAAAACTGTCTGTCCGAGGTTATTGTCTTGTTGCAACAGGTGGCTGAGACTGCTGGTTCCGAAGAACAATGAGTCCTGTAGAAGGAGATCCGAGCCCTGATGCCCTGATGCAAAGGCAACAGGTAGAACTCTCTGGCGGAGAGATTGGCAGCATCAGCGTGAGTGATGCTTTTCCCATTGCAATACCCCCCAGATGTGAAATGTTGGTTTGGTGTCGGGCAGCTATAGGTCTTAGAGGGAGAGAGTACCAGGCGTTGGTAGAACCAGTATACTCCGATAGCAGGCCCACTGTCCTGACAGCCAGAGGGGTGGTTGATGTACGAAAGGGGAGAGTACCTGTACGCCTTTTGAATTGTGGGGAAGAGGAAGCCACAATACCTCGGTACGCCACAGTTGCTAAGCTGCTCACCGTTAATAACAACTCTTTGCAGGCAGCAGAACCCTTGGTCTCTTCCGATCAGGTGGAGGACAATGGCTCTGTGAAGCAGCCAGATGAGTGGTGTCAGCAACTGCAGGTGGGAACTGACTCTTCACCTTCATACCAGAAAAATGGGGTTCACAGAGTGACACAAGAGTATGAGCGGGTATTCAGCAAACACCCACTAGATTTTGGGCAGGCAAAGGGGGTTCAACATCATATCCCCACGGGAGACCATCCACCCATAAAGGAGAGGTACAGACCTATACCCCCAACACAATACCAGTGTGCTAAGAGTATGTTGAGAGAGATGAAGGAGGCAGGGGTCATCAGAGACAGTTGTAGCCCCTGGGCAGCTCCAATAGTGTTTGTAAAGAAAAAGGAAGGTACCTTGGGAATGTGTGTTGATTACAGGATAATTAACAGCATTACACATAAAGATGCCTACCCATTACCTAGAATTGAGGAATCATTGGCTGCACTTAAAACTGCTAATTACTTTTCCACCTTGGATCTCACTAGTGGGTATTGGCAGGTTCCCGTGGCAGAGGCAGACAAGGAGAAAACAGCATTTACCACTCCAATGGGTTTCTGTGAGTTCAATTATATGTCATTTGGGTTCTGCACTGCTCCAGGAACATTTCAACGGCTGATGGAGTGCTGCCTGGGACACATGAACTTTGAGACGGTCCTGTTGTACCTGGATGATGTCATTGTTTTCTCCAAAACCTATGGAGATCATCTGGAACACCTGGCTGAAGTGTTTTAAGCTCTGTCCAATTTTGGCCAAGTGCCACCTCTTGAAGCCCAAGGTGCAGTATCTCGGTCATGTGATCAGTGCAGAAGGTGTGGCACCAGATCCTGATAAGCTCACAGTCATCCGGGACTGGCCGAAGCCCAGCAATCTTCATGAAGTACGCCAATTCCTTGGACTGGTAGGCTACTACCGAAGATTCATCAAGGGCTTTACTGAAATAGCCACCCCTATGCAAAATCTCCTGGTGGGGCAGTCCAAGAAGACCAAACAGAAAAATTCCACCTTTGAATGGACTGAAGAGTTGGAAAGTTCCTTCACCAGATTGAAGATGGCTCTCACAGGAGACGAAGTTCTGGCCTACCCAGATTATGACAAACCATTTGTGCTGTACACAGATGCCAGCAACGTGGGACTAGGAGCAGTACTGTCGCAGGTACAGAATGGGAAAGAAAGAGTGAACTCCTATGCCAGCAGGAAGCTGCGCCCCACTGAAAGGAACCCTGATAATTACAGTTCTTTCAAGCTGGAGTTCCTTGCCATAATCTGGGCTGTCACCGAAAGGTTCAAACATTACCTAGCCTCTGCCAAGTTCACTATCTTCACGGACAACTATCCGTTGACGCATTTGGACACTGCAAAACTAGGTGCACTAGAACAGCGATGGATGGCTCAGCTATCGAATTATGAGTTTACCATCAAGTACCGGGCAGGGCACAAGAATGCCAATGCTGATGCGCTGTCCAGAATGCCTAACATACCAGATGCCGGAGAAGATCCTGAGGCTCTTGAAGAGATAGAGCTACCTCCCTTCCACCGGCCACTTGCGGCCCAGCGTGCTCAAGGAGTGAGAAACAGACAGTCTGGCTTGAAGGAGGTCACCCTGAATCCGTTGCCCCATCATGACTGGGCAGAAACGCAAGATAGTGACCCTGCAGTCCGCCTGGTGAAGGAGCTGCTGACACGGGCTGACTCACGTCCAGAGTCGGATGCTCCTGAAGAAGCTCAGCAGTTGTGGAAGGAGAGAGGCCGGCTGTTCATTTATGAAGGGAAGCTGTGTCGGAGGAGTATCAATGCCCACATTCATGAGCTGGTTTGGCAGGTGATAGTTCCAAAGAGAGAGGCATCAATGGTCCTGGAAGCATACCACAATGGAGCTGGACACTTCGGATGGAAGAAGTTGGAAGTATTGCTCCGAGAGAGGTTCTACTGGGCTGGTATGAGGAAAGCCATTGAGAGGTGGTGCCGGGAGTGTGGACAATGTAACCTGCGCAGAAAGGATCGAGACAGCCAGAGAGCTCCGCTACAGTCAATCATCAACAAACATCCCCTTGAGTTGGTAGCCCTGGACCATGTGAAGCTGGTTCCAAGCCGGTCAGGCTACATCTATGCACTTACCATTGTGGACCACTACTAAAGATTCCTGGTAGTTGTGCCTGTCAAAGATCAAACTGCCAGGACAGCAGCCAGAGCATTCCAGCAGCACTTCTGTAGACCACATGGGTACCCGGAGAAAGTGCTTACAGATCAAGGTCCAGCTTTCGAGGCAGAAGTGTTTCAAGAATTCTGTAACCTGTATGGTTGTAAGAAGATCCAGACAACGCCGTATCACCCATAGACCAATGGCATGTGCGAGAAGATGAACCAGGTAGTGATGGATCTCCTGAAGACTTTGCCCTTGGAGGAGAGGAATCTGTGGCCAGAGAAGCTGCCCGATCTGGTAGATCTCTACAACCATATTCCCGTGAACTCTACCAACTGTACCCCAGCCTATTTAATGAGAGCAAGACCTGGAAAGCTGCTTATTGACTTAGACATGGGAGTCCTGACACCCGAAGTAGCGTCCCCAGATGCTGATTGGGACACGGAGAGGCAGCAACAGTACAGAAGAGTTCAAAAATGTGTGGAGAAGATTCTGGCCCAGGCAAGGCAAAAGCAGGAGAAGCTTTACAATCAAAATGCACCTGCCGTTCCTTTGTCGCCGGGGGAGCAAGTCCTGAAAAGGAAGAGAAGATTGCACAAGTTGGATGATCAATGGGAAGCTGAACCTTATACCATTCTGCCCTCGAACTTTGATAATACTAAGGTATGCCTTGTGAGTAAAGATGAAGGAGAGACCTCAGCAGCGGTATCAAGAGATCATTTGAAGTTGTGTCCTGACCAGTTAAAAGAAAGAAAAGAAGAACCAGATAACATCCAACCCATAGTGGAAGAAGAGAAGGTCAGCACAGTGCTTGGAGAATTCCCTGCGAATTGGACTAAAGTAAACGATGCTATAGTGGTGCCAGTGTTGATATTTCCTCAAGTGGTAGCACAAGACGAAGTGACTCAAGAAAATCAGGAAAATCGGGTAGCAGATGCCACACCAGCAGTGGAGCCAGAGAACCCTCGCCCTGCCAGTGGTGAATCTGCCATACTCCTGGTGAGTCTAAGAGTCGGTAGGAGAATGCTACCCAGTCTGCCCATACCAGAGTTACGAAGGTCTACCCGCACCACACAAGGTATACCACCCCTTAGATATTGTATATAGCAAAGTTAATGTAAATGTTAAAAATTTTGTAAATTTGTAACTGTTTCTCAAGTTTTGTGCCTACAGGTAACCTGTAATAGTTTCCTTTGGAGTTTGTTTTATGGACACTGAACAACAGGACTTGTGTGTGGTCAAAAACTTTTACCATTTGCCCAGGAATGGACCATGGACATTGATGCTGGACGTATCATCATAGGACCATTTTTGAAGCACTTGGTTTTTGTAACTTTTTGAATTTTTAAATCTTGTATAAATAATATTGTTCAACTGTTTTCATATGTTCATGTTTTTGTTCAGCCCAGGAGTGCTGACTTGCACTAGGGGGGAATGTGGCGCCCCCAGGAGTATGGCCGCCACAGTGGCTTTGCCTTCCTCCAGGGGAGGGTAATGCCAGGCTTGGAGGCAATGATGAGTCTCTCTCGCAGTCAATCTATGCATGCAGCACAGTTCCACTCCAGGCCAGCAGGGGGAACTCTGAACCGGGATTAAGGGGAGGAGTGCTCTCTGAGGGCCAAGAGGAAGGAGTGGTCAGTTAGTCTGCGGAGGGTGAAGTGTGCAGATGTGTGGAGAGAAGCTGGAGGTTGATCTAGGAAGGAGAGCTCCCTCAGCTTGAGAGCGCACGAACTGGAGCCTGGTCTCCACGGATGTACTGATACTAAGGGTCCTACAGCAGATACCAGAGGAGTAGGAGGCTGTAAATGCCCTACTCCCATCTAAGACTTGAGGCACAACAGCAGCTTGGATAGAGAGCCAGGACTCAGAGAAGGGAGTCCCCGAGAGAGGCTACAGCTGTCTGCCGTGCAAGTACGGTTCTTGGGAACATCTGACAGGAGGAACTTCAGAGTAACTTAGTACTGGAGTGCTTCATTCAAACAAGCGTTAGGAAGGAGACTGCACAGCCCGTCTGCTGAGAGAGAATCCCTGAGTTGCTTCCAGGCTAGCCTGCTCTGTTACCATCTGTAATCAGGACCCTGGACTGCAGTTATCAAGTAAAGGTACAGAAATTGCACCCCGCTGTGTCTTGTCTGCTTCCTACCCTTCCGGCACTGCTACATCCCCGTGCCAACCACCTCTACACTGCCCTGGGACTATAGCTTCACCTGTGGGGAGCTTTTACATCTTTGCTGCACTATACCATCAGTCCCAGCGGATCTGTCTGCAGCGTTGGCTTAACATCTCCCTTGCCGAACACGACAGGTGGCGTCACGAACTATTCCATTACACCATTACATTTCCCCATTACTTGGGCGCCCAGGGCCACGGACCGGGTCACCACTGCTGTGACACATCCCACTGACACCAGCCCGGTACCGAGTACCCCACAGCCCTTGGAGGACCCACAACGTTACCGTGACATGGTGGCACGATACCTCTCCACTCCTGTCAGTGTGCTTCAGGATGGATCTGCCCCCTTCAAGTTTTGGGTCTCCAAGTTGGATACATGGCCCGAGCTTAGCCAGTATGCCTTGGAGGTCCTTGCTTGTCCTGGTGCCAGTGTGATTTCTGAACGCGTCTTTAGTGCAGCTGGCAATGTACTAACAGACCAACGTACCAGACTATCCGCTGCAAATGTGGACCGGCTTACATTCGTAAAAATGAACCAGGCCTGGATTTCTGGTGACTTTTGCTGCCCTGGGCCAGAGTAGACAGGTTACATGCATGGTTGGTAGTAGTATGCATGCTCTGTCATGTGCCTATGTTGCACACAGCGTCATCTGTTATGCCCGTGCTCTGGCCTCTACTACCAACATCTAACACCTGGTTCTGTGACTGACTCTTTCACCTCATAGTGTTTTTCATGGGCTCTAGTACCGCCAGCTAGTGTCCATTTCGTGACTGCTGATTTCACAGCATGCCGTGTTTCTGGGCTTTAGTACCACCAGCTAGTGCCCATTTCTGTGACTGCCACTTTCACAGCATGCCGTGTTTCTGGGCTCTAGTACCGCCAGCAAGTGCCCATTTCCGTGACTGCCACTTTCACAGCATGCTGTGTTTCTGGGCAACAGTACCGTCAGCTGTATCTCGTTAGACCAAAGTGGAAAAAAAGGACAACAGATGCCAAACACGTATAGGCAGAAGCACAAGAGGCGGGATCCAGCCACGCCGGCTGTTTCCTTGTAGTGAAGTGCGGACACTTTTGCCTCCCCCGAGGGGTAAACTGAGTTCCAGCATCGCCAGCTGGTTCTCGGGAGTGCCCAAGGGCAAGGGTACCTCCTGCTCCAAACCGTGTTTCGACAGTGCTCGCTGTTACACGGTTGTGTCCACCGGACTGTTCCACGCCCCCGCCGTACATCATTCCAGCTCAGTTTGCTGTTATCTGTGGTGTCGGCAGTGTAGGAGGCCCCCTACGTGGACTCCGGGACCTGGCGTTCAAGGCTGTTCTCGACAGTGCCAGTAGGCCCTGCTCCTCCCCTGCTGCGACTGCGGAGTAAAGAAGACTGTGTCCAGGTTGCGGGGCAAATGTGGCTCTTGCACCTTCTGCTGAGAAGACATTACTCCGGTAGAAGACCCAAGACAGGAAGACAGATGCAGAAGACCCAAGACAGGAAGAGAGATGCAGAAGACCCAAGACAAGAAGACAGATGGAGATGTCCCCGGACTCCTTTATTTTTGCTCTTGAACTTGCGTCTTTGTGAGGTTTTTTGGGCTTCTCGGCAGTGCTTTTGGCTTATGTCACTACTACATTGTGGTATCCGGGCTACAGTAATGTCAGTTGTTGCCCAGTACAGCCACTGGCACTTTTACGTTCTGCTGCTTATCTGGGTTCCAGTAACATCAGCTTGTTCTCAGTAGAGTCAATGGCTTAGGTCCCTCCTTTGTGGTATCCGAGTTCCAGTAATGTCTGCTGGTCCTTGGAAGTGTATACTGGCACAGGTACCTCCTGCTTAGTTAACGGGCTCCGGTAACGTCAGCTGGTGCCCGTTAGTTCCATTGGCTCTTATGCTGATTTCTGCTGCCTATACGGGTTCCAGACTCACCAGCTGGTTCTCTCAAGTTCCTGTGCCTACTGTTACTTCTGCGTATTTCCTCTGGGTTTGGGACATTCTGCGACCAGCCAATAGCAGAATAACCATAGGCGGAGGTTTAGGAAGCAGTAGGAGCAGATGTACATGAACCAAAAGCAGAATATCAATATGCAGAATTACTGAATAACAGTAATATAATCAGAAGAAGAAGACTAAGCATGGTTTAAAGGGAGTGTATCCAATTCCTCCACGTGGTGCTCCTGGAAACTCCCTGCAAAGCAAGGTGAGCTGAACGTGGACACATGTCAGTCAAAGGGCATATTGACACCACCACCGGCAGTGTTAATTTAATAATGTAAAATCACTAACCCTAACCCTTAACCCTTAGCACTAACCCTAACTAACCATAACCACTAACCCTAACCCCTAACCCTTACCCTAACCCTACTAACCCTAAACCTAAACCCTAACCCCTAACCATAACCCTACCAATCCTAACCACTAACCCTACTAATCATAACCATAACCCCTAACAATAACCCTAACCCCTAACCCTAACCCTACTAACCATAAGCATAACCCTAACCCCTTACCCTTACCCTAACCCTACTAACCCTAACCATAACCCTAACTAATAACCATAACCCTACTAATCCTAACCCTACTAACCATAACCATAACCCCTAACAATAACCCTAACCCCTAACCCTAACCCCTAACCCTTACCCTAACCCTACTAACCCTAAACCTAAACCCTAACCCCTAACCATAACCCTACTAATCCTAACCCCTAACCCTACTAACCATAACCATAACCCCTAACAATAACCCTAACCCCTAACCCTAACCCTACTAACCATAAGCATAACCCTAACCCTAACCCCTTACCCTTACCCTAACCCTACTAACCCTAACCATAACCCTAACTAACTCTAACCCCTAACCCTAACCCTACTAATCCTAACCCCTAACCCTTACCCTAACCCTTACCCTACTAACCATAAACCCTATCCCTACCCCAACTAATCCTAACCCAAAGAAAAAACACTGCTGTTAAGAAGATGGCGACCAGTTTTCCTGCTACAGCTTTCGCTCTGTGCATTTTTCCAGCGATTTTTTTGCTCCTCTGCCTCTGCAAACTCCTTCCCCATTATCCTGAGGTGTTTCCCCTCCATTTTATCCATTATATAGCACTGTAGTGGTCATTTTGTAATTCCGATTTTTTTCTCCCATTGACTTGCATTGATATCGGAAATCGGAAATTCCGATATCCGATATTTTCCAATATTGGAAATTGGAATTCTGATAAGATATTGGGCAATATCGCTCTTCCCTAGTTGTGAGGCGAAATTTTAACCCCGCGCATTCCAATTCACCAAACAATTTGACCTATTATTCTTATCATTTCTATGGTGTTATCGTCCTCCTGTAAAGCTGGAAATAATACAATTTATTACCGTGCCAACACAGGCCACCCTCTGACACAGACTGCAGGTGGAGCCCACTATCACACAGGAGAGGATTAGATACACGGCTCAGCAGTCAATATCACACAGGATAGAATTAGATACACAGCTCAGCAGTCGGTATCACACAGGAGAGGATTAGACACATGGCTCAGCAGTCAGTATCACACAGAATAGTATTAGATACACGGCTCAGCAGACAGTATCACACAGAATAGGATTAGATACATGGCTCAGCAGTCAGTATCACACAGGAAAGGATTAGATACACGGCTCAGCAGTCAGTATCACACAGGATAGGATTATATACACAGCTCAGCAGTCAGTATCACACAGGAGAGGATTAGACACATGGTTCAGCAGTCAGTATCACACAGGATAGGATTAGATGCACAGCTCAGCAGTCAGTATCACACAGGATAGGATAAGATACATGGCTGAGCAGTCGGTAACACACATGATAGGATTAGATACACGGCTCAGCAGTCAGTATCACACAGGATAGGGTTAGATACATGGCTCAGCAGACGGTATCACACAGGATAGGATTAGATACACTGCTCAGCAGTCAGTATCACACAGGATAGGATTAGATACATGGCTGAGCAGTGAGTAGCACACGATAGGATTAGATACACAGCTCAGCAGAAAGTATCACACAGGAGAGGATTAGGTACACAGCTCAGCAGATATTATCACACAGGATAGGGTTAGATACACAGCTCAGAAACAGGATGTGCCAAAGGAGAGGACATTTGGACATTTTCATTCCCAGAATTCCACTCATTCCATCTGATTTGTTTTTTTATTTTAAACGCCTCCAGTTTCCAGTTCAACTGCTATTTGCAATGTCCATTAACAATGCTCAAGGACAGTCCTTGAAAGTAGTAAGGATCGATTTGCAATCTCCATGCTTTTCTCATGGTCAACGTTACATGGTCTGTTCAAGAGTTGGAACTGTCAAAAATCTGTTTATCTTTGCACCGAAAGGAAAAACCAAAAATCTTGAATGAGTTGAAAATAAAATACTATCAATACTTGGGTAATCGTTTAGTTAATTTGTGTTGCAAATCTATAGTGTTGAATATATGATGTGAAATGTTTTTATGTGCAATATAATAATTATAATTTGTTATAACTAACCACAGTTGGTTACTCTGCCCAGGCAACGCTGGGCTCTTCAGCTAGTATATTATAAAAAACAAAGCCAGATGGCAGCACTTACTTTAAAATAACTTGTGGAAACCGTACTCACCACCCCAACGCACGTTTCATCTCAAAATTTCATCACGCCTCCTGGTTTTTTGAAAAATTCTCAAAGTTTAAGTAGTAAAATGTGACAGATTCTCTTTAAATAATTTGAAAGACAAAATTACTAAATACATAGTGTAACATTCACCTACCCTAATGATCTGCCTAATCAGTAGAGTTGAGCGAAACGGGTCGAAAAAATTCAAAAGTCGCCGACTTTTGGCAAAGTCGGGTTTCATGAAACGAAACCCGACCCTAGGATGAGGTCGGCCACGAGGTCGGCGACTTACGCGCCAAAGTCGAGTTTCAAAAGTTTGTTTTGCGCTCTTTTTCAGCCAATCAGGATCCACGGACACTGTGGGCAACGTGATGACATAGGCACGGGTCACCACCATCTTTCAGAAGGGCATGCAAGTGATTGGCTTGCTTTGGTGGGCGTCACAGGGGGTATAAAAGGGCGTGCACGCCGACCGCCATCTTACTTCTGCCGATCTTAGTATAGGGAGAGGTTGCTGCTGATTCTGTAGGGAGAGCGTTAGGCAGGGAAGAAGACAAAAAAACTGCTTCTGCTGCTAGCGATTTGGCCTGCACAACACACCAGTCACTGTGTGTGCAGTGCAAGGGGAGGCTATATAGTGGTGTATCAGTGGTGTTGGTTGTTGGGCTGCCTTCTAAGTCTTCCTGACATTCCTGCATTGCTGTTTACCCACTGCTCCGCAAACTGCTTTTTTAAAAGCAATCCCAATTTTTTTTTTTGTCCTGCTGAGAAGACAAAAAAACTGCTTCTGCTGCTAGCAATTTGGCCTGCAAAACACACCAGTCACTGTGTGTGCAGTGCAAGGGGAGGCTATATAGTGGTGTATCAGTGGTGTTGGTTGTTGGGCTGCCTTCTAAGGCTTCCTGACATTCCTGCATTGCTGTTTACCCACTGCTCCGCAAACTGCTTTTTTAAAAGCAATCCAATCTCCCTTATCCTCTAGTCACTTTTGTCACATCTGTGCCATCGAGCCTGTCACATAGCGCTCAGATATTCATTGGGCCTCACACAATCCAAAAGTGTCCAGTGTCCAAAAGTGTGTGCAGAGATTCAAAATCTCCCTTATCCTCTAGTCACTTTGGTCACAGCTGTGCCATCGAGCCTGTCACATAGCGCTCAGATATCAGTGGGCCTCACACAATCCAAAAGTGTCCATCCAGTGTCCAAAAGTGTGTGCAGAGATTCAAAATCTCCCTTATCCTCTAGTCACTTTTGTCACAGCTGTGCCATCGAGCCTGTCACATAGCGCTCAGATATCAGTGGGCCTCACACAATCCAAAAGTGTCCATCCAGTGTCCAAAAGTGTGTGCAGAGATTCAATATCTCCTTTATCCTCTAGTCACTTTGGTCACAGCTGTGCTATCGAGCCTGTCACATAGCGCTCAGATATCAGTGGGCCTCACACAATCCAAAAGTGTCCATCCAGTGTCCAAAAGTGTGTGCAGAGATTCAAAATCTCCCTTATCCTCTAGTCACTTTTGTCACAGCTGTGCCATCGAGCCTGTCACATAGCGCTCAGATATTCATTGGGCCTCACACAATCCAAAAGTGTCCAGTGTCCAAAAGTGTGTGCAGAGATTCAAAATCTCCCTTATCCTCTAGTCACTTTGGTCACAGCTGTACCATCGAGCCTGTAACATAGCGCTCAGATATCAGTGGGCCTCACACAATCCAAAAGTGTCCATCCAGTGTCCAAAAGTGTGTGCAGAGATTCAAAATCTCCATTATCCTCTAGTCACTTTTGTCACAGCTGTGCCATCGAGCCTGTCACATAGCTCTCAGATATTCATTGGGCCTCACACAATCCAAAAGTGTCCAGTGTCCAAAAGTGTGTGCAGAGATTCAAAATCTCCCTTATCCTCTAGTCACTTTGGTCACAGCTGTGCCATCGAGCCTGTCACATAGCGCTCAGATATCAGTGGGCCTCTCACAATCCAAAAGTGTCCATCCAGTGTCCAAAAGTGTGTGCAGAGATTCAAAATCTCCCTTATCCTCTAGTCACTTTTGTCACAGCTGTGCCATCGAGCCTGTCACATAGCGCTCAGATTTCAGTGGGCCTCACACAATCCAAAAGTGTCCATCCAGTGTCCAAGTGTGTGCAGAGATTCAAAATCTCCCTTATCCTCTAGTCACTTTTGTCACAGCTGTGCCATCGAGCCTGTCACATAGCGCTCAGATATTCATTGGGCCTCACACAATCCAAAAGTGTCCAGTGTCCAAAAGTGTGTGCAGAGATTCAAAATCTCCCTTATCCTCTAGTCACTTTGGTCACAGCTGTGCCATCGAGCCTGTCACATAGCGCTCAGATATCAGTGGGCCTCACACAATCCAAAAGTGTCCATCCATTGTCCAAAAGTGTGTGCAGAGATTCAAAATCTCCCTTATCCTCTAGTCACTTTTGTCACAGCTGTGCCATCGAGCCTGTCACATAGCGCTCAGATATCAGTGGGCCTCACACAATCCAAAAGTGTCCATCCAGTGTCCAAAAGTGTGTGCAGAGATTCAAAATCTCCCTTATCCTCTAGTCACTTTTGTCACAGCTGTGCCATCGAGCCTGTCACATAGCGCTCAGATATCAGTGGGCCTCACACAATCCAAAAGTGTCCATCCAGTGTCCAAAAGTGTGTGCAGAGATTCAAAATCTCCCTTATCCTCTAGTCACTTTTGTCACAGCTGTGCCATCGAGCCTGTCACATAGCTCTCAGATATTCATTGGGCCTCACACAATCCAAAAGTGTCCAGTGTCCAAAAGTGTGTGCAGAGATTCAAAATCTCCCTTATCCTCTAGTCACTTTTGTCACAGCTGTGCCATCGAGCCTGTCACATAGCGCTCAGATATCAGTGGGCCTCACACAATCCAAAAGTGTCCATCCAGTGTCCAAAAGTGTGTGCAGAGATTCAAAATCTCCCTTATCCTCTAGTCACTTTGGTCACAGCTGTGCCATCGAGCCTGTCACATAGCGCTCAGATATCTGTGGGCCTCACACAATCCAAAAGTGTCCATCCAGTGTCCAAAAGTGTGTGCAGAGATTCAAAATCTCCCTTATCCTCTAGTCACTTTTGTCACAGCTGTGCCATCGAGCCTGTCACATAGCTCTCAGATATTCATTGGGCCTCACACAATCCAAAAGTGTCCAGTGTCCAAAAGTGTGTGCAGAGATTCAAAATCTCCCTTATCCTCTAGTCACTTTGGTCACAGCTGTGCCATCGAGCCTGTCACATAGCGCTCAGATATCAGTGGGCCTCACACAATCCAAAAGTGTCCATCCAGTGTCCAAAAGTGTGTGCAGAGATTCAAAATCTCCCTTATCCTCTAGTCACTTTGGTCACAGCTGTGCCATCGAGCCTGTCACATAGCGCTCAGATATCAGTGGGCCTCACACAATCCAAAAGTGTCCATCCAGTGTCCAAAAGTGTGTGCAGAGATTCAAAATCTCCCTTATCCTCTAGTCACTTTGGTCACAGCTGTGCCATCGAGCCTGTCACATAGCTCTCAGATATTCATTGGGCCTCACACAATCCAAAAGTGTCCAGTGTCCAAAAGTGTGTGCAGAGATTCAAAATCTCCCTTATCCTCTAGTCACTTTGGTCACAGCTGTGCCATCGAGCCTGTCACATAGCGCTCAGATATCAGTGGGCCTCACACAATCCAAAAGTGTCCATCCAGTGTCCAAAAGTGTGTGCAGAGATTCAAAATCTCCCTTATCCTCTAGTCACTTTTGTCACAGCTGTGCCATCGAGCCTGTCACATAGCGCTCAGATATCAGTGGGCCTCACACAATCCAAAAGTGTCCATCCAGTGTCCAAAAGTGTGTGCAGAGATTCAAAATCTCCCTTATCCTCTAGTCACTTTTGTCACAGCTGTGCCATCGAGCCTGTCACATAGCGCTCAGATATTCATTGGGCCTCACACAATCCAAAAGTGTCCAGTGTCCAAAAGTGTGTGCAGAGATTCAAAATCTCCCTTATCCTCTAGTCACTTTGGTCACAGCTGTGCCATCGAGCCTGTCACATAGCGCTCAGATATCAGTGGGCCTCACACAATCCAAAAGTGTCCATCCAGTGTCCAAAAGTGTGTGCAGAGATTCAAAATCTCCCTTATCCTCTAGTCACTTTTGTCACAGCTGTGCCATCGAGCCTGTCACATAGCGCTCAGATATCAGTGGGCCTCACACAATCCAAAAGTGTCCATCCAGTGTCCAAAAGTGTGTGCAGAGATTCAAAATCTCCCTTATCCTCTAGTCACTTTTGTCACAGCTGTGCCATCGAGCCTGTCACATAGCGCTCAGATATTCATTGGGCCTCACACAATCCAAAAGTGTCCAGTGTCCAAAAGTGTGTGCAGAGATTCAAAATCTCCCTTATCCTCTAGTCACTTTGGTCACAGCTGTGCCATCGAGCCTGTCACATAGCGCTCAGATATCAGTGGGCCTCACACAATCCAAAAGTGTCCATCCAGTGTCCAAAAGTGTGTGCAGAGATTCAAAATCTCCCTTATCCTCTAGTCACTTTGGTCACAGCTGTGCCATCGAGCCTGTCACATAGCGCTCAGATATGAGTGGGCCTCACACAATCCAAAAGTGTCCAGTGTCCACAAGTGTCTGCAGAAATTCAAAATCTCCCCTGTCCTATAGACACCTTGTACCTTGTTTTACATTACTATATAGTTTGTTGGATTTTGTCTACATTTCTACCAAAAATGAGGAAGGCTGGTGGAAGAGGCCGTGGAATTGGGCGGGGGTTGGCAGCTGGTAATGATGGTGTTGGTGGTGGATCTGATGGTAGTGGCAAGAGCAAAATAGGACCGAATGCAGGAGGTGCTGACCCTGCGTCATCGTCTGGCTACATAAGGCCTCGAACACTTAGTTTTCTAGGAGTTGGCAAACCGCTTTTAAAGCCAGAGCATCAGGAAAAAGTTTTGTCTTACATTGCTGACTCAGCCTCCAGCTCTATCGCCTCCTCTTCTTCAGTTGTAAAAAGTAAAAGCACTGAGTCGTCATTGGAGGCTCATGTTCATGAACCACACCTTTCCTTGTGTCCTTCACCCCAACCAAGATTGAAGGATGACGCAGGCCATACTACTGATTACTCCATGGAGCTGTTTTCACATACCATGCCTGGATTATCAAGTCAAATGGTGAATTACCCAGGCCAAGATGAATCTGACATGGAGTGCACTGATGCACAGCCGCTGATGGATGATTCTGCTGGTACATTCACTCAGAGCACTACATTGTCCTCGCAGTGTACAGAGCCAGATTCTGACCCTGATGAGAATCAGGTGCCCCTTCCCGCACACTATACCACCATACACGGTGACACAGAGGAAGGTGCACATGACATAGAAGAGGAGGTGATGGATGACCCAGTTGTTGACCCAGATTGGCATCCATTGGGGGAAGAGGGTGCTGTTTCCAATAGATCAGATGAGGAGCATCCACAGCAGACATCGACATCGCAACAGCTGTTATCTGGCAGGCCCGGAGCACTCCAAAGACAGGTTCCAAACATCAAAAGAGTTGCTGGACAGCTTGTCCAGAGGGTCAAAAGATCACAGCGTGCTAGGCCGCAAAATGTCTGCCAAAGTAGGAAGAGTGCAGTGTGGCACTTTTTTGAACAAAATCCTCATGATCAGGCCAAGGTTATCTGTAAGAAGTGCGCAAAGACCTTTAGCCGAGGGAAAAATCTGAAAAATTTGAATACCAGTTGCATGCTTAGACATTTAACCAGCATGCACTTGCAAGTGTGGACACAACACCAAACCTCAAGTGCCACATGTGCAACTGATCACAACGAAGGTAGTCAGCAACGCTACATTGTTTCCCCCACTGTAAGCCCACCGGTTAGCACAGCAGCAAATGTTGAGGTGTCGTTGGAAGACCACAGCAGTCAGGGAATCCCACTGTTATATCAATGAAAGACTGATTCTAGGCCATCAGAAAGAACACCAACTTCATCACCATCATCAACCCTCTCTCAGTCCGCCCTGTCCACCGCTACTTCCACCATATGCAGCTCTCAAGTCCAGCTCACCCTCCCAGACACTATGAGTAGGTCAAGAAAGTACTCAGTCTCTCATCCGCGTACACTGGGTTTGAACGCCCACATTGCCAAACTAATCTCGTTTGAGATGATGCCCTTTCGGTTGGTGGAAAGCACAGCTTTCCGCAAACTCATGGCCTATGCAGTACCACGCTATGACCTACCCAGTCGCCACTTCTTCTCTCGCAAAGCCATTCCAGCCCTCCACCATCATGTGAAAGACCGCATTGTCCATGCACTCAAGCAGTCAGTGAGCGGAAAGGTGCACCTCACAACTGATGCATGGTCCAGTCGGCATGGCCAGGGCCGTTACGTGTCCATCACTGCGCACTGGGTTAATGTGGTGGATGCAGGGTCCACAGGGGACAGCGGTGGTGGGACAGTGCTGCCTAGCCCACGGTATAGGAAACAGTTGGCTGTAGGCGTTCGACCCTCCTCCTCCTCCTCCTCCTCCAGAAGCGAAAGCTCGTCCACAGAGCGCAGTCGTACGAGCACTCCATCTGCAGCTGCCACTGTTGCACACGATGTGTCCCCCTATCGAGCAGCTAGTGGAAAGCGTCAGCAGGCTGTGTTGCAGATGATGTGTTTGGGCGACAGACACACCGCCGAGGTGCTGGCTGAGTACTTGAAGCGACAAACTGAGTCATGGCTGGGCAGTGTACATCTTGAGGCAGGCAAGGTAGTTAGTGATAACGGCCGTAATTTTGTGGCAGCCATAGCCCTTTCAAAACTCAGCCACATACCTTGCTTGGCTCACACCTTGAACCTGGTGGTGCAGTGCTTCCTCAAAAATTATCCGGAGTTAACAGCCCTGCTCCAGAAGGTGCGAAGACTGTGCGCTCACATCCGCCGGTCGCCTGTACACTCCGTTCGTATGCAGAAGCTGCAGCGATTGCTCCACCTTCCCAACCACCGCCTCATTATCGACATTGCAACAAGGTGGAACTCCACCCTGCACATGGTGGAGCGGCTGTGCGAGCAGAGGCAGGCCATAATGCATTTGTGGGAGGATACACGGCCAGGCACTTTGAGAGCAGACATGGAGTTGACAGGTGTGCAGTGGTCGAAGCTGAAAGACCTTTGTAAAGTCCTTCAGTGTTTTGAGGAATGCACACGGCTGGTAAGCGCAGACGACGCCATCCTAAGCATGAGCATCCCACTTATGCGTCTGCTCATGCAAACTTTGACGCACCTTAAGGAGCAGGCGTCTGCAGCCAATGTTGATGAGGAGGAAGAGGAGGAGGGAATCCTTGATGACATTCAGCCATTGTCTGCTCAGGGTCCTCTCCTGGACGAGGTGGAGGAAGAAGAGGAGGAGGATGTTGATGGGGATGATTACTTAGGGGAGGAGGATGCATCTCGTGGGGCAAGTGAAAATGTTGGCGTGGCAAGGTCTGGTACAGGGTTTGTGCGTGACTGGAGGGATGTGGATTTGCCAGAAAGTGCTCCTCCACCCAGCACTCGCAGTGCATCATTGACACCGGGAACATTGGCCCACATGTCAGATTATGCCTTGCGGATCCTAAAAAGGGACCCCCGCATTGCCAAAATGATGAACGATGATGACTACTGGTTGGCCAGCATCCTGGATCCACGCTATAAAGGCAAATTACAAAACATCATGCCACAGGAGAACCTTGACCTAATATTGGCTAATAAACAAGCAACTCTGGTAAATCGGTTGCTTGAGGCATTCCCAGCACACAGCAGCGGTGATGGTTCTCACACGAGCCGTACGGGCCGGGGGCAGCTTGGCAGAGGTGTTCGTGGTGCACACAGCAGAAGTGGCGTTGGAGACAGGGGTTTCATGACAATGTTGTGGACTGATTTTTCAAATACCGCTCACACAACTGGTAATACTGCATCGATGGAAAGTGACAGGAGACAGCAGTTGTCAACTATGGTTACAAACTACTTTTCCTCCCATATCGATGTTCTCCCACACAGGTCATTCCCCTTTGACTATTGGGCCGCTAAACTGGACACCTGGCCTGAATTGGCCCAATATGCCTTACAGGAGCTCGCTTGCCCAGCTGCAAGTGTGCTATCGGAAAGAGTCTTCAGTGCAGCTGGATCAATCCTGACAGAAAAAAGGACCCGTCTGTCAACCCAAAATGTGGATGATCTAACCTTCATTAAAATGAACCACGCATGGGTTTCCAAGGATTTTGTCCCACCTTCCCCTGATGACACATAGGGTGACAGAAAAATGGCTTGCTTTGGTCCACCTCTTCCTGGTACTTCACCTATTTCGCCTTTTGCATCAGCTGAATGTACAACATCAACATATGCCACTTTCTAAAACTCCCTAACTGTGCTGCCTCCCCCCCCCATGGCCGGGGTCACCACTTAGCGCACGACACCGTGCGAGTGCCGTTGCCCTGGACAGGTGGGTAGGCCGACTCTTGGGCGCGGTCACTGGCACAGGGTCCCTCATAGTGCAATCAAGTGTCTCTGACGGTGGTGGTGCACACCCGCTGTCAGACACACCGCTGTACTATGAGGGGCCCAGTGCCAGTACCGACGCCCACGAGTGGGCCCCCCTTGCTTGGGCAGGGCCCCAGCATTTGCAATCTTTACCTCTCCCTGCTCCTCCGCTGTGTAATCTGGGCCGTCAAATCCATACTGTGCCTGACACCGTCTGAGCCTGCCTCCTGATGTATAGACATATATTTTGAATGTGTACGCTATCCATACATGTTATCCGGGGATACGGTACCCTTTCTAACCTTTGTGCAATCACGTGCAATCCATACTGGGCCTAACACCGTCTGAGCCTGCCTCCTGAGACATATATTTTGAATGTGTACGCTATCCATACATGTTATCCGGGGATACGGTACCCTTTCTAACCTTTGTGCAATCACGTGCAATCCATACTGGGCCTAACACCGTCTGAGCCTGCCTCCTGAGACATATATTTTGAATGTGTACGCTATCCATACATGTTATCCGGGGATACGGTACCCTTTCTAACCTTTGTGCAATCACGTGCAATCCATACTGGGCCTAACACTGTCTGAGCCTGCCTCCTGAGACATATATTTTGAATGTGTACGCTATCCATACATGTTATCCGGGGGATACGGTACCCTTTCTAACCTTTGTGCAATCACGTGCAATCCATACTGGGCCTAACACCGTCTGAGCCTGCCTCATGCTGTATAGACATATATTTTGAATGTGTACGCTATCCATACATGTTATCCAGGGATACGGTACCCTTTCTAACCTTTGTGCAATCACGTGCAATCCATACTGGGCCTAACACCATCTGAGCTTGCCTCCTGAGACATATATTTTGAATGTGTACGCTATCCATACATGTTATCCGGGGATACGGTACCCTTTCTAACCTTTGTGCAATCACGTGCAATCCATACTGGGCCTAACACCGTCTGAGCCTGCCTCCTGAGACATATATTTTGAATGTGTACGCTATCCATACATGTTATCCGGGGATACGGTACCCTTTCTAACCTTTGTGCAATCACGTGCAATCCATACTGGGCCTAACACCGTCTGAGCCTGCCTCCTGAGACATATATTTTGAATGTGTACGCTATCCATACATGTTATCTGGGGATACGGTACCCTTTCTAACCTTTGTGCAATCACGTGCAATCCATACTGGGCCTAACACCGTCTGAGCCTGCCTCCTGAGACATATATTTTGAATGTGTACGCTATCCATACATGTTATCCAGGGATACGGTACCCTTTCTAACCTTTGTGCAATCACGTGCAATCCATACTGGGCCTAACACCGTCTGAGCTTGCCTCCTGAGACATATATTTTGAATGTGTACGCTATCCATACATGTTATCCGGGGATACGGTACCCTTTCTAACCTTTGTGCAATCACGTGCAATCCATACTGGGCCTAACACCGTCTGAGCCTGCCTCCTGAGACATATATTTTGAATGTGTACGCTATCCATACATGTTATCCGGGGATACGGTACCCTTTCTAACCTTTGTGCAATCACGTGCAATCCATACTGGGCCTAACACCGTCTGAGCCTGCCTCCTGAGACATATATTTTGAATGTGTACGCTATCCATACATGTTATCTGGGGATACAGTACCCTTTCTAACCTTTGTGCAATCACGTGCAATCCATACTGGGCCTAACACCGTCTGAGCCTGCCTCCTGAGACATATATTTTGAATGTGTACGCTATCCATACATGTTATCTGGGGATACGGTACCCTTTCTAACCTTTGTGCAATCACGTGCAATCCATACTGGGCCTAACACCGTCTGAGCCTGCCTCCTGAGACATATATTTTGAATGTGTACGCTATCCATACATGTTATCTGGGGATATGGTACCCTTTCTAACCTTTGTGCAATCACGTGCAATCCATACTGGGCCTAACACCGTCTGAGCTTGCCTCCTGAGACATATATTTTGAATGTGTACGCTATCCATACATGTTATCCGGGGATACGGTACCCTTTCTAACCTTTCTGCAATCACGTGCAATCCATACTGGGCCTAACACCGTCTGAGCCTGCCTCCTGAGACATATATTTTGAATGTGTACGCTATCCATACATGTTATCCGGGGATACGGTACCCTTTCTAACCTTTGTGCAATCACGTGCAATCCATACTGGGCCTAACACCGTCTGAGCCTGCCTCCTGAGACATATATTTTGAATGTGTACGCTATCCATACATGTTATCTGGGGATACAGTACCCTTTCTAACCTTTGTGCAATCACGTGCAATCCATACTGGGCCTAACACCGTCTGAGAATGATAGATGGGGCCCACCATACACTGGAACATTCCAAAGGTGGACATCAGACACTGGAGCAGCATTTACAGGGCCCATTATACACTAGAGCATTAGAAATGGGGCCCATTATGTTTGGAGCATTATGTGGGCCCATAAGACAGTAGAGCTTCATCCATGGGGACCAACATATACTGTAGCATTATGTGGAGCTCATCATATACTGTTTCAAACATTATATGGGACCAATGATTCTGTATGGAGAAATAGATGGGCCTCATCATGAGATGTAAAAAGTGAGGTATTTTTCATTGTACTATACCGCTATTTCTCTGCCGTATCGGAGCATGATGAGTTGTGGTATGTGTTAAAGGGGCGCTCTTTCGCCCAGGGCACATGAAAACCTGGAGCCAGCCCTCCCCCCACAGTCTGTAGCCAAATAACCCCCATTTTTCAGTGCGTAACTTGTATTATGAAGTTAATTAAGGTTGACAAGCTTAAGTAAGAAGAATTGATGCTTTTGGCATTCAAATGGGCACTGTTGGTGTGTTTCCTGTCCTCCTCTCACTGCCGACTTTTATTCCCCATTGACTTACATTGGGTTTCGTGTTTCGGGACGACCCCGACTTTTCCCTATAATCGGACGATCTTGCTCAACCCGACTTTTGGAAAAGTCGGGTTTCACGAAACGAAACGCGACCCTAAAAAACCAAAAGTCGCTCAACTCTACTAATCAGTATGGACATTTTTGTACACATGTACAGCAATATTACAGCCTGGGTATATATTGAGTTGAGCAATACCAAAGTCATCAACAAATATGGTACTTTCACTGTATTGATTAGCAGCAGTGCTCAAACATATTTTTATCCCATAAAATTATATTCTAGAATAAAATGCCTTAATAACAAGAAGTTGCATTCAAAAACTTGTTTTTCAGCTGCACAGATCTTATACAGTTTACTACGCTACTATGGCATTGTCAATATCATTAAAATAAAAAGTTGACTGAAAACTGGATTGAGTCAATTCTGTAAATCTATTCCAGTAAAAGGCCTAAAGTGACCTGTAACATTTGTATTCATTTGTTCCATAGAGGATCTTCACTGATGACCTCTAAAGACATATCACAGTAACAAGTAAAACACTGTGGTCCCATTATCACATTCTCTCCTTTATTTTCCTCTTTGTACATGTCTCTTTTGGTTTGGAGAGTGATGGAGTACAAGTTCCATTTCATATCTGCGATACAAGAGAGTTTTACAGCCATTAAAACAAAGCTATAGAAGAAAATAGTTACTTTCCCTGAAATAAGTGACTTTAGTGTAAAAGTTGGAAACCCTGCTATTAACTATCATAACACGCTCCAGTAACAGACAGTAAGCGCTGCTATTGTAAATGCATAAAGCCAGTCTTTCACAAACTGATACCAGGAACATAGACGGGTGCTCAACTGCCTGTTCTATGTCTTTGATAATAAAAAAAAAAATTACACAGATTTGCTGCATGACATTACCTTTTCAAGCCCAGTCACAAAAATGCGTGCAATTAAGTATCTCTCAATCCCTTTTGTCATCAGTGTTTCAAATAAAAAGTGATGAGCGAGCACTAAAATGCTTGAGTACTCGTTACTCAAGTCAAGCAAATCGTAACACTCAGGTGCTCAACATGAGTAACAAGTATTGTGTAAGTGGGAAACTCAGGCATTTTCTGCCCCCCCTCCTCGGAGGTCTGGATGGGGTCTAGAAGTTGCTGAAAGCGATGGAAACAACACTGAAATGGCGTGGGAACAGCATGGGGAAGACCCATGGAAGCATCTCTAAATCCCAGGCTGCTGCTGGGAACAATGTTGTCAGAGTATTACGCCACTTTTACAAAATGACAATAAAACATACAAAACCACAGTTAGAATGGATTTGACTTGAAAAAATGTTAAGAAACATTCTTTCCAGTATAATGACTTGTATATAAGCTAAAACAAATAAGAGAAATAATTTCTCCTCCACACCTTGTGCTATGTTCACACATATTTGTTTTTGCAGTGTAAAAAAAACATTCTTCAGGAAATTTAATTTGAGCATTTTAATATCTTATCTGTCCATGTGGTGAGTGAGACATCCTGTTTATTTTATGAAGGAGGGACTGACTCTAAGGCTATGTGCCCACATATGCAGAAAATATCTGCTTCAAAACCGGACTCCTTCCCAGAAAACGCGCATTTTATTTCCGTGCATTTTTTGCGTGTTTTCCGCTCGTTTTTTGCACAAAAACCGCGCATTTTTTATGCGTTTTTTCCGCGCATCTTCTGACTCATAGAAAATAGCAAAAACGCTGACTTCTCCGCAAAATTAATAAGCATGCTGCGCTTTTTACCGCAAAGTGTTTTTTTCGCGGAAAAAAAACGCATCAATGTGCACAAAAAGTGCAGAATTCATTTAAAATGAATGGGATGCTTCTTGTATGCGTTTTTTAAGAATTTTGACCAGGGCAAACGCTTCAAAAACGCTTACGTGGGCACACAGCCTACCTAAATGTCTTTTTTTTCAGGACCATTTGACGCCATCACTATTTGTAGAGGGTCATCAGGCAACCTTTGCTATTGTTAGAGGGCCAGCAAGCAGCCCTCACTTTAATTTTAGAGGGCCAGAAACTAGCCCTCACTAAGCAATTTTGTAGGGACGGCAGACGGCTATGCTATGCATTGTTGTATATTGCTACTGCAAAATAATTTATCCATATGAGGCGGCTAAATTTTCTTTTTCATATTAATACTGTAAAGTTTGAAACTTGGAGGACCCGCATGAAGCAATCACAATTTATAGAGGGACAGCAGGCGGCCCCCACTATTTTTAGAGGGCCAGCCGGCATCTTGTGGACAGATGAGACCAAGTTGGCGTTTTTTGGTCAAACACATCATTCTACTGTTTACTTTAAATGGAATGAGGCATACTAATAAAAGAACACAATAGTTACAGTCAAATATAGTGGAGCTTCAAAGAAATTTAGGGGTTGTTTTGCTGCTTCTGTCCCTGGGTGCCTTGAATGTGTGCAAGGCATCATGAAATCTGTAGATTCCCAAAGGATTTTGGGTTACAATGGAATGCCCAGGGTCTGAGAGCTGGGTTTGCATCTTAGTTCATTGGTCTTCCAGCAGCAATGACACCAAACATACTTAAAGAAGCACCTAGAAATAGATGAAAACAAAGCACTCGATAGTTCAGAAGTGGTAATTCCCCGCTCCATCAGCGTTAAGTGTCCAACTACTACCTCTTACATACAGATGTTAGAGAGAATCTGTGAATGGACATGTAAGAAGATGTGCCTAGACAGAGTCAGCGGTTTCCGGTGCCCTTTGAGGCCGGAACTATCGGGACTGTCTCCACTGTTGCCGGCAGAGGGTTCTTCTGGGAGGGAAGGACCTTCACACTGGACAGCAGGGGGCACGGGGAATATAAAAAGGACTTAGCACAGGAACGGGTGAGACTTGGCAGGAAAGCAACTCCCTCTCCAACTCCCTCTCCGCTGCTCTGACTGCTAACACCACGCCATTCCTCCCCCAGTGTACTTACTCTAAAATCGACTGTGTCATGACTGAGCTAACTCCTGACTCTGCCTTTTTGGACAGTGCTTTCCTGCCTGCAGTTGCAGATAAGCTGACTTGCTCCATTCCTAGAGACTACTCCAGAGGACCGCCCGCTGCCACGGACTGTGAGCATGCCTAAGGTCCTTGTTCAGCGCCTTCCCTGAGGAATCTACACAAAGGACTCTTTCTATGTTCCAGCACACTCAAGCCAAGCAGGACTGGACACATTAGCACTGTCGGGAGACAGTGCTTCTCGTACCTCCGTAACAGAGCCAGAGACTTTGTCTACGATTTGCTATGCCGTTGGAAGATTTTCCAGCCTTTCCCCTGTGAGAACTGCAAGCGATAAGTTACTTTGGTTTTTGTATATCTTTCTCTTGAAAATTGTATTTGTGTGTAATTCTCATTGTTGTCGTTGCTAGTCTTGTCTCCCTGCGTGGAGTATTCCTTGTTTAATTATCTGTTCAATAAAGTCTGTTAACCCCTTCTCTGCCTCCGTCTCTTCACTGCATCCATCGAACCTCTCTCCTTTACAGACACATTAAATCAGTTAATTTTGCCTGCTCTGATGAATTTCTGAGTACAGAACACCATGAAAAACACAAATCGGTCAATGAGTACATAAAAAAACCAACAGCAAGGCATAGAATTTTTAAGTCAATTATACCTAACTAGATGCCTGTGATACACTATACCTACTATAACACCTTACTATATAAGAATTGCAGATAAGAGGGATATTAATGTAGACTATAGAATGGAATTGAAGTGGCCCTGAAAAGATTTAATCTTGTATGTCAGATTTCGGAATAAATTCTTGGACTTTTGTGCGCTACCAGATAAAATCACTAATCCAATGTTTAGGAGAAAGATTAATCCATTTATTTCCCAACGCGTTTCGAAATGTATACCATTTCTTCTTCAGGGGATGACATATATATATATGGTATACATTTCGAAACGCGTTGGGAAATAAATGGATTAATCTTTCTCCTAAACATTGGATTAGTGATTTTATCTGGTAGCGCACAAAAGTCCAAGAATTTATTCCGAAATCTGATGTTTGAAGCGGTCGCAGAGTTGACCTTTGGACGTGCAGCAAGCAGATTACTGATCCCACATGCTTTAATCTCTCCTAAAAAGGGTGAGTAAATTCTAATCTATTTGTCCAGCAATAACCCGGATAAGACCCTATTGCGCTTTTTTGTTCCTTTAGTTTTATTACATTTTAATCTTGTATGTGGCAGAAACAAGCTCTGGAGGAGCACAAGAAACACTGCCAACTTTGATGAACTTCTAAATACAGATCACCATGAAAAAACATGAGTCTGTCAATGAGTCCATGGAATGAAACAACAGCAAGGTTTAGAATTTATAAAACAATAATCCCTGACTAGATGCCTGTTATATGCAAACCCTACTGCTACACCTCAACGTAGAGGAATGCAGATAAGAGCGATATTATTATAACAGAATAGAGCCTATTTGAATTAGCCCTGAAAAAAGCGATTAGTTTAACCCCTTTCCGACATTGGGCGTAATAGTACGCTGATATCGGACATCCTCCCTTTGATGTGGGCTCCAGCGGTGAGCCCACATCTTTCCTGGGACGTCAGCTGTTTTGAACAGCTGATATGTGCCTGGAACAGCTGCGGGTGGAATCACGATCCATCCGTGGCTATTAACCTGTTAAATGCTGCTGTCAAACGCTGACAGTGGCATATAACAAGTGCTTCCGGCAACCGTGATGGAAATTCGCCCACTGGTGACCCTCGTCACGTGATCGCGGATCACCGATGGGTTGGCATGACAACCAGAGGTCTCTGCTCATAGCAAGTAATTCAGCTACATATATTTGAACTGATCATCGCCTAAATGTAACTGAGCCGATCGGGTAATGGCAGCTTCTAGTCTCCCATGGAGACTATTGAAGCATGCCAAAAGTAAAAAAAAGTTTTTAAAAACATAAAAAAATAAAATTTCAAATCACCCTTCTTTTGCCCAATTCAAAATAAAACAATAAAAAAATGAACTTACACATATTTGGTATCATTGAATTCAGAATCGGTGTAGCGAGAAAAAAGTCAAAACATCAGAATGAAGTTTGGTAGTAGTGACATTGCATTAAAATAACGGGTGATCAAAAGATCGTATCTGTACAAAAATGGTATCATTATAAACGTCAGCTCGGCACGCAAAAAAATGCCCTCACTCAATCCTAGAAAATGGGGATGCTACGGGTATTGAAAAATGGCGCAACTTTTTTTTTAACAAAGTTTGGAATTTTTTTCACCACTTAGATAAAAAAAGAACCTAGACATGTTTGGTGTCTATGAACTCATAATAACCTGCAGAATCATAATAGCAGGTCAGTTTTAGCATTTAGTGAACCAAGTAAAAAAGTCAAACAAAAAACAAATGTGGGATTGTACTTTTTTTGCAATTTCACCTGTTTTCTAGTACACGACATGGTGAAACCAATGCTGTAATTCAAAAGTACAACTTCTCCCGCAAAAAACAAGCCCTCACATGGTCATATTAATGAAAAACAAAAAATTTATGGCTCTGGGAAGAAGGGGAGTGAAAAACGAAAACGCAAAAACGAAAATACCTCCGGGGGTTAAGGGGTTAATGTAGCAGCATCAAGGACACTTATTTCATTAACCTTGCTGGGAAATATAGTGCAGCATTTCACATCTACTCAGCCTGAAATGGAGGATACCATGATCTTCTGTACTTACTGTACAAACTCTCCTATCCTGTGAAATCCTGTATGCAGTGTGATAACTCACTATGTTACAACCACCTGACAGCCCACAAGAAGTCACTGAATCATATACTAATAGAACCCACCACCTCTTTTGGTTTAAAAAATTTTCCCTCAATGAGAAGGTAAATCCTCAGAAAAGCATTTTTTCATTACTAAGGAGTTGGTCTTCTAGACTGGAAAAGAGTATGCACTAAGTGCAATGGATGTCAAAAATTAGAAGGAGGCACTCCACTCTAACTTTCATTTGAAGAGAAAGACTGTTTATCCTAGACTGGTAAAGCCCGTGCACTAAGTGCATATATACATATGTAAGGAAGAAGACCGGGCTGCGGGTGCCGACAGAGCACTGGGTCCGGAACTGCTGGGGCCACGCCCATTGTTGCAGGGAGGAAGGAAATTGAGGACGGAGATCACCCATGACCTGCAGAAAGAGGGCGTGGTAAGTGTAGCAGGGACCATAAGTTTTCCGCAGGAGGACAGACAGAGTTCCTGCCAGAAAGAAGAGAGCAGGGACCTGCTGCGTGCTGCGGGTAGAGTTAGTCCAAACGCTAGCGAGAGGGAACTAGTGCAGGAAGTGCAGTAAGGAGCGAGCAAGAAAGTGTTGTGTGGAACTCCCGATTACAGAGCACACCGACTGGGGGAATCTTGTGCGGAACTCCCGATTGCAGAGCACGCAGAGTGGGAGAGTGTTGTGCGGAACTCCTAATTGCAGAGCACACCGAGCAGGAGATTGTAGTGGAAGACTCCTGGCTGCAGAGCAGTGTGATGAAGTAGGGGCTCAAAGGGTCAAACCAGTGACTGCCCGTTGCCACCAAAAGAGTGCACACAAATCTGTTGGGCGGGGAAGCCTGAAGATCACAACACTGGCATCAGCTGGATTTCAACTTTCATCTTTGGAGAAATGATCAGCATCGGACTCATGATAAGTGAAATGGTTAAATGCATAGACTGTGGTCTTTAGTTATCCTGTTCTTTGTGTTCTTTAACTTGAATCTGTTTAACCCCTTTTGCTCCCTTTGAGGAGAATCCACTTTATATTAATTAAACCAACACCCTGTCAACACTTGCTCTGCGCCTCTGTGTTGCTTGCATCCAATTTACCTGCATTACACATTTATATATATATAAGAATAGTTAATGTGAGTATCATAAACACCCTTAAAAACTTTATTGCGAGGGTAGCATGATCACCCTGTTAATATGATGATGAAGGAGGAGGATGTGGACGACACAAAAAAAGATGAAATCCTGAAGCGTATACCCATGTTTGTGTGGGAAGGGGTGCATAGAAATACACCAGCAAAAATAAAAAAATCCATCATCCGGTGGTGTACCTAAGTCTGGCCCAATCAAGCCCTTTTTCATTTTGACAAGAGTCAGCCTGTCAGTTGACAGGCGGTTGCGACTATCGGTTATAATATCCCCGGCTCTGACAAAACGCCAGTGGCAGGGCAGGCCAGGACTTCCATAGTGTAGAAAGAAAGTTCATGCCACATGTCTAGCTTGGATACCCAATAGTTGTAAGGCACAGGGGAATCACGAAAGATGTTGTTACGGTCGGCAAGGTACTACTTCAGCATCTTTCAAAACTTTTCCCTCTTTGTCAGAGTACCCTACAAATCAGGGCCTAGGCGATGGGAGGATCTGAGAAAACTGTCCCAGACCTTTGAGAGTGTTCCCCTGCCTCTGCTGTACCTGGTGTGTGTCTCCCTAGTCTCCACTAATGGTTGTGCAAGGAACTGTGACCTGTGCCGCCAGCGCTGTCGGATGGGAAATTTTGTAATAATTCTTCAACTAGGGTCTTCTGGAACTGCAACATTTTATTAGACTTCTCCACCACGGAAAGGAGAGATGTAAAGTTCTTTTTGTTGCATTGGTCTAGAAGGGTGATCAACCAGTAATTAGTGCTGTCCAAAATGCATACAATGCAAGAGTAGTGGAACATAAACTCAGTCATATGTGCAAGACTGCCAACAGCCATGACTTCCCTGTCCCCACCAACAGAACGACTCTCAATGTTGTACTCCTCACACTCCCTCTCCTCCTCGTCTTCAGGCCATCCACGTTGAAAAGACATGATCAAGGTGGTGTGGGAACTATTGTCTGTAGTTCAGGCAACCAGCTGCTGTTCCTCCTCCTCATTATAACCCAATCCGGGTTGAGAAAATGAAATAAGGCTGGGCTATGTAGCATCACCCATTATAATTTCTTGCTTGGCCTGCAAAGTCTCCTCTTTAATTGTGAGCAGTGAGCGTTTCAGTAGACAGGACAGCGGGATAGTGACTCTGATTATGGCATCATCACCACTGACCATTTTGGCTGAGTCCTCAAAGTTTTGGAGAAAAGCACAGATGTCAGACATCCATTCTCCACTCATTAGCTCTTATATGTGAGAAAGGCTGACCGGAATACAGATGGGCATGGTGTAGCTGGTATTCAACTACTGTCCTCTGCTGCTCACAAAGCCTTGCCAACATATGTAGCATTGAGTTCCAATGTGTGGTGACATTGCACACCAGTCAGTGATCTGGAAGTTTCAAACACTGCTGCAGCACTGCAAGGGTGGCAGCAGCTGTAGCTGACTTGCAGAAATGGGCACACACAGGGTATACATTCCCAAGTAGCTCAAGCAGTTATGAGTAGGTTTTGAGAAACTGCAGAACCACTAGGTTGAGAACGTGGGTCAAGGATGGTAAGCGTGCAAGGTTGCCAAGCTTCAGAGCTGCCACCAGGTTACGGCCATTGTCATACACGACGATGCCTGGTTGTAGGTTCAGGGGTGAGAGCCACAGATCAGTGTGGTCTTTTTGACCTTTCAACAATTCCCAGGCAGTATGCGGTTCATCACCTAAGTAGATTAGCTTCACTAGAGCTTGTTGCTGCTTGGCCGAGGCAGTGCTGCAATGATTCTAGCTTGTGACTGATGTTGATTTTTCTGAGATGGAGGGTAAGAAGGAGGAGGAGGTACAGAAACTACTGTAGAAGATGAGGGCAACCCTGATTGAACCAGGGCCTGCAATCCTGTGTCGATAGCACATGTTCCGCCCAGGATCCATCTAGATCTCAGACTTCCAGTGTGCCATCAGGGAAATATAGCATCCCTGGCCACAAGAACTTGTCCAGGTGTCCATGGTTAAGTGGACCTTCCCAGTAACAGCATTGGTCAGGGCATGGCTGATGTTATGAGACACATGCTTGAGGAAGGCAGTGATGATACACTGGGAGAAATAGTGACAAGCGGTGACATCATCGAGGTTACTGCCGATCACTGAGGCAGTATATATATATCTATAAATATATAGATATAGATATATATACGTGGTCAAAATTGTTGGCACCTCTCATTTACTGACAGACAATCCCACAATGGTCACAGAAATAACTTGAATCTGACAAAAGTAATAATAAATAAAAAATCTGTTAAAATGAACAAATGAAAGTTTCTCCTCTTTTTAGCAATGCAAATTATTATAATTGATGTATATATATATATTTTTATCACATGGTGCAGACACTTTCTTGTATGCGGTGCTACCTCTTATCAATTGATAATAAAGGTATTTAAATTATAATTTCTTGTCCCATATTATTCATAATCACAGATTTTGCTTCCTCTTTTCTTTCGGTTTTCATTGTCCTGCATTAGGAGGAACCCAGGGTCAACCGCACCACCATATTGTCTCACAAGGGGTCTGAGGATCTCATCTCGGTACCTAATGGCAGTCAGGCTACTTCTGGCGAGCACATAGAGGGCTATGGGGTCCTCCAAAGAAATGCCACCCCTCACCATTACTGACCCACTGCCAAACCGGTCATGCTGAAGGGTGTTGCAGGCAGCAGATCGCTCTCTACGGTGTCTCCAGACTCTGTCACATCTGTCACATGTGCTCAGTGTGAACCTGCTTTCATCTGTGAAGAGCACAGAGCGCCAATGGCGAATTTGCCAATTCTGGCATTCTGTGGCAAATGCCAAGCATCCTGCATGGTGTTGGGCTGTAAGCACAACCCCCATCAGTGGACGTCAGGCACGCAGACCATCCTCATGGAGTTGGTTACTAACCATTTGTGCAGATACATGCACATTTGTGGCCTGCTGGAGGTCATTTTGCAGGGCTCTGGCAGTGCTCATCCTGTTCCTCCTTGCACAAAGGCGGAGGTAGCGGTCATGCTGTTGGGTTGTTGCCCTCCTGCGGCCCCTACCACGTCTCCTGGTGTACTGGCTTGTCTCCTGGTAGTGCCTCCAGCCTCTGGACACTACGCTGACAGACACAGCAAACATTCTTGCCACAGCTCGCATTGATGTGCCATCCTGGATGAGCTGCACTACCTGAGCCACTTGTGTGGGTTGTAGAGTCCGTCTCATGCTACCACGAGTGTGAAAGCACAACCAACATTCAAAAGTGACCAAAACTTCAGCCAGAAAGTATTGGTACTGAGATGTGGTCTGTGGTCCCCACCTGCAGAACCACTCCTTTATTGAGGGTGTCTTGATAATCGCCAATAATTTCCATCTGTTGTGTATTCCATTTGCACAAGAGCATGTGAAATTGATTGTCAAACAGTGTTGCTCCGTAAGTGGACAGTTTAATTTCACAGAAGTGTGATTTACATAAAATTCTCAGCTCCTGGAGGAATCTGATGGATTCAAATAATCTGCAAATCGGTTTGCTTGAAAAGCAAAAAGGTTTCCCAGGGTCATTTCACACATCACCAAAGATTGCATCAGAAAAAAAGCCCACATGGCAAAAGGTGCGGCCATGCAAGCTTCCCCAAAATACATTATAGCTATCACATGACATGGTCTACTGCAGCCGCGACCATTACAACTTCTATAAAAAGTGAGGCAGGGAAAGTAGTGGCCATCTAATGGTCTACAAATTAGGGAGAGGAGGTTATAAAATACTGGAGAACTACTGGAGACAGAGTCTGGTGTAGTACTTCAGCTCCAAAAATTGGAAGTGGTAGTCTATGAATAATAATGTTTGTAAAGATGAAAATAGCCAGCTCATCTTTCGTTGTGAATAATAATACATGGGATCAAGTGATAGAGGGAGCTAGAGATAGGATGGTGTAGGCCCTGCATTCTCTGCATGACTGTTATTTGGTTGATCCGTGACATACTCAATTTTATCATATTTTCCAGCCACCTTTGAAATTGATTACACCATTTTTCATCCTTGAAGTACTGAGCAAACCAGAATGGCAGTTCTATTTTTTTGACCTGAAGAAAAATACTAAATCTAAGACTAGTCTGTCTGAGAAAGTGTGCTTCCTGACTTGTGAGAATGACAAGCCATTAGCAAAATCTTTTTGCATATCTTTCATATCTTTTTTTTAAAGACAAATTAAAATTCTCAGCATTTCAGACGTTTAAACATAAATTTATACCTCGCAAAGTAGGCGTTTCACAAAATGTTAAAGTTTTTTAGCACATTTCTTTTAATAGTCCAATTTTAAACCGATACATGCCACACCAATACAGTAAACCATTGCAGATGCTGGCTTTTGGAACATGTACCTACCTAGTTAAAAAAAAAGGAAAAATGTACAAAAAAGTGCACATTTTATTTTTTGCATTCTTGGTTTACTAGTCCAATTTAACAATTCCGTGCTACAAAAGTATCGTGGAACATTGCTGGAATTTCTCCTTTCCAAGCGTGTACCTTCTTATCCCTCAAGTATCCTCACTAGTCTTCCCTTCTTTTGCAGTCCATGCTGTCAGACTCTACACCCCCTTCTCCATGCGAGTGGCGGTAGTGTATCGTCCCCCCGGTCCCTCCCATCAGTTCCTGGATCATTTTGCCACTTGGCTTCCACATTTTCTCTCCTGTGACATCCCTACCCTCATCATGGGTGATTTCAACATCCCCATTGCTCTTCCCCTCTCCCCATCTGCTACTCACCTTTTATCTCTAACCTCCTCGTTTGGCCTTTCGCAGCTTACTAATTCTCCAACGCATGAAGACGGAAACTCCCTCAATTTGGTCTTCTCTCGGCATTGTGCAGTGGATGATTTCACAAACTCCCCTCTCCCGCTCTCTGATCACAACCTTCTATCATTCTCTATCAAGAACTGCCAGGCCGCTCAGGTCACTGTCCATACTTATAGAAACATACAGGCCATTAACACCCAGAAACTTACGATGTACTTGAAGTCTTCATTGGCCCATATCTCCTCCCTCTCATGTCCTGATTCTGCACTGAAGCATTACAATGAAACACTTCACACTGCCCTGGAGGATTTTGCACCACCTATACATAGAACAACATGACAAAGACAGTGACAACCCTGGCACACCCTGCAAACATGTTTCCTGCAGCGGTGCTCCAGGTGTGCTGAACGTCTATGGATAAAATCCAATCTACACAAAGATTTCATCCATTATAAGTTCATGCTTAGAACATACAACACTGCCCTTCACCTCTCCAAACAAACCTATTTCAACACCCTCATCACCTCACTGTCCAATAACCCGAAACGTCTCTTTGACACTTTTCATTCTCTACTCAACCCAAGAGTGCAGGCCCCAACCACAGAGCTTCGAGCTGACGATCTGGCCAATTACTTCAAAGAAAAACTGATCATATCCGACAGGAAATTATCTCCCAATCATCTCATACCATGCACTGTCCTCCCTCCCCCACTGCATCTAGCTCACTCTCTGATTTTGAACCAGTCACAGAAGAAGACGTAAGCAGGCTCCTTGCACCTTCTCGCCCAACCACTTGCACCAGTGACCCATTTCCATCACATCTGCTCCAGTCCCTTTCCCCTGCTGTCACCCCTCACCTAACTAAAATATTTAACCTCTCTCTCTCTCTTCTGGTATCTTTCCCTCCTTATTTAAGCATGCCATCATACATCCACTACTTAAAAAACCATCCCTCGACCAAAACTGTGCCGCTAACTATAGACCTGTCTCTAATCTTCCCTTCATCTCTAAACTCCTGGAATGCCTGGTCCACTCCCGTCTGATCCGCTATCTCTCTGATAACTCTCTTCTCGACCCTCTCCAATCCGGTTTCCGCTTTCTACACTCTACTGAAACTGCCCTCACTAAAGTCTCTAATGATCTACTAACAGCTAAATCTAACGGTCACTACTCCATGCTAATTCTCTTGGATCTCTCTGCAGCATTCGACATGGTGGATCATCAGCTCCTCCCCACTATTCTCCGCTCCATCGGCATCAAGGACACCGTTCTCTCCTGGTTTTCCTCCTATCTCTCTGACCGCTCCTTTACTGTATCTTTTGCTGGCTCCTCCTCCTCTCATCTTCCCCTTACTGTTGGGGTTCCTCATGGATCGGTTCTAGGCCCCCTCCTCTTCTCCTTGTACACTGCCCCTATTGGTAAAACAATCAGTAGATTTAGTTTCCAGTACCATCTCTATGCTGATGACACCCAATTATACGCTTCTTCTCCAGACATTACGCCAGCCTTTCTAGAAAACACCGGCGATTGTCTAAACGCTGTGTCTAACATCATGTCCTCACTATATCTGAAACTGAACCTGTCAAAGACTGAACTCCTTGTGTTTCCTCCCTCAACTAATGCACCTATACCCGACGCTGCCATTTCCGTGTGTGGTTCCACTATTACTCCCCAGCAACATGCCCGCTGTCTTGGGGTCATACTTGACTCCGAGCTTTCATTCACCCCCCCTACATCCAATCACTGGCTCGCTCTTGTTATCTGCATCTCAAAAACATTTCTAGAATTTGACCTTTTCTTACCTTTGACTCTGCAAAAATTCTTACTGTTTCTCTTATTCATTCTCGTCTGGACTACTGTAACTCTCTTCTAATCGGTCTCCCTCTTACCAAACTTTCCCCCCTCCAATCTGTCTTGAATGCTGCAGCCAGGATCATATTCCTCGCCAATCGTTACACCGATGCCTCTACCTTGTGCCAGTCCTTACACTGGCTACCTATCCAATCCAGAATCCAGTACAACCTTATTGCCCTCACCCACAAAGCACTCCATGGCTCAGCACCACCCTACATCTCCTCCCTTGTTTCAGTCTACCACCCTACCCGTGCCCTCCATTCTGCTGATGGCCTTGAGGTTAGCATCTTCGATAATCAGAACCACCTACTCCCGTCTTCAAGACTTTACAAGTGCTGCGCCAATTCTTTGGAATGCACTTCCCAGGTCAATACGAGTAGTCCCCAATCCCTACAATTTTAAGCATGCCCTGAAAACTCATTTATTCAGACTGGCCTACCGCCTCAACACATTAACCTAACTATCCCTGTTGTGAGTTCATTTTCCCCTTCACTACTGAGGCCCGAGGAACTCCCTCTTCTGGTAAAGAAAGGTAGTGAGCCTGATTATCAAACACCTGAGTCTGATGATGATGACTGGCTGAGTGGAGTTACTGACTGGATATAAGGCTGCCGACGCCCTTCTGCCCTGCGGGTGATTTCTCTGTGGGATCCTTGGAGACCAGTCTGAATTCCTGCTCCTCTAAAGCTAAGTTTTCTGCTCTGCCTTTTGCATTTGTGCTTAGACTTTGTTTTGCTTTGTTTCTCTGGATTTCTGCCATTCCCTGCTGGGGTGTGCTGAATTCCTTTAGCTCTGTCTTCTGAAAATACCTGAGTGCTGATTTAGTTTTTGAAGCCTAGCTGCTTCAGGGTCTTTTTCATATCAGCTTGTTGGCTTATGTCTTTGATAGGGTTTTGGCAGATTGCAGACAGCAACCTTCCTTTCCTGTTCTGTTTAGCTAGCTTGGGCCCCATCGTTTGCTCAGCCTATCTTTCTATCTGTGTGAGTGTATTTTCATCTTGCTTCACCGTCATTATATGTTGGGGGCTGCCTTTTACTTTGGGGTCTGCTCTGGGGCAGTTTAGATTTCCTTTTCTGTCTTTAGGCTATTTAGCGCTCCGGCTGTGATTGAGGGGTCTAGGGCATCGTAGGAACCCCCCACGGCTACTGCTAGTTGTGTTGATAGGTTCAGGGCTCTGCAATCTGATAGTTGCCAACTTCTCTGGTTTTCTGGACGTAGCTTCTATTTTTGTGTCTGCCTCCTACGGTGACTCAATCATAACAGAATCACCCGCCATACCGCAGATCCTAGGGTACTCAATAGCAGGAAAGAATTGTAGTAAAAAAAAAAAAAAAGTGTGTATATTTTTTCCTCTATATCTCTGAGGCCGTAGGGGGAATTTTTTTTTTCTCTCAATGGAGATAAAGCAATTGTCTGATCGTGTGGAGCAGCTTGCTGCGGAAGTGCGGGGAATTTCCGCCTACCTTGCTCATTCACATGCTGCTGAACCAAAGATTCCTACACCTGATGTATTTTTTGGGGATCGGTCTAAATTTTTGAATTTCAAAAATAATTGTAAATTATTTTTTGCCTTGAAGCCTAACTCGTCAGGGAGCTCCGCGCAGCAGGTTAAAATTGTCATCTCTTTGCTGCGTGGCGATCCCCAGGATTGGGCATTTTCTTTGAAACCAGATGATCCTATTCTGACTAATGTGAATGCATTTTTTCAGGCCTTGGGGTTGTTGTATGACGAACCTAATGCCATTGATCAGGCTGAAAAGACCCTGCTGGCATTGAACCAGGGTCGTGATTCTGCAGAATTGTACTGTCAAAAATTCCGAAAGTGGGCAGTACTTACTACCTGGAATGATAATGCCTTGGCTGCTCTCTTTCAGAAGGGGTTGTCAGAAGCCGTAAAAGATACTATGGTGGGATTTCCTGTTCCCTCTGGTCTTGACGATTCTATGTCATTAGCCATTCAGGTTAATCAGCGTTTGCGCGAACACAAAGCTGCACGAGAGGTGTTGCCACCTGTTGAACAAATGTCTGAACCTATGCAATGTGATAGAGTTTTTTCCAGAGAGCAGCGTCAGGAGTTCAGAAGGCGTAATAAGTTGTGTTTTTTCTGTGGAGATGCCTCGCATATTATTTCTGTCTGTCCTAAACGAGAGAAACGCTTTGCACACTCGTTTTCTGTTGGTGGTGTTCAACCTAAGTTTCTTCTGGCTATTACTCTGATCTGCTCCCTGTCCACATTTTCCGCCAAGGCTTTTGTGGATTCGGGAGCAGCCCTAAACCTAATGGACTTGGATTTTGCTAAACGTTGTGGATTTCCGATGATACCTCTGCAGACGCCTATCCCTTTGAGGGGGATTGATGCTACTCCTTTGGCTAAAAATAAACCTCAGTTTTGGACCCAAGTGGTAATGCGGGTCGCCCCAGACCATCAAGAAAATTGCAGATTTTTGGTGTTGCATAATCTGCATGATACTATTGTTCTGGGGTTTCCCTTGTTACAAATTCATAATCCAGTGTTGGATTGGAAATCTGTGTCTGTGGTGAGTTGGGGTTGTCGGTGTGCCTTTAGTGAGGCTCCGGTGTTTTCCACCTCTCCTCAGTCGCAGGATGTTCCTGATTATTTGGCGGACTTTTATGATATATTTAGTGAGAATGAGTCTGCATCTCTGCCTCCTCATAGGATTTATGACTGTGCAATTGAACTGAGCCCGGGGTGTAAATTTCCCAAGGTTCGGCTCTTCAATCTATTTGTACCCGAGCACGAGGCTATGCGATCCTATATTAAGGAGGCGTTGGAGAAGAGTCATATTAGACCATCCTCGTCACCCTTAGGTGCCGTTTTTTTTTTTTGTAGCCAAAAAGGATGGATCATTAAGACCTTGTAATGATTATCGTGCCCTCAACAAAATTACTGTTAAATATCAGTATCCGTTACCCCTGATTTCTGATCTATTCTCCAGAGTTAAAGGTGCTTGCTGGTTTACCAAGCTTGACCTCAGGGAGGCGTATAATCTTATTCGCATTAAGCATGGGGATGAATGGAAGACGGCGTTTAATACTCCGGAGGGACATTTTGAGTACCTGGTGATGCCTTTTGGGCTCACTAATGCCCCTTCTGTCTTCCGGTGCTTCATGAACGATATTTTCCGAGATTTTGTCGATAAATTTTTGATTATCTATCTGGATGATATTTTGATCTTCTCCAAGGATTGGGATTCTCATGTGGAACATATTCGGACTGTGTTCCGGATCTTGAGGGAGAATTCCCTGTATGTCAAAGGATCTAAATGCCTTTTTGGAGTACAGAGGATTTCTTTTTTGGGATTTATTTTGTCCCCATCAACTATAGAAATGGACCCGGCCAAGGTACAGGCCATTTATGATTGGGTTCAGCCCACTTCTTTGAAGGCCCTCCAGAAGTTTTTGGGTTTTGCTAATTTTTATCGGAAATTTATAGCAAAATTTTCTAGTATTGCCAAGCCATTGACTGATTTGACTAAGAAGGGTGCTGATGTGTTAAATTGGTCTCCGGAGGCTGTTTCTTCCTTTCAGGAGCTGAAGCGAAGATTCATCTCCGCCCCGGTTTTGCGGCAACCTGATGTCTCACTTCCGTTCCAGGTAGAGGTGGATGCTTCTGAGATTGGTGCAGGAGCTGTTTTGTCCCAAAAGGATCCTGTAACATCTAAAATGAATCCCTGTGCTTTCTTTTCCCAAAAGTTCTCTCCATCTGAACGTAACTATGATGTGGGGAATCGGGAACTGTTGGCCATGAAATGGGCATTTGAGGAGTGGAGACATTGGTTGGAGGGAGCTAAGCATCAAGTCGTGGTCCTCACTGACCACAAGAATTTGATTTACCTAGAGTCGGCTAAGCGCTTGAACCCTAGGCAGGCTAGGTGGGCCTTGTTTTTTACACGTTTTGATTTTGTGGTTTCTTTTCTTCCTGGAACTAAGAATGTCAAGGCAGACGCCCTCTCTAGGAGCTTCTTTGCTGATTCTCCTGTGGTGACCAAGCCTGCTACCATCTTAGGTGAAGGGGTAGTTCTTTCTGCCATCTCGCCCGATTTGAGACGTGCTCTGGAAGAGTTCCAGGAGGACAAACCTGAGCGTTGTCCCAGTGGAAAGTTGTATGTTCCTGAGCAGTGGAAGAAGAGAGTGATGTCTGAAGTTCATTGCTCTGCTTTGGCTGGTCATCCAGGTATTTTTGGTACTAGAGATCTGGTGAGTCGGTCTTTTTGGTGGCCCTCCTTGTCTCGTGATGTCAGGAATTTTGTGCAGTCCTGTGGGACGTGCTCCCGGTCTAAATCGTGTTCTCGCTCTAGTGGGTTGTTGATGCCTTTGCCTGTCCCCAAGAGGCCATGGACCCATATTTCAATGGATTTCATCTCTGATATGCCTGTCTCTCAAAGGATGACTGTTATTTGGGTGATTTGTGATAGGTTCTCTAAGATGGTTCATCTTGTACCACTCCCTAAGTTGCCGTCTTCCTCTGAGTTGGTGCCCCTGTTTTTACAACAGGTGGTTCGCTTGCACGGGATTCCTGAGAACATTGTATCTGACAGAGGAGTCCAGTTTGTGTCTAAATTTTGGAGAACTTTCTGTTCCAAGCTGGGAATTCAGTTGTCCTTCTCCTCTGCTTTTCACCCTCAGACCAATGGGCAGACAGAGAGAACAAACCAGACCTTGGAGTCATATTTGAGATGTTTTATTTCTGCTGATCAGGATGATTGGGTTTCATTTTTGCCCTTGGCCGAATTTGCTTTAAATAATAGAGCTAGTTCTGCCACTTTGATGTCACCTTTTTTTTGTAACTTTGGGTTTCATCCTCGATTTTCTTCAGGGCAGGTGGAGCCCTCTGCCTGCCCAGGTGTTGACACTGTGGTGGAGAGAATGCACCAGATCTGGGACCAAGTGGTGGATAAGTTATCTCTCTCCCAGGAAAAGGCCCAGCGGTTTTCCAACCGACATAGGACCATTGGTCCCCAGTTTAAGGTTGGTGATATGATGTGGTTATCATCAAAAAATATTGCTATGAAGGTGGCTTCTCCTAAGTTTAAGCCTAGATTTATTGGACCTTACATGATTTTGGAGATTATTAATCCGGTCTCTTTTCGTTTGGCTCTTCCTGTCACATTTAAAATCCATAATGTGTTCCATAAATCTTTGTTGAAGAGGTTTGTTGAACCTGTTGTTCCGGGGGTGGCACCTCCAGACCCTGTATTGGTTGAAGGTAACATGGAATATGAGGTAGAGAAAGTACTGGATTCCCGTCTGGCTAGACGGAGACTCCAGTATTTGGTTAAGTGGAAGGGTTATGGTCAGGAGGATAATTCCTGGGTCTCTGCCTCTAATATTCATGCCAAAAGATTGGTGCGTGCCTTTCATCGGGCTCACACTGATCGCCCTGGTGGCGTGGTTGAGGGTTCGGTGACCCCTCCTCAAGGGGGAGGTACTGTTGTGAGTTCATTTTCCCCTTCACTACTGAGGCCCGAGGAACTCCCTCTTCTGGTAAAGAAAGGTAGTGAGCCTGATTATCAAACACCTGAGTCTGATGATGATGACTGGCTGAGTGGAGTTACTGACTGGATATAAGGCTGCCGACGCCCTTCTGCCCTGCGGGTGATTTCTCTGTGGGATCCTTGGAGACCAGTCTGAATTCCTGCTCCTCTAAAGCTAAGTTTTCTGCTCTGCCTTTTGCATTTGTGCTTAGACTTTGTTTTGCTTTGTTTTTCTGGATTTCTGCCATTCCCTGCTGGGGTGTGCTGAATTCCTTTAGCTCTGTCTTCTGAAAATACCTGAGTGCTGATTTAGTTTTTGAAGCCTAGCTGCTTCAGGGTCTTTTTCATATCAGCTTGTTGGCTTATGTCTTTGATAGGGTTTTGGCAGATTGCAGACAGCAACCTTCCTTTCCTGTTCTGTTTAGCTAGCTTGCGCCCCATCGTTTGCTCAGCCTATCTTTCTATCTGTGTGAGTGTTTTTTCATCTTGCTTCACCATCATTATATGTTGGGGGCTGCCTTTTACTTTGGGGTCTGCTCTGGGGCAGTTTAGATTTCCTTTTCTGTCTTTAGGCTATTTAGCGCTCCGGCTGTGATCGAGGGGTCTAGGGCATCGTAGGAACCCCCCACAGCTACTGCTAGTTGTGTTGGTAGGTTCAGGGCTCTGCAATCTGATAGTTGCCAACTTCTCTGGTTTTCTGGACGTAGCTTCTATTTTTGTGTCTGCCTCCTACGGTGACTCAATCATAACATATCCCTGTGTGGCACAGTCAAAAGTTTTACCATAACCAGGTTCCCCGTATCATGTTCCAACATGCTTTATGCATCTATTAGCCCTCTGTGTCCGTACTGTTACACACTTAACATTATGGCTGGTCTAAACAATCAGGGCAATTGTTATCACCCACCTTTCGTGTCTCCCCTTTTTCCCTCATAGATTGTAAGCTTGCGAGCAGGGCCCTCATTCCTCTTGGTATCTGTTATGATCTATGTGATTATTGTTATGCTGTAATGTGTATCGTCTGTACAAGTCCCCTCTGAAATGTAAAGTGCTGTGGAATATGTCGGCGCTATAGAAATAAAATTTATTATTATTATTATTATCTCCCTATAGTATTTTGATTATTTTTTTTGTCAGGAAAGAGAAATATTTTAATTTGAAAAAATAAATTAAATATTTCATAAACAATCTAATAGTTGTAGCAGAAGCACCAAGGACACTGTTGGCACCAGCTGATCTGGCAGTAGTAGTTCACAATTGGCCTCCTTTGGCTACTGCAAGAGTACTAGTGGAGAATAAGTGGAGGGTGTAATAGTAAATAGGGAACATCACTTTCTCAGTCACAGAAAGATATTGCTACCTCTGACACTGTCAAATTGAGTCAGTATACTGCTCAGTCCACTTCCTCTGCAGCCTTAACATATGTTTTATATAGCGGACTTTCAATTCCATCAATGACACCTCTATCATATCAGCCCTTTAATCCCAGCCCACAGCATCCCAGAGGCTATGGAAAATATGTCACCAAAACAACTTTTTTCAGTTGATTTATTGGAAGAGATGAGCCTTGTATGACATGGGCCAGGGAGATGGAGGAAATGACTAAAACACCTTGGTGTGCTACTTGCTCTGCAAGCTGTATTGGTAGTGACACTGTCAGTGGTAACAGCACTCTTAACCATATCTTTAAAAGGATATTAGGCAGGGGGGCAAGAAGCTCAGGACATTTCCCACACAAAGGCAACTTTCAGCCGAATCAGGACTGGTGATGATGATTTTGTGGTGGACAAGACTTGTCAACCAGAGAGGAGTCCCAAGGAAGTGATGTCATCAGAGGAGGAGAGTGTTGGCTTCAGTGATGAATAGTGGTGACATGCAGCTAAAAGATCCTCTGGTGCAAAATCTGATTTTTCTGTTGTCAGCTTGGGAGCAGGAGATGCCGCATGCGCTGTTAGTGCAGGAAGTTCAACAGAGCATGAAAGCTTTGGTCATGGTGGTGGTGAGTCATATACAGTATGTGTGCATCTTGGGTGGGGTAGTTCTTTTCTAAATTGCCAGCAGATGAATCTTTGGAAAATAAACGGTGGATGTCCAAGCTTAAATAGACTGAGAACTACAGCTCTCCATCAGCATATGAAGTGATATTTCCTGCTCATTTGGAAAAAGCAAGCTTGCCATCAATCAGAACAAGCCTCAAGTTGCCATCCTAACCCTTCTCGCCATGCTTGTTTTTCTGTCAGCCAGGCCTAATTCTCATGTAGTAACTGGTCAGAATCATCATCCCTAACATCATCAGCATACACCACTACTTATCGTACGCCTCCTCCTTCTCTGTTGTACCATCAGAAATCTATTTCTGATTGTGTATTGAGGACACAGGTGTATATTCAGCTGCCAAAAGGGGTGCCGGCTCTGTGGTCTTACATGCAAGAGAACATGGGAAGCTCTTTGACTTGTCTTTGAGCTAAAAACAAGTGCACTGCAATACATAAGTTTAATGCCCCATTCACTTCCACAATCAGGACAGGTGGTGATGCCTCTGTAGATGGAAGGTACATCTGCGTCTATCTCCAGGCATCGCCAGATTATCTGTCTCCTCATACACCTCCTCCCCATCCTCTTCAACAGACAAGACACCTTCCCCAACAGCAACATTGCACAGATTTGATTCCTCCCACTAAATTCATTCTTCACTGTAAAGCAAGGTAAACCACTGCCAGGAACAAGGTAAGGCACTTCTGCAACATTCTAGTTGTCTTATATTTGAAAAAAAATAACTTTCACTTCGTTCATGGAATTGTTCAAATTTCCTTAAAGAAAAATATCCACTTGAAGAAGATGGTATCTGTATGAGCAGCAAGTAGCATTGACAGCTATATCATGCAGTCGGTAATTTGGAGCATGAGTTACTTTGAAATCTGCTATTGGCAGCAGATAAGAGACATATGTTGCCTACTAAAATTCTTTGAAAGGCTTGTCAGTAGGGAAACTGGCATCAACGATGTCATACTGCCAAACTTACTTTGGGCAAAGCACTCACCAGGAAGCAAGAGGGCATAAAGTAGAATAACTTATCATCACCCTGGGGCTGTTGGTGACCTTCCAAGGTGCATGTTACATGTAGCATGATGTGGAAGAGGGGGCGGAACAGCCAGGTTTAGTCAAACTTTGACCGTGTTCTTTCTCCGACAGATTGTCATGATTCATTTTTGGATCTGTGTCAGTGTGGGCTTCTCATATATATAAACTTTTTTCCTTTCTGGCCATTGGGGGTTAATGTCAATTTTTTTCCCCCCCGGTGGCTGCTGGTGATACTACAACTTTAGTTAGTCTGCTGGTGGGTTTTTCCCCCCCGGTGGCCGCTGGTGTTACTGCATTGTGATTAATTATCTATGCAGATGGGTGCCACTCCCACCTCACTTTATAAGGACACCTGCTGCTTCAGCTCACTGTTGGTGATACACAACCTTCTGGAGACCAACCATGCTGAAGAGAGGAGCTATCTTGAGCAGTGGTGTTTGCAGCTTATCTGGAGCAGTGGTGATTCTGCTGGAAGCTGTGTTCGGGTGCCTTACTCTGCGGTCCGGTGCATGACTGCAGCGCAAGCTGAGTGTTTGTTTTTCCCTGTTTGTTATTTTCCTTGTTTTTTTATTAATACAGCGGTGGGACCAGTGTCCACACTTGCCAGTTCCCTAGTAAGGGATAGGTGCAGGGCAAGTGATGGACCAAGGTTCCTGGTCGGCAACAGGTTGAAAGAACCTGTATAGGGAATGTCAGGAGAGTTCAGGGCACTTCCTTAGGAGAGTGCAGGAGGTGTCCATTTCCCTGGTCCCTATTGCAGGGCCCACCATTGTAATTGTTTCCCCAGTGTCCCCTTGTTTGTCTTTGTTGGTTTTGTGACCGACCGATCGTCGGGTCGCGTCGCGCAGGGCCAGTCACATAGTGACACACATACTCCCAATCCCATGGGCCTGGGTTAGTAGATTCAACCAGTGGCAAGAATTTCCGCAGTTTGTTATGGGTACATGCCATGTTCAGCCTCCAGTGTACTGTCAGAAATTGGGTTTAGAGCAGCCAGTGGCTTTGTTATGTTGAAGTTGACCAAGTTAAACTCTACACGTTTGGAAAGCCTTATATTTGTCAAAATGAATCAGACATGGATCATTGTCAACTTTCATTCACCTACTGCTGATGCCAATGATTTGACTAACTGTAGCATATGCTTGCTTATCCAATCTGTTTGCTATGCAGCTCTGCTGCTGCCAGTGCTGATGGCCCATGCCCAGCCTACCATCAATTTGCTGTTCATCATTTCATCTTTAACCCCTTCCTGACATCCGATGTACTATCCCGTCCATGGGACCCGGGCCCCTATGCCCATGGATGGGATAGTACGTCTACCGCGATCAGCGGCGCCCACGTGGCGAGCGCAGCTGATCGCAGCCGGGTGTCAGCTGTGGTTATCACAGCTGACACCCGGCACAATGTGTCAGGGGCGGTCACGGACCGCCCCCAACACATTAACCCCTTACACACCGCGATCAAACATGATCGCGGTGTACCGGGGGTTAAAGGGAAGCATCGGCAGGGAGGGGGCTCCCTCCGTGCTTCCCTGAGCCCCCCACGGCAGCGCAATGTGCAGCGCTGCTGTGGGGGGCTCCTTTCCTGCAGGCCCCCGAATCCAAGATGGCGACGGGGGCCTTCGGGGGCCTGCAGGAAGCTGGCTTCCTCAGTGCCTGCAAAGCGCAGGCATGAGGAAGCCTTCTGCACTGCCTGTGACAGATTGCTGATCTGTCACAGTGATCTGTGATGTGACAGATCAGCGATCTGTCACAGGACAGTGATGTCCCACCTGGGACTATTTAATAAAGTTAAAAAAAAAAGTTAAAATAATTTTAAAAAAATCGCCAAATAAATTAGAAAAAAAAAATATATATTCCCCCAAATAAATCCATTTTTTGGAAACAAAAAAACAATAAAAGTACACATATTAGGTATCGCCGCGTCCATAACGACCCGCCCTATAAAACTGTCCCATTAGTTAACCCCTTTAGCGAACCCCTTAAAAAATAAAAATAAAAAACGAAGCAAAAAATAATGATTTATTATCATACCGCCAAACAAAAAGTGTAATAACGAGCGATCAAAAAGACGCATATATATATATATATATCCATGGTACCACTGAAAACGTCATCTTGTCCCGCAAAAAACGAGCCACCACACAGCATAATCAGCAAAAAAATAAAAAAGTTATAGCTCACAGAATAAAGCGATGCAAAAATAATTATTTTTTATATAAAATAGTTTTCATTGCATAAAACCGACAAAACATAAAAAACGACCTAAATGAGGTATCGCTGTAACCGTACTGACCCGAAGAATAAAACCGCTTTCTCAATTTTACCACACGCGGAACGGTGTAAACACACCCCCCCAAAAGAAATTCATGAAACGCTGGTTTTTGTTCATTCTGCGTCCCAAAAATCGAAATAAAAAGCGATCAAAAAAGTCACGTGCCCGAAAATGGTACCAATAAAAACGTCAACTCGTCCCGCAAAAAATAAGACCTCACATGACTCAGTGGGTCAAAATATGGAAAAATTATAGCTCTCAATATGTGGTGATGCAAAAACTATTTTTACAATAAAAAGCGTCTTTTAGCGTGCGACAGCTGGCAAACATAAAAACCGCCATAAATAGTAAATCAAACCCCCCCGTTATCACCCCCTTAGTTAGGGAAAAATAATAAAATAAAAAAAATGTATGTATTTCCATTTTTCCATTAGGGTTAGGGCTAGGGTTAGCGTTAGGGTTAGGGTAGGGTTAGGGCTAGGGTTAGGGTTAGGGTAAGGGCTAGGGTTAGGGTTAGGGTTAGGGCTAGGGTTAGGGCTGAGATTAGGGTTAGGGGTGTGTTGGGGTTCGGGATGGAGTTAGAATTGGGGGTTTCCACTGTTTGGGCACATCAGGGGATCTCCAAATGCAACATGGCGTCTGATCTCAATTCCAGACAATTCTGAGTTGAAAAAGTCAAATGGTGCTCCTTCCCTTCCAAGCTCTGCCATGCGCCCAAACAGTGTTTTACCCCCACATGTAGGGTATCAGCCTACTCAGGACAAATTGCAAAACAATTTTTGGGGTCCAATTTCTCCTGTTACCCTTAGGAAAATAAAAAATTGGGGGCAAAAACATCATTTTTGTGGAAAAAAAATGATTTTTTTATTTTCACGTCCGAGCGTTATAAACTTCTGTGAAGCACTTGGGGGTTCAAAGTTCTCACCACACATCTAGATAAGTTCCGTGGGGGGTCTAGTGTCCAAAATGGGGTCACTTGTGGGGAGTTTCAATAGTTTAGGTACATCAGGGGCTCTCCAAACGCACATGACACCCACAGACCATTCCATCAAAGTCTGCATTCCAAAACGTCACTACTTCCCTTCCGAGCCCCGACGTGTGTCCGTACAGTAGCTTTCTCCCACATATGGGGCGTCAGCGTACTCAGGACAAATTGGACAACAACTTTTGGGGTTCAATTTCTCCTGTTACCCTTGGAAAAATAAAAAAATTGGGGACTAATTGATCATGTTTGTGGAAAAAATACGATTTTTTTATTTTCATGCCCTGGCATTATAAACTTCTGTGAAGCCCTTGGGGGTTCAAAGTGCTCACCTCACATCTAGATAAGTTCCTTAGGGGGTCTAATTTTCAAAATGGGGTCATTTGTGGGGGGTTTCCACTGTTTAGGTACATTAGGGGCTCTCCAAAGGCAACATGACACCCGCAGACAATTCCATCAAAGTCTGCATTCCAAAACGTCACTACTTCCCTTCCGAGCCCCGACGTGTGCCCATACAGTAGTTTTCTCCCACATATGGGGTATCAGCATACTCAGGACAAATTGGACAACAACTTTTGGGGTCCAATTTCTCCTGGTACCCTTGGGAAAATAAAAAAATGGTGACTAAAAGATCATATTTGTGGAAAAAGTACGAATTTTTTATTTTCACGCCCGGGCGTTATAAACTTCTGTGAAGCACTGGGGGGTTCAAAGTGCTCACCACACATCTAGATAAGTTGCTTAGGGGGTATAGTTTCCAAAATGGGGTCACTTGTGGGGGGTTTCCACTGTTTAGGTACATCAGGGGCTCTCCAAAAGCAACATGACACCCGCAGACCATTCCATCAAAGTCTGCATTCAAAAGCATCACTACTAGATAAGTTCCTTAGGGGGTCTAGTTTCCAAAATGGTGTCATTTGTGGGGGGTTTCCACTGTTTTGGTACATCAGGAGTTTTCCAATCGCGACATGGTGTCCGATCTCAATTCCAGCCAAAAACGTCAAATGGCGCTGCTTCCCTTCCGAGCTCTGCCATGCGCCCAAATAGTGGTTTACCCCCACATGTGGGGTATCAGTGTACTCAGGACAAATTGCACAATAACTTTTAGGGTCCTGTTACCCTTGGAAAAATAAGAATTGAGGGTGAAAAGATCATTTTTGTGGAAAAAATATGATTTTTTAATTGTACGGCTGTATGTTATAAACTTCTGTGAAGCCCTTGGGGGTTCAAAGTTCTCAAAACACATCTAGATAAGTTCCTTAGGGGGTCTAGTTTCCAAAATGGTGTCATTTGTGGGGGGTTTCCACTGTTTTTGTACATCAGGGGTTTTCCAATTGCGACATGGTGTCCGATCTCAATTCCAGCCAAAAACGTCAAATGGCGCTGCTTCCCTTCCGAGCTCTGCCATGCGCCCAAATAGTGGTTTATCCCCACATGTGGGGTATCAGCGTACTCAGGACAAATTGCACAATAACTTTTAGGGTCCTGTTACTCTTGGAAAAATAAGAATTGAGGGTGAAAAGATCATTTTTGTGGAAAAAATATGATTTTTTAATTGTACGGCTTTATGTTATAAACTTCTGTGAAGCCCTTGGGGGTTCAAAGTTCTCACCACACATCTAGATAAGTTCCATAGGGGGTCTAGTTTCCAAAATGGTGTCATTTGTGGGGGGTTTCCACTGTTTTGGTACATCAGAGGTTTTCCAATCGCGACATGGTGTCCGATCTCAATTCCAGCCAAAAACGTCAAATGGCGCTGCTTCCCTTCCGAGCTCTGCCATGCGCCCAAATAGTGGTTTACCCCCACATGTGGGGTATCAGCATACTCAGGACAAATTGCACAATAACTTTTAGGGTCCTGTTACCCTTGGGAAAATAAAAATTGGGGTGAAAAGATCATTTTTGTGGAAAAAATATGATTTTTTTAATTGTACCGCTGTACGTTATAAACTTCTGTAAAGCCCTTGTGGGTTCAAAGTTCTCACCACATATCTAGATAAGTTCCTTGGGGGGTCTAGTTTCCAAAATGGGGTCACTTGTAGGGGGTTTCCACTGTTTAGGTACATCAGGGACTCTCCAAACGTGACATGGCGTCCGATCTGAATTCCAGCCAATTTTGCATTGAAAAAGTCAAACGGCGCTCCTTCCATTCTGAGCTCTGCCATGCGCCGAAACAGTCGTTCTCCCCCACATATCAGGTATCAGCGTACTCAGGAAAAATTGCACAATAACTTTTGCAGTCCAATTTCTCCTGTTACCCTTTGTTAAAATAAAAAAATTGAACCTGAAGTATTTTTTTTGTGAAAAAAAGTTAGATGTTCATTTTTTTTTAAATATTAAAAAAAAATTCCTGTGACGCACCTAAAGGGTTAATAAACTTCTTGAATGTGGTTTTGAGCACCTTAAGGGGTGCAGTTTTTAGAATGGTGTCACTTTTGGGTATTTTCTATCATATATATATATATCAAAGTGGCTTCAAATGTGATGTGGTCCTAAAAATAAAATGGTGTTGTAAAAATGAGAAATCGCTGGTCAACTTTTAACCCTTATAACTTCCTAACAAAAAAAAATTTTGGTTCCAAAATTGTGCTGATGTAAAATAAACATGTGGGAAATGTTAGTTATCAAGTTTTTTTGTGTGCCATATCTCTGTGATTTAAGGGCATAAAAATTCAAAGTTGGAAAATTGCGAAATTTTCAAAATTTTCGCCAAATTTCCATTTTTTTCACAAATAAACGCAAGTTATATGAATTAAATTTTACCACTAACATGAAGTACAATATGTCACGAGAAAACAATGTCAGAATCACCGGGATCCATGGAAGCATTCCATAGTCATGACCTCATAAAAGGGCAGTGGTCAAAATTGTAAAAATTGGCCCGGGCATTAACGTGCAAACCACCCTTGGGAGTAAAAGGGTTAAGCAGGCTGGTCACGACCTGCTTTCCCCAAGCCAGATATGTTGAGGTAACGCTGATGTTTCTGAGGCTGTGTTTGCATTAAAAAGCTCAGTATTACACTTCTTGTCTTGGGCATTTAAAGCAGTAATTGTGATTCATAATGAATCAATTTGCTGTAAATCAAACTTTTTGGACAAATTCATTGAAGCTGGCAAATTAGAATATAAAAACATTTGATCATGTTGCAGATTATGCTTGAAAGCCATTACAGAAATTGAAAGTAATATTTACCTTAGTGAAGTGATATCATTCTGCTCATGTTTCAGTACAAAGCAGTTCTCATAATTAAAGAAGCACTCCCATCAAACTTTTATCCTCTTATTTTTAGCACTATGTACTTACAATTGCTCATTTTGCCTTTCTACACAGTTGACCCAGATAATTCTTCTCTTTCCTCTGCTCTATGTAGCAACAGGACGTCTCTTTTCCCTGCATGAGTCATCCCGATCTTCAACTCCTGACCCAGCTGCTCCGTTCCTCCCCCTAACCAGGGACTCTTGCAGGGATGACTCATGCAGGAAAAAGAGACTTCCTGATTCGACATAGAGCTTAGAAGGATTCAGCTAATCTGTTTATAATCACATGATGTCATAGACCTAATGGAGAAGAATTAACTGTGTAGAAAGGCAAAATGAGCAATTGTAAGTACCTCGTGCTATATAATATGACTATTGAAATATGTTAAGAGGATAAAATTTTGATGAGTGATTCCTTAAAGTGATGAGTTGTAGACTATTCACTTTTTTGCAAAGGAGACAGCTACGTTTCCACTTTATCTGAGCACGTCACGTATTTCCTATGTTCCAGTGTAATATGTAATTGGGTAAGAAATACTCTCATTGTTATACCACCGCTGCTTCCAGGTACTTTAGACTGAAATGTAAACACAATTCAAATGTTTCATAGCAATTGTTAGTGTAATGCTTAACCGACTGAACTGCTGGAAGTAATATAACCAGCAGGAAAAAATCAGTAGTAGGCTTTTTATCCAGAACTGAGATCCGACAGACAAAACAATGGGATTATCCACATCAACCATCTTTTATATCATGCTTTTATTTAGATAAAAAGTGCTAAATCAAGCAGAGGAAATGTCCACACAGTCTGAGAAGTATTTTAATGAAGGTTTCACTTGTTTAGATCTGAAATCCCCTCTGCTTTGCCATCACGTGGATATTTCCACTGACTGTGCCATCTCATGCAGCTTTCCAAGGGACACAGGAAATATCGAGGATGTTTGTGTCTGTCAGAAAATCATGCAGCATACTGTACTTCATTAAAGATTTCGGCTCTATGCAGGACGTTCGGCTTGACTGATACAAAGTAAGGTTCATGGCAGTGAAGAATATTTGTGATCCCAGATAGTCAACACAAGTCATTGCCAAATAATAAAAACTATTGGATCACTGATTTTATACTGTTATATGGCTTCAGTATAGGAAATTGTAAGATCCTAACAGAAAAGAACAATGTGGAAGTTTGAATGTTGTGAAAGTCATTTCAGGAAAGAAAAAATATTACCACTTGGTGGAACTGAGGGATAGAGGGGTGATAAAACAGCAAATTACAAAACAAGTAAACCTATCAAGAAAGACTCTCATACAATCATACAAATATTACTCTGCATTACAACTGAAGTAGAATACAGGAAAGATATATATCTTTGTACCGTGTTAGCCTGTAGATAGAAGAATATTCAGAAGTGAGAGTCCTCAGTGGTTGATACCTTTTAATGGCTAACTGAAAAGATGGTAACACATTGCAAGCTTTCGAGACTACTCAGGTCTCTTCATCAGGCATAGACTAATAGAAAATCTGAAGAATCATATATTTATACACAACACAACATTTATGCTGTGTTGTGCATAAATATTAAAAAAATCACAAAAAATAAGCCCTCACCCAACCCCAGAATACGAAAAATGGAGAAGCTACGGGTATTGGAAAATGGCGCAATTGGGTTTTTTTTTAATCAAATTTTGGAAAAATTTTCACCACTTAAATAAAAGAGAGCCGATAAAGAATCATCAACAAACAATTGGCACAGAATAGATACAGAAGTATAATGTTAAGGCAGTAAAATGAGATGTCCTCAGGATACATGAGAGACTACAGAGTTAAGGGGGTTTTACACATAGCGATATTGCTAGCAATATCGCTATAACGTCACCGATTTTGTGATGTTATAGCGATATCGCTAGCAATATCACTATGTCTGATACTTACCTCCGACCGGCTCCCCCGCTGTCCATCGCTGATCGCGCGAGAATGTCCGGCTCCATTTCTCGTCGGGCGCTTCCTGCTGGGCTTCCTGCTGGCGCCGACGAACGACGTGTGGAGGCGGGCGGGAGGACGTCAGGATCGCTGTGTGTGAAAGGTGAGTATCGTGCGCTGTGTCTCTGCTGCATCGCTGTGAGGTCTGCCTGTGTGACAGCTCACTAGCGATCATTTAGCGATGCACCGGGTCGGATCGCTAGTCGGATCGCTGGTGCGCATCGCTAAATGTAAAGGGGCCTTTAGAATATGGGATCCTTGAGCAGTAATGAGTCAGAAAATAAATATGTTTAAATCTTGCCCACTAACATCGGTCTACATAGATAAGTGGGAGCGCCTAGGACAGAAAGGTTTTGGCTGCTTTCTCGTTAGAGGAATGTTCCTCACAAGCTACACAGCACTTTCCTCACTAGAACGAGGGTCCTGTAGCGTGAAGTGGAACATCAACGATCATTCTTGACTTTCACCTGACTTTAACCTTGTAACGCTGGTAGTGTGCGTGACTCGGAACAAGGGACTCAGAACCCATGTACTAGTTATTCGGGGGGAGGGTTAAAGTCATGGGGCTAGTAACGATCGTACACTTATAATCAATCCATAGAGTAGGTAGTTAGAGAGATTGTGGGAAAACATCTATTTGACTTCTTCCTTTACTAGACTGTCTTTGAACAGTGGCTCAGGATTTCGCTACATACATTTTATTATTAGACTAAATCAGTTGCCATTTTGCTCTAAAAAATATAATTTTATTGATACAAACAAAATCCTTGAAATGTATACATTAAAATAATGGGAGTCGTACACAGAAGAAAGTTCTTGACAAACGTCTCAGAAATGGGTATTATGTAAGGTTATGTGTTGTTTTATCTCATAATTAAAGGAATGATCTGTATACAAAGGATACAGCAGGAGTATACACTGTAATTGTGAAAGTTGCAGTGTAAGTATAGCCAACAAGTGGATTAATAAATAAATAAGTAATGCAACAGAGATAAAGTGCAAACATCAAATTACAGACATACTATAAGCAAGAGATATCAATAGATAAGTAAAGACCTCAGGACTCTGACATACGTTTCGCCTTTGGCTTCGTCAATGAGTCTGACAATATTTTCCCATGGTTATTCACTCCCTTTTGTAGGTTTATCTTATATTCATTTTAGATATCCACTTGCTTTAAATGAATTATTCATATTGTTGACTAATTCCATAATTTCTCCATTTGTTACATGCACTATTTGGTGTAATATTCTTAAAGTAGGTTGTTAAGAGAGGATGCAGAAAATCTAGTCTTGCAGTTTTGAGCTGTGAAAAGGAATTTTCCTTCTGGTTTACTAAGGGCTACTTTTCATTTTATGTATTGCTCAGTATTCTTATAACAGTAGGAGCAAATCACATATTCATACTTCTCTTTTATCGCATTTGGATTAGTGTCCTTTTCTATCTGTATCCTTCCATTATTCTGTGTCCATGTTCTCTATGTAAATGAGAATCTGTGAGTCATTTGAAGCTGCATCAGTGCATTAGCCATTTTTTTTCTAAATGATTTCCCAGACCTAATGTTATCATTTAGCCATACAGTATATATTAGTAAAGCTACCGTAAAGGCAAATGGCGAGTTGATGATTTTTATACATTTTTAAATATCAAATGCAGCAATTAACTTTAAACCATGGACTCATTAGCTAAACTAATCTGCTGTAATACTTATCTTTTACGGGACACAATAGCTCATTGGGAGAGAAGTGTCCGGCTAAGACACATATTTTATTTAGTTCAGCAAATGTAGGTCACTTGCAATACACAGAAAGTGGTATTAACAAATCAAATTTCTGCAATGTCCCTGCTTAATGTTTTGTGAAATCCTGAAATGCTGTCAGTAACGTATTTGTTTTACTATTACCTTTAAGTTTTTGTGCAAAGTGAACCTTAAGAAATAATTCACAAGCCTACTGTGGTTTGCTTGGTGTCCATTTTTTTAGACAGAAAAAGTCCTGCATGCTAAACCTCTTATTCCTGTCTCTAAAAAATGCTATAGCTGTTGAGAAAGATCTGGACCGCACATCCCCAAACCATATATTGATCTAATTCCGCTAGGCAAAACTTTACAAAACTGAACATGATGTTCTTAGTTTAACATGCTGATTAGACTGGTGGTGTTAGGTCCATGTCTGATTTTCGGGCGTGCAGTCCATGTCTTTCTCTACAGCTATGGTCTATAAAAATATTCCTGTACTTCAATTTCCATAACTGATCGCTTTTTCCATTTCTGCAAACAGAACAGACTAATTAAATGTCCAAACAGACATGTGAACAAAGCCATGTACTGAGAGCTCTTTTTCTGCTTTGAACTGTAACTGCAGAAGGAAACAGCTAAAATGTATCAGAAAGATCTTAGGATCTATTTAGGCAGGTCAACAATCATGAGCAAGCCTTCCTTGGAATGCTCGTCTCCCAATAATTGTGTGGTTTCAACAGACCAGAATTCACCCGACAAATGAGCAAAATGCTTGTTTGTTGGGTTAAATGATTTTTATTGGCACCTGTACTGCCAAGAACAATGATATTGTATGTGTATTAATGATCATTCCGTGCTCACAGATGTTCAGTCCGCTTGTCTAAATGGGATTTTAAAAGACTGTTGATTGGCTTACATATTGCTGATCAGTGGTCCTTTAACGATTGCAATCAGTCTGTCTAAATCTTGTCTTAGTATTAATCGTATTATGTGTCGAGTGTATGCTGGAAAAAGAAGAGCACGAAGGATGTGAGAGGAGGCAAGCTGACCCAAGATCCGAATACTCGAAAATCGAAAAAACTTGCTGGTACAAAAGCTGTCTAATAAGAGCAATCAAATAACCCTAATCAGGGCCGCCATGAGTGAATTACAGCCCTTACTGATGTACGCACACTCGGGCCTCCCCGATGATTTTGTCAGGCAGCAGGCGCTTTAAGCTATTGCCCACCCAAGTGCATTATGGGTCCCGTCCAGCCAGCCTCCCGTGACGTCACACGCTGCTCTGCAGCTCTGCTCCACTTCCTCATTCCGGAACAGCGTGTGTGGTGCTGGTGTGCAAGCCACGTGGTTGGCTGGGAGCGGTGGATGGGCAGCAGACACCAGGAGAGAAGAGGCGGCAGCGTGCACAGCGGACCAGACATGGAGGTGGCAGGCGAGTGAGCAGGTGAGTAGTCTCAGGGCAGAGGGGCCCAGCGCAGTCCCACCACAGCCACAGGGCCCCAGGACAGGCAGGGGCCAGGGGGGCCCTGCGCAGTCAGCCACACGGCAGCAGTCCCACCACAGCAACAGGGCCCCAGGGCAGGCAGGGGCCATGGGGGGCCCTGTGCAGTCAGCCACACAGCAGCAGTCCCACCACAGACACAGGGCCCCCGGGCAGGCAGGGGCCATGGGGGGCCTTGTGCAGCCAGCCACATGGCAGCAGTCCCACCACAGCCACAGGGCCCCAGGGCAGGCAGGGGCCAGGGGGGCCCTGCACAGCCAGCTGCACGGCAGCAGTCCCACCACAGCCACAGGGCCCCAGGGCAGGCAGGGGCCAGGGGGGCCCTGAGCAACCAGCCACACTGCAGCAGTCCCACCACAGCCCCAGGGCCCCAGGGCAGGCAGGGGCCAGGGGGGCCCTGCACCGCCAGCCGCACGGCAGCAGTCCCACCACAGCCACAGGGCCCCAGGGCAGGCAGGGGCCAGGGGGGGCCCTGCGCAGTCAACCGCACTGCAGCAGACCCACCACAGCCACAGGGCCCCAGGGCAGGCAGGGGGCAGAATGTGAGACATGGGGGCAGAATGTGAGACATGGGGGCAGAATGTGAGACATGGGGGCAGAATGTGTGACATGGGGGCAGAATGTAAGATGGGGGCTGGGGGCAGAATGGACATGGGGCAGAATGCGAGACATGAGGGCAGAATGTGAGACATGGGGGCAGAATGTGACATGGGGCAGAATGTGAGACACGAGGGGCTGGGGGCAGAATGGACATGGGAGCAGAATGTGACAGTGAGACACAGGAGGGGCAGAATGGATATGGGGCAGAATGTAGCAGACAGTGAGACACAGGAGGGGCAGAATGTGAGACATGGGGGAAGAATGTGAGACACGGGGCCAGAATGTGACAATGAGACACAGGAGGGGGCAGAATGGATATGGGGGCAGAATATGAGACATGGGGGGCAGAATGTGACAGTGAGACACAGGAGGGCAGAAAGGATACGGGGACAGAATGTGAGACACAGGAGGGGGCAGGATGGGAGACACATGGGGCAGGATGGATACGATGTAGAAAGATGGGGCAGGATCGGGAGATCATATGGGGGCAGAATGGATACTCATGAGGGCAGGATGAGAGAAATTATGGCTGGAGCCAGGAATAAGACAGGATGGGGGATATTGGGGCCTAGGATGGGGGATATTATTACAATAGGGGCTAATTAAGCGATATTGTTACTGCAGTGATGTATTTATTTTATTTTTTTAATGATGCTGAAAATGGGGGGAGGTCCTGTTACTGTGCAGAGTGACACTATGTCGCCTATTTTTCTTCATCTGGTGTAGTGTAGAAGTTGGGGAAAAAATTAAGTAATGTGTTCTGCAAGTGGAGCTCTAGATAACTGTGTTATTTCCTGGCTGGAAGACATGATGGCGTTCTGTGCTGGATGAACGATGAAAAGCGAAGATAAAGGACTTCACCTAGACACGCCAATGGTCAGGTGTGTTGCCTGTACACTGACACTATATACAGAGTTCCTGTGTACAATGTCACCAGTGATCACTGTATTATCTGTACACTGACACTATATACAGAGCTCCTGTGTATAATGTCATCAATGATCACTGTATTATCTGTACACTGGCACTATATACAGAGTTTCTGTGTACAATGTCACCAGTGATCACTGTATTATCTGTACACTGACACTATATACAGAGTTCCTGTGTATAATGTCATTGGTGATCACTGTATTACCTGTACACTGGCTCTATATACAGAATTCCTGTGTACAATGTCACCAGTGATCACTGTATTATACTGTATTATATTATACTATATACAGAACTCCTGTGTATAATGTCACCGGTGATCACTGTATTGCCTGTACACAGTCACTGCATACTAAGTACATGTTAGGGTCGGCGGAACGCACCAGATATAAATAAAAGGAGGTGCGTTCGCCGCCCAGGGTCCACCGTGCGGTAGATGATAAGACCGCTGCTGGACAATGGCAGATATACCAAAAGGTGAAGTACTGCGCTCGGGTTAACGTCACCCGAACGCTAAGAGCGGCTCTGTTCAGACTCAGAGTAGCCTCTCAGTAAAGAATATACAGATGCTGGCCCTGATAGCCTCACAGGATAACCAGCGGGTGGCGTTGCAACCGCAACCGCCAATGGACGCTGCTACCTCAGCGCGGCAATAACTACAGCCGCTAGACGACGGCGCCGGAAAGCCGGACACCGTCGGATGCTAGTGTGCAGTGCAGGAAGCACAGTGGCACCAACACTCTGTCACCATTCATAATATCAGAGGGAAGGGGTTTGTTAATATGTCAGTCACCAGAACATGCATCCATCACCATTCACACTCAGCATAATATGCTACACTAGCGCATGGCCGAGCCGCCATGCGGCTTTTCATAGCCATGCTCTTCCGGGACCTTCCAGTACCCTGGAAGAGACCAATCAGATCCAACGCAGGACCTGAGCACGTGACCCCTGCTCTCCAGTTAGAGGTCAAGTTGCGGGCATGCCCAGTAGCACGGCACGAGGACTTAGCCTCTGGAGCGGTTCCGTGCGGAGGAGGTTGCGCTACCATTGCTGCACCAGAGGTGGCAGCAACATCTAGGCTCACAGAACAAGTCTGAACAGCACGCCTGGCTCGCCATGATGGCTGAGCAGGGCCCTGAGCGGTCGGAGCGGAATGGGAGACCGCTGAATGTACGGCTCTGGATTCCCGCTGTGCAGAGCCAGAAATCCGACCCCTAACATTGCCCCCCCTCTGTGCCTCACTGCGCTCAAAGGCCACGATCAGGAGCGGTGCGTGGATGTTTTCCACCGGCTCCCAGGTTCGAGCCTCGGGCCCATGACCCCTCCAATCCACTAAATAAAATTTTTTGCACGGACAAACCTGCGCCCTACGATGGCATTAACCTCAAACTCGTCAGACGATAAGTCTGATGATCCGGCCGATGACTCAGAAAACCGGGCCATGTGAACTGGCTTGAGGAGGGACACATGAAACACATCCGAAATGGCTAAATGTGGAGGAAGAGCCAGGTGATAGACCACCGAGATAATTCGCTCGAGGACTTTGAAAGGTCCAATGTAACGCAGCGCGAACTTGGGGGACTCGACCCGCAGTTTGATATTTCGGGTGGAGAGCCACACCATGTCACCAGGGGAGAAGTTTGGAGCGGGTCGCCGATGCGTGTCGGCGGACGCCCTCATCCTTTCCTTAGAAGCACGGATAGCATCCTGAGTGTGATCCCAAATGTCCCGGGCCTCCACTGCCCAGTCTGCCACCCTGGAGTCAGTGGAGGACACTGGCATCGGGACGGGGACGCGTGGATGTTGGCCGTAGTTTAGGAGAAAGGGCGTCTGACCAGTGGAATCAGCCACCGCATTGTTTAGGGCAAATTCGGCCCATGGTAGCAAGGATGCCCAGTCATCCTGCCTGGCAGAAACAAAATGCCGTAGGTAGGTGACCAAGGTCTGATTGGCTCTCTCGACCAATCCGTTCGTCTCGGGATAGTAAGCGGAGGATAGATTTAGCACGATGCTGAGTAAGCTGCAGAGCTCCCTCCAAAACCGAGACGCGAACTGGGGACCTCGATCACTAATGATTTTGTCTGGCATGCCATGTAGGCGGAATACGTGCTTGATGAACAAAGTGGCAAGACCACGAGCGGAAGGCAACCGTGCGAGTGACACCAAATGCACCATTTTGGAAAAATGGTCGGTGACCACCCAGATGACCGTACTGCCACCAGACTTGGGCAGGCCAACCACAAAATCCATGCCAACCATCTCCCAAGGTCTATCCACTGGTAGGGGATACAGCAGCCCCCCCCGGCCTCGGTCTAGAGGGTCTGTTCCGAGCACACGAGATGCATGCTTGCACGTATTCCTTAACATCTCGAGCCATATGTCGCCACCAATATGACCTTGCCAGGAGTTCGGTGGTCCGTTTATTACCAAAATGACCACCCACCCTGGAGGCATGTGCCCAGGCGTGGACCTCAGGCCGTAGCTGAGGAGGCACCAAGGTCTTGCCTGGTGGCACTGACTCGAGAGCCACTGGAGCCACGGTCGTAAAACTCTCCAGAGGATTAACCGAGGCTCAGCCTCCCCTTCCTCCGCCGAAACCACCGAGCATGAGAGAGCATCCGCACGGACATTCTTCTCTCCTGATAGATAATACAGGGTGAAGCGGAAGCGGGAGAAGAAGAGGGACCACCTGGCCTGACGAGAGTTCAGGCGTTGGGCCGTCTGTAGGTAGACCAGGTTTTTATGGTCCGTATAGACCTGGAAGGGAAACCGAGCTCCCTCCAGGAGATGTCTCCACTCTGAAAAGGCCAACTTCATGGCTAGCAGCTCCCTGCCCCGATGGAGTAATTCTTCTCCGCCGGTGCAAAGGTTTTTGAGAAGAAGAAGCAGGGATGCTTCCAACCTTGAGCATCCATTTGGAAAAGGACTGCTCCTGCACCGACATAAGAGGCATCTACCTCCAGTATAAATGGTTGGTTAACATCGAGACGATGTAAAATGGGAGCGCCAGCAAAATGAGATTTTATAGCCAAGAAGGCCTTGGAGACCTGTTCGGTCCAAGCATTAGGATTAGCTCCTTTCTTCGTGAGAGCAACCAATGTAGCAACCAGTGTGGAAAAGTGCGGTATAAACTGACGGTAATAATTGATGAACCCTAAAAAGCGCTGCATCGTTTTGAGTGAATGGGGTTCTTGCCAGTCCATTACCGCTTGCAGTTTGGTCGGATCCATAACAAACCCCTGGGCCGAGATGATGTAGCCCAGGAACGGCAAGGACTCCTGCTCAAACTGGCACTTTTCCAGCTTGGCGAAAAGGGAGTTCGCCCGTAGGCGGTCGAAGACCCTGCAGACGTCTCTCCGGTGAGTGGCCAAATCTGGCGAAAAGATGAGGATGTCATCCAGATAGACCACCACCGAGGTAGAAAGCATGTCACGGAAGACATCATTGACGAAATCCTGGAAGACAGCAGGCGCATTACAAAGGCCGAAGGGCATGACCAGATATTCATAGTGGCCATCCCTGGTATTAAAGGCTGTCTTCCACTCGTCTCCTTCGCGAATGCGGATCAGGTTGTATGCCCCCCGTAGATCTAGTTTCGTAAAGATCCGGGCCCCTCGCAACCTGTCAAACAGTTTAGAGATCAGCGGAAGAGGGTATTTATTTTTTATAGTTATGGCATTGAGACCTCTGTAGTCAATGCAGGGACGTAACTCTCCGCTCTTCTTCTGAACGAAGAAGAACCCTGCACCAGCCGGTGACACCAACTTTCTGATAAAACCCCTAGCCAGGTTCTCCTGGATATATTGTGACATAGCTTCTGTCTCAGGGAGTGATAGTGGATACACACAGCCTCTAGGAGGTTCTGTGCCTGGCATGAGGTCTATCGGGCAATCATATGGACGGTGCGGCGGGAGCGTCTCCGCGGATTTTTTGGAGAAGACGTCCGCGTACTGGTGGTAGGGTTTAGGTAGCGCGGAGAGATCCGCAGGCACTTCAGTGGAAGCCACCTGAAGACTGCCCCTCAGACACCTTCCCTCACAGTCCTTGCTCCAAGCCAATATCTTTCCTGTCACCCACTTGATATGAGGAGAGTGGCAACGGAGCCAGGGAACCCCGAGAAGCACCTGATCGATGCCATCTGGCAAGATGAGCAGGGACAGAGTCTCATGATGAGAGGGTGAGATAGAGAGCCCAAGTGGAGCTGTCTGATGGGTCACCTGAGAGGGTAACGGTGCTCCGTTAAGCACCCTGATGGTCAGAGGCTGTGGTAGTAGTACAAGGGGAATGGCGTGTTTCTGGGCGAAGGTAGAAGACATAAAGTTCCCCTCGGCCCCGGAATCCACGTAACCTCTGCCTCCCAGGTGGAGGACCCACTGTCTAAGATGCCCCGGAATACCGGTTTGGGTGAGAAGGGTTTCATATTGGACTGACCACCACCTATGGCCACTGGGCGTGGACGTTTTTTCGCTCGCAGAGGACACGTGCTAGCCGGGTGACCAAACTGTCGGCACTGACAGCAACGTACAGAGCTTCGCATCGGCCGTGGCTTTGAGCCGGCCGGTGCGAGGCACCTCCATAGGTTTGGAGGGTGAAAGCTCCTGTGCGGGGTATGTTAGCTGCTCGGTGAATGTGGGAGCTAAGTAAACCCTACGTCTGGATTGTGCCCGTTCCAGCACGCACTCCGTAAACCGGAGGTCAATGCGGGTGGCGACGGCAATCAATTCCTCCAGACTTGCGGGAACCTCTCTGGTAGCTAGAGCGTCTTTAACGTGCTCAGCTAACCCTCTCCAAAACACCAGGACTAAAGCTTTGTCCGGCCACTCTAATTCAGAAGCCAATGTCCGGAACCGGACGGCATAATGGCTGACCGAGAGTGACCCCTGTGTTAGGGATAGTAATTGGAGAGAGGTGTCGTGCGTGATCCGTGGTCCCAAAAAGACCTGCTTCAGGGCCGCAAGGAACTGAGCAGCACCCTGAACCACAGGATCATCACGCTCCCACAATGGTGTAGCCCACTGTAATGCCCGGTCAGACAAGAGTGACACAATAAAGCCCACCTTAGCCCACTCTGTAGGAAACCATGCAGCCAGTAACTCGAGCGGGATTGAGCACTGGCTCACGAATCCCCTACAGGTGGCGCTGTCACCCGAAAACTTGTTGGGAAGCGGGAGGCGAGTAATTGTCGGCGTGGGCAAAAGTGCAGGCACACGTGAGACAGCTTCAGCGGCTGTCTGAGCGGCCGCTAGCGCAGTATTCACAGCTGAGTTGGCGCTCTCAATAGCCGCCAACCTGCTCTCCAGCTGCCGAATATAGCGCTGCAACTGCTGCACGTCTCTCATTACCAGCCAGACCCTGGCGCTAGTGTAATGTTAGGGTCGGCGGAGCGCACCAGATATAAATAATAGGAGGTGTGTTATGAATGGGTCACCGAGGAGGAAAAAATCTAAACAAACTAAGCCCCAGAAAAACCAGAGAGGTTGGTAACTGCAGATTGCAGATCCCTGATCCTAACACACAACTAGCAGCAGCCATGGAGCGTACCTACGATGAACCTAGACGCCTCGTCACGGCCGGAGGACTAAATAAGCCTAAAGCAAGAAAAGGGGAAAACTAACTGCCCCAGAGCAGACCCCAAAGGAATAGACAGCCCCCACACATGTATTGACGGTGAAACAAGATGAAAACACAAACACAGGCAGGAAAATAGGCTGAGCAAACAATGGGGCCCAAACTAACCAGAAAGGATAGGAAAGGAAAGACACTGTCTGCAATCTGCCAAAAACCCTACAAAAATAATGTCCAACACTTCTGATAACAAAATTAACCCTGAAGTCACTAGACTTCTCCCACTATATCAGCACTCTGAAATATTCTGAGACAGAGCAAAAAGAGGCCAATCTAATAAGGGACAGAAAGCAAATGGGCAAATACAGATAAATAAGAGTGGAAATTCAGCACAGCACCAGCCGGGGCTGGCTGAACACAGAAAAACTGAAGAGACCAACAAAATCAAGTGTAAACATTAACAGAAAAACTTAGCTTGAGCTGACTGGAACTGAGCTGAGAACCAAGACCTGACAAGCCAGAAGGAATCACCAGCACCAGAGTAGGGCGTCGGCTGTCTTAAATCCAGTCTGAGATTCCTGAGGTCCAATCGTCATCCTCATTATCAGGTGGCAGATCTCTACTGATTAAATCAGCCTCACTACCTCCTGTTACCACCAAAGGGAGCCTGGAAGGAGAACTCACAACTGGTAAACCAGAAAATGAACTCACAACACCGTGCGGTAGATGATAAGACCTCTGCTGGACAATGGCAGATATACCAAAAGGTGAAGTACTGCGCTCGGGTTAACGTCACCCGAACGCTAAGAGTGGCTCTGTTCAGACACAGAGTAGCCTCTCAGTAAAGAATATAAAGACGCTGGCCCTGTTAGCCTCACAGGATAACCAGCAGGTGGCGCTGCAACCGCAGCGCGGCAATAACTACAGCCACTAGACGACGGCGCCGGAAGGCCGGACACCGTCGGACCCTAGTGTGCAGTGCAGGAAGCACAGTGGCCCTTAGCTTGCCACTAACGGGAGCTGATTATCACCAACACTCTGTCACCATTCGTAATATCAGAGGGAAGGGGTTTCTTAATAAGTCAGTCACCAGAACATGCATCCATCACCATTCACATTCAGCATAATATGCTACACTAGCGCATGGCCGAGCCGCCATGCGGGCTTTTTATAGCCATGTGCTTCCGGGACCTTCCAGTACCCTGGAAGAGACCAATCAGATCCGACGCAGGACCTGAGCACGTGACCCCCTGCTCTCCAGTTAGAGGTCAAGTTGCGGGCATGCCCAGTAGCACAGCACGAGTACTTAGCCTTTGGAGCGGTTCCCTGCGGAGCAGGTTGCGCTACCATTGCTGCACCAGAGGTGGCAGCAACATCCACGCTCACAGAACAAGTCTGAGCAGCACGCCTGGCTCGCCGTTATTGCTGAGCAGGGCCCTGAGCGAGCGGAATGGGAGACCGCTGAATATAAGGCTCTGGATTCCCTCTGTGCAGAGCCAGAAATCTGACACCTAACAGTACAGATCTCCTGTGTATAATGGCACTTATGGTGATAATATTATTTTTTTTATTAATGATAAGTATTGTAGTATTCTGTCACTGTGGTGGTAATATGTGGTCTGGGTATGGCGCGGTGGTATTTATCCCTTGTATGTGCTATTATTCTGTCACTGGTGGTAATGTGTGGTCTGGTCATGGTGTAGCTGTATTTGTTCCTTGTATGTGGTATTATTGGTCACCATGTGGTGGTAATATGGTGTCTAGACATGGTGCGGTGGTATTTGTCCCTTTTACTTGATATTATTGGTCATTTTAAAATTTGAAAAATAAAATATATACCTAAATTGTATTGGATATTTTAGCAAATATTTAATAGGTTTGAGTAGAGCAGGGCATGGCCAAAAGAGTCTACCTTGTCGTGGTGGCAGATTTAAAAAATCTTTTGGCCAAATCAAGAGCTGCTGGCTATGTGTGTGATCAGGAGATGGGAACTGTTAATGTGTGATTGGTGAGAAGTGGTGTTTTTCCAAGAGAGAGCGGTGTGACTGTGGACAGTTCGAGGGGTGGAGCCTGGGCGAAGTCTCAAGAGGGCCCCGAAAATTTGGCCAGTATGGGGCCCCAAAATTCCTAGTTGCAGCCCTGACCCTAATGCATAGTTATGAGTCTGGTATATTTCTGAAGGGAGCACTCGCCTTCCCCTCATCGCTGGCTGCTTTGTATCTTCATATTCAACAGCCCATCAATTACTGTGAAGGGAAAGGGGAAGGAGTAATGCTCTGATCTGAATACAAAAGACTCATTTCTATGTAGCTGGTGAATTTATTGACAAACCCAAGTAGCCACATGGCACATTTTGGCTAATATAAGAGGCGACTTGTCCCAATGCTATGATTGACTTACACAGACAAGCCAGAACTGATCTAATGTACAGTAGGTCTCTGGTGGTCACTAGGACACATGAAGTCTTTTTACTCGTTCCAACAAATTAGCAGAAGAAAGTCTATAATTGTAATCCTCATCACACAATGACGATATGATTACCAAGCAGCATCATGATCCACCCAGGAATTAGGAAATCACCATGTAGTTTAGGTTATACTACAACTGCTACTACTGGCGACCCCTAACATGGTGCCTGGCATATACATCCTGGTCAATGGTGCAGGAAATCATTAAGGGAAATATGAATTCAGAGGCTCAATTAAGCGCTACACAGCATTTTTTGAGGGTAAAAATTGTTTTTGGGGCTATTTTCCAAAAGGCTATGGCACCCTGGAAAATTGGATATGGCACTGCAATGGCATATCATCTTTTATACAGGGAATGTACAGTATTTTTTATGTCTTGTCCTGAATCTCTAGGTCACTGCTTGCTGATGGCAGAATCTGGTATGCTGGATACCTACTGGTTTTCTGTATGCATGCAAAGTTCAGAACATGATTAAAAACACATGTGACATGCACACATATGAATGAACAAGTCGGTGGGACACTGTTCATACCACCCACTGACTCAAACACAAACAGAGAGCACAGAATGACAATTGTGCAGAAATATCCTGCAGTAAAACATATAACAGTAGTCAGCAAGTGCTGATGAAAAGATGATAACAAATGCAGGGTATTTAGTCGATACTTTTTTTGCAAAAAAATGTATATCAAGCTGCTTCACCGCGTCAAGGTAACCCTATTGAAGCAGTCCCTATCTAATGTATTTAAAACCGGAACATGTGAACAGTGTCTAAATGAACAGGATGAAGATAGGCCGCTTCCTAGTATGGGCACGTGGTGTAAGCCAGCTCTTTATGTGCATGGCACACAAGAGAGGGGTGGGGTCTCTCAAATCATGCATAGGCACGGAAAAAACTGGATTAAAAACACATGTGGCATGCACACATATGAACAAGTCGGTGGGACACTGTTCATACCACCCACTGACTCAAACACAAACAGAGAGCACAGAATGACAATTGTGCAGAAATATCCTGCAGTAAAACATATAACAGTAGTCAACAAGTGCTGATGAAAAGATGATAACAAATACAGGGTATTTAGTCGATACTTTTTTTGCAAAAAAATGTATATCAAGCTGCTTCACCGTGTCATGGTAACCCTATTGAAGCAGTCCCTATCTAATGTATTTAAAACCTGAACATGTGAACAGTGTTTAAATGAACAGGATGAAGATAGGCCGCTTCCTAGTATGGGCACGTGGTGTAAGCCAGCTCTTTATGTGCATGCCACACAAGAGGGGGTGGGGTCTCTCAAATCATGCATAGGCATGGAAAAAACTGGATTAAAAACACATGTGACATGCACACATATGAACAAGTCGGTGGGACATTTGTTATCATCTTTTCATCAGCACTTGCTGACTACTGTTATATGTTTTACTGCAGGATATTTCTGCACAATTGTCATTCTGTGCTCTCTGTTTGAGTTTGAGTCAGTGGGTGGTATGAACAGTGCCCCACCGACTTGTTCATATGTGTGCATGTCACATGTGTTTTTAATCCAGTTTTTTCCGTGCCTATGCATGATTTGAAAGACCCCACCTCTCTCTTGTGTGACATGCACATAAAGAGCTGGCTTACACCACGTGCCCATACTAGGAAGCGGCCTATCTTCATCCTGTTCATTTAGACACTGTTCACATGTTCAGGTTTTAAATACATTAGATAGGGACTGCTTCAATAGGGTTACCTTGACGCAGTGAAGCCGCTTGATATACATTTATTTGCAAAAAACTGTATCGACTAAATACCCTGTATTTGTTATCATCTTTTCATCAGCACTTGTTGACTACTGTTATATGTTTTACTGCAGGATATTTCTGCACAATTGTCATTCTGTGCTCTCTGTTTGTGTTTGAGTCAGTGGGTAGTATGAACAGTTTCCCACCGACTTGTTCATATGTGTGCATGTGTTTTTAATCCAGTTTTTTCCGTGCCTATGCATGATTTGAGAGACCCCACCCCTCTCTTGTGTGACATGCACATAAAGAGCTGGCTTACACCACGTGCCCATACTAGGAAGCGGCCTATCTTCATCCTGTTCATTTAGACACTGTTCACATGTTCAGGTTTTAAATACATTAGATAGGGACTGCTCCAATAGGGTTACCTTGACGCGGTGAAGCAGCTTGATATACATTTTTTTGCAAAAAAAGTATTGACTAAATACCCTGTATTTGTTATCATCTTTTCATCAGCACTTGCTGACTACTGTTATATGTTCTACTGCAGGATATTTCTGCACAATTTTCATTCTGTGCTCTCTGTTTGTGTTAAAGTTAAGAACATGTCTGAGCAGTGCCACCCTAATAATAAGTAAAAGTTCGTATATACGTGAGTCCTCTCTAAGTCAATATATTTTCCACACAAATAATTTTTAGATCTGGAAATGGTAATTAAAGTTAAATTGATAATCAGAAATTTTACAGCTTTTGCTTAATAGGCCTCTTCACCTTTAACCCTTTTTCTACAACATTGCCGGAGGATTATATGACATTCATTTATCTACCTCAACCCGTAAAATTGTAAGCAGCCATAAAAGGCTGACAAGGCAGACCGCCAGCACTGAGCAACTTCAGCATGTGGCAACTTTTATAAACTGAACAGTCATTAAAGTCAATTAAGTTTTTTTTTCATTTAGGGAAAATTAAGCCACTATCATAGAAATATTAATTTGTACTTTATGTAACAGCTTTATTTTCACAGCCTTGCTCTTTTTACGGCCTTGGCAAAAGTAGCACAGAGATTAGTGTAATTTATTAATAATATTAAATTTGTTACAAATTACTTTAAAGGCAATATATAGCACTTCCTGGATGTTTCCCTGAATAGTGAGATCATCTTGCTTATCCACATTTAAAGTAATAATTCTCTTGTTGTCATCCCTTTCTGCCCCTTTATGTTTATGGCACAGAAAACTATTGACTACTCTTGTTTAGAACTTTGCAGAAATTTCAGGTGGCCATACACATTAGATAGAAATAGTTTAATTGTTAGCAATTGGCTAATGATTAAATGAGTGTCTAAAGAACGATCAATGCACTGATGCAGCTTTACATACTTTTGCCCATATTGATCACTGTAGCCTTTTAAAATAGCCATACAGTAGAGGTGATGGAAATTAATTTGCTGCACCTTGCCTATCGGCCAAGTCAGTCATTTTTGGTCACTAGATAGAAGCCCTGAAAACTGCCTCCTACCTCCCGAAATCTGCAGCTCTTTTGATTAGACAGCTTGGTGTGGCATCATCTTTCCAGCATGACACTAGACATGATAGGGCGACTACAAAGCAACCTGGAAGACATATAGAGGAGGCCCTCAGAAAACATTTTTTCCCATTTTTAAGACGTGAGACTCCTAGACTGGTAAAGCCTATGCATTAAGTGCAAGGACTGAAAAACTTTTCCCTTTAGGGATTATGCATGTATATATACACTCACTGGCCACTTTATTAGGTACACCATGCTAGTAAGGGGTTGGACCCCCTTTTGCCTTCAGAACTGCCTCAATTCTTCGTGGCAGAGATTCAACAAGGTGCTGGAAGCCTTCCTCAGAGATTTTGGACCATATTGACATGATGGCATCACACAGTTGGCGCAGATTTGTCGGCTGCACATCCCTGATGCGAATTTCCCGTTCCACCACATCCCAAAGATGCTCTATTGGATTGAGATCTGGTGACTGAGGAGGCCATTTGAGTACAGTGAACTCATTGTCATGTTCAAGAAACCAATCTGAGATGATTCGAGCTTTATGACATGGCGCATTATCCTGCTGAAAGTAGCCATCAGATGTTGGGTACATTGTGGTCATAAAGGGATGGACATGGTCAGCAACAATACTCAGGTAGGCTGTGGCGTTGCAACGATGCTCAATTGGTACCAAGGGGCCCAAAGAGTGCCCAGAAAAAATTCCCCACACCATGACACCACCACCACCAGCCTGAACCGTTGATACAAGGCAGGATGGATCCATGCTTTCATGTTGTTTACGCCAAATTCTGACCCTACCATCCGAATGTCGCAGCAGAAATCGAGACTCATCAGACCAGGCAACGTTTTTCCAATCTTCTACTGTCCAATTTCGATGAGCTTGTGCAAATTGTAGCCTCAGTTTCCTGTTCTTAGCTGAGAGGAGTGGTACCCAGTGTGGTCTTCTGCTGCTGTAGCCCATCTGCCTCAAAGTTCGACGCACTGTGCGTTCAGAGATGCTCTTCTGCCTACCTTGGTTGTAACGGGTGGCAATTTGAGTCACTGTTGCCTTTCTATCAGCTCGAACCAGTCTTCCCATTCTCCTCTGACCTCTGGCATCAACATGGCATTTCCGGCCACAGAACTGCCGCTCACTGGATTTTTTTTCTTTTTCGGACCATTCTCTGTAAACCCTAGAGATGGTTGTGCGTGAAAATCCCAGTAGATCAGCAGTTTCTGAAATTCTCAGACCAGCCCTTCTGGCACCAACAATCATGCCATGTTCAAAGGCACTCAAATCACCTTTCTTCCCCATACTGATGCTCGGTTTGAACTGCAGGAGATTGTCTTGACCATGTCTACATGCCTAAATGCACTGAGTTGCCGCCATGTGATTGGCTGATTAGAAATTAAGTCTTAACACACAGTTGGACAGGTGTACCTAATAAAGTGGCCAGTGAGTGTATATATATATATATATATATATGCAAGCAAATTGTAGAGGTAGGCCTCATACACATCCTGTAAAAAAAACTGTGAATGAGTTCATCATACACAAGCTGGGAAAATTAAGAATGGGATTTGCATGATGACGATCTAAAAATTATGAGCGAGGACTGCCTATTTACCCTCTAAAAATTGTGAGCCATGACTGCATGAAGACCTTCTAAAAATTTGAAGTGAAGGCTGCATGGCAAACTTGTTGATATGGTGAAAAAGGAGGACAAGAAAAAAAAACATGAACCGTATACCCTTTATTGGGTGGGAAGGGGAGTGTGAGAATACACCAAAAAAAGTAACATTTGAATTGGCTTTATGTTTCACTGCTGTCATACGGTTGTCATGCTGCAGCACTGCAGATAAATGCAGAGTAAAGAAAACTCCACTAGATGGCAGCAGAGTGGAGAGAGGGCTGGAATCCTGTTTAGAGCAGACCAGCAGCAATGCAGCGAAGCAGCAGAATAGTCAGACAAGCTGGGTCGATACCAGAGAGTAGTGTAGTACCAAGGGGAATCCTACACACAGAGTCAGAGGAGTGCAAAAAGGTCAGTACCGGTCCATTGCAGAAGTACCAGAAGGAAGGGACAGAATTAGGTCAGAGCCAAAGCAGAGTCGAGTACCAGGGAGTCCAAACACACAGGGTCACAGAGTCGGGACGGGTAGGAGAGGGGTACAGACACACAGGCAAAGTCAGCTAAACGCAGCAGGACAAATCAGTGTCTCACCAGAGCCAGCTACACAAGCCATAGGCAGGAAATATAACTGGCACTGCCTGCAGGATGCAGCACAGAGAAATAGAAGACCCAACACCTGAACGAGGCAGAGAAGGTTAACTCCTGAAAGACCAGATCGGGAAAGGAGAAACAAGACCCAAAACCCGGTCTGGGTCATGACAACGGTGAGGTTGAGAATTCTGGGCCCCCAGCCTTCGCCTCTGCACGTCTTGCTCAATTTCAATTAGATATATAATATATGCCTTGCACATTTTAATATGTATGCCTGCAAACTTTCTGGTATTAATAGGGAAAAAATAATATTTTGCCTTGAAAAGAACTTTTGTTTTCAGTATGCAGCACATTATACCTATAGAAGGAATGTAAGATAATAAATCCTGCCTGTATGCCTCTAATCCAAAACTATCCCTCCTCCTCCAGGTATCCCTACAGTGAATGCAGGTAACAGCAGTTTTACTAGAGAAAGGACAGTATGTATCCATGAAAAGGACTTTTGTTTTAATCGTGCAACAGTGGTATATAAGTAATACAATAGCAAGTAAACACTCCCAGGGCCTGCTCTAATCTAAGCTTTCCCTCCTAGATGAACTCTCCCTGAACTGCCTCCAGAAGATCATGTGGTACCAAGAATTGCATCACCGGGTCTTATATAAGACCCGATGATGCGATGTGGTTGGCTAATCACAGTAATGCCAGTAGTCAACATGGCTATGGCATTGCCGTGTATGGCACGCAATCCCCACATGTTTATTGACTGTCTAACAATCGCGAAACATGCAAGGCGTGGACTCGAGCAAGGGACTTGATCACCTGCGATCATCGATCGATTAATGAGCGTAACCCAGGATCCGATGCTCGATCGAGTCTCGAGCAGTGGCAAGCACACTCGCTCATCACTACACGACATGTAACATCAAGCCAGTCAAACTATTTAAAAGAGGAGCCACAGATGCTGAGAGGCTGGTGGCGGTCCTCAGGGCTCCTGCTGAACTTGACTCTAAGGAATCAATTTGAACCAAATCTACCATACAATCTTAAAGGGAATCTGGCAGTAACATCAATGCTCCTAAGCCGTTTATATGGACATGAAGTTCATAGGAAGCTGATTAAAATAATGCCATGATTTGTGCAATCCAATTTATCCCAGAGAAATCCATGTTTTTCTTACATGTAAATTAATGGTTCCTTGCTTTAGGACACTGATCTGCATGAGAATCTGCCTCCAAAGATTATTATACAGTAAATGACAGGGGGAGTTACCAGCGTGAGACATGTAATTAACAAAAGACAGAACTGAACATTAGCTCATAACAAACACATTAGCTGCTTCAGCTCTCACAGCTCTGCTGTATTGCAACAATGTTGTAACACTGTCTGACTGTGAGATGGAAGCTGAAGCCGAGAGGAACCGGCAGGTTTGTCATGTATAATCACACACAGCTATACAGTGAGATCAGGAGAGCAGCGAGCGGCCATTACATTGGGAGCTTCCCCTTCTATTAAAAAATTAGCTCTGGTGGCGTATTAACATGTAGATCAGTGTCCGGCTCATAGTTCTTAACATCTCTAGTTGGCATATTAAGAAAAAGGTGGATTTCTCTGAAATAAGACATCAGATCGCAGATATCAAGGGATCATCTTATTCAGCTTCCTATGACCCATGTGCTCATATAGAAGGCTTAGGAGCATTGACCCAAATAGTAATAATAATAATTTTATTTCTATTGCGCCAACATATTCCGCAGCACTTTACATTATAGAGGGAACTTCTGCAGACAATAGACATTACAGCATAGCATAGCAATAAACACATAGATCAAAACAGATACCAAGAGGAGTGAGGGCCCTGCTCGCAAGCTTACAATCTATAAGGAAAAAGGGGAGACACGAAAGGTGGGTGGTAACAATTGCTTCTATTGTTCTGACCAGCCATAGTGTAAGAATCGGGTGTTCCTGTTGCTCCATGAACCAGTTAACAGTCTAAATATGTAACAGTACAGATAAAGAGGGCTATTAAATGCAAAAAGCATGTGAGAACATGATGCGAGGAACCTGGTTATGGTAAAAAATTTTGAATGAGCCACACAGGGATATTTAGGTTAATGAGTTGAGGTGATAGGCCAGTCTGAACATATGAGTTTTTAGGGCACGCTTAAAGCTGTGGGAATTGGGGATTAATCGTAATAACCTGGGTAGTACATTCCAAAGAATTGGCCCAGCACAAGAAAAGTCTTGGAGACGGGAATGGGAGGTTCAGATTAATGAAGATGTTAACCTCAGGTCATTAGCAGAAGGGAGGGAACGGGTAGTGTGGTAGGCTGAGATGAGGGAGGAGATGTAGGGTGGTGCTGAGCCATGGAGTGCTTTGTGGGTGAGGGTAATAACCCTACTGACAAATTGCTTTTAATAATGCGGGGAAACATTTTTTTTTGTGGCTGAAAGTTTTCATTACTGCCAACATCTTTCCATACGTTAACAGTCTGACAAAATTTGTCTAAAACAAATGTTTATTGTTTCATTTTTACAGATTGTTTTGATCAACTTTAGACTATTATGTATGGGCACCTCTAGTTCTATGGAAGCTTTTGTCCAATTTGTAAGACAAGAAATTAGGTAACGATCTGTTCACATCTGCCATGTTGTGTCTTTTGCAACACAAGCCACAACCTAACATCCAGATTTTGTAAGGTTCAAATAGAATTCAATTACACTCACAATTATTTGCTCATCATTAGTTATGCCTCTTTGAATGAGACAGTGAAAAAAATGAAAAAAGAAGTCTTTGTCCTAAAGATCAAAAATTGTCTGCATTATTTAATCACAGTGTACTTGTTTTGTTGTCTCTCTATGATCTCCTGTTGTTATCTAATGTTATATCATATTATGGAGAACTTCCCCACGCTAAGGGCCCTACGCTCTCTAGATCTTTGGATGTGTTATAACCATCAACTTTCATAGACTTTACAATTGATGTACTTATTCAAACAATATTTATTGGATCACCCCCCGACTATTTAGTTTGTTCCTTTATTTTGTCATTTTGTGAAAATAAAGATTTGACACAAATCACTATGATGTATAATAATTGTTATACGGACATGATGGCAAAGGTAACTGATTCATGTAAGCTGCTCCAAAATGTTCAAAAAATAATATAACACTAAGCAAGAGACAATGTGACATGAAATGGAGAAGACAGGGAGTTTGTACTGAAACATCAGAGGCTCAGATTTCTCCAGCAGACAAGTTCATGTAGTGCAGCTAATGCTATCTTATCGTCACCTTTCTATGATCAAAATCCAAGTAGTGACCTGCTGTCCGTTCTGCTGCATCACTGATGTGCCATGAGGTTTTTCATGTGTGCAGTGTGTGAGCCGCAGTGTGATATCACAGACAGCTGGCATTTATAGGACCTATCTGTCTGAATGCAGATTACTGGGGAGTGTTGGCTCGGAATCTGAGAAGCATAGTCAATAACGCCTTCGCAATTAAACATCATATCCAGAAGCATCCTACACTTGGTAATCATCACTGAGACCACCTCCCAAATCTAAACACTGCTAATTTTTAGCTCTGTAGCAGATCTGCAGAGTATGGATTAAAATAAATCTATGTAGTATGAAGTTGTGTTTCAAAAATAAGCTCAAAACACAAGGAAAAAAAGAGATATAAAGGTGTTGAATACTTTTATATTGATGGCCTATCCTTAGGATAGGTCATCAGTATTAGATTGGCGAGGGCTCGACACCTCGAACTTCTGCTGATAAGATGAACAGCACAGCTCTGCCAACTGTACAGTGGTTGGGTATTGCGCATCCACTCACTATTCAAATGAATAGGGGTGTATCTGCAGTACCCCGCAGTGGTCACTGCACAGTTGACAGAGCTGTGCTGTTCTGCTTCACAACTGAACACATCTGGCCCACGGCAGCCCTGGGAACAGCTGATTGGTGGGAGTATTGGGTGTTGCACCCCCACTGAAGGATAGGCCATCAATCTGGACAGCCCCTTAAAGAAGTCACATTCTCTTTGCTGCTACTGTAAAAAGCTGATTTTTTTCAGCAAATGTGAACAAGCCCTTATAGTGGTCAGGTATTTGGGAAAAGCATATATACTGGGTATTTTGTCAACGTCTTATCATTTATTTTTCATCATTGAGAATCTCTACCTATAACATTACTGCAGTGAGTAGCTGTGTGCTTGCAGGTCAGCAAACATCCCCTGGCATTGATATTGCTATGTATGATACATATTGTAAGGCTCTATATCAAAAGCCAGAGTAAATACACTCTAGATAGAAGAGTTCCATTAAAATTAAATTTATTTCAACATTTTTTAAAAGACATACAAAATTTTAAAACAAAAACAAGATGTCTCCAAAAAGAGACATCACCACAAGTCAGTAAACCACAATATATACAATTTATATGGCAAAACAAAATTCACAAGAAAAATCTCTCACTCTCTCTCTCTTGCTCTCTCTCTCTATATATATATATACAGTCATATGTTAAAGTTTGGACACCCTTATTAATGTTAACCTTTTTTCTTTATAACAATTTTGGTTTTTGCAACAGCTATTTCAGTTTCATATATCTAATAACTGATGCACTCAGTTATATTTCTGGATTCAAATGAGGTTTATTGTACTAACAGAAAATGTGCAATCTGCATTTAAACAAAATTTGACTGGTGCAAAAGTATGGGCACCTCAACATAAAAGTGACATTAATATTTCATAGATCCTCCTTTTGCAAAAATAACAGCCTCTAGTCACTTCCTGTAGCTATTAATGAGTTCCTGGATCCTGGATGAAGGTATTTGTGACCATTCCTGTTTACAAAACAATTCCAGTTCAGTTAAGTTTGATGGTCGCCGAGCATGGACAGCCCGCTTCAAATCATCCCACAGATGTTCAATGATATTCAGGTCTGGGGACTGGGATGGCCATTCCAGAACATTGTAATTGTTCCTCTGCATGAATGCCTGAGTAGATTTGGAGCGGTGTTTTGGATCATTGTCTTGCTGCAATATCCATCCCCTGCATAACTTCAACTTCGTCACTGATTCTTGCACATTATTGTCAAGAATCTGCTGATACTGAGTTGAATCCATGCAACCCTCAACTTTAACAAGATTCCCGGTGCCGGCATTGGCCACACAGCCCCAAAGCATGATGGAACCTCCACCAAATTTTACTGTGAGTAGCAAGTGTTTTTCTTGGAATGCTGTGTTTTTTAGCCTCCATGCATAACGCCTTTTTGTATGACCAAACAACTCAATCTTTGTTTCATCAGTCCACAGGCCTTCTTCCAAAATGTAACTGGCTTGTCCAAATGTGCTTTTGCATACCTCAGGCGACTCTGTTTGTGGCGTGCTTGCAGAGACGGCTTCTTTCGCATCACTCTCCCATACAGCTTCTCCTTGTGCAAAGTGCGCTGTATTGTTGACCGATGCACAGTGACACCATCTGCAGCAAGATGATGCTGCAGGTCTTTGGAGGTGGTCTGTGGATTGTCCTTGACTGTTCTCACCATTCTTCTTCTCTGCCTTTCTGATATTTTTCTTGGCCTGCCACTTCTGGGCTTAACAAGAACTGTACCTGTGTTCTTCCATTTCCTTACTATGTTCCTCACAGTGGAAACTGACAGGTTAAATCTCTGAGACAACTTTTTGTATCCTTCCCCTGAAAAGCTATGTTGAATAATCTTTGTTTTCAGATCATTTGAGAGTTGTTTTGAGGAGCCCATGATGCCACTCTTCATAGGAGAATCAAATAGGAGAACTACTTGCAAGTGGCCACCTTAAATACCTTTTCTCATGATTTGATACACCTGGCTATGAAGTTCAAAGCTCAATGAGGTTACAAAACCAATCTAGTGCTTCAGGAAGTCAGTAAAAAGTAGTTAGGAGTGTTCAAATCAAGAAAATGATAAGGGTGCCCATACTTTTGCACCGGTCAAATTTTGTTTAAATGCAGATTGCACATTTTCTGTTAGTACAATAAACCTCATTTGAATCCAGAAATATAACTGAGTCCATCAGTTATTAGATATATGAAACTGAAATAGCTGTTGCAAAAACCAAAATTGTTATAAAGAAAAAAGGTTAACATTAATAGGGGTGCCCAAACTTTAACATATGACTGTATATATATAAACACATACACAAATGTGGCTATCAAGGGTCAGTCATATGCCCGATTATAATAAAAGCTGTGCTTACACATAGCCATCAACTATAGGGTATATAGTGTGATATAATGCCAAAACAGTATAGTGGGCTGATGAAAGTTTTTGAAGGTGCCAGGTAGTAAAAAACATATATAATTAGTTTTGGAGGCATGTTTGCGCAGAGCTATTCTTCTAGTCAAAATGATAAACACCAGAAAGTCAATAGGTCCTCGGGCACCAGTGATCGATATCGTACATTGGTTAGTGTTATATTTTTTGAGGAGCCAACATGTATCAGTTACCTTTGCCACAATGTCTGTATTACAATCATAATATTTCATCTGGATTTGTGTCCAATCTTTAGTTTCATAGTATAGGAACAAAACAAATGATTGGAGGGCGATCTACATTTATGGCATATTGTTTGAATAATTAGAGTAATTTTAAAATCTATGAAAGTTGATGGTTATAACGCATCTAAAGATCTGGAGTGTGGGGTCATTAGCGTACGGACGATGCACATAATATGATATAATGTAACATTAGCTAATAAAAGGAGATCATAGAGAAGTAACAAGAGAAGTACACAGTGATTGTGGAAGTACCAGCCCAGCATGAGAGGCCTGAGGATTTTAGCATGAGCAGTAGTGATCTGAAGATGGGTGACGTTGAGGAGTGAGGGGCCGAAGAGGTAAGGTGAGTGTAAGTGTTTTATTTATTTTTTACATCTTAAGTTTATTATGATCTTGGGTCTGGAGAGACACTGGAGCATAATAAGGGAAATTAAATTCACACAAAAGAAGTTTTTGGCAAATCAAATTTCTCAGAAAAAAAATAAGGCAAATTTGAATTTTGCCTGATCCGCTCATCTCTAGCCATAACATTTTCATTTTCCTTCGAAACAACGACATGAGAGCTTTAGTTTTGCTGGATGAGTTGAATTTATCAATGGCTCCTTTTTGGGATACATATAATTTATTAGCCAACTTTTATTAAGTAATTAGGGGAACGTATAGAAATGCAATTCTACCATTGTTCATCACATTTTAAATGTTTTACTGTTCACCGTGCTGCACAAATATGGTGTCGTCTTTATACTGTGCGTCAGCATGATTATGGCAATACCAAATTTATATTGTTTTATTTATGTTTTATTACTTTTGTACTATAAATACACTGTATGAGCAAAAAATATTATTTCACATATAAATATATATGTTTATACATACATTGGGGAAAATAAATATTTGATACACTGACGATTTTGCAAGTTTTCCCACATATAAATAATGGAGAGGTCATTTTTAGCGTAGGTACACTTCATCTGTGAGAGATAGAATCTAAAATGATCACCTACAAACCAGCAAGAATTCCTGCTCTTACAGACCTGTTAGTTTTCATTAAGAAGAAATACACACCTGTAGGCCGGGATCACACTACTGTGTGTGATGCGAGAAACTCGCACGAGTCTCTCGCATCAACACTCGGTGCTGCCTCCGGCACTCAGGACTGGAGCTGTGGCTGCATGTAAACAATCACACTCTAACTTCTCCACCATGTCCAAAACAAAAGAGCTGTCTAAGGACACCAGGGTAAAAATTGTAGACAAGGCTGGGATGTACTACAGGACAGTAGGCAAGCAGCTTGGTGAGAAGGCAACAACTGTTGGCACAATTATCAGAAAATGGAAGAAATATAAGATGACTTTCAATCTTCCTTGGTCTGGGAATCCATGAAAGAGCTCACCTCATGGGTTAAGGGTGATTCTGAGAAAGGTCAGGAATCAGCCCAGAACTACACATGAGAACCTGGTCAATGATTTGAAAAGTGCTGGGACCACAGCGACCAAGAAAATGTAATTCTGGTATTTTTACTTTTTTTCTCACTATGCCTTTTAGCGATCAGTTTAATCCTTTATTCGTTGATAGATCGGGGCATTCTGAATGTGGCAATACCAAATATGTGTATGTTTGAATTGATTTGAACTTTTATTTTTTTTTATTTTTTTTCTTTTGGCATGCTTTAATAGTCTCCATGGGAGACTAGAAGCTGCCATAGTTCTATGAGCACCGACCACTGGGCGGCACTCACAGCAATCCAGCAGTGACAACCATAAAGGTCTCCAGGAGACCTCTGGTTGTCGTGCCAAACCACAGGTGACCCGCGATCATGTCACGGAGGTCACCGGTGGGCAGATTTCCAGCACTATTGCCAGAAGCGCCTGTTAAATGCCTCTGTCAGCGTTTGACAGTGGTATTTAATGGTTTAATAGCCGTGGGTGGATTGCGATTCCACCCGTGGCTGTTCTGGGAACTTGTCAGCTGTTCAACACGGCTGAGGGGCCAGGAAAGATATGGGTTCTCCGCCGGAGCCCACATCAAAGGGAGTTAGACATCGGAAAGGGGTTTATTATTAAAAACGTGGGCTCCCATGTAATTTTCTTAACCAGCAGAGTGAAAGCCAATGGCTGGTGGAAGAGGTTTATAACCTTGGAAGGGAGTAATACACATGTAGCTTCCCAGGCTATTTATATCAGCTCACAGCTGTATAATTAGCCTTTACAGGCTATTAAAATGGAGAACCCCCTCCAAAAAATGACATAGGGTCCCCTTATAATTAATAACCAGCAAAGGCTAGACAGACAGCTGCAGGCTGATATTAATAGCCTTGGAAGGGACCATAGATACTAACCCCCCAGGCTAAAAACATCAGCTCTCAGCAGCCCCAGAAAGGGCGCATTCACAAGATGCACCAATTCTGGCACAGCCTCGCTCTTCCCACTTGCTCTGTAGCAGTGGCAAGTGGAGTAATAGTAGGTGGGAGGTTGATGTCACCTTTGTACACCTTTATATTGTCAGGTGACATCAAGCCCAGAGGTTAGTAATGGAGAGGCATCTATAAGACGCCCCCATAACTAGCCACTTAGTCTTAGTGTATAAAAAAATACACACCCAGAATAAAGTCCTTTAATTGAAAGAATGACACAGACTCCTTTAATAAATCTTAATTAAACCATACTTTTGACATCACCTATTACAGTGATGTCATTGTCTAATGTAAGAGAATTAAAATAACAAACAACAATATTCCTCACCTTTCCGCAGAGAAGATGATATTCCATTTATCCCACGGCGGTTCTAGCTCTGCAACATCTAGATGGCAGGTGTATGGTTAGATAATGCGACCATAAAGTCTAACATCCAGCAGTGACACTGAGCAGCGTCTGCTACCACTGCCCATTTTCTTGCGGTGAACACCTATAACCCGTCTGACGTCACCGTGAGCGTGAGAAAGTTCTCACATTCCCGGTGCTGTCAGAAAGGTCCTGGGAGTTCACAGCCAATGAACTCAGTTCACCTATCTGACGTCAGCGAGTGCTCCGTTAGAATATACGGGAATATAGCTCCAATCATAATTGCACTGTTAGTTAGTGCCGCCATTCAGCAGAGACTAAAATTTAGCCAAATATGCAAATTAGGGTCTTTGGTGCACCCTAAGTGTGGTTAAGAGGCTCAGTGCACTGCTACACTCAATGGATTAGAATGCCCCCACCTCCCTCACTTTTGTTTGACAGCACTGACTTGCCTGAGATTTCTTTGCAGACAGTGTTTTGTCAAGCAATTTTAATCATCAGTGGGTGGGTGCAAAACCAAAGGATGGACTGAGCCCTTCGCCCACACCAATGTTACACCAAGTATATTTGATTAAACTTCAGTTATTACAGAATGGAGGCAGTGATGAAAGCACTAAATGTGCATTTTTTATAGTGGCTATATCCCTCACAAGTCTATGTGTTTAGTTTATACTCTCAGATTGGGCTGACTGACTCTATTTAAGTAGTTAGATCTCCAAATCCCTTGATTCCTTTCGTAAGGCAGTGGAAAAAGATGTTCACCTTCTGCCACCAATATGAGGAGCTTACAGAATATAAATCTATAACATTGAACATCATGCTAAATTCACTTGGAGTAAGTTTCCTACAAAGCTATAGTATAGATTTGGAGATTTGGTCTTCATATGAATGTATTTTTCACACTATAAGACACACCGGACCATAAGATGCACCACAAATTTTCAGAAGGAAAATAAGGGAAAAAAAATAATGTGTCAAATGGGGGTCCGTCTTACAGTCTGAATTCAGCTTACCGGAAAAGATCGGTAGCGCTGGTGGAGCGTGGTCACAGGGTTTGTTCGTGGTCTGACTTCCATCCCAGACTGGTGCAGCAGGTACGTCTGTGCTTGTGATGCGGGGGCTCCGCTAACATTTTCTGAAAGCCCGGAGCTCCACACATCCATTGATATGATGCAGTGGCCTCCGGGAAATCCCATCCCAGGCTAGTGCGGCAGGTTCACTGGTGCGGGGCTCTGCTGACATTTTGTGAAAGCCTGGAGCCCCCCGCACATCCATTGCTTTGATGCGGTGGCCTCTGGGAAAATAGCCTCCAGGAAAATGGCCACTGGGGACGGCTCATGTGCAGATTGAGATCTCCACACAGAGATCTCGTCTCTTGAGATCTCAGGACAACATCTCGTTGCCGAGATCTCAACCTGCGCAAGCGCCATTTTCACGGAGGCCACCCATCGCAGCAAAGGAAGTGCGTGGGCTCTGGGCTATCACGAAATGTCGGCGGAGCCCCCATACCACAGAGCACCACCAAATACTGCAGCACCAGTCTGGGAAGGGAGTGTGATCATTGCCCTGCAGCATCGGACCGCCGCAGAATTGCCCAACTCCACTATTTGTAAGTATATTACGACTATAAGATGCAACCCCATTTTCCCCAAAAAAATTTTGGGAAAAAAATGCGTCTTATAGTCTGAAAAATATGGTAAATATTTTACACAAAGGAAGACTAGGTATAAAAATGTCCTTTCTTGTTAAATAACACACATAAAAATGTATTTGTAACAGACTGAATATATTATGTGGATGAATAACTGTACGATCTCATCTTACCTTTCATATTGCAATCTGATGACTAAAATGCTGTATATTTCATAGATTTCTTCCCTGTTTAATGTGTTCAAGAAGAATATATTAGCAAATAATGGATTCCAAGAGTTTGAAGCAGAACTGTATATAAACTAGGAAATAAATACAAATTGTACTTAATAAAACTTATGGTCAATTTCTCTTAACAACCTTGACCAAAGAAAGTACCTGCCAGCACCAGAGACTATTACAAATTACACACAGATTCAGGGAATAGAAAACATGTGGCTGACAACACTTGCTTCAGGTTTTCATTATTTATACATTATTTCAATTCCATTGTTAGTATTGACCAAGGAACGGTAAATTTATATTATAAATATATGATGAATGGAGAGGAATATATGACTCAGGCTAATAATGTGGAAGTTAAAATTAATTTACTTAATTTTCTGTAAATAAACTCCTTAAAAAGGACCAGTCGTGGGATATGGGTATGTATTTATACTTTAAAGAAGTTTTCCAAACCTAATTTTTCATTTTAAAAGAGTCCCAAGCCAGATATAACACTGTCACATTTTCTGTATTAGATGGTTTAATGTATTCCTAGTAAAACTTTGTGTCTGTCTTCAGAGTATACTTTATTATGGTTTTGTGTTATTCTATATTTCTTTGGTTGTTGACATGTGAATTGTTTTTCAAATTTTAATCCTTTTGTTGTGAGGCGTTATCTCAGTATGTATGTACATGTATTAATACATTTTCATTTTTTGTATATTAATTACATAATGTGCACACTTTTCTTATCAGTAGATATAGGCCTAAGATGTAGATGTGTGCAGATGTAGATACAGTATAGGCCTAAGCAGTGCCGGATTACCAGTTAGACATAGTATGCATTCGCCTATGGATCCCATGTGTTTTGGGGCTCCATGCAACAGTTGAAAATTAATATTGATTTGATATTGAAAGAAATTTACACTCAGCATGCTGGCCTGGCTGGTTGACATTGGAGGCCAGTTGGAGGAATGGAGCCCCAATGTGAACATTACAGGAAGCGGCAGTGAAATTATCTTTTGGCTGTTGTTGGTATACTCAATAATTCAAGGAAGTAGTAGAGGAGAGACAAAAATGCAATCAGGTGTTGCAACTGTGCCAGGAGTGGGAGTGGGGGGAGAGGTAAGTGGCCTTGAGTTCTCACATACTTTAGACCATAATAAAACATTAAAAAATAGAAGCTTCGGGAACACAGACGAGTATATACAGGCCTACACCCAAGATTGAAGTTAGTTAATTAACTTTTCTGAGTTAGAATGAAGATTATTTCGCTTAATTTGCATTCTGTTTAGTACAATGTAATTGTTAGTAAATGTAAAAACATATTAGGAAATGATTTGTTGAAAAGGACCCAAGATTGTGACTACCTAAAGGCCTGCACAGGGTTTAATTCAGGGCTAAGGCTGGTTTCACATTTGCGTTTTTTAGCGCTGGAAAAAAACGCACACCTGCACATGCGTTTTTTCCCCTATATTTAACATGGGTGCGCATACCTGCGCACTGGTCAGCGCATGTATGCGATTTTCATGCGCTGCGTTTTTTTGGGGTGTGCGTTGGGATTTTCCAGACGCAGCATGTTGCATTTTTTGGCCCTGCAAAAAAGCGCATGCGCACATATGCGCACGTTTTGCGCTAAAAATGGCCATTATAGCCTATGGATGCGCATATGTGCGCACTGGCATGCTCATGTATGCGTTTTTTTGCATATGCGTTTTTTTTTTTAAATCATGGAATTTAGGGGTTTGGGTTAGAGTTAGGGTTAGTTAAGGGGGTTTAGGGTTAGGGTTATGGTCAGGGTCAGGGTTAGGGTTAGGGTCAGGGTTAGGGTTAAGTATGGTTTTGTTAAGGATTAGGGTCATGGTTAGGGTCAGGATTAGGGTTAAGTATGGTTTTGTTAAGGGTTAGGGTCAGGGTTAGGGTTAGGGTTAGGGTCAGGGTCAGGGTTAGGGTCAGGATTAGGGTTAAGTATGGTTTTGTTAAGGATTAGGGTCAGGGTTAGGGTCAGGATTAGGGTTAAGTATGGTTTTGTTAAGGGTTAGGGTCAGGGTTAGGGTTAGGGTTAGGGTTAGGGTCAGGGTTAGGGTTAGGGTTAGGGTCAGGATTAGGGTTAAGTATGGTTTTGTTAAGGATTAGGGTCAGGGTTAGGGTCAGGATTAGGGTTAAGTATGGTTTTGTTAAGGGTTAGGGTCAGGGTTAGGGTTAGGGTTAGGGTCAGGGTTAGGGTTAGGGTTAGGGTTAAGTATGGTTTGGTTAAGGGTTAGGGTCAGGGTTAGGGTTAGGGTTAGGGTCAGGGTTAGGGTTAAGTATGGTTTTGTTAAGGGTTAGGGTCAGGGTTAGGGTTAGGGTTAGGGTCAGGGTTAGGGTTAGGGTTAGGGTTAGGGTCAGGGTTAGGGTTAGGGTTAGGGTTAGTTAGGGTTTAGGGTTTGGGTTAGGGTTAAGTATGATTTGGTTAAGGGTTAGGGTCAGGGTTAGGGTTAGGGTTAGGGTCAGGGTTAGGGTTAGGGTTAGGGTCAGGGTTAGGGTTAGTAAAGTCATGGTTTTGGTAGTGTGAGGGGCCACCTAAAAATGTTGGAAAAAAACGCAAACGCAGTAAAAACGCGCTAAAAACGCATACAAACGCATAAAAACGCTGCGTTTTTTTCATGCATGCTCATAAAAATGCTTGAAAAAAACGCAGCAGTTGTATGCTTATGTATGCGTTTTTTCAAAGCTTTTTTTGCGGGAAAAACGCGCTGCAAAAAAAAGCAAGTGTGAAACTAGCCTAAGTAGTACGTATTTTAAACTTTTATTTTAAGGAAGTGTTGTGTATGTCATTTTCTGTTTTGGTCACACACTTAGCTACTAATATCAATTTTCATGCATGTTTTATGATAATGTTACGTGAGGAAATAATGAAGTTGCTGGCATGCAGAAAGTGCTAAGTAGCATTTTGACAATGTGCAAGATGTTGGAAAGGGGATTTGTATGAACGTTTTAATTTGTATTTCAGGTTTTATTTGTACACATCAAAAATGTGAAAGTTGTCCTGGCTTCCAGAGAAGCCAATGTCCAAAAACGCCTGGCAGCCAAGGCTAAGAAACAAATCACAGCTTTAGTAACTATCAATAAAATTTTTGGCACTCAACTTGTATGCGTTTTGTGAAGAGTTTTATTTGCAGTCACACATATATATAGACGTTTTCGGCTGCAACAGTTAGCCTTCATCAGTATACTGGAGAATCAGAGAATTAATACATAAGACAAAAAATATAACAATAATAAATGCTACAAAAAAATTGGAATCCATCATAATTTAACCCCTTAGTGACAGAGCCAATTTTTAAAATTCTGACCAATATCACTTTATGTGGTGATAACTCTGGAACGCTTCAACAAATCCCATTGATTTTGAGAATGTTTTTTCATGGCACATTATAATTTATGATAATGGTAAATTTAGGTTGACATGTTTTTGTTTATTTTTAAAAAATATCAGAAACTTGACAAAAATGTAAAAAAAATTGCAATTTTCTAACTTTGAATGATTATCCGTTTAATCCAGATAGTCATACCACACAAAAACATTAATAAATAACATTTCCCACATGTCTGCCTTACATCAGCACCATTTTTAAATGGCTAATTTATTTTGTTAGGCTTTTAGGAGGTTTAAAAATGTAGCAGTAATTTTTCATTTTTTCAAGGAAAGTTACAAAATTTATTTTTTGACGGACTTATCCAGGTTTGAATTGACTTTGGGGGCGCTATATATTGGAAAACCACAAAAAGTGATAACATTTTAAAACAGCACCCCCCTGACATATTGAAAACTTTTGTCAGGTAGTTTATTAACCCTTCAGGTGATTTTCAGGAATTAATGCAAAGTGGTATAGCAGAAATGAAAAAATGTTTGCTTACCACCCAAATGTCGCTAACTTCTGACCTGACCACTATATCCGCGAGACTCTAAGGCCACTATTTGGCCATGAACAGCTATGGCAAACATCGGGACCGCACAATCATAATCTCAGTGTGTCAATTAGATTAAAGAGGAAGCCCCCACAATCTTTTAACTATTTTTCCGATGTAGTCACTTTTGACAGCAGCAACTAAGGGGTTAAACAGATATGGAAGGTGCCAACACTGATCGTTTTTGATACAGCAAGTTGTCAGCTATAATGGACAGCTGACAGCTGCTGGATTGTCATCTGTGTGGGGATGATATTCTCTTATATCTCAGGTAAGTAAAAAGACGTATTGGCTGTCATTAAGGGGTTAAGAAAAAAACAAAAAAGTGCACTTGTGACCAGGGAACAGGGACGGAAAATTATAAGGTAAGATCGGGAAAGGGAGGTACAAGAAAAGGAGAAAGCACGTACCTAGACTGCTCATATTTAACCCCTTCCTGACCTGTGACACAGCGTATGCGTCATGAAAGTCGGTGCCAATCCGACCCATGACGCATACCCTGTGTCATGACTTTAAAGCCCCCCTGTGGGTCTGGTGACCGGGGTCAATGAAAGGTTACCTGACCCGCAGATACAGGGGGCTTTGTAATTCACCACAGGGGGTGTGGCTTCACACCCACGTGGCTACGATCGCTCTGATTGCCTAATAAAAGTGAAACAGCCAATCAGAGTGATAGTAATATTTCATCAATGAAAATTGATGAAATATTACAATCCAGCCATGGCCGATGCTGCAGTAGCATCGGACATGGCTGGAGACACCGATCGCCCCCCCGCCGCTGTCATCATCTGCCCCCCTCCCATTCCCTCCACTCCCCGCCAGCTTCCGATCCCCCCTCACCCCCCGGTGCCTTCTGAGTCCCCCTGTTACTCCCGGTGTCCCGCGGGTCCGGCTCATGGGCGCCGCCATCTTGGAAAATAAATGTATTATTTTTATTTTTCCATTAGGGTTAGGGTTGGAAAGAGGGTAAGGGTTAGGGTTGGAAAGAGGATTAGGGTTGCAAAGAGGGTTAGGGTGAGGATTGGAAAGAGGGTTAGGGTTGGAATTAGGGTTAGGGTTGGAATTAGGGTTAGGGTGGAATTAGGGTTGGGGTTGGAATTAGGGTTAGGGTTGGAATTAGGGTTGGAATTAGGGTTAGGTTTGTGGTTAGGGTTATGGTTAGGGTTGGGATTAGGGTTAGGGGTGTGTTGGGGTTAGGGTTATGGTTAGGGTTGGGATTAGGGATGTGTTGGGGTTAGGGCTGTGGTTAGGGGTGTGTTGGGGTTAAGGGTTGAAGTTAGAATTGATGGGTTTCCACTGTTTAGGCACATCAGGGGGTCTCTAAACGCGACATGGTGCAACCATTGATTCCAGCCAATTTTGCGTTCAAAAAGTCAAACAGTGCTCCCTCCCTTCCAAGCCCTGACGTGTGCCCAAACAGTGGTTTACCCCAACAAATGGGGTATCAGAGTACTCAGGAAAAATTGCACAACAACTTTTGGGGACTAATTTCTCCTGTTACCCTTGGGAAAATAAAAAATTGGGGGCTAAAAATGTATTTTTGTGGGAAAAAAAATGTCTGCATTATAACCTTCTGTGAAGCACTTGGGGGTTCAAAGTGCTCACAGCACATCTACATAAGTTCCTTGGAAGGTCTAGTTTCCAAAATGGGGTCACTTGTGGGGGGTTTCCACTGTTTAGACACATCAGGGGCTCTGCAAACGTAATGCATTTCAAAACGTCACTACTTCCATTCCGAGCCCTGACGTGTGCCCAAACAATGGTTCCCCCCCACATTTTGGGTACCAGCGTACTCAGGACAAACTGGACAACAACCTTTGGGGTCCAATTTCTTCTGTTACCCTTGTAAAAATAAAAAATTGCGAGCTAAAAAATCATTTTTTGAGGGAAAAAAATGATTTTTTATTTTCATGGCTCTGCGTTATAATCTTCTGTGAAGCACTTGGGGGTTCAAGTTGCTCAACACACATCTAGGCAAGTTCCTTATGTGGTCTAGTTTCCAAAATGGGGTCACTTGTGGGGGGTTTTCACAGTTTAGGTACATCAGGGGCTCTGCAAATGTAACATGATGCCCGCAGACTATTCCATCAAAGTCAGCATTTCAAAATGTCACTACTTCCCTTCCGAGCCCTGACGTGTGCTCATACAGTGGTCATCCTCCACATATGGGGTATCAGTGTACTCAGGACAAACTGGACAACAACTTTTGGGGTCCAATTTATCCTGTTACCCATGTGAAAAAAAAATTGCAGGCTAAAAATCATTTTTTTGAGGAAAAAAAATATTTTTTATTTTCACGGCTCTGCGTTATAAACTTCTGTGAAGCACTTGGGGGTTCAAGATGCTTACCACACATCTAGATAAGTTTCTTGGGGGGTCTAGTTTCCAAAGTGAGGTCACATGTGGGGGGTTTCTACAGTTTAGGCACACAGGGGCTCTGCAAATGTAACATGACGCCCGCAGACCATGCCATCAAAGTCAGCATTTCAAAATGTCACTACTTCCCTTCCGAGCCCCGACATGTGCCCAAACAGTGGTCCCCCCCCACATATGGGGTACCAACGTACTCAGGACAAACTGTACAACAAGTTTTGGGGTCCAATTTATCCTGTAACCCTTGTGAAAAAAAATGCGGGCTAAAAATCATTTTTTTTAGGAAAAAAAATGATTTTTTATTTTCATGGCTCTGCGTTATAAACTTCTCTGAAGCACTTGGGGGTTCAAGGTGCTTACCACACATCTAGAAAAGTTCCTTGGGGGGTCTAGTTTCCAAAATGAGGTCAAATGTGGGGGGTTTCTACTGTTTAGGCACACAGGGGCTCCGCAAATGTAACATGACACCCGCAGACCATGCCATCAAAGTCAGCATTTCAAAATGTCACTACTTCCCTGCTGAGCCCCGACGTGTGCCCAAACAGTGGTTCCCCCCCACATATGGGGTACAAGCGTACTCAGGACAAACTGTACAACAACTTTTGGGGTCCAATTTCTCCTGTTACACTTGTGAAAATAAAAAATTGCGGACTAAAAAATATTTTTTTTAGGAAAAAAAAATATTTTTTATTTTCATGGCTCTGCGTTATAAACTTCTGTGATGCACCTGGGGGTTCAAAGTGCTCACTATGCATCTAGATGAGTTCCTTAGAGGGTCTAGTTTCCAAAATGGGGTCATTTGTGGGGGAGCTCCAAAGCTTAGGCACACAGGGGATCTCCAAACACGACATGGTGTCCGCTAACGATTGGAGCTAATTTTAATTTCAAAAAGTCAAATGGCGCTCCTTCCCTTCTGAGCCCTGCCGTGCGCCCAAACAGTGGTTTCCCCCCACATATGGGGTACCAGCGTACTCAGGACAAACTGGACAACAACTTTTGTGGTCCAATTTCTCCTGTTATCCTTGTGAAAATAAAAAATAGCATGCTAAAAAATCATTTTTGAGGGAAAAAAAAGATTTTTTATTTTCACTGCTCTACGTTATAAACTTTTGTGAAGCACTTGGGGGTTCAAAGTGCTCACTACACATCTAGATAAGTTCCTTAAGGGGTATAGTTTCCAAAATGGTGTCACTTGTGGGGAAGCTCCAATGTTTAGGTACACAAGGGCTCTCCAAACGAGACATGGTGTCCAATAACGATTGTAGCTAATTTTCCATTCAAAAAGTCAAATGGTGCTCCTTCCCTTCCGGACCCTGCCGTGCACCCAAACAGTGGTTTATGACCACATATGAGGTATTGGTGTGCTCAGGAGAAATTGCCCAACAAATTTTAGGATCCATTTTTCCTGTTACCCATGTGAAAATGAATATACTGAGGCTAAAAGATAATTTTTGTGAAAAAAAAGTCCTTTTTCTTTACGGATCAATTTGTGAAGCACCTGGAGGTTCAAAGTGATCACTATGCATCTAGATAAGTTCCTTGGGGGGTCTAGTTTCCAAAATGGGGTCACTTGTGGGGAAGCTCCAGTGTTGAGGCACACAGCGACTCTCCAAATGTGACATGGCAAGCGCTAAATATTCCAGCATATTTTCCATTCAAAAAGTCAAATGTGCTCCTTCCCTTCTGAGCCCTGCCGTGCGCCGAAACAGTGGTTTATGACCACATATGAGGTATCTTTGTACTCAGGAGAAATTTCCCAACAAATTTTAGGATCCATTTTATCCTGTTGCCCATGTGAAAATGAAAAAAATGATGCTAAAAGAAAATTTGTGTTGGAAAAATTAAAATGTCTATTTTTTCCTTCCACGTTGCTTTAGTTCCTGTGAAGAACCTGAACGGTTAATAATCTTCTAGAATGTAGTTTTGAGTAGCTTGAGGGGTGCAGTTTTTAGAATGGTGTCACTTTTGGGTATTTTCTGCCATATAGACCCCTCAGAGTGACTTCAAATGTGAGGCGGTCCTAAAAAAAATGGTTTTGTAAATTTTGTTGTAAAAATGAGAAATCGCTGGTCAACTTTTTACTTAAGATTCACAAAAGATTAGAGATTCCCCCCCGGTCGACCCATAGTGGCGTCAACAGAATCTATTCTGTCACCACTTTCTATACTTTTGGAAAAAATTCTGACACCCCTTACACGCAAACACCCTCCTTTTTGCTAGAAACAGGGGACTTTCTTAAGGTCATACGCACTTTAGGCCAAGTTCTGAGGGACTCACTCTTAGTGTCCTTTGACGTCAAGGACCTCTATACATCTATTCCATACGATTTGGGCATTAGTTGTGTCAGACGTCAATTGTCATGATCAGAAATGGATGGTGACATAGTTGTCTTTTGCCTCGAACTACTGACTTTGGTACTTACTAAAAACTACTTTTTTTTTGGGGATACATTTTATTTGCAGACGAAAGGGACCGCTATGGGGTCTAACGTAGCACCCCCCCTTATGCAAATACATTTATGGCGACCTTTGAGGATGAGGTAGTATATTCCAGTTCCCTCTTTAAGACCCATTGTCTAGTCTGGAAAAGATTCATAGACAATATTTTTTGTATATGGACGGGTCCACTGAACACCCTAGAGGAGTTTCACAATATACTCAATGCAGCCTGGCCTGGTCTTTCTTTCACTATTACCAGGGATGAACACGAAGTGAGTTTTCTGGATAAAGATGTAAATGGACATCTGAGTACGGATCTCTTTGTGAAAACCACAGATCGCAATAGCCTCTTACATTATAAGAGTTTACATCCTCTTTCCACAAAGAGGTCTATACCCTCATCCCAGTTCAGGAGGGTCGAACGCATTGTCTCGGACCCTACTATCAGTAAAGATAGATTGAGGGAAATGCACAATAAATTTCAACGGAGAGGCTATCCATCAGATTTACCGGACCAGGCACTTCACCTTCCTACCTCCTCTCGCCCTTCGATAAGAGGAAGAATACCTTTCATCCATACATTTCATCCATATGTGCATATCCTTCACCGTACCATTAGAAAACATTGGGGCTTATTGAGAGAGGCACATCCGGAAATCATTGAATGTTGTCAAAATTTTCTTCCATGCTACAAACCTCCAAAAAACATTAGGGACACATTAGTTAGGGCTGACATCGGCTCGGGGACTAGGCCTTCCATACAAAGGTTTCTCTCCACTCCTAAGACGGGCACCTATCCATGCTTACACTGTAACCAATGTGGTAATGTAATCAAAGGTGATTATTTTCACCATCTACACTCGGGCAAACGATATTTGATCAAAGACTTTAGCACATGTGATACATCATTTGTTGTATATCAGATTAAGTGCCCTTGTGGCCTACTTTACATAGGCGAAACCACAAAACCGGTAAAGGACCGCATCAGCAAGCACAAATCTACGATCAGATGTAGAAATACATTATTACCTGTAATGCACCATTTTATCACAGCAGGTCATACTATCCCCCAGTTGAAATTTCAAGTCATCGAGCATGTCCCCCTCCCTCGAAGAGGTGGGAATCGCACCAAACTTCTTAAAAAAATAGAGGCCTTTTGGATACATGAGTTACCAACTCTGCATCCAAAGGGCCTCAACAGAGATTATGTGTTAGCAACGGCGGAACGCATTAAATAAAAATAATAATAAAGTGTGTTCGCTACTCGGGGTCCACCGTGCAGTAGGTGTTACAACCGCTGCTGAGTAATGGCAGATGAGCAATATGGCGATATAATGTGCACGGGTTCAACTTCATCTGAAGTGCGCAGAGCGGGCTCTGTTCACACACAGAGGCGCCGCAACAAAAACATACAAAAAGGCTGAGCCTGTTAGAGTCACAGGCCTCGGGTAAATGCACACGCGGTATAAGGTCACAGGAGCAGGAACTAAGACAGAGGGGCTGTGTCCGTCTAGACTTACCGTGTGTGCGTCGTCGCTACTGCGAACGCCAAGAAGGGCTGCAACTGCAGCGCGGCGCAGGACACTGCCGCTGGACGACACAGCTACAAAGCAGGCGCTATGTCGGACGCTAGCGCAGAGGTCCGGTGTGCACAGTGGCCTAAGGCTTGCCACAGACTGGCGCAGACTACTGAACTAATTCCCTAACCACATGCGTAATATGAGAGGGAAGGGGTTTCATAATAAGTCAGTCACCAGAATCATGGCTCTGGGAGTGAACACTCTGGCTCAGGTGATTCCAGAGGTGCAAAGAGGTTGGGAGCCGGAGTAACCTTCCGTCTGGATTGAGCACGCTCCAGCCCGCGCTCCGAAAAATGGAGATCAATACGGGTGGCAATGGCAATCAGCTCCTCCAGACTTGCAGGAACCTCTCTGATAGAAAGAGCATCCTTAACATGCTCAGCTAAACCTCTCCAAAACACAGGGATGAGGGCTTTGTCAGACCACTCCAGCTCGGAAGCCAGTGTCCGAAAACGAACGGCATACTGACTAACCGAGAGGGATCACTGAGTCAAAGCCAGTAGCTGTAGAGAGGTGTCGTGCGTGACCCATGGTCCCAGAAAGACCTGCTTAATAGCTGCTAAAAACTGAGCAGCGGTCCGAACCTCTGGGTCACCATGCTCCCATAGAGGTGTAGCCCACTCCAACGCCTTGCCCGACAGAAGGGAAACAATAAATCCCACCTTGGCCCGCTCCATAGGGAATCGCGCAGCCAGTAACTCCAGCTGGATAGAGCACAGGCTGACGAAACCCCTACAGGAGGCGCCATCGCCAGAAAATTTATCGGGCAACGGGAGGCGGGTAACTGTCGGCGCGTGGGAGGACGTGGACATACGAGAAACCGCCTCTGCGATCGCCTGTACAGCAGCCTCCGAAGACTTCGCCGCTGCGATAACACTCTCAAAAGTAGCCAACCGGCCCTCTAGCTGGTGAATGCAATTAAGGAGTTGCTGCTGATCTGCCATCACTATCCAGATCCTGGCGCTAGTATAATGTTAGGAACGGCGGAATGCACTAAATAAAAATAATAATAAAGTGCGTTCGCCGCTCGGGGTCCACCGTGCAGTAGGTGTTACAACCGCTGCTGAGTAATGGCAGACGAGCAATATGGCGATATAATGCGCACGGGTTCAACTTCACCCGAAGTGCGCATAGCGGGCTCTGTTCACACACAGAGGCGCCGCAACAGAAACATACAAAAAGGCTGAGCCTGTTAGAGTCACAGGCCTCAGGTAAATGCACACACGGTATAAGGTCACAGGAGCAGGAACTAAGACAGAGGGGCTGCGTCCGTCTAGACCTACCGTGTGTGCGGTGTCGCTACTGCAAACGCCAAGAAGGGCTGCAACTGCAGCGTGGCGCAGGACACTGTCGCTGGACGACACAGCTACAAAGCAGGCGATATGACGGACGCTAGCGCAGAGGTGCGGTGTGCACAGTGGCCTAAGGCTTGCCACAGACTGGCACAGACTACTGAACTAATTCCCTAACCAAATGTGTAATATCAGAGGGAAGGGGTTTCATAATAAGTCACTCACCAGGATCATACATCCGTCACCATTCACACATAGCAGTATACAGTTGTGGCCAAAAGTATTGACACCCCTGCAATTCTGCCAGATAATACTCAGTTTCTTCCTGAAAATGATTGCAATCACAAATTCTTTGGTATTATTATCTTCATTTAATTTGTCTTAAATGAAAAAACATAAAAGAGAATGAAGCAAAAAGCAAAACATTGATCATTTCACACAAAACTCCAAAAATGGGCCAGACAAAAGTATTGGCACCCTCAGCATAATACTTGGCTGCACAACCTTTAGCCAAAATAACTGCGACCAACCGCTTCCGGTAACCATCAATGAGTTTCTTACAATGCTCTGCTGGAATTTTAGACCATTCTTCTTTGGCAAAGTGCTCCAGGTCCATGATATTTGAAGGGTGCCTTCTCCAAACTGCCATTTTTAGATCTCTCCACAGGTGTTCTATGGGATTCAGGTCTGGACCCATTCCTGGCCACCTTAGAAGTCTCCAGTGTTTTCTCTCAAACCATTTTCTAGTGCTTTTTGAAGTGTGTTTTGGGTCATTGTCCTGCTGGAAGACCCATGACCTCTGAGGGAGACCCAGCTTTCTCACACTGGGCCCTACATTATGCTGCAAAATTTGTTGGTAGTCTTCAGACTTCATAATGCCATGCACAGGGTCAAGTAGTCCAGTGCCAGAGGCAGCAAAGCAACCCCAAAACATCAGGGAACCTCCACCATGTTTGACTGTAGGGACCGTGTTTTTTTCTTTGAATGCCTCTTTTTTTCTCCTGTAAACTCTATGTTAATGCCTTTGCCCAAAAGCTCTACTTTTGTCTCATCTGACCAGAGAACATTCTTCCAAAACGTTTTAGGCTTTTTCAGGTAAGTTTTGGCAAACTCCAGCCTGGCTTTTTTATGTCTCGGGGTAAGAAGTGGGGTCTTCCTTGGTCTCCTACCATACAGTCCCTTTTCATTCAGATGCCGACGGATAGTACTGGTTGACACTGTTGTACCCTCGGACTGCAGGGCAGCTTGAACTTGTTTGGATGTTAGTCGAGGTTCTTTATTCAACATCCACACAATCTTGCATTGAAATTTCTTGTCAATTTTTCTTTTCCGTCCACATCTAGGGAGGTTAGCCACAGTGCCATGGGCTTTAAACTTCATGATGACACTGCGCACGGTAGATACAGGAACATTCAGGTCTTTGGAGATGGACTTGTAGTCTTGAGATTGCTCATGCTTCCTCACAATTTGGTTTCTCAAGTCCTCAGACAGTTCTTTGGTCTTCTTTCTTTTCTCCATGCTCAATGTGGTACACACAAGGACACAGGACAGAGGTTGAGTCAACTTTAATCCATGTCAACTGGCTGCAAGTGTGATTTATTTATTGGCACCACCTGTTAGGTGCCACAGGTAAGTTACAGGTGCTGTTAATTACACAAATTAGAGAAGCATCACATGATTTTTCGAACAGTGCCAACACTTTTGTCCACCCTCTTTTTTATGTTTGGTGTGGAATTATATCCAATTTGGCTTTAGGACAATTCTTTCTGTGTTTTTTCATTTAAGACAAATTAAATGAAGATAATAACAAAGAATTTGTGTTTGCAATCATTTTCAGGAAGAAACTGAGTATTATCTGACAGAATTGCAGGGGTGTCAATACTTTTGGCCACAACTGTAGTCTATACTAGCGCATGGCGGAACGGCCATGCACGCTTTTTATAGCAGCCGGGACCATTCTCCAATGGGAAACCATCTCATGAGCATGCTCAGTAGGAGGACAGAGGGACTTAGCCCCTGGAGATATTTGCTGCAAGGCAATCTCCTCTGCGGTAGATAAAGAGAAAGAGACCGAAGAATGTAAGGGTCTGGATTCCTGCAGAGCAGATGCAGGAACCTGACTCCTAACATTCTGATTTATTATCCTTTATCTAATGGGTTTATATTGTACCACTTGATATATATTTTGACTCTAAAAAATCGTTTTGGGGAATTATTGTGTCTCCCCTTCTTTATATACATTATTATCAACCTAACATCTGCCTTAGAGTAATATATTTGATGTGGGCCAGTATTTTATCAATGATCATTGTTTTACTTAATGCTATGATATTAATAGATTGTCTTGTTTTCACAGAGTCGTCTTTATTGAACTACACGCAAATGTCACCATCCTGGTCCTCCCATACCTCGGACTCTTCCCTCCTGTGTTCTTTCATTGTATATATCCTCCTCTCTTATTCTGTGTTCTCCCCCCGTCCTCTTTTCCCTTTCTTAGTGGCCCGACACAGTAGTTCCATAATGGGTTAAATGCTAGATTCCTCACACGGGGTTATTGACGCTATGGGAGGCGCATGCTCTTTTCATTCTTATCCATGTCACAGGCTAGTAACGCTTCCTGGTTACCGGTTACCAGGTAACAAAACAATGACGCGTCGCTCCGCGTCACTTCCGGTGACGCGGTTCCGGTCACCATGGGCGTTTGTCCCGCCCTCCGCCCACATATACCCTGACAAGACACAGTATTGCCCTACATTACAAGCGGCGGATACCGCGTTCTACATAGGGCACACGGCGCCACCACCCACCAACAGTAAGGCAATACCCTATGACACATATAGCTAACCCCTTTGGTTTTTATCTTTTTGACTTATCGCCCTTATGTTTCTTTTTACATAGACGGCCAGCTACATACCTTTAAAGCTGCTTTTATACTTCAGCACTCTGAAGAAAAATCTTTTTTGATTTTTGCCACTCTAATTTTCATTAGGGGGTAAGTCTCCTGTAAAAAATAATAGCCTATACATTATTTACCGGTGTGTCTGGACTATAAATATCTTTATCCATACAGATACTCATTTTGAGACAAAGATTATCACCATCAATAATATTCAGACATCATTTTATCCTCCATTATATCTCAGGTTTGGAACCTACATTATCTTTCATTCATTATGGGCTCATAACTTTCAATTTTACCCATATCCGCATATCTCATTTATTTAGGTCACGTGACCGTTATCTTGATAAGTGGATTATACATTGCCCCTCTACACATTTGTTGGCTAGTTCCTTAGTAAGTACTCTTTATTAATCCTCACTAGGGTATAGAAGGTCTTAGGAGCAAATTCCTTACATCAAATTTCCTTACATCCTTTTACATCAATTAAGGAATTTGCTCCTAAGACCTTGTGGGGCATCACAACACATTAGGAGACCCCAATCAGAGGACAACAAAACATCCAGACTCCTTATCTATGAACTAGTCCAATATTAATGTTTCTCCCTATCCCATAATGATAATTCTGCTTCACGTCACTTGTCTCATCTATTGCATTTTTTCTGTGCTGTGTTGTGCATATATATGTGATTCTTTAGATGTTGTATTAGTCAATGCCTGATGAAGAGACCTGAGTAGTCTCGAAAGCTTGCAATGTGTTACCATCTTTTCAGTTAGCCATTAAAAGGTATCAACCACTGAGGACTCTCAATTCTGAATATTTTTCTATCTACTGGCTAACACGGTACAAAGATATACATCTTTCCTGTATCACTAGGGTATATTACCTCTCCATATTAGGCTACCTCAACATAAGGACCTTTAGTCATGTTCACAGGTATTGATTCATGGATTAAAAATGAGCAGTCTAGGTACGTGCTTTCTCCTTTTCTTGTACCTCCCTTTCCCGATCTTACCTTATAATTTTCCGTCCCTGCTCCCTGATCACAAGTGCACTATTTTGTTTTTTTCTTAAATTATGATGGTAGTTTACTTGTAGCATTTATTATTGTTATATTTTTTGTCTTATGTATTATTTCTCTGATTCTGCAGAATACTGATGAAGGCTAACTGTTGCAGCCGAAACGTCTATATATATGTGTGACTGCAAATAAAACTCTTCACAAAACGCATACAAGTTGAGTGCCAAAAAGTTTATTGATATTTGTCCTGGTGTGGGAACCTTCTTTTGTGCACCAACACAGCTGTGCCACGATATACTTAAACAGCTTTAATAACTAGACATGATAAAAAAGATTCCTAGGATCCTTGTCCAGTGACCATGTTGTCCTACCTGCTGACGGAATCCCTAATGCCTCTTCTGATTAGCATGTCTGGTGCAATGTCATGAGTGCATCAAGCCACAACAACAAAGTCACAGTGAGCCTACTAATCAGAAGAGGGACCAAGGATTCCAGCAGGTTGGAGGAGGCTCTCAGGGCTTTTGCACGGCGGTCATGGTCTACTGACGTCATTGCTGAACTAGAGTCCTGCAAATATTTTTTATCTTACAATTAAGAACTTTGTCAGGCTCTTGCTTGATCTATAAGTAAAATCTATATGTATTTGGATCAGGAAGAGCACCTAGCGTGTATAAATGCAAGAGACCCCTTACATTATTTATATCCAATGGCAAAATGAGAAAATAATTTGGGTTTTATATTTTCTCTTTACATGGGAACTCATAACAAATAATAATTCAGCCTTTTTATCCACAGAGATGATTTGTATTTTGAGGATCACCACTAACACATCTCTAAGGAAAAACAAGATGCAGTTGTTTTATATTTGGTGTAAGGGTTTGCGGATCGCACCAAATATAAATTATGAGCAGTTGCGACCGTAACCCGGGATCCACTGTGCGGTGATTGAGGAACCGCAGCTAATAAACAATGGCGGAGCGATGCTGCGTGCAAGCACCGTAAACACATGGAGATAAAGGTCACTATGTGTAGAAAGAGTGCAAAGTACCTGTTCAGTTGCTCCACAGAGTGGTACAGTAACGGAGCACTCGAAGCTATACCCTGTTAGACTTCACAGGAGTATAGTAAGTAAAGACGCTAGTTGGGGCCCCTATAACTACCCCCCAGGAAAGTCTAGGCTGGTGGTTGTGCCCGCTCTGACACTCAGTTGTGCTAAACAGCACATGCGACTTAGGACGCCTGGAGTCAGATGCTAAGCCAATTGGAAGTACCCACCCTACACTGGCTGCTTAGACATACAATCGTCGTGCTACAGACGGCACTAGTGCACACAGAGTGGTAACGTATCCACTAACATACATAAAGCATAGAGGATCTTAGCGCCCCAACGTATAGTATAGGTTAGATTAGAATATATATACACATAGGTGTATATATAATGCTCAAAAAATAACACTAAACAATACATTGCATAGTTTAGTGTTCCCTTTATTTTTTTGAGCAGTATATATATATACATATACTAGCTGAAGAGCCCGGCGCTGCCCGGGCATAGTAACTAACTGTGGTTTGTTGTAGCAAATTATAATTATCCTCCATCCCATAGTCCCGTGCCCATATACCCATCACACATCCTCCATCCCATAGTCCCATGCCCATATACTCATCACACATCCTTCATCCCATAGTCCCATGCCCATACACCCATCATACATATTCGCCATCCCATAGTCGAGTGCCCATATACCCATCATACATATCCGCCATCCCATTGGCCCGTGCCCATATACCCATCATACATATCCTCCATCCCATAGTCCAGTGCCTATATACCCAGCACACAACCTCCATCCCATAGTCCCATGCCCATATACCCATCATACATATTCTCCATCCCACAGTCCCATACCCATATACCCATCATACATATTCTCCATCCCATAGTCCCATGCCCATATACCCATCATACATATTCGCCTTCCCATAGTCGAGTGCCCAAATACCCATCACACATCCTTCATCTCATAGTCCCATGCCAATATACCCATCATACATATCCTCCATCCCATAGTCCCGTGCCCATATACCCATCATACATATCCGCCATCTCATAGTCCCGTGCCCATATACCCGTCATACATATCCTCCATCCCATAGTCCAATGCCCATATACCCATCACACATCCTCCATCCCATAGTCCTGTGCCCATATACATATCCGCCATCCCATAGTCCTGTGCCCATATACCCGTCATACATATCCTCCATCCCATAGTCCAGTGCCCATATACCCATCACACATCCTCCATCCCATAGTCAACCATTATGACATCATGAGCGGCGGCGGGGCTTGCGACCTATGATGGCATCAGCGTCGCCATGGCAACCGTTGTGACATCATAATGAGAGGCAGGGCTTGATACGCACACACTGCTTCCCCAGAATGCCAATAGGGGCATTATGACATCACAATGAGGTGACCCAGTTCGGCGTGCTGAATTTGCAGAACGGGCAAAACAAAAATTGGAACAGGACCCTCAGTTTACACAGAACATTATGTTCAGCGATGAGGCAAGCTTTTTTGGGTGGGCCATTTATATGAATACACCTAAGTAAAATGGGAATGGTGACAGTTTTAATTTTCTTGCGTAGGGTGTCTTGCATTGAAATCTTCTGCAATGACCTGGGTACTGTGTTTACCAGACATCAACACAATTTCTATCCGCTCCTCATATGTTAACCTCTGTGACATGTCGATGGCTGTAAGCAAAGAGAAACTTGTAAATAACTCATGAAAGAATAAAGTTACGTTAAAACCAAGCACACCATTGCTTTTCTTGTGACATTCTCAATAAGTTTCATGTGTCACATGACCCTCTTCCCATTGAAAAAATAAAGTTGGATCCAAAATGGCCGACTTCAAAATGACCACCATGGTCACTCACCACCCATTCCCACTTTATTTAGGTGTATCTATATAAATGACCCACCCTGTATATATACACCTATACTATGTGTATGTATCTATTCTATTGTAAGCTGTCAGTGTGATTTTACTGTACAGCGCACATTAATTGCCGGCTTTTCATAGGACACCGGTGCGTATTTCTCTCAAGTCACACTGATGGTCCGTGTGCTGTGCGATTTTTTTCTCGCACCCATAGACTTGCATTGGCGAGTCTCGGCTGACATACGCTGCAAATCGAAGCATGCTGCGACTTCACTTATACGTATATTATGGCCGAGAAAAAAACGGTGATTAACAGTGGTCCGAGTGCTATGCGATTTTTTCTCACATAGCACTCCACCATATACCTCTCTAGTGTGAATCTGGCCATAGAGTGATTTCTGGATTTAGCCTCCGGAGTGTCTGTTTGCCGCTGCTTATTTCTGGTTACCATAGCTTTGGCTGGAAAGCCAACAGTGACCAAGCGAACCGCATGGATCTGAACAAGACGCTGAGACTGACGTCTTTGCTGAGCAGCCTCCATTGTGGCCTAAGCAGAATGGGAGACCGCAGAGGCAGACAAGGCATGGGATGTACCCTGTACAGCGGGAGAATCCTGGCGCTTAACACTTGGTTTACAATTTACCCTTTTAGAGTACACCATGTCTTCCCAGTAAAAGTTTTACCTATTCAAGATTGAGCTTACATAGTTTATCAAATAAAGATGGCTTCACAAGAGACGGGTTTAAGCAGACACATTTGGTGTGATCCTAATGCCTCCTGGAGGGCACATTTTATAAATGGGAAAGATAGGGTGGCCTTACTATTAACAACGCCACACAGTGTTCTAAAAAAAACTGTGTCTCCTCCAGAGAACAAAGTAAAGTTCAAATCTACACAAAGATGGTATCATCTTTAGTAGTGACATCCAATCAAAGCAAATTTGTTTTCAGGAGGCACAGTTAGTTATGCTTCTAAATCACCCTCCTGCTTTTCTCTAATGTAACCAATAGATATAATTTACTAAAATATAACTGGATTTGGTACAATAGATATTTAATATAACTATATAATGTGTGACTGTTCAGACCTAATTATCCTAGAGTGCATACAGCAAGTATTTATGACTTCTTTTCTCATCCACCACACTTGTTTAATCTATCCCAGCCATTTGTCTTGTTGTTGCTATATTCCACTGAGCCCATGAATAAGGCTCAGTGGTTGGGAAGCCCTACACTAATTTAAAGATCACATCCAAATATTGGTCATTACTGGAGTTTCTCAAATGTCTCTACAATTCATAAAACGACTGCCAGGTGTGTACTATTCAAAACTTTACCTACAGATGCCCGTATTTTTTCTTAAATTTATTTAAAGAGGTTGTCCACTACTCAGGATACTCCTTATTCAATATGTTTCTCCCAAAGAAATAATAACACTTATACTCGCCTCTGGCACCAGCGCAGTTGCAGTGGTGTCGGCACTGGCTTTTCTGGGGCTCAAATGACATTATGTTACGCAATCACTGCTGCCAATCAGCATTTGTCTAATTGTCTCCTCCTTTGGACAAATTAGACATCCAGAGGAAGTGAGAGGGGAACTGCAGCCCTGACTTACCCTGGATGTCAGTTATGTCCGAAGGAAGACACAGTAAAGCAGTGGCTGATTGGCTGCAATATCACGCAGAGTGACTACACTTCTGGAATGGGGCTGGCCTTGGAGGTGAGTATAGTTGTTATTATTTTTCTTAGGGGGAACATAGTAATTAAAAATGTGTTGTCTGAGTAGTGGACAGCTCTTTTAAGGTTTTCAATTTTTGATTACACAAATTTATGACAACATTGCAACATGCTAGTAAAAGCCCCGATAGCCTGCAATTCTCACACAGTATCATGAAATCATGTTACTTTTCCCTTTAATTTACTGTTAGATTAACACCTAAAAAAAATGGCTCCCGAAGAGAAAAAAAGGTTTGCAGAATTACATGCTCTTTGTTTTAAAATGTGGTGCCCCTATGAAGTGATGCCATTAGCATCTGGATGTCTGAGTAAGTGCCAATTTGAACTGTATCAGTGTCTATAGTGTTGTATATGTGAAAAGGGTTTACATATAAAACCTATATATGTATTACAATGGACTAACAGTGACAGACTCAAACAGAGGGGGAGAGGAACCTTCCCTCACGGGCTTACAAGCTACAGGGTAATGGCAACGGAAACAGTAGGTCGGGTAGTTTCAGCAGCTTTGGTGGTAGAGAGGTGGAAATTGGATAATTCCAGGCTGGAGACTTTCCTGAAGAGATGAGATTTCAGGTTATGTCTAAAGGTTCAAAACATGGAGACAAACAGTACAAAAAGAATTCCAAGACAATTGTGCCTATACTGATTAAATATATTAGTTGTAATAAACCAATGTATGCACACCAATGGACAGATAGAGGATAATTCGGAAAACTAAACAAATCAAACTACGGAAAACCAAACTAGTATCCAAAATTTTATTATTAAAACATATACAAGAAATATATATATGCATACGTGTATATATATAAAAAAGGGGGGTGGAATCCCAATACCCAAATGGAGGAATACTGGAAAGCAATATGGCATCAATAAATTTACACAATAAATATAGTTGTAATGGAGTGTCCTCAATGAAATGCAAATATAGAAATTATTGGGTATGAAATAGCGCATATCATGATGAAAATTTTTTTAAAATATATACTGTAGTTTAACCAAATGTATACAACATAGCGTGATTAGCTTAAATGGTATTGTAACAAATAATGTGCAACAAATCCCAGTACTAAATAATATGAGCATACATATTTCACTGCAGACTAGTGCCAATATAAAAATAAGTACACAATTACATAATGCACATTTATATACTGTAAACTAATGGCACTCTATATGCACCAATGTGCTGCAAGCTAAATAGCCGTGCCATATTGCATACAATTGAGAGAGACACATATTAAAAAGAAAACAATAAAGTGTACAATACCACAATGCACTTTTATATACTATAAACTAGTGCCACTCTATATGCACCAATGTACTGCAGGCAAAATAGCCATGCCATAATATATACAATCATGAGAAACACATGTTCAGGAAATAGCTGTAAATACCTAATGTCTGTTAGTGCCAGGTTCCCAGTACATGTCCGACCCCGACGCGCGTTTCGAGGTCTGCCTTCATCAGAGGGTGGCGTCATCCGCGGGGATCACGTGGGCGGAGGGGCGGGATATCCCGGTGACGTCCGATGTTTGTGCGCGTCATATCCCCCGCTCCCTCTTATTGGCTCTATACCACATAAAAACCTACCCCTATGTGGATGACGCCACCCCCTGATGAAGGCAGACGCCGAAACGCGCGTCAGGGTCGGACGTGTACTGGGAACCTGGCACTAACAGACATTAGGTATTTACAGCTATTTCCTGAACATGTGTTTCTCATGATTGTATATATTATGGCACGGCTATTTTGCCTGCAGTACATTGGTGCATATAGAGTGGCACTAGTTTATAGTATATAAAAGTGCATTGTGGTATTGTACACTTTATTGTTTTCTTTTTAATATGTGTCTCTCTCAATTGTATGCAATATGGCACGGCTATTTAGCTTGCAGCACATTGGTGCATATAGAGTGCCATTAGTTTACAGTATATAAATGTGCATTATGTAATTGTGTACTTATTTTTATATTGGCACTAGTCTGCAGTGAAATATGTATGCTCATATTATTTAGTACTGGTATTTGTTGCACATTATTTGTTACTATACCATTTAAGCTAATCACGCTATGTTGTATACATTTGGTTAAACTACAGTATACATTTTAAAAAAATTTTCATCATGATATGCGCTATTTCATACCCAATAATTTCTATATTTGCATTTCATTGAGGACACTCCATTACAACTATATTTATTGTGTAAATTTATTGATGCCATATTGCTTTCCCGTATTCCTCCATTTGGGTATTGGGATTCCACCCCCCTTTTTTATATATATACACGTATGCATATATATATTTCTTGTATATGTTTTAATAATAAAATTTTGGATACTAGTTCGGTTTTCCGTAGTTCGATTTATGGAGACAAACAGGCATGATGAAAAATCTTGGAGGTGATTAGTTGAGGAATGTACGACAAAAGAGGAAATAAGGAGGTATTGTGAGAACAGTTAAGGAGTTGAGTGAGATGGAGGAAAGATGATGAGCTCTATTTTGTCTACATTGAGTTTTAGGAAGCATGATGAGAATGATATGGCTTTTAGATGCTCCTGGATTCAGGACAGCAGAGACTTGTGAGCCAGAAAGGTAGATTTGAGTGTCATCAGCATATAGATAATATTGGTAGCAATTGGACTTTATAAGTTGTCCCAGGCCAGAGGTATATAGGGAGAAGGGTAGGGTTCACAAGACAGAGCCTCAAGAAACAACACCAGAGAGCTAGTGGGATGAGTAGATACTACTGACAATGGCAGATGCAAAATGTGTAGTGAGCTATAAGGAAGTCCAGGATCCATCCAGATGCAATTGGTTTTTTCACTTGAAAAATGCTAGTTCAGCATTGAAACGCGTTGTGGAAATAAAAACAGTTTAACTCATCTTGGTCCCAAGGATTCTTTATTACAGCAGCGCAGCCTGATATTGTGCCATCATACAAACTGGTCAACTCTGCTGGAGGATATCATCCTCCAGCCACGAGGCATCTGCAGCTGATATCTTCAGGTCTTCATGGAAGTTGTGCTTGCACACAACCAGCTCAGGTGAGCACCTTTCCTTTTACTTTCCTTTGTAGCTAAAAGGGTTTCACCCAATGGGCTTGTGCACTTTTTGTTTGCCCTCAGCTTTTATACCACAGGATCCATTTCTGGCATATTTACATGTGCACTTCATAAGCTGCACTTGAAGGAGCTGCACGCATAGACCACTAAAATTCAAAAAAGCTCACATTTTATCCTTGCTCCATGTGACTGGAACTGCTGAGCAGGAAGAGATATTTGTACATTTATCACTTGTAGTATCTGCAACTATTGAGGAGCTCCAACTTGTAGACCACTTAGTAGAATTAGTTTATATCAAACTCCTAATTATGTGTGCTCCACAAATCTCTGCTTCTAATAAGAAAGACGTGGATTTGCTGAATTTGTGTTGCAGTCCCAACCACATGGAGCAATATCACAGTTTCTTTTCTGTTACTTCATGGAGGGATGACACCTCCTTGCCTTCACATAAATCCCCTTTAGCCTTCTGCTTGGTAACTTTACTGAAGTTTGATTCAGATGCAGAATATTAGCTACCAGAGCAATTGTTTGGCAGGACCCTAACATCGGTGACATAAATATCTTTCATAGTATTTCTCTATGAGACAATAGTAACTCTATTTGATAAATAAATATCTCTAAAATAATTGCAACATTGCTCTCACACTACCTACTCTCAATTATTTGCAACGATCAGGTTGGCTTTGTTAAGGGTAGAGTAGCTTGTAGTAACACAAATAAAATGTTATTAATTTCACATGGAAAAAACAGAGGATCCTAATGTGTCTTGTTTCTGTTGAGGCTGAAAAAGCATTTGACAGAGTGGACGTTCTTGAAGGGCACCCTATGACAAATTGGGTTGGGACCTTTCTTGCTATCCATAAAATTCTATCCTTATACACTGACCCTAAAGCGAGAGTTACAGTAGGGTAAACGGCCTTCTATGTGACACATTTTCTATTAAAAATGAGACAAGCAAAGGTTATCACTTATCACCTCTCATATACACACTGGTAATAGAATATTTAGAGGAAGCTTTATGTTATTATCCAAATATTAGCAGAGTTACTATCACTATAAATTAGTTCTATAGGCAGATGATCCATTGCTCTATGTTTCCAACTCAATTATCTCATTTCCCTCTATAAAAAAGGAATTAGAAGAATTCAGCCATGTAAGCAATTTTAAAATCAACTAATCTACAACAGAAGCCATGAACACAACTTTTAACACTGAACGGACACAACAATTAATTTCTAATTTTCTCTTTTTTCCTTTAAATGGCAGAAAGATGCAATTAAGTACCCGGGTACAAAAATTCTAGGAAACTTGGATGATCTATATCGTATAAGTAATATCCCCATCATTGAACAAATTCTTCAAAGTCTAATGAATTATAGCCTGAAACCCTTGTCTTGGTTTGGTCGTATTAATGTGATCAAAATGGACACTTTGCTTAAACTTCTTTATATATTCCAGATCGCTCCTGTCTGCGTTCCTCAGACCTTTTTCTCCCATCTCAACAAGGCTATTAGCAAGTTTGTATGGGAAACGTCGAGGGCTGGGTTATGTTTTAAAACATTTTGTCTCACAAGAATAAATTGGGTACTAGTTTGCTCGATCTAAAAAAAATACTATCAATCTGTGATTCTTATGAGAACAGTGGACAGATTCAGATCCTTGGAACATAAGCAATGTGTGAAACAAGAAGGGGACCTCTCTCCCTGGACACTCACATCTCTACCTAGGATTAACAAAATACATGTACAAACTAAACAATTTCTAACACTCACTCAACACTTTTTGAAAATATAGGAACAAGTCTGACTATCATCATAGAATGGGTCCATTGACACCTTGTTTGACAACCCAGATTTCCCCTCTGCTTCAGGCGCAGATTTCCAATCTGGAACAGATCTGCTGGGGTTAGATTGAGACACGTTCTCATGGGATCAGGCTCTTCTTCCTTTACAGAACTTGGTGGGTCTTGTCCAGGTAGACGTCTATCCTGGCTGGCATATTCCCAGCTCTGGTCATTTATAAATTCTCACATATCTCTGACTAGTATAAAGGATGAACTCACTCCATTTGAAACCATAATCACTCAAGTAGGTTCTTGTACTAGACTTCTATCTTGTATATACAAAGCAACACAAAGGGACACTTGCAACAACCATTTACTGGGACTTGGGAGAAGGAATTGGGTAGTTAAATTTCAGAGTGGGATTGGCATACTCTCCTACAAATTATCTATTACTTGCTGTGCTCAGGGGAAAAGCTAAAAGACTATCTAGATGGTACCGTTGTCCCACTGTGCTACATAGGATCTTCCCCTCTGTGTCCGATCCATGTTACATATACAATATGGAGGGAATACACATTGGTTTGTGGGTTATGGAATTCAATATTCTCACTGTACGATAGCCTCACTGGTAGCAGAGTCACATCCTACCCCGTTACTCCGGATTCAATCTCATAGGCAAAGAAAGATATCCTTAGTCACGTTCTAACAGCTTTTAAGTCAATTATTCCACGTCTCTGGAAATCCACAAAAACTACCACTGTGGATGAATAGGTGGAAGAGATTAATGTTCTGAAAATGGAAAACATGATTGCACATGATAACAATCGTCTCAAAACTTTTCATCATCAATGGACATATTGGATACTATTCAGTGAGGGGAAAGACCTGGCAATCTGGTTGTCAGAGCATAACACTTAAAATAGAATGTTGTGGTAGATGTGTTCTCCTCTGAAGTGCTGGGGTCAATACATTTTTATTATTTTGTTCCTCAAACCTCCTTTTCTTTCCCATTCTTTCTCTTTCTGCCCTAACTTTCTTTACATTCATCTAGCACACACATCATTATTTGGTTCATATAAGAGCTTATATTAATATCTCATCAAGCTGATTATACTTACATTCTAATGTTTAACAATTACTTAATATTAACAACTGTCAGCTTTGTATTGTTATTCTTGAATGTAATTGGAATTTTCTGTTTTCCTACCAATGTTGTTAAAACCCAATAAAATTATTTAAAAAAAAAATATGTGATTGGTCGGAATTTAATAGCTGACCTCTATCTAGAAAAAGAGAGACAAAGAAACCGATGAGTGACTGAGAGTGCCGTTTACCACATATATAAATACTTTGCGCTGGCACATCGTGGCATTAAAGCCGTTTTGGAGAACAGGCAAATAGATCTGTCAACATTTCACAAATGATGGTCAATAAATGTGTCCACCAATAAACTGAACATTTTTTTGTTTTATTATTGTGCTGCCAAATTACAAGAAATCGCTTTACATCTCTTTTTTAAGTAAACAAGCAAATTGCAATTCTGCGGATAACATCCTACTGCCACGTACGCGTCTATTTTATGTTTCTTCAGGAAATTAGATCTGCTTTTCTTTTACAAGAGCACAACAGGAACCAGGATAAACGTGTGGCTACAGAACAAAGCAATAATAAAAAATACACCTTTTCCTATGATTTAATAATATGGTAAAGGCTGCAACAAACAAAATGAAATAAACAATATATAGCACGCATAATCTGCGAAATTATTTTTTGTGTTTATGAAGAATCAGTGTTATTTTTATCTGACAGGTTTGAAAGAGGAAGAAACTAACAATATCAATCTGTCTATAAAAAGACGCCCCTCTACTTGACATGTGCAAGGAGGTCAAATTAAATGTGCAATAATCTCAGCATATTTCCAGCAAACACAGTTTTTGAGATTATACAGTAAAACTTTTGGGGGTACATGATCCTTTTGTCTTAATGTTTGTGAAATATATTGATGCCACATGGTCATTGGTGGAGGTCATTAAAACTTGCGGAAATGAGCAGGCTCCACTTTTAATACCAGTTTTGATCCCCCACTTTTCATTGTTTTTATTGAATTCCCTCCTTCATCTCTCTTTAGGAACACACTGTGGCATTTTGGTAATATTCGGGATAATAAATTAGGTAATTAGAACAATAAATTATTTTTTCCACTTTTAATTGCTCATACCCTCCAAGTATTTACAACAATACTTGGAAGGTTTTTTTTGATAATACAAAGTATATATTTTTTATTTATTTACTTTATTTTAATTATATTTTGCAGAAAGCACATTGGGTGTCATTGGACAATTCTTCCCAAAAATTTGTCAAAAAAATAAAAAATACAGAAATAATTACTACAGCGTTTGACAGACATGTAATGAAGTGAATATCACGGAATACTTTTTAAATCATAAAATTGTAGCAAGGATTTGGCTATAACTGTCCAGGTTTTTGTGAGGATCCCAGTAGTTTTCTGATTAAGAATAAAAAAAGTCCTATCTATAATTGTATCTAAGGTAGAAATGCATCACTGGACTGAAACAAAAGATAGAGAACTTTAAGTGCCAGGAGAATATGCTTTGGAGCCAAAAGATTTTATACACTCCGGCAATTTGAGGGACTGTAATTATAGGCACTGTAAAAAGACAACCTTACTTAATATAAGTGCTACCACAAATCATTCGCATCTGCAACTTTATGTACATAGACAGGTCTTCAACACCCAACTTCATAATAACATATTTTCCTTCTATTCATCAATTTTTTGGAACTGGTGATTTGTAACTTGATTATAACATCTTCAAATTATTGGCTGCATAATACCATAAATAATAGTAAAAATACAAATTCTAGTGTCCTTTACCCAGTATTTACAAATACTTAATTATTAACCTTTGGATCATTTCTACTTTAATGGACTTTAGGCAAGAAAAAAAGCTTTAACTTTACTGGTTGCTACAACTATCGTCATCTGAGGAGCTGTTTTCACCATCTTTTTTTACACAAATGTGTTGCTGAAGATAACCAATCACAGAGCACCTTTCAAAATTTCAGAGAAGCTTCTAAAATGACATCTAAACTCTGGTTGGTTGCTTTCTAGATAGCTTTAATAACTAAGCCCTAGAATTTTGAAGAAATACCACGTCTTTACCTAAGGGGTATTGAAGGAACAGACAATGGTCATGATCACAACCGAAGGCAGGATTGAATATTACATGGAATAAAAGACCCTTTTTTGTAGTACAAAAATGCCTTTTGTTGCTTAAGCAGAAAATTAATATAAATATTTACATTTAGGTTTAATCAATGATGAAGTAAGTTAAAATTTCTAGAAATATTGGTGACTAGAGCTGAGCAACTTTGGTCGGATCAGGTTTCATGAAACAAAATTTGTTTCAGATGAAACTGGTCCGACTAGGGCAAAAAAAGTCGGTTTCGTCCGAAACCCGACCCCAATGCAAGTCAATGGGAAATAAAAGTCGGCATTGAGCGGATGACATTCATCCACTCAATGCCGACTTTTATTCCCCATTGACTTGCATTGAGGTCGGGTTTCGGACGAAACTCCGACTTTTTTTGCCCTAGTCGGACCAGTTTCATCTGAAACAAATTTTGTTTCATGAAACCCGATCCGACTAAAGTCGCTCAACTCTATTGGTGACGGTTAAATGATCTGGAGCACATTCGGTTATTTTCTCATTGTAGGTATAAATTACTATCTCTACGGTCAGATTAATATGATATATAAGATACCATAATATCTGCTGTACCGACCTGAGATTACATAAATCTGCACTTAATAAAACAGCTTTTGTCCCCTTGTCAAATACTCTTCACTTGCACATTCTTAATCCAATACTATGGTACAATTATACTAAAGTATAAAAAACACATGACTTTACAACAGCTACAGTATTGGGCAATGATATTTGGTAACACAGTGGTCAGCGCTATTACTAAAGGCGATACATGGCGAGAAATAACATTGATGGTGAAATACTCCCCACATAAGACAGTAGCATGTCTGATGACTAAACTATGGTTGGTTAAGTAATTTGCAAATAATGTGGGAAATTTTGGGGACGGTTACAGAGGACACGCCCACCAATATATTAGGGCATATAAAAAACGCATGAGCATTAGAATTAAGGAAGCCATTTACTGGATAATCAAGTTTTTGCAGCCCGGTTATTGATTAGTTGATTAGAACAGTCCCAAATGATCAGTGTAAGGTCAACGTTAAAAAAAGATTAAGAAAAATGCTGGTATAAGAAACAAGGGAGAAGTGAAAAATACTCTCAAGTATGGCAAGAATGAGAGGCGTATTGGAAGCAAAAGGAATCGCCTTAAGGGTTGGCCTAGCGTAACTTTTTGGCACTATATATAAATATATATGTATAAACACACATATATTTACCAGTCCTCTTGGGTGGGATAAGGGATTTTGGAAGTGTGGGATGGGGCGGAGAGTGTTTGTTATACAATAGATTTTTAAATGTTTGATTTTCAATATGAAGAGATTAAAAGGGGGAAAAAGTATGGAAGATATACAATATGTAAAAAATAAAAGGTGGAGCATTGACCCAGAGGGGATAAGTGACTGCTATGATATTAATAATGATTTATAATGCTCCTTCAACATATCAGACATTTGGTGGCTTTTGATGTCTCTAGGAGAAAAGATTGCGACGGCCAACTATTTAACAAGTATAATGCTGCAATGTGAATACAGATAGTATACATACCACTTAGAGAAGTGAAGGAATACATTTTTAAATGTCTGATTTTCAATATGAAGTGATTAATTGAGATTTGTGTATACCTAAAACTCAAAACCAGTGGTGCACTTACAATGGAGGCAGACCATATGACTGCTGGGGTGCAACGGGGCCGACATTTATCTGCTTTTCCAGCTTTCTGCCTGCAGCTACCTATGGGAAGCTCCCCAAACACAGAATCACACAGCGCCCGTTACATTTTAATATTACCTGTATAAATCCATGTAGTTAGCTTCCACTAGTTATGTTGTCTGAATATCGTATTATGGCTGTGTAAAGAAATTCCAGGCATATAAAGCTCTATGTATCAAAAACGAAGCTCCGACATGTATAAACATATGTTATATCATTTTGGTGAAGATTATTGAATACAATTATTTGGTGGAGCTCAGTGGTCCCGTGACCCATTCTTCTTTTTTTCTATGGTGCCCTAAGACTCATTTGAATGTCTCACCTCTAACCGAACTACAACAGAGCCATTCATCTGTTCATGGATTAATATTCTCAACGTCAGTGAGATGCTGTGAATCTTCTTTTGCTAAACTCACAACATTAAAGAAACACAACACTTTGGCAAGAAAACTACTTAACTCAATGAGCCCTAAAGTCCATGCTTTACTCACAATCCCCTAAGTGTCTTAGCTATTCTCTGACGCTCGGTCTGCCTCATATTGGATCATGTTCTAGTTTGTCATGGACATAGCATGGAATAGAATTCATGGCCTGCACAGGAAAAAGAAACCTGGATTTTGTTACAAACGTTACTTTAAGCTACTACATGTATGACGCTATACACTCAACAACGTGCAAAAGGTGAACAAGTTCTAAATGACTCCAAGCAGGCGCTAAGATCATCGTTAGGTATAAGGCACAGAATAGCTACAGTAGGCAGGACATTTGTGATGTCCGACACAATTAAAGCAATTTGCATAAAGTGGTCAGATCACCCAAATTGCCTAGACATGGGTAATGTCACCGTTGTGAATGAGCACTTTAGTGTGATTATAAGGTGTTGGCATTTGCATACTGGTGCTATAAAAAACACACAAATGTCACAAGCTCTAGACCAAAGCTCTTTCATTTTACAAAAAATCCCACCGCACAATACTTATTTCATAAAGGGCTTCTATGGTTTCGTAGAAATATTGCTGAAATAATGGAGCAGATGTGCTATGTTAAAATCAGGGATTTCGGCTTAACTGTTGACTTTCATGTTGCTTTTCTATTTGTGCCTTTATCTATGTTCATTACTTTCCATGTCGGTCCCCAAAATCTACTATAAAGGGAATCTGTTGGAAAAATGTCACACCCCAAACTATTTATACAGTATGTACATATAGGTCTTTCAAAGACAAGTCCAGTAATATCTTTACAAAGCCAGTCCGTTCCTCCAATACTGAGAAATCAGTTTGAATTCATATGAAGACTTTCTGGAGATCTGAAACCTGTCACTCCAGCTCTATTCCCCGTCCAGTGCCACCTCCCCGTTTGACTGACAGCCTCTATTCTGTGTGCCTTCAAGAAAGGAGCTGTCAGTCAAGCAGGAGGAGTTTGCGCAAGGTGGGGAACAGAGCTGGAGTGACAGAGGCTTCAGATCTATCATAGTCTTTCAGCCTCATTTGCATATCAATTTAAACACTGATTTCTCGGTAACTGAGGTTCAGACTGGCTATGTAAAAGTATTGCTGGACTTGTCTTTGAAAGAGCTACATGTACATACATATAAGTAGCTTGTGGGGTGAAATCATTTAAGTCTAGAAAGTGTGAGATTTACTCATCTTTCCAGAAAGCTTGAAGCAATAAAACCATAGAACTCCTTTAATTCACTAGTTTTATCAAGACACAATGAAAGTGAAACACAACACTAAAAATTCTAGGAGTATAAACTTTAATGGCCCAAGGGGGCCAGACTAAGCAATGACGAAGGAGTAAGAATAGTCATATTTGCCCTTATAAACAACATAAAAAGTTATCCTAAAAAATCCTGTTCTTCTACTCAAGACCAGTAAGAGATCTGCATACATGTGTAATCGTATATTCTTCACTCATGTGATGTATGAATTAGGCTCTGTTCACACATTCGTCTTAGATTTTGGAAAATCCTGATGACCTAAACTGGGATCTATTACGCTACTGGTGATTCAATGGCAAAAATAGTGCAGCAGATTGTGTTTTTTATGGAGCCCAGTGGTAGTGTGCATAGAGCCATAATAAGTATATTATTTCCTAAGCGTGGGCTTTTTCTTTATACATATAGTGGGAATATCAAGCATTCACACGTTTAAAGAGAATCCACTGTGATAAAATGCAGACATTTTGTATATGTCATACATCCCAACAAATAAAAAACCTTTAGTTTGTTGTTTGTTTTTTTTGCTTAAAAGAGTGCCTATCACCAATCTGGAGCAGCACCTTTTTTATTTAACCCCTTCATGACTGATAGTTTATTTTTTGTTTTGCAATTCATTTTTTAATCTATTTCTTCCAAGTGCCATCATTTTTTTAAATTGTCCATTAACATAGCCATGTGAGGGCTTGTTGTTTTGCAGGATGAGTTATTTCATCATGTAATGTACTGAAAAATGGGGAAAAAAAATTCAAAGGTGAAAAAAATTAATTTTGCTCTTTTTTGGGGGTTGTGCTTGTAAGACAGTGATTATGCAGTGAAGATGACCTGGGAATATGATTTTTTATGTCAGTATCGGTGCGACGATACAAAATTTATAAAGGCTTTTTTTGTATTGCTTATGTTGCCATTAATATAATATATCCCATAAATATATTTTTTTTTTTCTGTCAATCAAACGGTATGAGGGCTTGTTTTCTGCATACCAAGCTTACATTTTTACTTATACAATTTTGCCATACATTCAGCTTGTTGCTCTCTTCAGAGCATTTTTTTTGCGTGGAGTGCAAGTTTTCTTTTTGGTGTTTCATATATGGTGAAAAAAATGATATCTCTTCTTGATAGACTTTTACAGACAGGAAATACCAAATATGTTATTTTTTAATCTTTTTAGTTTTGAAGTGGAAAAGGTGAGATATTTAATTTTTTAAAACTTTTTTTTTTCTTTACCTTTTTGTTAGTTCTCTTAGGGGACTTGAACTTGCGATGACTGACTTATATTATACACTGCAATATGACGAAGACAGCAGTTACAGAGGCTTCAGCTGCCATAACATCCCGTTAGCTCCTTGTGATTGCGTCGTGGGGGCCTAATGGAAGCTGGTGTAAGCGCGCACCAGTGATTTAAATGTCATTACCGGGGATTGACAAAGGCATTTAAATAGTTAAATAGAAGCGGGCGCAGTTCACTTCGGCAGTGCTGTTACAGGCAGATGCCAGCTAAGTAACACAGTCAGCATCTGTGGGTTCCTGAGCCCTCGCCACACACCGATCACACCCACAAACCATAAATTTACATTAGGTGGTAACTATCAGGTTAAAAAAAGAATAGAAAGTCCCAGATGATATTTAGAAAAATCAACAATCTGGAGCCACCTACTCTTTTATTAAATAAATAGGGCAGCCCCAGAGTAATAATAGGTACTTTTTAAAGTAGTCTATAATATATTGCAATAGTGGCCATAAGCTGGTATCAGAAAAGGATGTAATCTTGGAATATGTACCCCATCTTAGTGTTATCATTGTTTCGACAAAACAAGTGGAAATATACAAAAAGACAAACTCCGTTCTGATTCTACCCTACAGGGACTGGTGTATGCAGAGGACGCCCTGTTCTTAGCAGAGATAAATACTAGGCTCTACTGACATTCTCATGCTCCCAACTACCCAAAAGATGACAACATGGCCCCACTCCATCATGACTATACTGAAGTTCCACGTGCATGTTTGATACCATGGCAGTATTTGTGGAGGTCACATCACTGTGCACACTTCTCAGGTACTGTAGTTCGATAGTTGCCACGTAGGCTGACTTTAAGGTAGAAAGACCATAGCTTATGGACTACTAAAAAGAGGTAGTGTAAGACCCTTTCTGCAAAAGAAAATTGCTTAAAGGAGATATACAGGACTTTGAAAAAAATTTGCCTAAGCACTAACAGGTATGTAGTTTCTAACAGAGGCAACTACTTGATTGTTGTACCCGGCTCTGGTCATTGACCGCTCCTGCCGGAGATTCAGTTGCTTCCTGTCGACAGAGGAGTGGTTTCTCTTTCTGTTGGTAGGGCGGGACTACTGGTGTCATGATGATTGACAGTCGGCTTCCCCCAATTAGGTAGCCGGTTGTCACTCAGCATGACATCAGTAGTCATGCTGATCGAACAGCCACTCTGTTGATGTGACATCAGCGGAAATCTGCAACACTCTGCGTCGGCGAACGGCACCGGGCACAACAGGCAGGTAGGTAGCAACTACATGCCTGTTAGTGCTTAGGCATATTTATATATATATTTTTTTTAAAGTCCCGGTTATTCCCTTTATTTACATCATATATACACATAGCATGTAACATTCAAATTGTGTGCAGATACCATTGCTTACTAATATCTTAACTTAATAAAGATATATTTATGGGAATAGGACTTCAAACAGCAAATGAATAATTTTATTGAATTATTGTAATAGATTGAAATCTGTCCAATGAAGATCTTCTTTATACTTGTTTATTGTTATTGACATTTGAAGGAAAAGCATATAAGAATACTATTTGTTCCTACCTGAAATAGCATTTATAACACTCAGAAATATATTTCAATAGCTTCATGGCTTGATTTATAGATTATCATAACCTTAATTCTTTTCACTGTCTAATCCAAGCTACATATTAGCCAAAGGTACAGAGGAATTACTGTAGAGAAGAACATTGTTCATCGCAGTATTTAGAGAGCGCACAATTATAGTTGCAGACATGTGAAAAAGTACGCCCCATGTAAAGTTTTTCATTTTTTCGTTTGTGTAAATATTTATTCTACTAGTTTATAAAGACAAAGGTGAAGTAAAGGCATAAAAACAACACAAGTTAGTTCACATCTGCACCTAAGGCTACGTTCACACATCCGTGTGACATGTCCATGTGCTGTTGCTTTTTTTGGTCACTAACCCATAGACTTTAAGTGACCCATACATTTCAGTTTTAAAAATGGATCTGTGACACTAATAGCATCTGCTCTTCTCATCCATTCTACGGATGAGACTCAGCCATCAAAAAAATCAATGGGGATCGGTTAAAAAAAGATGAAAAATGGAAGACGCTCTTTTTCCTTTTGTCAGTGTGTTACTTGTTATCAATTAATTCATTGCTAAGGCTAGTTTCACACTAACATTTTGAGGCGCTGCGCACGCCGTGCATCGTGTTGCATTTTGGTGCGTCCGGCACACCGTCAAAAGGATGCATGCGCCGGCAAAAGCATACCTGTGCAGGGCCTGCGTACCCAATGCTAAAGATAGGGTACGCAGGTCGCATGCAGTGTCATGCGCCCATAGGCAAAGCTGACTGGAGGAGGCGCGGCAGGGGGCGGAGCTTCACGGCGAGCATGTGGTGCGCCTCAAAATGCTAGTGTGAAACTAGCCTACATGTCAAGGTGTAAAGAAAAAGTCTGAACAGTTTTTAAAACAGGATGAGAAAAAAACTAGAATTCAACATGGATGTAAAACGGATGAGACATGAAGAAAATAACGGTCCATTTTTGATAGATGTGTGAATGTAGCCTTACACCTCATAAATCAGTGGGGTCTTGCAGCACTTAAAGGGAATCTGTCACCCATTTTTTGAGATATCATGTAAGGATATCATTGAATTGTGTGCTACCTAAGTATTCTAGCTGTTCTTTTGATCCCCCCTGTCCCCGCACCTTTCATGCATAAATGCCTTTTTATCACTCTTCCGATTTATGGAAATCGCCACGGTCCGGTCCGATGGACATGGCTTATTCTCCTCTCCCCCTTGGCTTGCTGGACGTAATTTCTTCTGTGAATATCACAAATGCCGATTTATTCACGCCTGCGCATTGATAAGGCCGTTCGCGCTTGCCCATCGGACCGGACCGCGGCGATTTCCATAAATCGGAAGAGTGATAAAAAAGGTATTTATGCATCAAAGGTGCGGGGACAAGGGGGATCAAAAGTATGACTAGAATACTTAGGTAACACACAATTCAATGATATCTTTACATGATATCTCAAAAAATGGGTGACAGATTCCCTTTAAGATCAGTCGGATACGACGCTGCGCTGTAGTTTCTGTTGTCAATGAAAACATCTTAACGAATCACCTAAAGATTTATAAAAATAAAAAGGTACGGATTCACCATTTCTTCTGTACAAAAAAGTAAGTGCACAATTATACCAGGTCTTGCTACTTTGTCAGAAACAACCTACAGTAGGTGCTAAAGACTGTCTACAGTGGGTACCCTGGTCAAAATTACTGTTATTGTGAACAGTTAATCATGTTGTAGATGAAATGATCTCTAAAAGGGACAAAGTTAAAGATGACATATTTCCTTTGTATTTTAGCCAAAAAAAAATTGTAATTTTTAAACTTTAAAAATTACAAAACGGAAAATGGGTCAATGCAAAAGTTTGGGTACCCTTGTAGATTTTTTGCTCAGATAACTTTGACCAAGGCTTTAGACCTTAGTTAGCCTGTTAGGGTTATGGCTTATTCACTATTATCATTAGAAAAGGCCAGGTGATAAAAATTTCCCAGCTTTGTAAAAACCCAGCCTCCTCTAGCCTTGTGCCAACACACAGCAGCTATGAGTTCTCCTAAGCAGCTGCCTAGCACTCTGAAAATGAAAATGGAGGATGCCCACAAAGCAGGAGAAGACTATAAGAAGATAGCAAAGCATTTTCATGATGCCATTTCCTCAGTTCGAAATGTAATTTAGGAATGGCAAGTTAACAGGAAAAGTGGAGATCAAGATAAGGTCTGAAAGACCAAGCAAAATTTTAGTGACAGCAGCTTGTAGGATTGCTAGATAGACAAATCAGAACCCCCCTGCTTGACTGCAAGAGACCTTCAGAAAGATTTAGCAGACTCTTGAGTTGTGGTACATTTGTTCTATTGTCCAGAAACACCTGCACAAATATCGGTTTATGGAAGAGTCTTCAGAAGAAAACCTCTCCTGGGTCCTCACCATAAAATTCAGCATTCGAAGTATGCAAAAAAGAAAATTTTATATCGTTGGGGGATTCCCTCATATACCTTTTGCTTTAGTCATAGGGGAGGCGATTTTATCTTTTCAGTCACAAATCAGTCAGTGTGGTTTTGAAATTATGCACACCCACAGGATTGCAATTGAATGCAGTGACTGGTCTGACGTCATGACAACCACGTAGCAACTCCTGAGTGTGTGCACTGCCCATATATGCTCTCCAAGCATGCACAATGACTCTGGGTGTTCCTCCTCAGCTTCCCATCAGATGTGCGCATGCTCCAGAGTGCAGAGTGGTAGGGACACATGCGTCATGTAGCCACTAACGCAGAGGGGCTCTGGCGCATGCACACATATGACAAAGCTGGGGCTGTACAGCAACAGTGAGTGCACATGCCCGGAGAGTGGATGAGCAGTGCACACGCGCAGTATTTGCTATGTGGTTGCCATGGCATCTGGCCAGTCATGACAATCAATCAAATCCTGTGGGCGTGCATAATTTCAAAACCACACTGACTGATCTGTGACTGAAATTATAAAATCACCACCCCTATGACTGAAATAAAGGGCATGTGAGAGAATCCACTAACAATATAAAGTGTTTTTTAAACATAATACTTAGAGCTTTTCTTTGACAAAAACATGTTAGTGATGTTAGCACACTGCAATCACTACCAACACACTGGGACCAGTTTAATAGCTAAAAATGCGATAACAGGTTCCCCTTAAAGGGGTTTTATCAGCACAGTGGTTTTTAACATGTACACTTATTATTGAGCATTGAAGGGATCGTTAGGTACAGTGAAGAAAGGAAGGGGTGATGTAAGTTTAAGGCTGGGTTCACACGTTGCGGAACTCTCGCGGAAATTACCGTGAGAATTCCGAAATTCCATTAAGCGGGAAAATCGCATTTTAAATTCCTGCGATTTTCCTGCGGAAAAACTAGCATTTTGCAAGCGTAATTAGCTTGCAGAATTGCTAGCGTTTTCCAAGCGATCTGTAGCATCGCTTGGAGAACTGATTGACAGGTTGGTCACACTCGTCAAACATAGTGTTTGACGAGTGTGACCAACTTTTTACTACTGAGGCTGCCTATGCGGCATCAATAGTAAAAGACAGAATGTAAAAAAATAATAATAAAAAAATTTTGTTATTCTCACCATCCGACGTCCCGCGCAGCCTTCCCGCCTCTCTCCACGCTCCCGGTCCCAGTAATCCTTTGCGACAATAACCGCGATGACGTCCGTTCTCACGGGATCGCGACATCTCGCGATGATGTTGCGCGAATGACTGCGAGACTTCGCGATCCCGCGAGAACGGACGTCATCGCTCGCAAAGGATTACTGGGACCTGGAGCGTGGAGAGAGGCGGGAAGGCTGCGCGGGACGTCGGAAGGTGAGAATAACAATATTTTTTATTTTAAATTCTATTTTTTACAGGGATATGGTACCCAAAGCCCGGAGGACAGTCTCTTCTCCTCCGGACAGTGGGTACCATCCGCAAATGTTCTGCTTACTTTTCGCATGGTGTGCACAGCCACATGCGGAAAGTAAGCAGAACAATGCATTCCTATGGGTGCGGGATCGCCGCGATTCCGCAAAATTATTGAGCATGCTGCGTTTTTTACCGCAAAGCGATTCCGCCGCGGTAAAAACGCAGCATTAGCACAGCATTGTGGAATCCCATAGGAATGCATGGAATGCTTATTTTTCGCGTTTTCGCGGCAAAATCGCGCGGTTAAAACCGCAGCGGAAACGCGAAAAAACCGCCACGTGTGAACTCAGCCTAAATGTGCAGCTCCCTCTGAATGGTGAGGAGACAAGGTGTCTGGAGATCTAAAAATGAGCACTCAAGTGGTGCCATAGAGAACATAGAAGTAAGTAGAGAGCTCACATTGAACAAGGATGTCCCTGAGGTGTAGGCCTGACAAGAGATGAACCTGAGCAGTCTCGTGGGGTCATAAAGTTGTGCAGGAGTAAGCAGGGAGCTGGCATTGAATAAGGGCATCAGAGGGGTGGTGAACACTGTACAAACCCCTTCGTAGGGCTGAAAGGACAGACAACTGGGAGGAGTTTGCAGAGCAGCAGATGAGGCACTGGCTGAACTTGTAGCCTGGACATTTATTAGGACAAGAGCTGCATTAAATCAATAACTGCACTCACTGTTTTGTGTGTCAAAAAAAGAGGTAAAATAAAGTAAAAAAGATATCAGGAGGTTTGTGGACTATAGGAAAGAGCAAATACTCTTGATTTTTCATTCTTTGCCCAGAAAACCACTCTAAGAAAGGGTATACTGTAGATGTTTATTTAATCTGGGAATGAATAAAAAAAGGATCACCATATAAATGAACATCAATATTTCCATAGTCTGAAAAAATAATTTACATGTAAAGATTTCTAACAACTGAAACCTGTCCCAATAAGCCACTCCAATTTCAGGTGGCCATACACATACAATAGCTCACTGCAGAGCTCAATTGATCATCAGCTATCTCTTCTGACTTCCCCACAAACATGTTGATTCAGCTTTTTTTTTAAGGCAGAGAGAAGAGAACGTCGCTCCTAGACAGCTCTGGCAGTGGCCTATCTCCCGAATAACAGGGTCAGGTGTTAAAATTGAAACTGACCAACCTTTATCTCTCCAACATCATTTGATGGTGGGGGGGCTGGGGGGGTGGTGGTGAGAGAGTCAGTAGGCTTTCATACACATTAGGCTGACAAATGAGCCAATATCAGAGGGTTTGGCTGACTTTAGTCTCATGTGAATGGGGGCTGTAAAGCTGTCCATACACATAAAATGGAAGTCGGCTAAAGTTTTGTCTGATCGGTTGACCGACAGCCATCTCCCATACACAGGAGAGAACGTTTAGTGCTCCTGTGTTCTCTAGGAGAAATCTATCACCAGACATCTCTGCTGATGGCTTTCCTCTGGGAAAGAAAATCGATTAGCAGTCTGAAATCAGACATACAGAGCTGTCAGACGAACCCGTCGGTAGTTGTGAGATTGGCCAACACTAGTCTAATGTATGTGTTGGGGGGGTTACATTTAAGGTCCAACAGAGCCGCTACCAGTTACATAATTTTTCAGTTAAATAGCAGTTTTACCTGCAACCCTTAACTATAAAAATTAAATTGTTATAAAACCTGGTGGCCACTTGGTGTTGGGCTGATCTGAAAGAAGTCTCTAAGATCCTCAGTTTCTTCACTGGACCTTCAGGTAGCTCTTACCACTAATGAATGCATTCTATGACTAGAAATAAGCCCCACAAATAAAATTTACACAGTAGGTAGCGCAGGAGGAAACCTTTGCTGTCCAAAAAGAATATTACTATCAAAGACTAAAGTTTGTTTTAAACACCCTAGTAAACAACGTGGTCTGAACAGGCAAAGATGCAGTTGGTAGAATAAATGTTTGGTGAAGAACCTGATACCAACATTAAGGTAGGGGACAACTCATCATTATAGAACCTCCTTCAGTGAGGACATTGTGGAATCATCAGTCAGACGATTATGCTTCAGCAAAAAGTGGACATTGTATATATGGAAATGAACATAAAAAATCTAACAATCCACTGAGAAATGGCACAGTTTTGCAAATGGGCAAAAATATCTCTCCCAGACAACTGTAGACAGTTATGACACTTCTCCTGGAGGTTGTTTCTGCCAAGCAGTAATACCAGATTAGATATTATTGTTGCTGGTTCTAGGACTTTACATGTGGTGTCTCTGGATTTTCATGACTATGTAGTTTCTGCATTTATTTTGTAAAAAATACCAAACTTCTATTTTACTAATACACATTGCATCCACACATTACTGCTTGTACAATGAGTTACAGTTGTGCTTTGGCCACAAATTGGATCTCTATTTCCTCGTAATAATGAAGCTCAACATTGGAGGAAACATCAGGTGCCGGTAGGATGACTCCACCAATGTATGTTGGATTATTTTTTTGTTTTGATAAAAGTTAACATCCCAAGGCAATGACGACATTGTATCATTGCCCTCATGAACGCAGGGGAGCAATTTAGGGTGGTCTTTACCAAATGCTATATAACTGCTACCAAGGCCTCATTCAGACATCCGTTTTTCACATATGTCTTGTATCCGTGTTCTTCGCAAATAGAGCACAAATATATTACAGTCTAAAGGGCTGATCACATGACTGTGTTTTTTGAGACCATATGTCTGCAAAAAAAAAAAATCATGGAGACATGCCCGATTTTGATCAGTCACAAAATCAAAATGACCCAAACATGTTTGTGGATCCATGAAAATCACGGACAGCACGTGGGTAACACCTGTGTGAAGTGCATTAACATTGTAATGTATAGTAGAGGCTTTGTAAAGTATTACGGTAATTTTTTCATTAGTGAAAATTACTGATGAAACACTGATGACAAACTGACCAAACACTGCTGAAAATCGGATACAAAACACGAAAAGATCTCAGACTGTTTTTTTGCATAATGAATGATGGACTTCTGAATTAGGCCTTATGCTCCTCTACCTTCTTGTGTTACCTATGCCCATTTTGGAAAATATGGGGAGGCGAAACATGCTGGGCGCCAAGTGGGACAAAATTTTCATGAGCAAGGCATAAACCTTTCAAAAGTCCCAAAAGTCTTTTTCCTCCCATATTGTGGCAATATATTCCTTCCTTATCTGACTCAATTGAATTCCACCCTCACAAAACCAATCAACCAAGTCCAGCTCCTGTGGGCTTCTCCAGCAAAACAGTGAACATAACAAAACAGAAGAATATACTGTATAATAAATTAAAGGCCCGTCCCCCCCAACTCAATATCCAAAGTAGCAGGACTTTTGCTTATTGCTGAAGTCACTGGTTTTAGTCTCACACAGACAGAAACACACATTTTACATAATGCATATTCACGCAAATACACGTGAACAGGTACAGAGACAAAAAGCACGCACAAACACAAAATTAAAGTAGAACAGTAGGTAGAATAAAAAAATGCCTGCATCCTTATCTGAACTGACAAGCAGTTAAGCACTGGTATGGAATGCTGGTTTTTAATGTATCTTTTTCGGGTAAATTTCTCTTTCTTGGTTAAAAATACATTCAACATGAAAAAAAAACATATAAAATTATATATATATATTTTATATATATATATATATATATACAAATACTTTGTCATTTCAGCATAATATACATTTACATAAATATTCCTATAATGCTTAAGTTTGAAGAAGCATGATCTCCTCTTATCTTACTTTTTTTTTTGTAACTTTTGCTTTTTTTTAACTCAGCTTTGAAAAAAGGTGCTTGAATACTATAAAATTAAGCAACTCCCAAAACAGGGTAGCAGTTTTCTAATCAGTAACTTAAAAAAAAAAAAATCAAACAAAAATAATGAAGATAAAAATGAAAATAAATGGAATAAAAAAAAAATACTCTGCCCCCTCCCCTCACCCCATCTCAACTTGTTTGAAGAACAAGTTATTTTTTATTTCCAGCGAGCTGATGCCGATGGCTTTCAATTCTTTAAATTGCCTCTCCAACGTCAGCAAAAGTTAATAACAATTTGAATCCTTCTCTTGGTAGCGCAAAAGAAAAAGAAATGCAACAAAGGTCACACACATATGTTCACACACGCACGCACAAAAAAATAAAAACAAAAACAATAAAAATAGATTCAACAACAACACCCCCTTATAAAAGAAATATTAGAACAGTATTTGGTGAAGTTCTTAAAATGTTCTACTTTAAATACTGCTCTCAGAAGAAATAAAAAATAAAAATCCAGTGCTCAGATATAGATATATATTTATATATGAAAAAAAACACCTACTAAGCCCTCTGTCATTTTACCTTAATCCAACTGGCCAATCGCTAAAAAACAAAACAAAATAAACTTTAGATATAAAAAAGCAGCACATTTCTATTGTTATAGAACCTTACCCATCATGTCTACCTTACTGTAGCTATCATCTGCTTTTTGCATGTGTGATAACATCATTGTATGTATTGTTCATGTGAAGAGAGATCAGCTTAGAAAAAGAATTATTTGCAGCTTGAACATGGCTGTGATTTGTACATAGCATCCTTTGTGTACGACAACCTGTAGCAAAATTTGTAAAGATCACTCCATTGTCAGCATTGTTTTCTTGTGTTATAGATTCTGAGATGCAGGAGAAGTCAATGTCTTTGAATGGGGCAAGGGCACTGCCATTCTCACTGTTGTGTTGCCACTGGTATTGGTAACTCTGTGAGACGAAATCTGGTGGCTCTCTACACATTTTCACCTTCCTCCTGCTTTCGATTAAGCTCTCGTGACCTCTCCTTTGTCGGTACCCCAAACTACGCCCCCAACCAACCTGAAAAAAAAAAGAAAACATCTCTACAGCTATGTTACAAGCAGATACGCATATGCCAGTTCTCCAAACTTTGGTTCTAAGAAAACACTTGGTCAGTTGTTACAAAGGGAAAGTGGGAATGTTTGTTTTGGCACATTGCAGGAGACCAGAGTTCATCTCCATTAAGGTCTCGACTGTACATGTCACACAATCCAAAAAGCAAGTGCACGGTTCTAGTTTTTTTTATTGTATAGCAGGTTTCAGTCTTTTTCCCATCTTCTTGTCTGTTTTTATTTTCCTTTTCTCTAAAGGAAAATCCATGTGATAGCAGTCTTGGCGTTCCTCACACAGTTTGATAGAAATTATCTGCCTGGAGGTTGTTCTGTTTTTGCATACTGTAGAAGCCACTGTATCTAGAGTCTGGGTCAGCCATTCTTAGCATCCGTTGTGAGCTGTCCACTTGTACCCTAGTCCCTTTCTTGCAGTCCACATACACCAACTGGTTGTTCAGACAGGTCGGCTGTTGGATATACAAAAGTTCACAATTAATATTTGTACCCATTTCTCACTGGTTACGTAGCAGTATTATGCAACACTTTGGAATGAAAAAACTCTGACAGCTGTTTTAACGGCACCGATATAAGGCTGGCCATACACATTAGATGGCAAAGGTCAAATGATGCTTCGGCCGATCGCTCCACCAACATCTATCTCAATCTCCCATGCAGGAGAGCTCATTCGGCCGAAGAAATGGCTTAACTCCTAAAGAACAATGGGATTGGCAGTCCAAAATCAGACATGCACGATCAACATCTCTCCCGACCATCAGTCGGCCAGCGCTCCCATAGACATAAGACCGGAGGCCTAACCCATCGAGATTGGCCTGTTTTGGCCTACATAGTCCAATGTTTATGGGGGCCTTAACAACTATACCAATTCAATAGTCTAATCTTTATCAGCGAGGAGGAGAGTAATCATGTATGAGGAGCAGAAGACAAGATCTCAAAGAAGAAAAAATGGAAGTGGAATGTAAGGAAGATCCATGGTGCAAATTTGAATGGTGAGAAAAGGTGTTTAAATTGGACAGTTCTTTAATTTTTAATTCATTTGTAATTTCAGAATTTTAATGGCATACCCATAAATGGCAGCCCAATGGAAGAAGTTACAAATGCACTGGTCACTCAGCGTTAAAATCAATGCAATGTACAGAAACAGCATAGTCTGGTATTGCAGTTCTGACTTACCATATACCTTTGGCCCATGGCCAAGAGTGATGTTATTTCTTTTATTCTAATCTCAGATAGGATGCCATTAATGTCTGATAGATGCTGGTCTGATCTCTAGTACCTGTAGCTATTTTGTGAACATGATCCTACCTTGGGTCGTGGGAACAGAGAGGAGTCCGTGCATGTGTAACTTTCTCAATTCAGTTCATTATGAGGCTTAAAATGCCAAGTATGCTTCCTCGGCTAAATGTCAGAATTTTCACAGACATGCTGTAATTGAAAAAAGCCACGTATGTGTGGCTTCCTCTTTTATCTAGCGGCACAGGATGGGGATGCGCTCTTGAGGTCCTAAAATAATTGCAGCATATATATATATATATATATATATATATATATAGTATTTTTGCAGAAAGGCCCCATCAATAATTTTGAATCGTTCAGCTACTGCAGCTTTCCGCATGTAATGCAGTACATAGCTGGCTGCAGAATGAGGAAGCATTATCCATAGGATCCATTTAATTGATGAAGGGGAAAAAAATTGTCCTTTCAGCCTCTGTCAGGCTAGTACACCTCAGTATACTTTTTGTGTTGTATGGATTAGCGCGATCTTATGCATTTACATTTTTGGAGAGTGAATGGGAAATAGAAGCCGCTATAAGTCTACACAGGGATTTGTAAGAGGCATATGTCATGAATTTATCTGAAATATGTATCCAAAAGACACTGCAAAATTAAGTGTGAATGCACCGTAAGGGGAGTCATAGAGCATGTTCATGGAAAATGGACGCCAAGGGATCACCAACAATCCATTCTGTCCTGACTAGCTAGGATTGTCAATACTGATCTAGGGCAGTGGAACTTCAGAGCTTATCCATGGCTCAGAGAAACCCTTATGGTGATATTAGTTCTGGGCAACAAAATAAAAATAGTATGTACATGTATTCTGCATACTGTATAACAACTGCTACATAGCAGGTATTGCTGCATAGCAGATTTCTATCTTTTCATGCATGGAATGGGTTAAGAACACAGTAAAAATGCTAACATTCCCTTGAAACACCTAAATCTTGTGTTCCCCTGTGGAATGTTCTGAATGTGACAGTGTGAGCAGACATGCAAAGCGAGAAGCAGTATTGCCTTGGGCCGAAATTCAAATATTCACGATATTAGGTTTCTACTCGACTGCTTTAACCTACTCCTGCTCCACAAGGCAAAAGGAGATATACACTTATCTATAAACCTGTGCTGTACAATGTAATCAGGGGTCTGGCCTTGCATTTAATAATAGACACTCAGCTTTTTTAAAGCTGGCAATAGAAAATTAAATGAATTTATGAAGAACCAGTCGACACTTGCTCAAAAACGTTGAGTTAAATACCTCATAAAAATCCCAAATTTCTCTTGATTCTGCCACTCTTTTCTGTTTTGCGCTGTGTCACTCCATTGCATGTATATTTACATTTGTTTCTTTTGGAGCACACTATGTGAAATCTCTGCTTTGCAGTCCAACTGGGAATTTTTCATAGTCTTGTCTGTGGGTGTGTGCTTTCACCTCTCCCTGCCATATGATGCCAATCACCACTCAGCAGAATCTGAGACTGATAGGCTGCTACTGCTAATTCAGCTGTGATTGGCACCATCTGAGAGGGAGAAGTGAGAGGCCCCCAGAGAACACTCTGAAGAAATGCCCAGCTGGACTGCAAAGCAGAGATTTTACCTAGTGTGCACCAGAAGAAACGAATGTGAATATTTCTGCAATGGAGCGATGCAGCAGAAAAACAAAAAGAGCGGGGAGTGCTTGGGGATTTTATAAACTATTGCATTAAAAAATTTTGAACAAAGAGGGCCTGGTTGCATTTCTTGAAAAACTTAATAATACAAGTTATGGGTACTAAATTCTGTGATGGGACATTGATCCAGGGAACAAGCATGATTGATGTATGTGGAGTCAGGAAGAAATCTTCCCCCTAATATGGGGCAATTAGCATCTGCCTCATGGGATTTTTGCCTTCCATTGGATCAACATGTTAGGATATAGGTTGAACTTGATGGACTTATGTCTACCTTTAACCTTAAAAACTATGATACTAAGTGACAGGTCAGTTTTAAGGCACCTCCAGATATGCATTACATACAAATCATTTCCTTAGTGCATTTATTAGACTAATCAGTCTTATACATATACGGTATATAAAAAAAATCCACGTTGCTGCGTCATTTGGCACATATGGCTACTATATGCAGCAGTGGTAGACAGTTTGTTGCCTTTATTCTAGAAATCACTGCTAGCCACACAGCTCAGTTTTCTGTCTGAATAAAGGAGTGACCAATAATCAAGAAAACAGGATCAGAAGCTCTTGTATTACTGATGTTGGCCAGTGTTGGTGATACATCTGACCATTTATGAGTTGCCCTCTTCACTTTCTTCTGAATTGCTTGTCTGCCTTAGAGCTCAGCTCCATTAGGGCAAAGCTGTGAACTGTCAGTGCAGTTTATCTACATGGTTCTGTTTTGTTATTGGGTCAGGTTGTTACTCCGGCCCCTCGATACATTATACTGCTACTCTGGTCCCGCTTTACCCCTTTATACTGCTCCTCCGCTTGTTATAATGGACTGTAGTGGGTAAGCATAAGCTTCCCAAAAAATCCATCCATTTGATGTTGATTTCTGTTACACCACAGATAGGATAATTAACTATAATTAAAGGGCTAGTCTCATGGAGACCTCAATCCGTTTGCCACATTAGGGCAGAATGAGAGCCTCTGTCTGAGTGGGTATCATTCTGGAGAACACACTGAACGACCCATTTGTCACTATGTCATACCATTTTTGATGGACATCTTATGCTTTCAAGGCCACACTATAGCTCTGTCATGATTACAATGTCCTATATTATTAGAATATATGGAATAAATGTAGAACACTAAAAACAGTTTAGTAAATAGCAGAAATAGTGGACAATATACAATATGTATCTAAAATATGCTAGAACATTGTACCTTTGTAGGCGTCTGGTAACAGGGTACTGGAATCCATTGCTTTTTCTTATTGATAAGAAGAAGGACTATGATAATAATCAAAGCTGTCAATATTGGGATTGCTACCCATGCAACTGAGTGCAGAGCGTTGTCCTCACTTGGCTGAGGCCTGTCTCCTTCCCTGTAGTTCACTTTAAGATGGCCCATTTCTAAAGGAATAAATTGTAAGAAGATGAATTCTTAGCAGAAGCATCAATATGGCAATATTAAAAGGGTAAGAGGTTGCCACGTACTCACAGAAGCTGGATTATGTTGTTCCGCACAGCTCACTGAGTTATTGTAAAATCCTCATTTTACTGCTAATACACATTGATTTGGGCTAACGTGCCAAACTACATATTGTTAATATGGACATGAATATACATGCAGGTTACTGCTGTTCAAAATAGTGTAGATTGTATTAAGTACTAAGAAAAATAAAACAGGATAGCCGCAATACACAATTCACCCAGAAGACAGCAAGTTCCCAAGAGACGGATGTGCTACTGGGCAGGTTTCCCTGTAGAGAATTGTAACAGAAGGCCAAGAATCGGGCAAACTAATGTGAGAGATCTACGTGCTTCTATTTCAGGCTGATATATTGGCTAATGCTTGATTTGAGGTTATACTAAAAGGGTTAGATAAACTTTTACCAAGTAAACCAATGTAAGCAGATGCAGATTGTACTGTGATAGGACCCAAAAAGGACCCTAGAACAAAAGGGCCATATTCTGCAGTTTCTCTACCCAACACCTGGGGATGGTAACTGGGATCTGTATGACGTGTCCGGACAGAGGAATTTCAAGCATAGACAGCATCTTAAGGTCATATTGTTAATACACATCAAAGGTCCTCGAATAACAATTCTGGTTGTCAAATTTCAACACTTGGAAAAAGAAATATTTACGATGTCTGTACATACAATGATTTCTACTGCATAAGGGCTTGGGGCACTATACGTCATAAATTACTGGTGACCTGAACGCCACTGAGAAGCTGTTTGAGGACCTCACCTCTATGGTGGTGAATGTCATTCTCACTCGGTGTTGGCCAATGAATAAAGTCATGTTCATTTCTTCCTCGGTGATTTGTCTTCTCAATAGGGATGTTGGTGGGTTCAGGAATATACATTTCTGAAAAACACAAACTCTATTTATGCACCCACTCTGCTTTTTACAATGCAACCCTGCCATTCTAGAAAAGTTATTGTCCCATGACGAGATCACAGATTTATTTGCCCAAATACGGGATATGGACGTCTTAGAGAGAAGCCCACCTTTATGAGATGCAAGCAGATAGAGGCCCTTTATGATTCAATTCATTTTTATCTGTGTACACTGACATATGCTCTAATGCTAACTTAGTAAATGAAATAGAAGTATACAAGTCTATAGGGAAAGACTAAAACAGAAAAGCAATATAAGCTTCATTGATAAGTCTAAAATAAAATATTATCTACCAGTCTAATCTCAGTCCACGATAGAGACTTACCATGTCTGCAATGGGTTCACGTGAGCAAATACAATAAGTAAGTTAATGGTTATGTTACACTAGCAGAAAAGATTAAAAAAATATAGAAGTAACGTACTTTGAAAAACAAGCAAAACGCTCTTTTGTCGGGTAAAATGGTATTTTAGTTTGTAGAAAAGATTGTCTTTCTCAACAGTGCATTGACCTGTGCAAACTGTGCTGCCGAGAAAAATGGCAGGTTATGCGCCACGAACATCTATTACAGATTGTTCAGCCTTCATTTAATAACTATTTTCAGACTGTATAAATAGGCTATTAAAAAAGCCATTGTGGTGCTTTATTCCACTGCCGGAGTGGTATTAGTAAGGCATGTTCCCTGTCTGTAGTAAAACATTACTGATTGCCGTCTTCATCTGTTCTCGACGGTGCCCCAGTCGTCTTATGCAGGTTGTGACCTGCCGGATCGCTCCAGTGTTTGTTGGGAAATCCAGAAGGCAACTCAATGTAAGCCTATGAGAGCCAGAATGCAGCTCCCATAGACTTACACCAAGAGCGTGTGACCGTTACCAGGGCCAGCGCGTTAGGAGCAGGCAGACCAGGCAGTTGCCTAGGGCCCCCGCTCCTCCAAGAGCCCCCAGCCAGTGGCATGCCACTAATACCGGCACACCATGCCATAAGTAAGAGGGGCTCGGTGCCGCCCCCCCACACTGCACATTCAACTTATTGGCATCATAGATGCCAATACAGTTCAAAGCAGTGAAGGAGGAGAGTGTCAGATGATGCTCCCTCTCCCATCACTCCTCCTCGTCTTGAGATGCGCTGCAGAAGCAAGAGCGGTGGGGGAACGGGTAGAGGTAAGTATTGTGTGTGTGTGTCTGCACCATTCTGTGTGTGTGCCTGCACTATACTGTGTGTGGGGGGGCTGCATTATACTGAAAGTAGTGGGGCTGCATTACACTGTGTGTGTATGCTGCATTATACTGTATGTGGGGGCTGCATTACACTGTGTGGGGAGGCTGCATTATACTGTGAGTGGGAGGGCTGCATTATACTGTGAGTGGGGGGACTGCATTATACTGTGTGTGGGGGCCTGCACTATACTGTGTGTGTAGAGGGGCTGCACTATAGTGCCTGTGTGCGGGCTTCACTATTCTGTGTGTAGGGTGGCTGCATTATACAGTGTGTTGGGCTGCACTATACTGTGTGTGGGGGAACTGCACTATAATGTGTGGAGGGCTGCACTGTACTGTGTGGGGGGCTGCACTACACTGTGTTTGTGGCTGCATTATATTGTGTGTGTAGAGGGCTGAATTATACTGTGTGTGTGGGCTGCATTATACGCTATGAAGGGGATGCATTTTACTCTATGAGGAGGGCTGCAGTATACTCTGAGGGAGACTGTATTATACTCTATGAGGGGGTTACATTATAGTCTATGAGGGGGCTACATTATACTGTGTGTATGTGGGGCTGTATTATACTCTATGAGGGTGCTGCATTATACTCTATCAAGGACTAGAGTTGAGCCACTTTGGTCGGATCGGGTTTCATGAAACAATATTTGTTTCAAATGAAACTGGCCCGACTAGGGCAAAAAAAGTCGGAGTTTCGTCCAAAACCCGACCAAAATGCAAGTCAAAGGGAAATAAAAGTCGGCATTGAGCAAATGACATTCATCCACTCAATGCCGACTTTATTCCCCATTGACTTGCATTGGGGTCGGGTTTCAGACGAAACTCTGACTTTTTTTGCCCTACTCGGACCAGTTTCATCTGAAACAAATTTTGTTTCATGAAACCCAATCCGACCAAAGTCGCTCAACTCTATCAAGGACCATGGGGAGTGCATTATACTATATGGGACATGCATTATACTGTATTGAGGACTATCTGTCCCCATCATTGGGAACATGAGTCGATCGACTTCAATATTGTCGATCACGCTCGTTTAATGGCCTGAACTCAGCACATGTAAACATAACTGAACTGTTTCTATGTGATGGTGCAATATGTGAGTAGTTGGGGGACCACTTTAACCCCTTAACCATAAGAGGTACTTTTGTTTTTGCGTTTTCATTTTTCGCTCCCCTTTATTTTTTGGTCAAAATAGCCATGTGAGGGCTTGTTTTATGCGGAACGAGTTGTACTTTTCAAGAGACCATTGGTTTTAACTAGAGTTGAGCAACTTTGGTCGGATCGGGTTTCATGAAACAAAATTTGTTTCAGATGAAACTGGTCTGACTAGGGCAAAAAAAGTCGGAGTTTCGTCCGAAACCCGACCCCAATGCAAGTCAATGAGGAATAAAAGTCGGGAATTGAGTGGATGAATGTCATCCGCTCAATGCCGAATTTTATTCCCCATTGACTTGCATTGGGGTCGGGTTTCGGACGAAACTCCGACTTTTTTTTGCCCTAGTTGGACCAGTTTCATCTGAAACAAATTTTGTTTCATGAAACCCGATCCAACCAAAGTCGCTCAACTCTCGTTTTAACATATCGTGTACTAGAAAATGGGGGAAAAATTCCAAGCGTGGTGAAATTGCAAAAAAAGTACAATCCCATAGTTGTTTTTTTTTATTTTAACCATGTTCACTAAATGCTAAAACTGACTTGCTATTATGATTCTCCAGGTCATTACGAGTACATAGACACCAAACATGTATAGGTTCTTTTTTATTTAAATGGTGAAAAAAAATTCCAAAGTTTGCTAAAAAAAAAAAAAGCGCCATTTTCTGATACCCGTAGTGTCTCCATTTTTCATGATCTGGGGTTGGATGAGGGCTTACTCTTTTGCATGCCAAGCTGATGTTTTTAATAATACCATTTTGGTGCACATACAATCATTTGATCACCCTTTATTGCATTTTAATGCAGTGTTGCAGCCACCAAAACCATGTAAATCTGGCGTTTTTACTTTTTTTCTCATTACGCCGTTTAACGATTGAGTTAATTTTTTTTTTATATTGATAGATCGGTTGATTCTGAACACGGCGATACCAAATACATGTGTTTCTCACAAAATTAGAATATCATCAAAAAGTTACCGTAATTTATTTAAGTTCTTCTATACAAAAAGTGAAACTCATATATTATATAGAGTCATTACAAACAGAGTGATCTATTTCAAGTGTTTATTTCTGTTAATGTGGATGATTATGGCTTACAGCCAACGAAAGCCCAAAAGTCATTATCTCAGTAAATTAGAATAATTTGCCAAAAATACATGCAAAGGCTTTCTAAGAGTTTAAAAGGGTCTCTTAGTCTGTTTCAGTAAGCTCCACAATCATGGGAAAGACTGATGACTTGACAGATGTCCAGAAGGCAGTCACTGACACACTCCACAAGGAAAGTAAATTTGGCATTTCATTTTGAAATCAAGGTCCCAGAGTCTGGAGGAAGAGTGTAGAGGCCACAATCCAAGCTGCTTGAGGTCTAGTGTGAAGTTTCCACAATCAGTGATGGTTTGGGGAGCCATGTCATCTGCTGGTGTAGGTCCACTGTGTTTTATCGAGACCAAAGTCAATGCAGCCGTCTACCAGAAAATTTTAGAGCACTTCATGCTTCCCTCTACCGGCAAGCTTTTTGGAGATGGAAATTAATTCTACAGCAGGGCTTGGCCCCTGTTCACACTGACAAAATTACCAATACCTGATTTAAAAACAACATTATCACTGTGTTTGATTGGCCAGCAAACTCACCTGACCTTAACCCCATAGAGAATCTATGGGGTATTGCAAGAGGATGATGAGAGACACCAGACCCAACCATGCAGACGAGCTGAAGGCTGCTATCAAAGCAACCTGGGCTTCCATAACTCCTCAGCAGTGCCACAGGCTGATCGCCACACCGCATTGATGCAGTAACTGATGCAAAAGGAGCCCTGACCAAGTATTGAGTGCATTTACTGAACATACATTTCAGTAGGCCGACATTTCAGATTTCAAAATCAATTTTCAAGGTGGTTCTATAAATTATTCTAATTTACTGAGATAATGACTTTCGGGTTTTCATCGGCTGTAAGCCATAATAATCAACACAAACAGAAATAAACATGTGTAATAGATCACTCTGTTTGTAATGACTCTATATAATATATGAGTTTCACTTCTTGTATTTATGAACTAAAATAAAATAACTTTTTGATGATATTCTAATTTTGTGAGAAGCACCTGTATATGTATATTTGATTTTTTTTTTATTGTTTTATTTTGAATGGGGCGAAAATTTTGAAAGGGGTGAAAGGGGGTGATTTGAACACTTACATTTTTTTATTTTTTAAAAACTTCTTTTTTTTTTTAGCTTTTTGCATGCTTCATGATGCAGTTCTCTGATCTGCTTTGCTACATAGAGGCGATGATCCGATTGCCTGTATGTAGCAGAAATGTTCACTTGCTATGGGCGCCGACCACCAGGCGGCGCTCATAGCAATGCGGCTATGACAACCATAGGGGTCTGCTGGAGACCTCTGGTTGTCATGACGACAAACAGGGGGAGTCCGACATCGGCGTACTATTACGCCCGATGTCGGAAAGGGGTTAAACCTTTCTAAAAGTTTCCACTTGATCTAAAACCAGCCCTGACCATTACCTCTAACTTCTGGTCGGTCAGGAGCTAGGCTCACAAGAAAGTGTAACGGACTGGAGCGGCGCCGGGAAGAGCAGGAGACTGCGGCTGCAAAGCATTATACTAGAGATTTTACTAGAGGGAACAGACATTAGTGACACCACTCCAGCCGTGAAATAAAAAAAAGTTGGAGAGTTGCTTTAAATAATCACCGACCGGCAAGTATTGTGCAGTGTGAGCGCACCTTAATAATTAAAATGTAAGTTTTTTATATGGTTACCATTTTTACATGAAGAGTAAAGCTGCATGCTGTGTTATTCTTACCATTAAATATGGAGGAAGTTACCTTACTAATTAATTTTTATACTTACCAGTAAATCATTTTAAATTGTGATAAATTACAAAACCTGATCCCCACAACCAATAGTTGCCTTTTCAAAAATGCAGGAGGGCTGCAGCTCTGGACTATAATACAGGCTGTAACTTAGAATCCATACACAATATGGAATGCAATTACTTTTAATTAAATCACAGAGATACTTTGCCTTCTATGCAGCTTTTTTATGTGTGTGCATATAGAGTATGTACATTTATCCTTAAAAGTCTCCAGGAACCAAACTCCTAGTGGACACACAATCAGCCATCTTAAAAAGGATGCAACAAGCAGATATTGTTACCTGGACACATGGGACAGCAGCTCCCTTCCACGTTTATAGGCTCCACACAGGGCAATGGTGGGCAGCTGACAGTGGAGCAGAGGGTCTGTCCTTGCAAACAGTAGCAGTGTGTACAGCTGTCGATGTCCCATCTCTCTTCATCTGCATAGGTCTTTCCGTTGAAATGGCAGACGACTTTCTTTGGAATTGTATCCTCTGTGATGACAAAGAGTTATACACAAAAGAGCTTTAAATACTGTCTGAAACCAACATGCAACGTAACGAGCGGAGCTGTTTGGTGGGTATATGCCTACACATAAGGTTCTATACATATATAACTGATCCAAATCATATACAAGTGAATAAGAGTCAGTGATAAGCAGTCATAAAGGAGCGCTTAGGAAGCAACCCAGGGGCAGACAAGGATGTCAGGTCTCCACCGCAGCTCCAGCCGAAAACCTCCAATGGAGGATAGGAGCAATGAGAAAATGGAAAACGGTCTTAAAAGCACAGGAAGGAGACTCAGACAAGAGATGGGTTTAAACCACAACGCGTTTCGACGGAGGATCCGTCTTCATCAGGTGGAAGTTTTCCTTCCACCTGATGAAGACGGATCCTCCGTCGAAACGCGTTGTGGTTTAAACCCATCTCTTGTCTGAGTCTCTTTCTTGCACTCCTAAGACCGTTTTCCATTTTCTCATTAATCTAAATCATATACAGACATTTATCTCTGTAGTTCTGATGATCTATTATACGGTGCGGTCATAATATTTAGCAATGTTGTTCAGAGACAGAACACTGTTCCAGTATAGCTGCACAGTGCTCTCAGTAATATCAGGACATATAGAAAGTGATGTCAGAGGAGAGGTGCTATTTAGGCAACTTCTACTGTACAGCACAGTAAGATAAAAACAAACAAAAAAAATATGCTTGCTGCAGTTTTGATAAAATCACAGTTTTATCTGGTGAAGATCTAGCAGCTCTCTGAATGCTGAGCTCTGTATAATCCCGCCCACACCACTCATTGGCAGCTTTCTGTGTACACTGTGCAAAGGCAGAAAGCTGTCGATCAATGGTGGGGTTATATAGAGCTCATGAATATGGAAAAGTAAACGGCAGCAAGTGCACTTGTCCTTCAGAGATAATCTCTGATAAAAGTGATTTCATCAAAACTATAGCAATCAGCCCAGTAAATGACAAGTCGCAGGAATACGGGACTCAGTCTCTACATGATGCTGCTGTCAGACTAGATGTCAAAAACTGTGTGACAGGTTCACTTTAAAGGGAATATGTCAGTAGAATCAACCCTCTTAAGCCGTCTATATGGGCATGTAGGACATAGGAAACTGAATATAATGATATATTGATATCAGCAATCTGATGTCTTATTCCAGAGATATCCACATTTTTCTTAATATGTAAATAATTTGTTAAGATTTATGGACTGGTCACTAATGTACATGAGAATCTGCCTCCAGGGATTATTTTATATGAAAGGGGAGTTACTAGTGTGATGTGTAATGGCCGCTCTCTGTTCTCCTGACCTCACTGCAGAGCTGTGTGTGATTATACCTGACACATCTGCAGGTTACCCTCAGCTTCAGCTTCCATCTCACAGGCAGACAGGGTTACAATATTGTTACAATACAGCAGAGCTGAGAGAGCTGCAGCAAATGTGTTTGTATGAGATAAAGTTCAGTTCTTCTGTCCTGCAGAGCTGCAGCAAATGTGTTTGTATGAGACAAAGTTAAGTTCTACTGTCCTGCAGAGCTGAGAGAGCTGCAGCAAATGTGTTTGTATGGGACAAAGTTCAGTTCTACTGTCCTGCGCTAGTTAGATGTCTCACACTGGTAATGTCCCCTTTCATGTAAAATAATCTCTGGAGGCAGAGTCTCATGTAGATCAGTGTCCAGCCCCTAGATCTTATGATCTTATTTACATATAAGAAAATGTGGATTTTTCTGGACTAAGATATTGGATTTATTCAACTTCCTATGACCTACATGTCCATACAGACGGCTTAGGAGGGATGATCTTACTGACAGATTCCCTATAAGGCAAGCACAGTAAAAAACACCTTGCTATATTAGTGTTAGATAAATTTTACGGATTATGACATTTTGTCCTTTCTTTCTGTACAAGACATGACCTAATCACACTGCAGAACAATTCAGTTGATGAATACAAGAATCTGAGTTCTGCAATATGTACTTTATAAATATATTTTAGTTTATTGAACAACAGTAAAAGAAGAAGGAATCCTCAATACAGTATGTGCACACATCGTCTTTTAGACATGTGTGAACCTGGAGAGTTTTTGAAGTTCACACATTAGGTTTTTTTATTTAAAAAATGGACTGATTTTCATTAGTGATGAGTGAGTATACTCGTTGCTTGGGTGTCCTCCGAGTATTTTGCGGTGTTCAGAGATTTAGTTTGTGTCGACGTAGATGCATGATTTGCGGCTGCTGGACAGGCTGAATACATGTGAGGGAATGCCTGTTTGTTTGGGAATTTCCACATGTATTCAGCCTGTCTACAAGCCGTAAATCATGCAGCTGCTTCGACACAAACTAAATCTCCGAGCCCCAAAATACTTGGAGGACACCCGAGCAACAAGTATACTCGTTCATCACTAATTTTCATCCATGTGCTGTATTTGAATTTCATCCTTTTTTTCAGTCCAGGTGTCCGTCTCTACCATCTGCGTGTTTTTCTTGTATGAGAAATAAACTGATGGAAGTTTTTCAATCTTCTCCTAGATGGGGCACAGTCAGACGCCATATATATTGGACCGAGATTGGAACACAGTGCACAGATTGGCCAGCGGTTCTCCCGATCC